>NC_062544.1:46885439-47489139 GCF_016906955.1 Phacochoerus africanus | reverse complement strand
GCTCTCAGGTTAATGTGGCCAAACATGGGACTTAGAAGTTTAACAAAATTAAGCTTGTCTCAGATGTAGTGAACTCTCCCATCAGAAGGGATTAAAATCATTCAGTGAGCAATTTTAAATACCCAGTTAATCTTCAAAATGATCCTCATGTTAATATGGTATTTCTGAGAACCTAAATCAAGCCAAAATAAGCCCAAATATTTTTGTTTAACCAAGCCACCTTCTCATTAGTTCAGGGCAGTGATTCTTTGCTCTCTTGGAGGGAGGCATTTTGATTTTGTGACCTTCTACTCTTATCCCAAATATTGCATGGCATTTCTCTTTTTTTTAATGAAATTTTATTGTTTCAGAAATCACTTTTAGGATTCTTGCTTCATATTGGAATAATTGAAGATATATTAGATGACACTATACCAGGTTGGAAGATTTAAAATATTGTCTCTGTCTGAAAAAAATAAAATAATAAAATAAAATAAAATAAAATATTGTCTCTTAAGTAGCTTCTTTTTCATCTGATTTTAAGATAAAACAGAAACAAAATGTTGCATGTTATAATAGACACATAGATCAATGAAAGAGAACAGAGAGTCCAGACATAAACCCATGTGCTTATGGTCAATTAATCCATGACAAAGCAGACAAGAATACTTAATAGAGAAGACAGTTTCTTCAATAATTTGTGCTGGAAAAACTGGACAGCTATTTGGAAAATAATGAAATTAGAACATTCTCTAACACCACATACAAAAATAAACTCCACTTCACACCATTCAGAATGGCCAGCATTAGTAAGTCTACAAATAACAAATGCTGAAGAGGGTGTGAAGAAAAGGGTACCCTCCTATACTGTTTATGGGCATGTAAATTGATATAATCACTATGGAAAACAGCATGGAGGTTCCTCAGAAAACTAAATAAATATAGAACTACCATATGATCCAGCAATCCTACTCCTGAACATATATCCAGACAAAAAACTACAATTATAAAAGATGCATGCATCCATTAGTTCATAAAATCACTATTCACAATAGCCAAGACATGGAAACAACCTAAATGTCCATCAACTGATAAATGGATTAAGAAGAGGTGGTACATACACACAATGGGATACTACTCAGCCATAAAAAAAGAGAAGGAAATAATGTCATTTGCAGCAACATGGAAGCAACTAGAGATTATCACACTTAGTGAGGTAAATTAGAAAGAGAAAGACAAGTACCGTATGATATCACTTGTTGTTGGAATCTGAAACATGGCACAAATGAAACTATCTACAAACAGAAACAGACTCATAGACATAGAGAATAGATTTATGGTTGCCAAGGGGGAGGGAGGAAAGAGTAGTATGGACTGGGAGTTTGGGGTTAGTAGGTGCAAGCTATTACATCTGGAATGGATAAGCAATTAGGTTCTACTGTATAGCACAGGGAACTATATTTAATCTCTTGGGATAGAACATGATAGGAGATAATATAAGCAAAAAAAGAATGTATATATGTATGGTTGGGTCACATTGCTGTACAGCAGCAATTGGCACAACATTGTAAATCAACTATACTTTAATTAAAAAATAAACTCAAAATAGATTAAAGACAAATGTAAGGCAAGAAACCATCAAACTCCCATAGGAGAACATACGCAGAACACTCTTTGCCGTAGATCATAGCAACATTTTCTTGGATCTGTCTTCCAAAGCAAGGGAAGTAAAAGCAAAAATAAACAAATGGGACCTAATTAAATTTCAAAGTTTTTAGGTATATGGAATGATTGGCCACCAGAGACTTGCTATATAGCAGAGAACTCTATCCCATATTCTATGATAATCTTTGTGGAAAAAGAATCTGAAAGAGAATGGATGTGTGTACATGTATAACTGAATCAGTTTGTTGTTCAGCAGAAATTATCACAACATCGTAAATCATCTATACTTCAATAAAACTTAAAAAAAAAGCACTTTTGCACAGGAAAGGAAACCATTAACAAAATGAACTGACAACCTACAGAATGGGAAAGATATTTGCCAGTGATATGATCAATAAGGTGTTAGTATCTAAAATACATAAATATCTCATACTACTCATTGTCATGAAAAAAAACCACAAGAAATGGGCATAAGATCTAAATAGACATATTTCCAAAGAGGACATGCATATGGCCAATAGACATATGAAAAGATGCTCAACATTGCTAATCATAAGGGAAATGCACACAATAAGGTAACACCTCACATAGGTCAGAAAAGATATCATCAAAAGGAAAACAAACAGCAAATGTTGCTGAGGATGCAGAGAAAAGGGAACCCTTGCACACTAGTGGCTGGAACGTAAATTGGTGCAGCCACTATGGAAAACAGCATGGAGGTTTCTCAAAAAACTAAAAAGAAAACTACCACATGACCTAGCAATTCCACCCTGGGTATATACACCTGAAAAAAACCAAAAATACTAATTTGAAAAGATACATGCATCCCGATGTTCATATCAGTATCATTTACAACTGCCAAGATATGGAAGAAACCTAAGTGTCCATCAACAGGTGAATGGATAAAGAAGATGTGGTATATACTTACAATGGAATACTACTCAGCCATAAAAAGAATGGAAATTTGCCACATGAAACAACATGGATGGATCTGGAGGGTATATACTAAATGGAATAAGTCAAACAGAGAAAGACAAATATTGTATGACATCACATATGTGCAATCTAAAAAATACAACAAATTCATGAATATAACAAAAAAAGAAACAGACTCGTAGAGAAGAAATTAGCGATAACCAGTAGGGTGAGGGAAGGGGGAGAGGTGATACAGAGATAAGGGAATACAAGGTACAAACTATTATGTACAAAATAGGCTACAAGGGCATACTATACAACACGGGGAAGGTAGCCAATATTTTTATAATGATTATAAAAGGAGCCTAATCTTTAAAATTATGAATTACCGTATTATACACCTGCACCTTATATAATGTTGTATATCAACTATACTTCAATTTAAAAATGTTGTGTGTTACTCAAAGCTTAAACTCAATATCAACTTCTACTACTGAAAGAAAGTTCACATTTCATATTATTAATTTACTTGAGAAACATGTATTAGGCTCTAAGTATGGGCCAAGATCTTCCAGGTAAAGAAAAGATGGATAGAGATTGATCTGGACAGTTTAAACTTTAAAATCAGAGATTGCGGATCCAAGATAATAGCCCCAGTCCTCTAATGTAACTTCTACTCTGTAGATATTTACATGTAATATACTTGCTTCTAATATGATTTGGGACAAAAATAATGACCATCCAATATATGTTTTCCATAAGAGAGAGGCTATAAATATAATCAGCACAAATGGCTGTTCATATAGTTTCAATAATTTGTAGCATATTAAGAACTAAGTCTGTTATAGAGGCCAAAGACCAGGACTATGTAGACCAGTCATGGCTTATTAAGTGTTTAGACCAACTCTGATGAAGAAATAATGTCTGAGCACAAAAGCATCTTCTTTTCAGTCATGTTAAGAATCTGAAATTACAGCAAAGGTGAGATTGATGGGCTGCCTTCCCTTAGCTTCCTAAATCAGCATTGTCATTGCGAATTTCCTTTCTGAGGCCTCCGGCTCTGCTTGGCTTTATTTGAAATATTGTTTTCATCCTGAATTTACTTTTATGTGCACTATAGCCTGTGAGCTATAATGTCAGACATGGCCATTCAACCTTTTAGAGTTTTGATATACAAGTGTACTTATAAGCTAATAAGTGATGGGCAAATCCAATAAATATGGTATGTGAGTAAATAACTATCTCATTGTCTAGAAGATTTTCCTGGCATCTAGGCTAAATTTTCTTTTCTGCAAATTTATCTTCACTTTTCTTGTGTCCTCCCTGGAAGTGTAGGTCCTTCAGAGACAGTCTGTTTAGACTTTTGGTCGATAGTGTGTACTTCACACTCTTCATCTGAAGCCTACAACAAATGTTTAAGGTCAATGCATAAGCAGCAAGGTAGGAGTCTTACTGTACTTATCATCTACATGATAAAGCTATAAGACAAATATGACATACACACAGACCTATCTATCATATTTACATCGTCAAGCTTCCAAGTCACACTTTTCTACCTCTACCCTATTTTGACTCTTTGTGTTAACAGTCATTCTCCTCTCTATTCATTCTCAAGTGAAAAGGTTATGGAAGAAACCATTGGCATGATTATAAGTAAAGTAATAGAAATGAATAAATTATATACAAAAGACAAAATTACCTAAAGTTATAATATCTGTTGCTGTTTCCGTTGTTGGAGGCAACTGAAAACCCCTTGGAAACTAGCTTAAATATTAAAGAGAAATTTTTGTTTCGTAGATTTGAAAAGTTCAAAGGAACTTCTGACCTCAAGTAGGGCTTGGTGCCAGGACTCAAACACCATCTTTATGTTAGTTTCTCACTCTCTTCCTTGGGCAGCCTCACACCTTGAAGGAGCAAGATAACTTTAGCAAGTCTACACTTTGTATCTGTTTTGTTTTCAATCCAGCAAATAAGAGCAAGTCTCTTGCCCAGTAATAATAGCAAAGGTCTCATTTCATTTTAACTGCTCAATGTCAATCTCATGTCAATCCAGTGGCCAAGTACCATGTTCAAATTTGCATAGACTCATGTCAATTCCCCACCCCTGAGCTGGAGGAAATTGAAGTACCAGGGCTGAGGGGAGAGAATTCATCTTTTAGGGGGATTTTCATTTGGTAAGCAGAAGAAGGTAACCAAATGGATGCAGAGTGACCAACACAATTAATGTCCACCACATTACCCCTCCTTCAAGTCCTAGACTGAAACCCAACCTTTCCCATTAAACTTTTCTGAACATCCAGTCCTGAAGGAGTCTACACTGAACTCCCAAATATACTTACTGTCTCTAAAACTCCTTTGGCAATAACTTCTGCACAGCCTGTGATATCGTGTCCCTAGCAGTCATAAATTACTGTTTATAGTTTGTAATCTTAGCTTTCCATGTGGATATTTGCCCAGCTTCAGGTTCTCATGGCCTGTCTGTACAGACCAGGCACAGCTTCAGCCATCAGCTACTGCCAGTGTAACCTGGCAGCACCTCACCTATTTCAATTAAATGGACTAATTATCTCTCTGCCTCTTAGCCCCTCTTTCATGGTCATTCTGGATCTCTGCTGCAGGGACCCACTCAGCCATCCTGATGCAAATCTAAAGTAAAGAGATCCTTGACAAACAGGAGACAGGAGCCAATAAGTAAATATTCCTCTTACTGTCTCCTGAGACAAAAATTCCAATGCACATTCTCATTCACAATGAATTCAAAGAGGACTGATTAGATTGACCATAGTAGTAACCAGCTGGATCACGACTCTTGAACTGGCTTTCCCTCAGTTCCTGTTTTAACTTTTTTTTTTTTCTTTTTTTGTCTATGCTCACATACAGAAATTCCCAGCCCAGGGACTGAACCTGCACCACAGTGGTAACAGCACCAAAACTTTAACTCACTGAACCACCAAGGAACTCCCTGTTTTGCCTTCTCAATGCCACATTCCTGTTAGTTGAGATGAACTGCCCAAATAAACCACTTGTCTCAAGTCCTTGCCTCAGCTTCTGCTTTCAAGGGAAACACAGGTTAAGACTAACAGTTCTTTGGGGCAAGGTTAACATCTCTAGTACATGAAGGTACCCAAGATATATCTACTGTTACAATCTGAGTGAAAGGAAAAAGGGAGCAATAAAAGACTACCAAAGTGGGACAAGTATACAGGCAGTCAAATGTGCTAGAGATCTACATTTCCGAGTAACAGATGCCTATTAAAGTGCTAATGTAGGAAGTTAGGCCCAGTGGCCAAAGTAAAAGAATTTCAAGTCAGCCAACCACTAGAACCTAGAGTGGACCACATCCTTCACATTGCATATTCTTTTAGTAATTATGCCCTCCAGATATTCAATCGCTTTTTATTCCATTAACAGTAATTTTGTAAGTGAATTCAAAGTTTTGCTTTTTCAGGGCAATGAAAATATTTTTATCTTAAATCCTTGTGATTTTCCCTCCTAGGATTGTGAGTTATGAAAATATCTGTCTCTCTGTCAAAATAAATGAAAGGGTGGATGAGTCTGTAAAGTTGAGCAATACCCCAAAGTTCATAGCCGAGGGCTATGACTTACATTACTCTTAAGTGCTACTTGACTTCTGCAGTGATTATTCTTCCCATACACTGATGAGCAAGGGAGCATGAGTAACACTTAGAGAAAAAAGAAGATCAATATATAGCTACTCTAAATTTTACATGAAGCACACTGCCATACCTGGCAAAATGAAATGTGGAAGAGAAGCCTTCTCTGAAGTGTACCACTGGGTCCTTAACACATTAATCTTAATGATTTAGACTTCACTAGCAAAATAAACCAAAATTATTTCCTGCATTAATACAAAGCTATCCATCTTTCTTTTCTTGTTATTTGTATGGTGATAGGCTTGTCTAGAAGACCAAGCTGTCTAATCCCTTCTTAGAAATAAATCAGCCAGCAGGTGCAAAGTCTGACCATTGAAATTAAAGTCCACTGATGGCCTAGCGAACACATAATAGTGGGAGAGTATCAATCTGCATGTATAGGGGACCTCTGATTTGCCAATATCCTTTAAATATTGCAGCAAGCTGAATAATGGTTCCCTAAAGACATCAGCTCCTAATCCCTGGAAGCTGTAAATGTTATATTATATGGAAAAGTGATCTTTGCTGAAGGAACTAAGTTAAGGATCCTGAGATGGGAAGATTATCCTAGATTGTTCAGGTAGGTCGTAAATGCAATCATACACATCCTCATAAGAGAGAGGAAGAGGAAGATCATACCAAAAATGAGAGGAAAATATAGCCATGAAAGTAGAGATTGTGGCTTGCAGCCACAAGCCAAGGAATGTTGGCAGCCCCAAGAGCTGGAAGAGACAAGGGACAGATTCCCTCCAGAACATCCAGAGGGAAGTTTAGTCCTACTGACACCCAGATTTCAGACCAGAGATAGTGATGTCAGACTGCTGGCCTCATTACTGTAGGAGAATAAATTTCTGTTGTTCTAAGCACCAAATTTGTGATAATTTTTTATAACAGCCATAGGACACAAATGCACACATTATCTCACTTAACCTTCATGACTGTGAGATAGCTATTATCCCTACTTTACAGATAAGGAAACTGAGGGTCAGAATAAGTATATTAAGTCACTTGACAAATAGGTGGCAGAAAAGTCAAGTTCAGTTGCATTCCAAAGCCTGAGCTCTTTTCTCACTCTTTGTATGCCAGCCACACAGACGTATTCAAATGCCATTTCCCATCTCTCTCAAGGACAGAGGTCACTTCACCCTCTCTTCTGACCCCCACTCCTGGCTTGGGGTCCCATTTACATGATCTTTTACTCTGGTCCCACTCATGCACTTGTGCTTTGGCTTACTTTCTCCTCGACACACTATAAGCTCTCCTAAGGCAGGGTCTGTACCTTCATCTTTGATCTTCAGGTCTCCCTAGTGTTGGTAAGTGGCTGTGCCTAAATGTATTTGTAGAATAAATGAATTATGTCACATTAACTCCCAAATAAACATAAGAATAAATAAGCTTACATTAAGGAGAGCAAAAGTCTTTGGAGTTTTATGTTCAAGTGAGGTGAGATACAAGATAGGGGTAATCACTTTTCCATTTCTTTATGTTGCTTCAGTTTCCTCATAGGTAAATGGGTATAATGATGGTATCTACTTTATAGAGTTAGTGTGACTATTAAATGAGTTTGTATATGTAAAAGGCTTAGAATAACAACACAGATCTGTGTATTCTCTATAATTTTTCTCAACTCTTTTTTATTAGTAAAGAAGTACGACTTTTAAAAGTAATTGAATAAAGTAATGTTTTAAAGCTACAACTAATTTTTATAATTTTGTGATTTTGTAGAATATAGAAGCAATCTCAAGATGACAAATTTCACTCTGAAATAAATATCTAGCACAACATTAGCAATAAGATACTGCTGGAAAGGTCAGTAAGTGTTTTTACAGTCTGTCACATAAACCAAAAGTGGGAGAAATAGCATTTCAGAAACACTAATACACGCCATTATGGAAAATCTCAAGTGAAATTCCCAGGAAAGCAATCTTATTGACTCTAAGTTTTAATGTTGTATTAATCTTTCAACACTTTGATATTCCTAGATTAGCCTCTGCCAGGAACGCAGCCTACTGCTTTATTTCTCACTGATGAACAAAATGGACTAATCTGAAACACATGGAGAGGAAAGAACGATTCTGTTTGCATGTGTGAGACCTGACGTTGTTTTTAATTGATTCACAAGTTTTTATATAATAATTGAAAAACAAGGCCTTTCAAGAGACATGCACATGAGAAAATAAACACACTAAAAGGTTTCTGAGGCTGATTTTTGTTTTACCTTCATTTGTTGCTGGTCTCACAAAGTAAACACAAAATTTTTTTGCAATGAACACTTATTTCAGGAGACGCATGTTGAAACATAAGATGTAGAAACCACTGACTGAACCCCCATTACCCCCACTGTAATTCATGGACATTAGTAACTTGGAAACAAGTGATACCGGTATAGTTTTGTAGCTTTGCTACTATCTTATTATTGTTGTTCTGGATTGTAAGTAAGATGTTGGTTATACTACAGGGACTGTACCAACACATATCTTCCCTCAACAGGTTCACTATGCACCAAATCCCTTGGACCATGAGCTCGACGATGCTGCTGTATTTTATTTAAGGCAGTATTTTTTGGCTGGCTGAAGTATAACATGACTACAGACTCTGAAGTAGATGATCAAATCAGAAAGGACTGAAACACTTGGTTTGTCTTATATCCCATGGACTGTTCCAGGCACTGCCAAAGGGAAGGGCCAAGGAATATTTCCCATAATGAGCCATAACTGGTATAGAGGTAATACACTATTGATAGGTTGGAAGAAGAAGAAAAGCAATTAGGATCTGAACAGGGCAGAAAATTAGCAGCAGTCTGAACTGAATTGTGGGGTGTATTTGGGAAGCACTTTAGAGGAAGAATCAACAAGATATGTAAATGACTGGATGATGCAAGCATGAAGGTTCAATAGAGACATGAATCAGAGATGACCCCAAGGTTTCAGGTTGAGCAAAATGGCCACGAGATAATAGAGGAAATGCAGAGGACAGGGAAAGGGAAACCCCATGGGAAGGGGAGATAGAAATTGCTTCTGAAAATGTTGAACCTGAGGTGCCCGGAAGATGATGGTGTGAAGATAAGTGTTCAGCAAGTAGATGGAAATTCAGAATTGATGCTGAGGAGAGTGGTCAGCACTAGATCTTTAGATTTTTTTTCCCTTGGTAATATTTAGAGTGATATTTTTAATAGTTCTGTACATTAAACAAACTATATCCTCACCATTTTCATATTTCACCCACATTATAGATCTATAAATGTAAGCAGAACAAACTTTATTTCCATTTTACATGAAAGGAAACCAATACTCAAGGGCGTTAAATAGCTTGCCCCAAGGCCACATTGGAAAATACCAAGACCAGAACCAGACTTATACTTTCTGCAATTTATGGTGATATTTCCTAGACTTTGAGCACTAGGAAACTGGAATTCTTCATTTATTGTTTGCAAATACAGACTGGATCTATTGCAGAAAGGTGACACATAAAACCATGCAAGCTGATAAATTTCCCCTAGGGATTATATTAAATGTGCAGTTGGGGGAAGAGAAGCTAGGAAAGAAAAGAGAGAGAAAATGTTCAGAGAGATAAGAGGAGAAGCAGGAAGAAGGAGGGTCACAGAAGAAAAAAGAGGAAAACAGTTGAATACAAAGGGCTGTCAACAGTATCAGCGATTGTTTCTTCTCCAGTTCCTCCCACCTTCCATGCCACTCCCATCCAGTGGGCATAGATGATGTTCTCTCACATCTGGTGCACTTCTAGATGCACCAGAAGTCCTGTCCCTCACATGAAATACCTCTGCCCGTATGAAAGAACAAATACGTGTTTCCATCTCCGGCTCTTTGCCTGAAATCTTGAAGATTCAGCTTGAGGGTTACTTTAATGGATTTTATGCTCTACCTCCCAGTGATAAAGCTGTCAATAAATTTCACAAGATTCCATGTGTAACCTTTAGTCATAGATCAATATGTAATAACATACTTTTAAATGTAGATCACATCAGAGAGGCCATGTATACACAACAGCAAACAGATGTTTTGGCAAAGAGAGGAGCCTCCATATGTTTATAGATGGCAGTATCTCATGGTAAAAACCAATTCCCACCCTTTCCTCATCTTTGTTTTCAGCTTTATTTAAAACATTTGTTTCTGATATACATAGATAAGTTTTCCAGACACAAACCTGGCTTTCAAAAAGTCAGGTTTCCTCTTAAAGAACGCAAACAATATACAAAGGAAAGCAAGAGGGGTTGAAGCAAACTACTCAACAAATTTAAGATGACGAATAATTACTGAGCATTTTCCATGTATACAGCACTATGCTGGCACTGTGGAGATATAAATTTAAAAAAGAGAGTCCTCAAAGACCTTTTCTTTAACAAAGATAATAGTGTCCCCCAAATAGCTGATCTGCTCTGCTGCATTTATCAGCCTCCCTGGAGTTAGGCAAGACCATGTGGCCAACTCTGCCAAAGATCTGTGAGTAGAAGGCCAAAGCATGCAAGAGCGGGTTCTTTACTTTCCTCATTTCTCTTCCCCTTCCTTGACAACGAAGAATGATGACGTTCCACAATAGCAGAAGCTTTACCAGCTAGAATTCTAAGTAACTGTATAGATAAGATCTTCCCAGTGCCATATATTTGACATACAGTATAATAAGTAATCCTTTTTTTTTTTTTTCAATTAAGCTACTGAAATTTAAGAGTTGTTTGTTACTGAAGCATAAACCTGACCTATCTTGACCAAAACACTTGCCTTTTTGGAGCTCACATGATAGTGAGAGCAAATAGCCACACGTCTAAAAAACTCCAAATTGCCTGATAAAAATTGGACATCTCACTTTTTTCAAACCTATTACATGTCAATTAACACCTGATAATTATTTTTAGCACATCCTTTCACTTTCAAAGGTATACTGGTTTAAATGAAAAGCTACATGCTACCCTATAGAGAGAAGGTATAATAAATGGTATAGGAGACATATAAATATGGCACTGAGAAAACATAAAATAATCCTACTGATGGGATTTGATCATTAGAACTGGAACCTAAAGAAAATATAGTGTTCTGCTAGGCAGATAATGGGGCACATAAGGTTTGGGGTGAAGTGCATTCCAACAGCTCTGAGTTTGAGCAAAGGTTCAAAGTAGAAGTGACTAGGATATTTTGGAGACAAATAGGAAGATTAAGGTTAATATGTTAGGGGCAGTGGGCAGAGGAGTAGAGGGAGCAGAGAAGCAGAAAGACTGATGGGATATATTACTGAGGGCTTTGAGGACCTACCTGAAGAGTATGCATTTAAGGAGTTCACTTGGGGAAGCAGTGTGTTATAGTCAAATTCCCTGATTAGCTCTTCCTCTCACCTTTGACTTCTGACCCAAATCTTGGAAAACCCAATTCATAAAACAGACTAAGATACACTTTTCTGATATAGTGGATTCTTGATAAATTTAAGTGGAAAAATTTTTTAAAAGCCCAGGAAGAATAAGATGGCTATTCAATTGAGTCTACAGTGGTTGATGCTTATTATATTCTATATATGGAAATGGATACCCTGCCAAGCTCTAAAATATTATACAAAGAAAAACAACTAAAAATATGGCAGATGTGAGATGCACATGAACTGGGACCAACATAATTCATGCCTATACTAACAGAATCCCCTTTTATCCTCAAAAAGATTTCAACTTGGATGATAAATTCTATTCTCTCTCTTCCTATGACATTCAGGATAGAGGGAATTTCACGTTCCTTCATTTTCCTTCTTCTCTCAGATTTAATTAAAACGAATTTGAATACGAATCTTACAGAAACTGATGTGAAGTCCAGTCATTTGAAAGGCCTCCTCCTCGGGCCTGGGACAGTATGAGAACTTCATGAGTTCATGTCTTACAGCGCCCCCTCAAGCTCTCTATGCAGGCCAGCAAAATCCTTCACCTTGGCTGAGTGTTACCTCCCATTGGCTACTATGAAGATTTCCCAGGCTTCAGACTTAATACCTAATTCTTGCCCACATCCCTAGATCTATGCCTTCTTCCTGCTTAGCAACAGAGGTGTGAACAGAAAATATATGTGGGAAAAGCATAAAACAAATGTTAACTCAGAAGATCACCAATTAACAAATAGGATCCAGGAAGCCTTTAAGGGCTTTTATGGATGTCATCATTAGCATGTGTAGATGACATGGTCCACATTTGTCATATCAACATAGGCTTAGTTTGTATTACATGCCATAACTAAACCCAATTTAGTCTCTGCCCACCTCAAGGAATAACTAGCTCATAACTGACATGGATATATTGCTATTTTTCTATTTGAAGTAATAATATTTTATTTTTTTCATTTTCTTACAGTTTTATTGAAGTATAATTGATTTACAATACCAATATTTTAATCAAAGCCCTTTGATTTGTGCCAGAACTGCTAGTTCATAAAGTTACTTGCTGAGTTTGTAGACCTCCTGTGAAGTGTAAGACTCGTGGAATCAGCCCTAATAAGGCCACATTGTATGGCCACATGGTGATACCTGTGGGTGCTGCCTCAGTATGCATTCAGGCTCTGCCATTTACTGGTAAATATCAAGTTACTGAGGACTTTTAAACTTCAGTTTTCTCTGGAGTTCCCTGGTAGCCTAGTGATTAAGAATCTGGCATTGTCACCACTGTGGCTCAGGTCACTGCTGTGGTACAGGTTTCGACCCCTGCCCCAGAAACTTCCACTTGTCACAGGCATGGCCAAGAAAAATAAATAAAACTTTAGTTTTCTCATGGAAGTTGATGTAAAAAGCAGTTTCCTCATAAGGGTGTTTGAGGATCATGTGTATGTTCAAATGTATGTCCAATACTTAGCATAATGCCTGGAACATTTATTTTTCTCAAATTTAATTTGAACTAGCTTGGACCTCCATCTGCTAAAACATGGTAGAAAATCCAACATCAGTCATTTGGAAAGTCACTTCCTTCTCCCTTGGAGAATACATGAACTTCAGGAGCTCATATGCTTTTGAAAGGGGCCTCTGATTCTCAATAAATGGGAGCCAGGGTTATCCTGAACCAAAGCTTAGCAAGACCCAAGTGGCCTTCCACATTTTGAAATGAAATCAAAAATTCTTACTCAGAGTAGAAACCCACTCCTCCTCTCCACCGTGTTTTTATTTTCTCCAGGTTTTCACTCCAAGTTCATACCACATTATCCCACATTTAGTTACACACCACAGAGTGTTCAAGCTATTGCCTGTCTATCATTCTCCCCAACTTTAGTGAAGACTCCTGAAAGGAGGGTAGGAACAAGGCACTGTGGATTGCTGGTCAGGCCGACCCCACAGACACCTAGATGAGGACTGGGCAGGGACTTAAATCCAGCTGGTGCTCTACCCTCCAATCTTGGGCCCTGGTGCAGGGCTGTGGCTGCTAAGGGAAGGGAAACCTTTTTCAGATTTACACAACAAATATTTATAGGCTACGGGCAGCCCCAATAGGAAACATATGGTTTAATTCTATTACATTTTTCACAGCATTTAACACAGTTTGAAACACAAACTAGAGGGGAGGGGAGATCCCCAGAGAGTATCTCAAAAAACAACAGTCAATTTATTTTTTGAAATACTTTCTGGTGAAGAGAAAAAAAGTGGATGTATAGGAGACTGCTACAGACTGTATGTGTGACCCCCTCCACTTCCAAATTCACATGGTGAAACCTTATCTCCAACACAGGACTTGGACAGAGAGCCTACAGGAGGTGACTGGGTCATGAGATTGGAGCTCTCATGAATGGGAGTAGCGCTCTTATGCAAGAGACCACAGAGAGCTCCCTTATAAGGACAAAGTAAGAAGACAGCCATCCTTGAACCAGGAAGCAGACTCTTACCAAACAAGGAATCTGCTGGCATCCTGATTTTGGACTTCCCAGCCTCCAGAACTATGAGAAATAAAGGTTTCTTGCTTAAGTTACCCACTTTGTGGTATTTCTGATATAGCAGCCTGAATGGACTAAGGCAGAGACTGAAGACAGAGTACTATAAAAGCAGTGGATCTTTTTACTAATCTCTAATGCACAGAAGACTGAGAAAAGCATTCAGGATTTTATGAAAAAAGCAAACTCAAAATGTACAATAATATGAAATGTGTTTTTATGCATCTCACATCCATAACATAGAAACTGACCACTGGAATTATAAATTATTAAGGGTAATTAAATGACTTGCCACCTAACATGACATTACCATATGATTCACTGTTAGCGAAGCCTTTGTAGGTTTTCCTGCCAATACTGAGTCATCAGCAATACATGAATTTGCTCTCTTTTTATGTCAGTGTTCCTGGAAATGAAATAGTTT
The DNA here is from genome assembly GCF_016906955.1 of Phacochoerus africanus. Taxonomy (NCBI): domain Eukaryota; kingdom Metazoa; phylum Chordata; class Mammalia; order Artiodactyla; family Suidae; genus Phacochoerus; species Phacochoerus africanus. The sequence goes on along the minus strand of NC_062544.1, from coordinate 47,474,611 downwards.
CTTACTGATTAAGTCAATTTTTCTTTCCTCTTCACTCCAAAAACATTGATTATGGAGAGTAGGAGGTTCATTTCCCCCAACTTATCTGGAATTTCTCTGAATGCAAAAAAGGGAATGACATAGATATGGTATCATGACATTAGGCAGAGATAATCTAGCAGATGTAATAGAAGTCATAAATATGTATATTATATGGCAAGAATTCTTAGTTGTTTTTCTATTGAAGTATAGTTAATTTACAAGTATGTTAGTTTCAAGAGTACAGAATCTTTTTCAGATACTTTATCATTATATGTTATTACGAGATATTGAGTATAGTTCCCCGTGCTATACAGTAGGCCCTTGTTGTTTGTCTATTTTATATACAGTAATTGGTACCTGCTAATCCCAAACTCCTAATTTGTCTCCCCCTCCAACCCTTTTGGTAACCTAAAGTTTGTTTTCTATGTCTGTGAGTCTCTGTTTTGGAAATAAGTTCATTTCTATCAAATTTTAGATTTCACATATAAGTGATATCATATGATATTTGTTTTTCTCTGGCTTACCTCACTTACTGTGATAATCTTTAGGTCCATCTATGTTGCTACAAATGGTATTATTTCCTTCTTTTTATGGCTGAGTAATATTCCATTGTCTATGTATACCACATCTTCTTTATCCTGTCCATTCACAGGTCAATGGACATTTAGGCTGCTTCCATGTCTCGCTATTATAAATAGTGCTACTATGAACACTGGGGTGCATGTGTCTTTTCAAATTAGTTTTCTCCAGACATATGTTCAGAAATGGGATTGCAGGATCATATGTTATCTCCTGTTTTAGTTTTTTAGGGAACCTCCATGTTGTTCTCTGCAGTGGCTGTACCAATTTACATTCCAACCAACTGTGTATGAAAAGTCATATATTTTCAAATGTTGTCTTTTGCACATGAAAAAAACTTAATAGGTGAGTGATTTCTATTTATCATTCAACTTCTGCATCCTCAAAGTAATCTCTAACAATCTTTCCAGATAATTTACAGTACATGCTCCCATTACAATTCAGCCTACTAACAAGTCTAACTCAAATACTTAAGTAAAAATCACCTTCAATGAGATTCCTGTCATGGCTCAGTGGTAATGAACCCAACTAGTATCCCTGAAGATGCAGGTTCAATTCCTGAGTTAAGGACCCAGTGTCGCCATGAGCTGTGGTGTAGGCTGGGAATTTCCATATGCTGTGGGCGCAGCCCTAAAAAGCCAAAAAAAGAAAAAGGAAAAAAAAATCATCTTTAAATGTCCTATATCATGCAAACTCTCATTGGCATTTTTGATCTGTATTTAATAAATATTACCTTTTCATTCTCCTTGTCTTGATACATTTATAGCTATCACAGCTATATGTGTTGTAATTAGAAGAGTAAGTTTACAGTAGATGAAACTGTCTTTAAGTCTGCTTTGTCAATATTTAGGAAAGTTTCAGGCACAAAGAGGAAAGTATATTCTAAATTGATTTATTATTTTAAAATTTTGAAATATTTTAACTAAGAACAGACAGCTGGTTAATGAAAGTTTATAAGTAGTCTGGATTGCAGAGGTAATGGATATACAAAGGAATTAGTTGTTGCAAAATGTAAATTGGAGGGAAACATAATTTTTCTTGTGGAAGATGATTTCTTCTTAAATTTCGGCGGTATTTGAGCTCAAACAAGATATATAAGATACATAAAGTCCACAACTAAAGAAATTTTTAAAAATGATTCAGAGCAAAAGCTGCTACAAGAAAGTGTAAAAAGCAGATTATCTGACTTAAATTTATATTCCAAGTCAATACTGTGGTTTTGAGAGTCTTGAATTTTATTATAAATCTGTTTTAGGGGCTATTTTTAATGATACATGCACAATGAACCTACTAATGTCCAGAGTATGTTTGAAATAAAATTTTAGAATGCTTAATACTATTTCAAAATGTAATATAAAGATTTTATTCATACATATATATTTAGTGTTTAATAAAATAAGGGAAAGCCTATGTAAAAGATTTGACATTTGCAAAGACACCAAGTATGGTTATGAAGACAAAACCTGTGAGACTATTTTGAAACCAAAACAAATATCTCAGCCCTTGAAACAAAGACTACTATTGAAAGAGATTCTAGGTAAATCATTTCAAATGAAGCTCAAAAGGAAAAAAGATTTATCTAGTTTGGCACTCCCCAAAGATTTTTTTTTAAATATTCTGGATACCACATAAATCATAATTTGCAAGCTATTGTTTGAGTTTTACAAATGCAGCAAGAATATTAAAATATTGTTGGGATGGATGCATATAATGAGAAAAGGGAGAAAGGGATAAAAGAACACACAGAAATAAATGGTCTTCACTCAGCCAGCTCGCTAAGCCTTCTGTGCATTTGTGAGTCTAGACCAGATCCAGAAGAGCTGCTGCCTGTCACAATATCACCAAAACTCATGAGGACTCCGTTAACTGAAGATGTAAAGCAGATGCATCATAACTGAGACACATCCTGAAGAGCTCATGCTTCCTGAAATTAGGAATGTTCCCAGAACAGCTTTTACTGGCTTCATTTTGCTTTTCTTTCCAGTCTTATTAAGGGTATTGGTATTTAGGTGAGAAGATTCCTGGACTAGGTAATTATGATTTCAAAAAAGTTGATATTTATGTTGTTGGCATTTCTGTCTACACTGGTTTGCACATTCCACTCCCAGCTTAAAAAGGACAAAGAGAAAGACAAAGACAGAGAGAGAAACAGACTTAAAATTCAATCATTAAGTGATTGAAAACAAAATAAAATCCATTCTCTTAAATACCTACTATGTGCATAAACCACCTTTCTTTTTGGCCACACCTGTGGCATATAGAAGTTCCCAGGCAAAGGACTGAATCCACACCACAGCAATGACCAGGGCTGCTGCAATGACAACAATGGATCCTTAACCCACTGCACCACACAGATGCTCTTCAGTGAAGGACCTATTGCTCCAGCTGCTGGGGGTTCTGCCAGCAGATGCTTATTGCTGTCAGTTTCTTTAGGAACTATTATAGCTACAGAAAGTGTCCCCACCCAAGGTCACCTTTTCCTGGGACAACCGACATCTAATAATTTACAGATGTGGGGGTATTAAGGACTAGCCATCCTGGCTTAATGGGGAATAACTCTGAAGGACCATTCCAACTCCAGAGTGCCAGCAAGGTCAGCCATGACTATCCTTGGGCTGTATCACAGACTGACTTTTCCCTTCCACAGGTATTGATCCCAAGGTGCTCTTCAGTAAATAGGCCACACAACCAACTCAGTCTGAGTCTCCTTCCAGAAAGACCAAATATGTGACCATATTAAGTTAACATTTAAGCATTCCTTAAATGTTACTAAATCAGACAATGTAAAAAATATACCTCATAAGTAAAGAACAGCCCATCTTTCTCTATGAAAACTGTCCAATATTCTTAAACTTATTGGTCACTCCAAGCTCTCAGTGGCTCTGCTTTGTGTTTCTGTTTGGCTAATGTAACACAGAAAGTCATCACTGTGATTGATGTATTAAAGGGGGAGAGAAAATGAAAATGCCTTTATCACTACCATTATAACAAAAGTTGTAAGTATTTTAATAAAATACAGAAAGGGATGAATCTCTCTGATCTATATGGAAAACTATTCTGGGGAGTTTCCATATGCATGGCCTCAATCAAGTTGGACTGATGTGACCAAAAAATAAGGTAACTAATGAACCTAAATCCAGCCTCTGAATTTGAGCTAATTAGGTGACAAAAAGTGATATGCATGCACAAGAAAGAGGGAGAGAAAGAGGAAGGGAAGGCAGGAAGGTGGGAAGGAAGAGGAAAGGAGGAGGGAGGGAGAGAGGAAAGGAGGAGTAAGGAAAAAAAATTAAAAGAAGAAGAAGAAAAGAAACAAAAATTCTGATAAACTCAAATTTTTTTTAAAAAGTCATAAGCTCAAACATATTATAGAATCAGAGAGTTGCTGTAAATGTATAACATGCAGCTGAATGTGAGATGCAATAGGGAATGGCAAGGACTATGGTAAAACAGAGACTAAAGGCCCCATTCACAGGGAACAGCCACTTCTTGGCTCTGGTCTACTGTTTCCTTGGAGGAAAATAAAGTTGGCATTGATAGGCCTTCTGATTTTTTTTCAAGAAGCCATAAATTCAAAATTTTTATAAAGATTTTTCATTTACAAAATGTTCTGTAAGTCCAGACCAAATATGTTTACAGGTCAGATATTACTGCTCGGAAGCTGCCAGATTGCAGCTCCTTTGAGAAGACTAATTATAATATAGCAGTGACTTTGTTGTCACTTATTTCTTAAGGTATATCCAAATAAATTTTTGTGAATATTATATTTTAAATGACAATAATCTCACTATTTAATGGAAACATTATGAAAAATAAATATTTAACCTTAAGGATTTATCTACTTTATAAGCTTTTGTTAAAAGGAAAAGTCATGTTACAGTGAGCAGTGAGTGGCTAGATTAATATGAAAAGAAGAAATTACATTATGTGTGATGGAAGTATAACAGAAAATCTGTACAGTTTATGTGTGAGTGTACCTAATTCCCCTTGTACAATACAATTTACCTAACTAATGAGACTTGCTGTTAACCATTCTGTTTTCCTCTGATTCAAAAATGACATTAAGGAGTTCAGGTCATGCCTCAGCAGAAATGAAACTGACCAGTATGAGAATGCAGGTTTGATCCCTGGCCTTGCTCAGTGGGTTAAGGCTCCAGTGTTGCCACATGCTGTAGTGTAGGTTGAAGACATGGCTTGGATCTGGCATTGCTGTGGTTGTGGCGTAGGCCAGAGGCTACATACAGCTCCCATTTAACCCCTAGCCTAGGAACCTCCATATGCCAAGGGTGTGGCCCTAAAAAGACAAACAAAACAAAAAAAAACAAAAATAGCATTTAAGTGATCAATAGAAGGTATTCATGGGCCCTATATCCTGCAAAGGAAGTGTCGTTAATTATGTTCCTCTTTCATTTAGTTATAATCTGTGTTATAGGAAAAGCACTACCACAGCCAAACCACCAATCATCATAAATTTATGGAGCATGACACATAGACTACAATGGTCCCTCTTTGTTAAGAATGCTGAACTTTGTCTACAGCCTTTTACACTTCACTGGAAACTATATCAAGTGTATGGTTAAAGGAGATAGAAGGCACAATGAAACACTGCCAGAGCCAGATTGCCAAGGCTGATTTGTGCTTAGCAAGAGCAAAAGTGCCCTGAAGTACTAAGACATGCACACCAGCTTTGAGATGATCTTATTTAAAAGTCACTTTAATTGTTCCTGTTTTTCAGTAACTAAGTGGGGGTATTACTTGCTTTGTGTTAGCCCCTTAAATTCACCTTCCTTATTTAAAATGATTTGGGGCATTCATTTGCTACTGACACTTAAGGATTCATTGGACATAATGTAGGTTACGTGTTTCCAGAAAATGAGCCTGAGTGTGTCTAACACCTAAAGATTTCAGGAAGAAAGTCATGAGCCTCCAAGTTCAGGGATCTTATCACTTATTTAATAGATTCCAGGACAGTAATGATTTTCCAAAGATTTGCTTGAACATTTTGAACCTTCCAAAAAATACAAAAAAATAAACAGTGTATCAGGATGTTTCACAGCTTTGACAAATTTCCCGAATATTTAGTATTCTAGTGAACCAAGTGAAACTTTTCAGGATATTTCTACTTATATACAGAAGAATTCTGCTCATGGAGGTGACCACAGTACAAGCAAAACCAAAGCTCTCTGTCAAACTCAGTGAGTGGTTCTCCAGGGAGCACCAACTGCCTTGGGAACCATCAAACTCTGCATTGACACAGAGGCCATTGCTGTGATCTTCCAAGCAGTAGTCTGGGCATATGACAAACACAGAAGTTCAAGGAAGAGTCGTGCTTGGCTGTTTGCAGTTTCAGGATCAATAGAAGATTGCTACTCGTCACTGGTGGTGCAGAGGGGAACACAGTAGCATATTCCTTCTTTAGACTGTCTAGCACATCTCCATGTGATGGCACCTGATTCCATGTGCCAGTACAGGACAGTTAGGTACAGGACTGAGAAGCTGGCATGAACTAATTCTGCTCTAATTCCTTCAGGATGCACCATTTTCCCCCTTTAACTGTTTTTTCTTGGGGGGGGGGGCGGTTACAGGTAGTAAGTATTAGTCTTTGTCTACTTTGAGTACCTCACTGGTATATGACACAAATTAGCGCATGCCCACTGTTTTAAAAATAAACTCACTCAGCTTCTCTGCACTTTAGATTCCACAACACCTAAATTTTGTATAATATAATGGACCTTGACATACAACATAGTGTACAGTAGTGGTGTCAACACTGTGGGCTCTTCATGTAATCTCAGTTTTTTACATTTGTGCTCCATTCACAGACAACTTTTTTCAGACTTGCACATTTCTCTTGCAGTGGAGCCAGCTCTTCCATTTCACTAGTGCTCTGCTCATTTTGGATGTTCTGTTTTTGAAAGCAAACATGCCTCCAAACCCCAGAGACTTGGAAGCTACTGCCTGCGGGATCCACAGTGTACTTTCTGATGTTACTATTTGGCAGTGATCCTTGATAAACCATATTGAAAAGGTTCTAGTCTTGAAGGTATTGAGAAAATATACGAGACTGTACCATATCTCCTCAAGTTTATCTATTATTCCCATATACCCACATGCCATGGATGCCACAAAGGACATCAATATTGGTTATCGCATCCAGAGTTGGATACAGCAATGCTTCAAGGTGTGCTGTGGCTGGAACCTCAGATACAATGACTTACAGGGTCACTACTTTAGTGTCTATCATGATAAAATGAGGACTTCTGGTGATTCCTCATAGTTTTGCTTCTACCTCCTTCTGTAGGGGAGTGTTAAGTGTTTCAGTTTGTTTTCTAAATTTAACTTGGGACATTGATGCACTATTGCTCACGGTGTGACAAAATGTGTGGTTTGGATTAGAGAGAGAGTGAGAGCATTTGGGCTGTTTCAGACTAGGCTAGAAGATTTTTAAGGGATGGTCCTCTTGCACCTGCCTTGTGCACACTCAGAGGTGGCATGTCACAGTGGAGATCAGAGAAGGCGGCCCAGTTTGAACTATCATTATTGTTATTTTAATACGAAACTTTCTCTTGGCTCTTTTTTCTCTTTAAATAATTTTTTATTTCTAATTTAAAAAATACTATATACGTATCAGACAATTATTAGAAAATCTAAATGAGAAAAAAGTGAAAGAATACTCACAGTGTCACATGCCAAGAGAACTATCTTAAACACTTTAAAGTATGTTCCCTTCTGGACCCTTTTCTAACATATTTAATGGCGAAATAGAATTCTTTTTTATGAGCATACCAGAATTAAGCACATTGGTTAAGAAATGTCTTCTCTTGTTTTGTTTTGTTTTAGAGCTGCACTGGCAGCATATGCAAGTTTCCTGGGCTAGGGGTTGAATCAGAGCTGCAGCTGACACCACAGCCACAGCAATACCATATCTGAGCCACATCTGCAACCTATGCCACAGTTTGCAGCAATGCCAGATAGGAAGGGTTATTTTGAAGCCAGACTCTCTGGAATCAAATCTTTATCTTACCCTTTACTTAAATCTTTGAGCAAAGCACTTCACTTCTCTATGAGGCAATTTCTTCATTCATAAAATAAGGGAAATAATAGTTCTTACAAATATTGTTAGGATTGTAGAATCACTGCAAGTATTAAATGCATTAACATAGTAAGGTACTTAGAACACTGCTGATACATAGTAAAATGATGTGATAATTCTCATTAGCTTACTAATATTATTGTTATACATTCTAGAAGTTAAATCCTGAGCATATCCTTTCTGGGAGGAGGGGGCAGGGGAGTTCCAGTGGGAAATAAACATAATTGACATTGGTCTCCAAGATAATTTAATCAAAATTTGCAATTTCAAAAGACTTTGGGGACTGGGAAAGTACATAAACGAGTGAATCAGACTTTCTTAGAACAATAAGGAGTCATGGGGCCAGTGTCTGAACTGGTCATCTTAAAGGAATTAAAATTTAATACAGTCTACCACCCTGAAAAGCCAAACCAAACTAAAACAAACACACAAAAATGTGCCTAAAGAAAACACATCTGTGGGCTTCATGTGTCTCTCAAGTCACCTATATGCAATTCCTGATCTTTTCTACAGCCCCATTTAAAAAAAAATCTTATTGAGATATAATTGCCATATTGTATTCATTTTAGGTGTATAACACAATGCTTTTGTATATGCATATATTCAAAATGATAGCCACAGTGAGTTTACTTAACACGCATCACCTCATATAGCTATAATTTTTCCCTTGTGATGAGAACTTTTAAGATGTACTCTGTTATGCCATAGGAAACTCCCTGCATTAGAGTGTGCGCATGCCCGTGGGCTCTCAGAGGGTGTGGCAGCTCTGGCACAGGCTACAGGCAGTGAGAAACCTCTTGCTCACTTAAGGGAGACTGGGTGCTTCTTGTGCAGACTACTGGCGGCCAGGCACCTCAGGTGTGGGCTAAGGACATCAGGGCACTAAGTGTGATGTGGTGCCTCTTGCATGATCTATAGGTGGCAGGGACAGACCACGACAGTCATCTCAGAGGCCAGAGGGAGGCGTGGCTTGCCACCACTGAGGGCCTGTGAGTGGGCTCCACATGCAGCCCTAGTCACCTCAGAAGTTGGTGGAAAAAAAAAAAAAAAGAGGGCACTGCAACCAAGACCATACACTATTGCTTTCACTCCCCTGGGAACATACCCACGCTGTAGCTGCCACTACCAAACACTCTGGGCTATGCCCAGACACTTGGTCACTGTCCCTTCCCAAGACCCTACAACTAGGAGCAGCTGGTGCAGCACCTCCTGCGTGGGCTAAGTGGGACAGGGTGCTTCTTGTGTGGTCTGCAGGTGACAGGGGAAAACCACTGCAGTTACCCCTGATTCCAGAGGTGGGCAGGGCCCACTGCCACTGGGGCTACCTGAACAAAAATCACTTGCAGCTCCAACCACCTCAGAGGGCACCACAGAGAAGGACATTGTGACGGAATACCACCTGTTGCTCTCGCTACTCTGGGGGTACACCTGCCCTGTTGCTGCCACTGCCAAATGCTCTGGGCAGTGCCCAGATGCTTGATCACTGTCCTTTCCCAGGAACCTGCAACTAGGAGCAGCTTGTGCAGCACCTCCTATGGGGGCTAAGCAAGAGGAGGTGCCTCTTTTGCATGATCTACAGGAGGAGGGGGCAAACCACTACAGTTATCCCTGGCTCCAGAGGTGGGAGTGGCCTGCTACCACTAGGGGCCCATGAACAGGCACATTTGCAGCCCATCACCTCAAGGGCACCACAGGGGAGGGCATTGTGATCGAACACCACCTATTGGTGCTCTCGAACCCCTGGGAACACACCCGCCCTGCTGCTGTCAGTGCTGAATGCTCTGGGCAGTACCCACATGCCAGACCTCTGTCACTTCCCAGGATCTTGAAACTAGAAGCAGCCTGTGCAGCACCTCCTATGTGGGCTAAGTGAGATGGGGTGTTTCATGCATGGTCTACAGGTGGCAGAGGTAAACCACCACAGTTATCACTGACTCCAGAGGTGGTCATGGATTGCTATCACTAGGGATCCCTGAACAGGTACCACCTGCGGTTCCAATCACCTCAGAGGAGGGCACTGCAATTGAACACTAGCTGTTGTTGTTCTCACTCCCCTGGGAACTCATGCACCCTGCTGCTGCTACTGCCAAGTGCTCTGGACACCTTGTAGATATGCCTAGAGCTCATTACCACTTCCCAGGGCCGTGAAACTAGGAGTAGCCTGAGCCACCTTCCTGCAGGTCCTTGCTGCTGTTGAGAGCCCAGCGACCAGGCACTGACTACTGGCCCTACCCATTGCCTCTTTCTCCTTGAAAACACACTGAGCATCCTGGGGATAAAAGCCTGCTCACACCAAAGAAAGAGACAGCACATATTCAAACTCCCACACCAAAAAGAAAGAGTAACCCCCCCCCCCAAAAAAATACAAAGGGATTCTCTTGCATAGAAGTAGACTTACAAGACTACAGTCTGGCTTCCCTAAACTCACAGAAAAATAAAAACATAAGCAAGACGAAGAAGCCCAGAAACCATCCCCAGTTAAAGGAACAGGAGAATTCACCTAAAGCAGTCAACAGTGAAACAGACCTCCGCAGTCTGACAGACATTGAGTTAAAAAGGGAGGCAGTGAAAATACTGAAGGAATTAAGGCTGAATATCAAGGAATTAAGAGAGGATATGAACAGTAATGCAGATTCCTTTAGAAAGGAACTAGAAAATATAAGGAGGAGCCAGGAAAAATTAGAAAATTCATTCGCAGAGACGCAAACTGAGCTAAAGGTACTAAAGAGCAGAGTGACTAATGCAGAGGAACGAATTAGTGACTTGGAAGATAGAAAAATGGAAATCACCCAATCAGGACAGCAGACAGAAAACCAAATGAAAAAACATGAAAGCAATACAAGAGATCTGTGGGATGACATAAAGCAGGCCAATCTATGCATAATAGGAATTCCAGATGGAGAAGAAAAAGAAAAGGGAATTGAAAATATATCTGAAGAAATTTTGGCTGAAAACTTTCCAAAATCTAAAGGAAACTGATGTCAAGATACAGGAAGCACAGAAGTCCCCAAAAAAGTCAAACCCAAATAGGACCACACTGAGACATATTATAATAAAAACAGCAAAAGTAAAAGACAAAGAGGGGATTCTAAAGGCAGCAAGAGAAAAGCAAAGCATTAATTATAGGGAACCCCATAAGGCTATGGGCTGATTTCTCTACAGAAACACTACAGTCCAGAAGGGAGTGCCAAGATATTTAAAGTGCTGAAAAGAAAAAAATTGCAAGCTAGAATATCTATCCAGTAAGAATATCATTTAAAATAGAAGGAGAAATAAAGAATTTCTCCGACAAATAAAAACTGGAAGAGTATAGCAATACTAAACCCATTCTAAAAGAAATACTAAAAGAGCATCTCTAAAAAAAAAAAAAAAGAAGTAAGAAGAACTAGAATGGAGGAAACCACAATTGGAAAGCAATCACTCAAATAAGCCAGCATACAGATCTAAATATGAAGAAGTTTAAAAAGACAAACAAACAAACAAACAACAACAAAAAAAAACTTCAAAATCATACAATGTGGGGAAGGAAAGTAAGAAAATATAGATTTTTTTTTTAATTTTAATGATGTGTTTGAGCCTATATGACTATCAGGCTAAAGCAAGCAGATATAGGAAGGGGTTAACATACTTGAAAAACAGGGCAACCACAAATCAAAACCAAGCAATACATTCACAAAAACTAAAAAGAAAAGGACATGAGCATAAAATAAAAGGAAAACATCCAAACAAAAAAAGAAAGGAAGAAAAGAGAAACATAGAATCAACTGGAAAACAAGGTTTAAAATGGCAATAAATACATATCTATCAATAATCACCTTAAATGTCAATGGACTGAATGTGCCAATCAAAAGACACAGATTGGGAGTTCCTGTCATGGCGCAGTGGCTAATGAATCCAACTAGGAACCATGAGGTTGCGGGTTCGATCCCTGGCCTTGCTCAATGGGTTAAGGATCCGGCATTGCCATGAGTTGTGGTGTAGGTTGCAGAAGCAGCTTGGATCCCACGTTGCTGTAGCTGTGGTGTAGGCTGGCGGCTACAGCTCCAATTGGACCTAGTCTGGGAACCTCCATGTGCCGCAGGAGCAGCCCTAGAAAAGGCAAAAAGACAAAAAAAAAAAAGACACAGAGTGGCAGATTGGATAAAAAAGCAAAAACCTTCAATCTGCTGTCTACAAAAAACTCACTTTAGAGCAAAGGACACATATAGATTAAAAGTGAGGGGATGGGAAAAGATATACCATGCCAATGGACAAGACAGGAAAATAGGAGTTACAATACTCATATCAGACAAAATAGACTTTAAAATGAAGGCCAAAAAGAAAGACAAAGAAGGACACTATTTAATGGTAAAAGGATCCATTCAAGAAGAGGATATTGCCATCGTCAATATATATGCCCCTAATATAAGAGCACCCAGATACCTATAACAAATATGAACAGACATAAAAGGAGAAAATGATGGGAATACCATAATAGTAGTAGCCTTCAACACCCCACTCACATCAAAGGACAGATCCTCTAGACAGAAAATCAATAAGGCAACATATATCCTAAATGACACAATAGAAAAGTTAAACTTAATCAGCATTTTCAGGACATTACATCCAAAAAAACCAGAATATACATTCTTCTCAAGTGCACATGATACATTCTCAAGGATTGATCACATACTGGGGCACAAAGTTAACCTCAACAAATTTAGGAGTATAGAAATTATTTAAAGTATCTTCTCTGACCACAGTGGCATGAAACTAGAAATCAACCACAGGGAAAGAAATGAGAAAAAACTTACTACATGGAGACTACATAACATGCTACTAAAAAACCCATGGGACAATAAGGAAATCAAGAAGGAAATTAAAAAATACCTCGAGACAAATGATAATGAAGACACAACCAGTCAAAATCTATGGGATGCCACAAAATCAGTGTTCAGAGGGAAGTTCATAGCAATACAGGCTTTCCTTCAAAAAGAAGAAAAATCTCAAACCAACAACTTAACACACCACCTAAATGAATTAGGAAAAGAAGAACAAACAAAACCTAAAGTTGGCAGAAGGAAGGAAATCATAAAGATCAGAGAGGAAATTAATAAAATAGAGATTCGCAAAACAATAGGAAAAAATCAATAAAACCAAGAGCTGGTTCTTTGAAAAGGTAAACAAAATTGACAAACTCAGGCGACTGACCAAGAAGAGGAGAGAAAAAACCCAAATAAACAAAATAAGAAATGAAAAAGAAGTCACAACAGATACCACAGAAATACAAAAAACCATGAGAGAATACTATGAACAACTGTATGCCAACAAATTTGACAACCTAGAAGAAATGGACAACTTTCTAGAGACATACAGCCCATCAAAACTGAATCAACAACAAATAGATCAACTGAACAGACCAATCACTAGAAATGAAATTGAATATGTTATAAAAACATTCCCTATAAATAGAAGCCCAGGACCAGATGGCTTCACAGGCAAATTCTACCAATCATACAAAGAGGAACTTATACCCATCCTCCCTAAAATCTTTCAAAAGGTTGAAGAAAAAGAAATACTCCCCAAAACATTTTAGACATCACCCTAATTTCAAAACCAGACAAAGATACCACCAAAAAAGAAACTATAGGCCAATATCTTTGATGAATATATACACAAAAATTCTCAACAGAATTTTAGTCAACCGAATCCAACAATATACAAAAAAGATCATAAACCACGACCAGGTGGGATTCATCCCAGGTGCACAAGGATGGTTCAACATATGCAAATCAATCAATGTCATACACCATATTAACAAAAGAAAAGTCAAAAACCACATGATTATCTCAATAGATGCAGAAAAAGCAGTTGACAAAGTCCAACATCCATTCATGACAAAAAATTCTCACCAAAGTGGGTATAGAGGAAACATTCCTTAACATAACAAAAGCCATTTATGACAAACCCACAGCAAATATAATACAATGGAGAAAAGCTGAAAGCCTTTCCACTAAAATGTGGAACAGTACAAGGATGCCCACTCTCACCACTGTTATTCAACATAGTATTGGAAGTCCTAGCCATAGCAATCAGACAAACAAAAGAAATAAAAGTATCCAAATAGGAAGAGAAGAGGTAAAACTGTCACTGTATGCAGATGACAGGATACTATATATTGAAAACCCTAAGGGCTCAACCCAAAAACTAATTGAACTGATCAACAAATTCAGCAAAGTAGCAGGATATAAGATTAACATCCAAAAATCAGTCGCATTTCTGTACACTAACAATGAAATATTAGAAAAGGAATACAAAAATACAATACCTTTTAAAATTGCATCCCCCCAAAAAAATCAAATACCTGGGAATAAACCTGAACAAGGAGGTAAAAGACTTATATGCTGAGAACTATAAAACATTAATCAAGGAAATTAAAGAAGATGGAAAGATATTCCATGCTCCTGGGTTGGAAAAATTAATATTATAAAAATGGCCATACTACCTAAAGCAATCTACAGATTCAGTGCAATCCCTATCAAATTACCCATGACATTTTTCACAGAACTAGAACAAATAATCCAAAAATTTATATGGAATTACAAAAGACCCAGAATTAACAAAGCAATCCTCTGGAACAAAAACCAAGCAGAAGGCATAACTCTTCCAGATTTCAGGCAATATTACAAAGCCACAGTGATCAAGACAGTGTGGTACTAGTACCAAAACAGACAGGCAGACCAATGGAACAGAATAGAGAACCCAGAGATAAACCCAGTCATCTATGGTCAATTAATCTTTGACAAAGGAGGCAAGAACATAAAATGGGAAAAGACAGTATTTTCAGCAAGCATTGCTGGGAAACCTGGACAGCTGCATGCAAATCAATGAAACTAAAACACACCCTCACACCATGCACAAAAAAAAAAAAAAACTCAAAATGGCTTAGAGACTTAAACGTAAGACAAGACACCATCAAACTCCTAGAAGAACATAGGCAAAACATTCTCTGACATCAACCTTACAAATGTTTTCTCAGGTCAGTCTCCCAAAGCAACAGAAATAAAAGCAAAAATATACCAATAGGACCTACCCAAATTGACAAGCTTTTGCACAGCAAAGGAAACCATTAAAAAAAAAAAAAAAAAAAAAAAGACAACCTCCAGAATGGGAGGAAATAGTTTCAAATGATGCAACTGACAAGGGCTTAATCTCTAAAATATACAAACAACTTATACAGCTCAACAGCAAAAAAGCCAACGACCTAATGAAAAATGGGCAAAAGACCTGAAGAGACATTTCTCCAAAGAAGATATACAATGGCCAACAAGCTCATGAAAAAATGCTCAACATCACTGATTATTAGAGAAATGCAAATCAAAACTACCATGAGATACCACCTCACACCAGCCAGAATGGCCATCATTAATAAGTCCACAAATAACAAATGCTGGAGGGGGGTGGAGAAAAGGGAACCCTCCTGCACTATTGGTGGGAATGTAAGTTGGTACAACCACTATGGAAAACAGTATGGCAGTACCTTAGAAAACTATACATAGAACTATCATATGACTCAGCAATCCCACTCTTGGGTATATATCCAGAAAAAACTTTCCTTGAAAAGACACATGCACCCGCATGTTCATTGCAGCACTATTCACAATAGTCAAGACATGGAAACAACTTAAATGTACATCAATGGATGATTGGATTAGGAAGAAGTGGTAGATATACACAATGGGATACTACTCAGCCATAAAAGAGAACAAAATAATGCCACTTGCAGCAACATGGATGGAACTAGAGACTCTCATACTAAGCGAAGTAAGTCAGAAAGAGAAAGACAAATACTGTGTGATATCACATATATCTGGAATCCAATATATGGCACAAATGAATCTTTCCACAGGAAAGAAAATCATGGATTTGGAGAATAGACTTGTGGTTGCCAAGAGGAAGGGGAAGGAGGGGGATGGATTGGGGACTTGGGGTTAATAGATGCCGACTATTGCCTTTGGAATGGATAAGCAACAAGATCCTGCTGTATAGCACTGGGAACTATATCTGGTCACTTATGATGGAGCATGATAATGTGAGAAAAAAGAATCTACACACATATGTGTATCTTTGGTCACCATGCTGTACAGTAGAAAATTGACAGAACACTGTAAACCAGCTATAATGAAAAAAAATAAAAATCATGATGTATAAAAAAAAGATGTACTCTCTCAGCAACTTTCAAATGTACAATACTGTTGAGCATATCTTTATGTCTTCAGGATAAATTCCTAGGAGTTGGACTGTTGGCTCTACCACACATTTTGAATGCTTTAGAAATATATTACCAAAATTCTTTCCCAGAAGTTGGTACCTCTTTATGTTTTCAGGAATGGTATATGAGTGTCCCTTATGATTTTTTAAAATTATAATTTGAAAAATTTTTGCTGATCAGAAACAAAAAAAAACTAAATTTAATATGTATTTTTCCAATTACTGTTCAGCATTGTACTCTTAGCATTTAGAATAATGTCTGACACAAAGTAGATAACTGATAAGGCACAAAAATGACTGCATGGGCATAATGAATATATGTATGGACATGTCTACATACACCCACACACACATACGTACCCACACCCACAAGGAGTACATGAATTGTCTATTTTCATGACTCTTTTTAGCAATGGTCCTTCCAGAACTTTAGAGTACCAGCTGAGAAGATCCAGCTTCAGCAGAGGAAACAACTCAGGATGATTCATAAGTAGCTGCCATTAATCACTTACTGTTTTTATGTGTGTAGCTTTGTCTAAACGTTTGTGTCCTGCACTGTGGCTCACAACTACATCTGTATCCATTATTACTGGAGTTCCACACCCCACTTAACTTCTCATATAATCTTAGGCAAGTAAAGTGTTTCCTTGGAATTTCAGTTTTCCTGTCTGTAAATAAGGAAAACACTTGGCCCACCTATGCCATAGGGTCATTGTGAAATGAGAGTTTTGGGAAAGTGTGAACTGCTTTGAAAATGTAGAAGAGAAGCCCTAGGGGCCTTAGCTGTCTTTTGCATATTGTTTCACTCACAGGCAATGACAAAGTTGGACACCTTCTCCTCCAGATCACTGATGGTTGGCAAGGGATCAAGTG
Source organism: Phacochoerus africanus (assembly GCF_016906955.1). Classification (NCBI taxonomy): domain Eukaryota; kingdom Metazoa; phylum Chordata; class Mammalia; order Artiodactyla; family Suidae; genus Phacochoerus; species Phacochoerus africanus. The sequence goes on along the minus strand of NC_062544.1, from coordinate 47,457,798 downwards.
TTAAAAATAATAATAATGTTGAATTGAGTTAAATGATTCTAAACGTTTGGCATTTTATATAAAAATTCCAGGTCTTTGACTTAAGCTATTTCTAGGACTTACTTTTTTTTTTTTTTTACTGATATCCATTTTTTTTTTTTTTTCCCACTGTACAGCAAGGGGGTCAGGTTATCCTTACATGTATACATTACAATTACATTTTTCCCCCAGCCTTTCGTCTGTTGCAACATGAGTATCTAGACAAAGTTCTCAATGCTATTCAGCAGGATCTCCTTGTAAATCTATTCTAAGTTGTGTCTGATAAGCCCAAGCTCCCGATCCCTCCCACTCCCTCCCCCTCCCATCAGGCAGCCACAAGTCTCTTCTCCAAGTAGGACTTACTTTTTGTCACAGGCTAATCAATAAAGATGTATTCTTATACTTCAGTCTTTTCTTTAATCTATGTGCATTTGACCATTTATGTGTTAATTTTAAAAAAATGAAATACAGAGGAACTAAAAAGGCCTCAACTAAACTGTATAATTCTGGGGGTGGAGGGGTGGGGAATTACAGGAGAAATCATACATTGCCCAAGTTTTTGCTATGAACTTAAAAAAAAAAATTATGCTGTAGTTTGCCACACCACTTCAGAATATTGGGAATTCATTTCACTTTCCTCCTTATATATTTTTTAAAATATTCCCCACTAAGACTGCTGAATCATATGGTAGTTCTATTTTTAACGTTTTTCTTTTTTAAGGCTGCACTTGCAGCATTTGGAAGTTCCCAGGCTAGGGGTCGAATTGGAGCTACAGCTCCCAGCCTACGCCACAGCCACAGCAACACATCATCCGAACTACATCTGCAACCTACACCATAGCTTACAGCAATGCCGGATCCTTAACCCACTGAGCAAAGCCAGGGATCAAACGTGTATTCTCATGGATCCTAGTCAGGTTCGTTAACCACTGAGCCATGAAGGGAACTCTATTTTTAATTTTTTGAGGAATTTCCATACTGTCTTCCATAGAGGTTACACCAATTTGTTGATACTAAGTTGAAATAAATAAATAAATAAATAAATAAATAAATAAATAAATAAATAAAATATTCCCCACTAAGAAATACTCAAATCTGGGGCCACGAAAAAAATCAGATGAAAATCTGAGCCCATTCCAAACTGATCTCACTTGCCCATTCCTTATGTAATTGTATTTTGACCTTCTAGTTACTGATTGTTAGCCCTTTTAGCTATTGAATTTTAGCCAGCTCCACAGTGAATTACAATTAAAGTTATCAGGGTCTTAAAACTATAAAAACTAGTAGTTTTGAAATGCATATACCAAATAAATAGATTTCCAAGACCCTGAACGCCCTGGTGTAGAAATCTTTCCCATCATGTCCTTGTTCTGTGGCAGGTCTCAGGTAGGAAAAAGAATTTTGTTCATGAAAGAAAAGAACAAGCAAGGTTATTCATGGAGTAGCTCTGCTGTATTCACACACAGGCTCCTTACTCAGGCAGACAAGATACATCATCTTATCAGTTGTTCTCCACCTGAAAGGACTGTCCTGCTATCACTGAGCTGGATAGTAGGGGCAATGCTATTGACACCCGCCATATGGCGGCATAAGACAATGGCAACTTCAGAACATGGGATTATGGAAAATCTTCCCCTTGTCTCCTCCTCTCCACTCAATTTTCCAATCCCTAGGCTCTTGAAAACCTATCTAAAGAGAGGGAAAAATTAGTAATACACTGTGTTCTAAGATCGTATTTCCTTCAATTTGGCTGACATCCTAATACCTCAAGCTGTGGACTATTCAGGATGGATCAACTATGAAAGCTCATTTCTGGCCAATGCTGAAATAAGACTCATCCAACAACAATAGAAATGTGGTCAAGTACTGTCTGGGTTATTGAGTATTCTTGAGATCAAGTCCATATAGCAGTGTTTGGGGGCATTGTATAATGGAAGGTACTGTCTTTCCAACGAGAGTAAAAGGCAAAGTCATGGTCACTGGAGGACCTCAAAAATTGCAAACATCTTTTCTCAAATAGGGATGAGCCCTGGATATTTAGAAATAATGCAAGTTCCTTTTTTGTACCAGATAAGATTCTTAATCAGCCTTTCCTGAATTGCAGACCACAGTTTTTGTTTGCTATAATTTTTGTAGCCAGAGCAAGACAGGGGTGAGAGGATTCCCCTTTCCAAAAGCAAATGTTAAAAATTTATGGTTTCATTAGGAATGACTTATAATGAGGCAACCCAAGAAAGGAAGTAGAAAACATCAACCTATTAACAAGAGAAAAATGCTGTATTTTTTGGTGATTTTTCAGTTTTTGGATTATCAAAAATTCCTCAAACCTTCTAATAAAATTAAGGTTCTCCAGGTATACATCCATAGAAAATCTTAATCTGAAAAAATACATGCATCTCAGTGTTAATAACAACACTATTTACAAGACAAGGAAGCAATCTAGATGTCCATCAACAGGTAGATAAAGAAGATGTGGTAGATGTGGTGTGTATATATATATATACAAACACACACAATGAATATCAATCAGCCATAAAAAAAGAATGAAATAATGCCATTTGCAACAACATAGATGGACTAGAGATTATCAAACTAAGTGAAGTAAGCCAAAGATAAATATATCACTTATATGTGGAATCTTGAAAGAAAGAAAGAAAGAAAGAAAGAAAGAAAGAAAGAAAGAAAGAAAGAAAGAAAGAAAGAAAAGATACAAGTGAACTTATTTCTAAGCCAGAAAGAGACTCATAGACATAGAAAACAAACTTACAGTTACCAAAAGGAAAAGGCAGGGGGGGCTAAATTAGAAGTTTTATATTAATATATATACCCTAAGATATATAAAATACAAAACCAACAAGGACCTATTGTATAGCACAGTGAATGATACTCGATATTTTGTAATAACCTATAAGGGAAGAGAATCTGAAGACTATATAACTGAATATATAATTAAACATAGCTGAATCACTGTGTTTATACCTGTAACTAACATGATACTGCAAATAAACTATACTTCAATAAAAAGATAAAATTAAATTCTCCCATGATAGAGTTTATGAGTTTGCCCATATTTTCTTGGTTCACCCTGCCCTCTGGGTATCAACTTCTTGCTCAAAGGAGCACCTCAGCTGTTGGTGCCTCCATTTCATGTACTAATGCTATGTCTCAGGATCCTCTGGGGTGAGAACTGGGTGTCAGCACCACCTTCAGTCAATTGGCTATATCGGAATACATGTCCAATCTGAACCCATGGTGGGCTCTGGCTTCTACAACTTCCAAACTCAGATGACAAGAGGGAGATGTGCCCACAAAGACCAGATAACTTAACCTGGAAAAGACGAAATTTGATCAGTGAGCGTCAGGAAACAGAAAGGAGGAACTAGTAGATGAACTCCTTTGCCTTCATTTCCTTGACAGACTGTTCTGGTACAGTGTGCAGAAGAAGGTACCCTGTATGCTTGAGTAGCCAGATGTGCATGTGTGCATGTGTGCGCGCGCGCGCGCGCGCGCGTGCGTGCGTGCGTGCGTGTGTGTGTGTGGTTTTAAGCTACGGCCAGCTCAGAAATTTACTTAACTAATATTTGCTTTTCTTTATTCCCTGCTTCAGTTCTCTTTCTCTCTTACTCTTGTTGATTTCACCTCCCAGTAAAGCCAAAGAACTTAATCTTTGTCTCTGGCTTTATTTTCTAGAAAACCCTGGCTAAGATACCCTCCATTAGACAGTAGCTGTATTTTCAATTTCTGCATTATAAAAAAACACATGTTGCTAAAATACATTAGATTCAATTATGTTTTTAAATAAATTAGTGCTTTATATAAGCTCATAGTTGAAAATAATAAGACTGAATCCTGAAGTTGCTAATATTTGTATGTTAACCTAAACAAATGGCAATTTCTTATGTTTCGACATAATAATATTTATACTGGAAGTAATGAAGAATGGCAGTTAAGACCTTGGGCATCATACTGACCGAGTGCAAATTAATTCTATTACTAACTACCTATTTGACATTGAACAAATTGCTAAATCTTTCTCAATCCCAGATCATTTATACATGGGAGTAATATCTAGGCTTGGTGTAAGAATTAAATTATATAATTCATATAACTATTTAACAAGTATTGGCTTTTTTAATACAAATAATGTACCTATCACATCTACTGATAAGGTCTGATATATATATATATAAACATATATATGTATAAACATATATATATATATATAAACTTAAGGATCATTTTCCCTAGATCACTCCGCATTCACATACCTTCAGACTAGGCATCATTGGCTCTCAGGTCAGAAACCACTGACACAAAATATATATTTATATGTCATAGATAAAGAATAAGAAAAAGTATATTAGTTAATAATTTGTTAATGATTGTATTATGCGTCCATTTCTCAATCACTAATTTCAGTTCTATTGATTGATCTGTTTTTATACACAAAAATTGAGGATCTCCACTAATTCTCTTAGGCTACTGCATTACTGGATTTTTATAAATCACTTTCAAGAATATTTAGGTGACAAAATTTGACTTAAAAATATTAAATCAGGCCATTCCCAAATTTTTCAGGGCTACTTTCCTCCACATTTAGGCCAAATGTATTTCCATTTTTCACTTTATTACTAGAAAGCAAAACTGACCACGGGTAGTAGAATAACACCCAGCTACCTAGCACACTGAAGAAGTTCTAACTAAGGATCCTATCTGCTCCCAAGTACTTCCTACACTGTCCTACCTAGTATTCACTTCTCTTAAACATTTGCTAATAATAAAGATTATATTTATACAGTTTAACTTGGTTTACAAAGTTTTTCAAATATTATGATCTAATCCTCATAGCACATCTATGGCGTCTTAGTCAATCCTCTTAGAAGTAAATAACAGATGGGAGTTCCCGTTGTGGCGCAGTGGTTAACGAATCCGACTAGGAACCATGAGGTTGCAGGTTCGGTCCCTGCCCTTGCTCAGTGGGTTAACGATCCGGCGTTGCCGTGAGCTGTGGTGTAGGTCGAAGACGTGGCTCGGATCTCGCGTTGCTGGGGCTCTGGCGTAGGCCGGTGGCTACGGCTCCGACTGGACCCCTAGCCTGGGAACCTCCATATGCTGCGGGAGCGGCCCAAGAAATACCAAAAAAAAAAAAAAAAGTAAGTAACAGAAACCAATGTTAGATTTTCAGGAAAAAAAAAAAAGACATTTTATCACCATCATCATCATCATTTCATAAAACCCAAGGTGCAACCAGCCTTAGGATGGGCTGGAACCAGGACTTGAAAGGCCAGGAGGACTTAGGGCAGAACTTTTCATCACTTGTTCTGCCTCTCTCTGTAAATTTGCTTCGTTGTGTCCAACTTGCCCATCAAGACTCCCAGTTTACTCATTCTCTGATCAAGAGACCAGTCCAGCTGAATTATAATTACTTGGTATCAATTCCAATTCCCAGGACAGTATAGCTCTGATCAGTCAGGTTTGAAAAGATACCCTTTCCTGATCCAACAGTCTCTGGGAGCAGGAAGGGGCCATGTACTGCAAACAATTGGATGGTAATCAACTAAGCAGATTATCCCAAAAAGTGTCCTCTACATTTGAGACAAGCTTAAGTGATCCTGTTTTTTTGTTTGTTTGTTTGAAATTTGCATTTTACTGTGGTAAGAACACATCATGAAGTCTATCCTCTTCACCAGTCCCTGGCAACCACTGCTCTACTCTGCTTCTATGAGTTTAAATATTTTAGGTACTTCCTACAAGTGTAACCATGTAGCATTTGTTTTCTATGACTAGTTCATTTCACCTAACATAATGTCCTCAAGGCTTGTTCATGTTTCACATTCTATAGGATTTTCTTCTTTCTGTTTCTATTTTACAAATGAAAAAAACTGAAGTAATGGAAGGTTGACTACCTAGGGGAAAGTAGAAAAATTAGAATTTGACCCAGATATTTTGGACTATAAATTATATAATTTTTTTTCAGTTCTAGCACATAACCAGTATGAAAGCTGATATAGAGAAGATCATCATTAAAATTTAAATAGCTTAACTGGAAAGGGTAATGTAATAAAATACTAACATTGATTAATGTGAATAATCAACTGAAGTTTTTCTGAAAACCCTAGGGCTGGCCTTTTAGAAAGCACACTCAGTTCTCTGAGTTTGGAAGCAGAACATAGCAGAACTATCCCATGAAACTTAATGAAGGGAAGATACAAAAGGAGGAAGGTAGTTGTTTAAAAAAAGAAAAAGGTAAGATCTGTCATCTGTCATCATATATTTATTTACATTTAATGGAACTTAGTCCAAAGAAATACTAGTATCTATGAGCTTCTTCCAAACATAAAATCCCATGTTTAGTGTGATGAAGAGAGTCGTCTTTATATTGTGAAGTTGTGACACCTGATTTCCATTAAATATACGATGATCATTTTTAAGCTCTGGGCAAAGTCATGTCCACTGTAGATCAATGCTTATCTTCATAGCTGACACAGACCATAGCTACCTGTCTCCAAACACTGGAATAAGGGTTCTCTATAAACATATCCAGTCATTTTAATGTATAATGCCAAATATTTGGGTATTTAGATATGTAAGTTGATTATTTTAAATTTTTGGTTTTTAAAATTTGGAAAGTCATTAATACAGTCTCTATGGAAGTACTCTAATTCATTTTTTAAAATATGAAGCATTGGAGTTCCCATCATGGCTCAGTGGAAACAAATCTGACTGGTATCCATGAGGACACAGGTTCGATCCTGGGCCTCACTCAGCAGTTTAAGGATCTGGCATTGCCGTGAGCTGTGGTGCAGGTCACAGATGTGGCTTGGATCTGGCGTTGCTATGGCTGTGGTGTAGGTCAGCGGCTGTAGCTCCAATTCGACCCCTAGCCTGGGAACCTCCATACGCCGTGGGTGCAGCCCTTAAAGACAAAATAGATGTATATGTATGGAAGTATTGTTTGAACACGTGACCAACAGCTTCAGATTTGGTAAACAGGATTTTGACTATTAGTGCTTTGCACGCCAAGAGAGCACTGGACTAAACTGCACCTAAGGTTTGCATACTTATGGAGAATAAATTCATTAATATCTAAAAATTAACTGGTCCTTTAAAATCAGTGTATTATACAAATCTAAATCATTCTTATAAAGATACAAATACATGTATACAATATGTATGCATACATACATACACATACACACAAGTTGGGCAAACTCTACTGGATGCTAGAACAAGACATGAGTCCTGCATTCTTGCTAGATCTCATCCTAATCATGAAATTGGACTGCCCTCAAACAATGAGGAAAGGTCACTGTTAACCCAAAGTTGGGAAAGAATATTGAGTGAGCCTTCTGTCCTCATTTAGGGAGGCTGGATAGTGATTTCTACATAAGAGAGTGTGAATGAAAGATGCTATAAGCTGGGGATTAAAACAGTGCAGGGGTACAGATTATGAGAGCAAACTGCCTTTTGGAGGCTTATACCCTAAGACTGGTTAAAAGAACACGTTTGAAGAGTTCCCTTCATGGCTCAGTTGTTAACTAGCCCAACTAGGATTCATGAGGATGCAGGTTCAAACCAGTGGGTTAAGGATCCAGAGTTGCCATGAGCTGCGGTGTAGGTCGAAGACAAGGCTTGGATCCCACATTGCTGTGGCTGTGGCATAGGCCAGCAGCTGTAGTTCTGATTCAACCCCTAGGCTGGGAACTTCTACATGCCACAGGTGCAGCCCTAAAAAGCAAAAAAAGAAAGAAAAGAAAAGAACACATCTGAGCAAACAAATAAATGCTTTGGCAGCAAGATGCTTCCTGGTACTATTGAGCAGGTCTGAATTCAGCACATAAAAACTAACGATGAAATGCAAAAGGGCAGTATTATTTTGACAATACAAAAATTTCTCCTTTTTGGTTAAAAAAAAGATTTGCGGAGTTCCCGTCGTGGCGCAGTGGTTAACAAATCCAACTAGGAACCATGAGGTTGCTGGTTCGGTCCCCGCCCTTGCTCAGGGACCGGCGTTGCCTTGAGCTGTGGTGTAGGTTGCAGACGCGGCTCGGATCCCGCGTTGCTGTGGCTCTGGCGTAGGCTGGTGGCTACAGCTCCGATTGGACCCCTAGCCTGGGAACCTCCATATGCCATGGGAGCGGCCCAAGAAATAGCAAAAAGACAAAAAAAAAAAAAAAAGATTTGCTTTTTAAAAACTGAGCCATCAACGTGTGATGTATTATGGCACACACATTGTTGTTTAATTTATAAATTGAACAGCTAAAACTCTTATACTTGCCTATCCCACGTACAGCTGTGTTTATAATTGTCTACCTCTAATAAAATATAACAAGGTGAGTGGATATCTAAAGTTATACAGCCAATTTTACTAGCAATACTATGTACAATCTTCGCTTTTAGAATTTCTTACCAATTATTTAAGTAGATAGGATTGCACACACAGACAACACAACATGAGTTATGAGTAAAAAAATCCACAACATAAAAGAATGTTTTTCATTTAAATTGCTTTGCTTTTTAGACAGCTTGACTTACTCAAAAGCAATAGAAGACCCTTGACTTCATTTCTATTTCAAAGCATAATCACCACTTAACATCTGTTTTTCTGGGCAGTTGAAACTGTCTTGCTAACTGCATGACTTCAGATGAATGTTTTAAAAACCATCCAGTAATGTGCAATTTCACCTGAGACAGGTACTATCATGTTGGTTTGAAGCAACTGTGAACAGTCCTTCCTAATATTTCTAATGCCATTTGATAGGTGTCATTGACTTTTATGAAAACTACTGAGCCACTTCCTTTTTTGACCATGTTTGGAATTACTGTACAGATCTCTTTCCTGGCCTCTGGCAGAGGCTTGTGATGTAAATAAGTGCATATGGCTGGCTGGGAAGGAAGAAGGTGTGTATTGCCAGACCCAGTAGATCAAAGGGGTGTGCATGATTTCAACAAAAATTAAGAACAGGAGTGCCTTAGAAAGACACCTCTAAGAGATTTCCGCAGCTCATGGCCTCCCTTGAAGAATGCCTTTCTCTCCTGGTTAATACTCTTCCTTCCTGTCTCCACCTCCATTCCAAAAATGTAATGAAACCAGTGTTAACTATGAAAACAGTTATGAGAAAGTCTGAATAACCAGAAAAGGAGAACTGAGTAAAGGGAAGGAGGGTATACTCACATCACAAACACAATTCTAACAAGCTTTATTTCTATAGAAGCCTCCACTATGTAAAAGTTCTCTCACATGGACAACTTTATGCCTTAAAATCTTGCCTTTGACAGTTTACTTCACTATGAGATATGACAGATATTTAGAACCCTTCGATCAATATCTTGCAGAACTGACATAGTGTGTGGTCTGATTCAGGTCTGTGCTAAATTGAGGTTTGATGTTTGTAGAAGCAGTTATTAATTCTCAAAATCCTATTATTATAGAAATATTTGACATAGAGAATGAAAACCTCCTAAACCTTCCACCCAAAAGAGAACCATTCTCACCATTCACTGCATTATCACTATTTCCCACCCCCAAATACTTTATACTGACATATATTATTATACTCTTTCTACAAAATTATTCTTTGCCTACAATTTTTATGAAAAAGTCAGAAGCACAATATTATGTTCACCCTTCCCCATTCAATTTTCAAACAAGGAAAGAACTTCCACATTCTTTCTCTTGTGCTTTTTTCTTTCTTGATCTGATTCTTTCGTTTGATGGAGCAGGGTCTTTGACGATGGAGTTCATAGAAATCTCTTGACATTCTCCAAAAATGCCATTCAACTTTATAACATTCATAACTGGCATTTCTTTTTTCATTTGTGAAATGTTAATGAATATGTTCTAACAAAGTTTGCTATAAAAGAAATTGCTGGTAAGTGTAACAAGCTCTCTTCCTCCCAATTCTTTTCTAAAATAAACATTCATAGCAGAAGATTAGTACTTCATGAAACCTTTAAAATTCAATTTAAAAGAAAAAGATAGATTTTGAGATTAAAATTGAATAATATGCCATATAACATCATGAAGAAATTATATATTGTCTAGTGTGCTTCTATTTGTATTTTTAAGTAAGAAGTGCTATTGCAGTTCTCTACCTAATAACACTTCCAAGCATGTCACAGATATTTACTAAGTTTGCCCTTTAGAATTTATTATCAACAAAGTAGAAAGAGTGAGCTGGACTAGAAAACAGGTGCTTTTGTATTTGTGTCTGGTTCTGCTACCAGCTATTTACACTTATGTAAGAAAATAATTTAACTTCCAAGATCTCAAGTTCCTCACTTGTAAAATTAGAAGCATAGATTCTGTTTTCTTAAAGGTTACTTGAAAGACTTTTAGTCAGTCTATTACGGATTTTGGTGAAAGCTATTAGGGTAAGCCGGTTGTTATAAGGAAATCTCCCAAATGCAGAGGCTTAACACAAGAGAAGTTTACTTTGTAGTCATTATATGACCAGGTTCAATGGGCAGATTCCAGGTGGCTTTCTGCCATGTGCCAACTGGGGAACTGAAGTTTCCTCCATCTGTGGTTCTACCATTCTCTCAGACTTGGATTCCTCTGCACCTGACCCATAAGAGAGTAAAGAAGAATTGAGGAAAGGACAACCACTTCCTAAACACCATTGCCTAGAAATGATACACTGTCTTTTCACTTGTTTCCATTGGCCAGAATGCACCTATATGCAAGGGGGACTGGGAAGTGTAGCCCTGGCTGATTGCCACACAGCAGTTATGGAAGATGGAGCACAAGTTTTGGTAGACAATCCAATAAACACCATCCTAAATGGAGAGAGTGGCTCTATGCAAAGAAGTAAAGATCTTGGGAAAATTCAGTAAATATCAATATAAGCAAATGGCTCCTCTACTCAAGTAACATCTCATGTTGCAGCTGATAGAGTGGTTCATTTCCCAGAAAATACGAAGTTCTATAACTACATTGTAGGAAGTCATAATTTGAGATATAACCTGCCATACTATAGAATGCTAGAGGGGGAGTTCCCGTGGTGGCGCAGTGGTTAACGAATCCGACTAGGAACCATGAGGTTGCGGGTTCGGTCCCTGCCCTTGCTCAGTGGGTTAATGATCCGGCGTTGCCGTGAGCTGTGGTGTAGGTCGAAGACGCGGCTCGGATCCCGCGTTGCTGTGGCTCTGGCGTAGGCCTGTGGCTACAGCTCCGATTTGACCCCTAGCCTGGGAACCTCCATATGCCGCAGGAGCGGCCCAAGAAATAACTAAAAAAAAAAAAAAAGAAGAATGCTAGAGGGATCTTGAGTTCTACAACACTTCATCCACCAAAGTCATTCCATTATTTCCAGTGGTAAAGCATGTTGAGTCTATTTCTATCTTAAGCCTGAAGCAGTTTCAGCCAGAACTCTCCCTTCTCCTAGCAATGTTGTTTTACAAACTTCCCTCTTGGGAGGTTCCCATCATGACTCAGCGGAAATGAATCTGACTAGCTTCCATGAGAATGCAGGTTCGATAACGGGCCTCACTTAGTGGGTCGGGGATCCAGCATTGCTGTGGCCTGTGGTGTGGGTCTCAAACATGACTCAGATCCCAGGCTGGCAGCTATAGCTCTGATTTGACCCCTAGCCTGGGAACTTCCATATGCCGTGGATGTGGCCCTAAAAAGCAAAAAAACAAACAAACAAAAAAAACCTTCCCTCTTGGAAGCTAGCTACATAATTTGTGAATCTCAGTGTAAAATGAAAAACTAGGGCCCCTTGTTCAAAAAGCAGTGGGAAAATGCTATTAAAAGTACTAAAATATAAAGTTTTGTCCTTTCTTCCAATGATCTCTCTCTTTATTCACTATGCTATTTTTATTTGCCATTTAATGTCATCCTAAGTAAATAAAATTAAAATTTTAAATTACTAGCATGAATGTTACCTTCCCCTTATATTGTGCAGTGCCAGTTTTACATGAACATGTCAGAGTATTTCACTGGTATGGGCACCAGTGAGAGTACCCAGTTAGAGCACTTTTGGGCTGATCAGAAGAGATAAGTCAGACCCAGAAAGGTTGGAAGTAGGACGAGAATATGCCTGCAAAGACAGAGCTGGTCAAGGGAGCCCCCCAGACCACAGAAATATTTGCCAGGAGAGAGCAACCCCAGCCCACTCCCACCTCCCAACTCTAGGCTCTAGGCCCTAGGCCCTGCAATGTGAAGCACAGCATGCTCTCCTCTGGTCCCACACTGCCAGGTTCACTCTCCCACCATCTGTCCTAGAGGAAGTCAGGTCAGGCATTTCCCTTTCCCACCAGCCCAACTCTGAGCAAACCCCACTGATCTTTAAACCTCTGCACGAAGAATCACTCAGTTCCTGGATCAGGGTGGGCAAGACATTAGACTCTGTTGTGCCACCTAGTGCTCCAGATCTCAGGCACTGGGACCAAGCCACCGTGTTCACTCCCAGATGCTGCCTGACCGCCACCAGCACACCTTCCCCTACACTCATGCTCCACTGTCCCATCAGACTTCACTCACAAGGCATAAACTCAAACATAAATTTATCAAGAATTTCACACTACAGTTGACAACCATGTGCTCCTTTGAGCACAGGGACCTGTGTGCCACTGCACTGGTCACACGCCCAGGAGGACAGCCCCATCCCTACTTCAAATGAATGTTTTCAGGAATAATGTGTCTTTCCTACAATCATGATCCAAAAAATCTCAGCGCTCCAAGTGACCCAATCTTGCCAAGGTGTCTCATTCAAAGAAATGGTCCAATAAAACAACCAAGAGTTATTCAAAATAATGCCACTTTTTGCTTGCATTATGCAAAGACTAATAAAGAGAATCTAATTCATAACTCAAAATAAGAATTTTTAAGCTCCTGGTTTCTCCTCTCCAGTCCTCCCTCGCAGAAGCTTCTCTAGAGTCTTTTATTCTTTGCTTCTCTTGCCATTTTACAACCAAAAATATTCACCATGACACCAAGCCCTTAAATCTTTTTGCTCGCTCCAACCACTTCTCCCCTAGCTCTTGTGTAAATCAGTTCAGCCTCTTGGATTTTTCCTTTTTTCTCTGCTTTGCTCATTACTAATGTTCTCTGCCCCAAAGGGGAGCTCAGAAGCTGATATAGAGAGTAGGAATCTTTTCATCTCATGAGAATGGGAGGAAGGAACAGATTATAAAAAACACATTTAACAATGTCTTATGTCCCAATTATACTGTGATAATTTTATTTCTCTTATATATCAAGACCGACTCACTCAAGTTAATTTCATTTATCACCTGGAATAGCTCTAGCCTCTCTTAGTTAACTAAAAAGTGCCTCTCCCTCTGGTGTGTAGATGCTAAAAGCACTGGCACCTGTTATCTGAGACTAGATGAGTCATTTAATCTTGGTTTTCCGTTTCCTCTATAGTGTATATAAACTATGATTTGGGGGTAATCCAGAGTCTGAGGAAGGAATTCTTTCTCAGTCCTGTGAATTAATGACTTAATTATGTACAAGCCAGTAATATAACTGATCTTATGAAAAAATGTGGCAAGGAAAAGAGGGTGGCCTGCACTGGAAAATGTCTCCTTGGAAGAAACAAATTTTTCTGAATATGGTAAAATATCTCCACACAACATTTCTTCCTATTTTTCAATTATATATTTCTGATTAAGAGTTTGAACCCTGAGTATATTTATTCCAGAAGGGAGGAAATAGTTCCTAAGAATGAAATACATAAAAGTTACTGTCATTAGAAATAGATATGTCCTATTACAAATTAAAATTCTGGCATTTTGGATTATTTATCAGCTTTTTGTATATTTAGGTAGTATAAGAAATCCTAATCTTTTCAGAGTATATGAAACTGCATAGATTATTAATTTGTTAAATGAATACAGATCCTGAAATGTAGGGACCCATTAGTCAACATCTCTAATTGAATGTCACTCAATATCTTAACAATATGTGAAATTAGATGACTAAAAACTACCTACCAGTTTGTTACATAAATTAAAGAGATAGTGTATGTGAAAGTATTGAGCACAAAGTCTAACTTATACATTTTTTAACATTTTCCTTCTTTTGAACATTTTTCTTCCCCATTCTTTTAATATAAATCTAATTTAAAAATGGAAATAGAGTTCAAAAAAACATTCTCAGTTCTCCAACTTTTAATTTTCTTTTTTTTATTATTATAGTTGATTCTGTCAATTTCTGCTATACAGCAAAGTGACCCAGTTACACATATATATACATTCTTTTTCTCATATTACCTTCCATCACAATCCATAATAAGTGATTGGATATAGTTCCTGTGCCATAGAGTGGGACATCATTGCTTATCCACTCCAAATGCAACAGTTTGCATCTACTAACTCCAAACTCCCAATCCATTTCACTCCCTCCCCCTCCCCCTTGGCAACCACAAGTCTGTTCTCCATGTCCATGAGTTTGTTTTCTTTCTGTATATAGGTACAATGTGCCATATATTAGACTCCAAATATGTGATATCATATGGTATTTGTCTTTATCTTTCTAACCTACTTCATTTACTATGAGAGTCTCTAGTTCCATCCATGTTGCTGCAAATGGCATTATTTTGTTTTTTATGTCTGAGCAGTATTCCATTGTGTATATATACCACATCTTCTTAATGTATTCATCTGTCAGTGGACTTTTAGGTTGTTTCCATGTCTTGGCTATTGCGAATAGTGTTGCAATGAACACTAGGGTGCATATATCTTTTTGAATTATAGTTTTGTCTAGATATATGTCAAGGAGTGGATTGCTGGGTCATATGGTAGTTCTGTATTTAGTTGTCTGAGGTACTTCCATACTGTTATCCATAGTGGTTGTACCAATTTACAACCCACCAACAGCGTAGGAGGGTTCCCTTTTCTCCACACCCTCTTCAGCATTTATTTGTAGACTTATTAATGCTGGTCATTCTGACCCATGTGAAGTGGCACCTCATTGTAGTTTCAATTTGCATTTCTCTAATAATCAGTGATGTTGAGCATTTTTTCAAGTGCCTATTGGCCATGCGTATGTCTTTTTTTGAGAAATGCCCATTTAGGTTTTCTGCCCATTTTTCAATTGATTTTTGTTTTGTTTTGCTTTGCTTTTTTGCTGTTGAATTGTATGAGTTGATTGTATGTTTTGGAGATTAAGTTCTTCTCAGTTACATAATTTGAAAATATTTTTTCTCATATGTGACTGTGTCACCTTGCTGCAGAGTAGAAAATTGGCAAAATACTGTAAACCAGCTATGATGGGAAAAATAAAAATCATTTTAAAAAATAATAAAGTTAAAAAAGAAAGAAAATATTTTTTATCCAATTCTGTAGTTTGTCCTTTTTTAATGGTTTCCTTTGCTGTGCAAAAGCTTGTCAGTTTGATTAGGTCCCAAGTGGTTTATTTTGTTTTTAATTTCTACTGCTTTGGGAGACTGGCCCAAGAAGACATTTGTATGGTTAATGTCAGAGAATGTTCCGCCTATGTTCTCTTCTAGGAGTTTTAGGGTGTCTTATGTTTAAGTCTTTGAGCCATTATGAGTTGATTTTTGTGCCTGGTGTTGGAGTGTGTTCTAGTTTCATTGATTTACAGGCAGCTGTCCAGTTTTCTCAGCATCACTTGCTAAAGAGACAGTCTTTTTCCCATTTTACGTTTTTGTCTACTTTGCCAAAGATTAATTGATCATAGGTGTCTGGGTTTATTTCTGGGTTCTCTATTCTGTTCCATTAGTCTATATGTCAGTTTGGGTACCAGCACCACACTGTCTTGACTACTGTAACTTTGTAATATTGTCTTTAGTCTAGGAGAGTTATGCCTTTTGCTTGGTTTCTGTTCCTCAAGATTACTTTGGCAATTCTGGGTCTTTTATGTTTCCATATAAATTTTTGGATTGTTTGTTCTAGTTCTCTGAAAAATATCATGGGTAATTTGATAGGAGTTGCACTGAATCTGTAGATTGCTTTGGGTAGTATGGCCATTTTAACAATAACCAATCCAGAAGCATGGAATATCTTTCCATTTCTGTGAGTCCTCTTTAATTTCCTTGATTAACGTTTTACAGTTCTCAGTATATAAGTCTTTCACCTCCTCAGTCAGGTTTATTCCTAGGTATTTTATTTTTGGGGGTGTGATTTTAAAAGGTATTGTATTTTTATATTCCTTTTCTAGTGTTTCATTGTTAGTATACATAAATGAAACATTTCTTTTTTTAATTTCTTAATTTTTTATTACCCAATGAATTTTATTACATTAATAGTTGTACAATGATAATCAGAACCAAATTTTATAGCATTTCCATGTACTGGGGTTTGGGATAGAAATGCTGGGGGTTTGGGATAGAAATGCAATTGATTTCTGAATGTTAATTTTGTATCCTGTTAATTTACTGAATTCATTAATCAGATTGAGTAGTTTTGCTTGTAGTCCCTTAGGGTTTTCAATATGCAGTATCATGTCATCTACATAGAGTGATAATTTTACCTCTTCTCTTCCAGTTTGGATATCTTTCATGTCTTTTGTTTATTGGATTGCTGGGGCTAGGACTTCCAATACTATGTTAAATAAAAGTGCTGATAGTGGGCATCTTGTCTTGTTCCAGATTTTAGTAGGAAGGTTTAAGCTTTTCTCCATTGAATATCATATTGGTAGTGCATTTGTAATAAATGGCTTTTATTACGTTAAGGTATATTCCCTTTATACTCACTTTGGTAAGAGTTTTTATCATGAATGAATGTAGGATTTTATTAATGCTTTTTCTGCATCTATTGGGATGATCATGTGGTTTTTTACTTTTATTAATGTGGTGTACGACTGATTGATTTGCTTATGTTGAACCATCTTTGTGACCCTGGGAGGAATCCCACTTGGTCATGGTGTATGATCTTTTTTATATGTTGTTGGATTTGGTTGGCTAAAATTCTGTTGAGAATTTGTGTGTCTTTAATGAATATAGATTCATTAAAGATATTGGCCTATAACTTTCTTTTTTGGTAGTATCTTTGTCTGTTTTTGGTATTGGGGGATGGTGGCTTTATAGAATGTCTTTGGGAATGTTCCTTCTTCAACCTTTTGGAAAAGTTTAACAAGGATGTGTATAAGTTCCAATTTGTATGTTTGGTAGAATTCACCTGTGAAGCCATCTGGTCCTGGACTTTTGTTGTAGGGAATGTTTTTTACCACATATTCAATTTCATTTCTAGTAATTTCTAGGTCTGTTTCTATTTCTTCTTGATTCAGTTATGGTGGGCTGCATGTCTCTAGAAAGTTATCCATTTCTTCTAGGTTGTCAAATTTATTGGCATATATTTGTTCAGAGTATTCTCTTATGGTTTTTTTGTATTTCTGCATTATCTGTTGAGATTTCTCTTGTTTTGTTTCTTATTTTGAGTTCTCTCTCTCTTCTTCATGGTGAGTCTGGCCAGAGGTTTGTTAATTTTGTTTTCCCTTTCAAAGAACCATCTCTTGGTTTTATTGATTTTTTTCTATTGTTTTGTGAATCTCTATTTTATTGATCTCCTCTCTGATCTTTATGATTTCTTTCTTTCTACTGACTTCAGGTTTTGTTTGTTCTTCTTTCTCTAATTATTTTATGTGGTAGATTAACTTGGTTGACTTTATATTTCTCGTCTCTTTTGAGGAAGGCCTGTATTGCTATGAACTTCCCTCTAAGAACTGCTTTTGCAGCATCCCACAGATTTTGAATGGATGTGTTTTCATTATCATTTGTCTTGAGGTATTCTTTTAATTTCCCTTTTGATTTCCTCATTGACTCACTGGTTTTTTTAGTAGCATGTTGTTTAGTCTCTATGTAGTTAGTTCTTTCATTTCTTTTCCTGTGGTTGATTTCTAGTTTCATGCCTTTGTGATCAGAGAAGATACTTGAGATAATTTCTATACTCTTAATTTTGTTGAGGTTAGTTTCGCACCCCAGTATGGATCAATCCTTGAGAATGCCCCATGTGCATTTGAAAAGAATGTATATTCTGGTTGGGGGTAATGTAATATCCTGAAAATATCTACTAAGTCTAACCTTTCTATTGTGTCATTTAGGTTATCTTTTGCCTTACTGATTTTCTGTCTAGAGGATCTGTTCATTGATGTCAGTGGGGCACTAAAGTCTCCTACTATTATTGTATTCCCATCAATTTCTTCTTTTATGTCTGTTCATATTTGTTGTATGTATTTGGGTGTTCCTATTATTAGGGGCATATATATTGACAAGTGTAATATCCTCTTCTTGACTGGATCCTTTTATCATTAAAGTGTCCTTCTTTGTCTTTCTTTATGTATGGCCTTTGTTTTAAAGTCTACTTTGTCTGATATGAGTATCACAACTTCCACTGTCCTATCTTTTCCATTTGCATGAAATATTTTTTCCCATCCCCTCACTTTCAACCTTTATGTGTCCTTTGCCCTAAGGTGAGTCTTTCGTAGGCAGCATATTGTAGGGTTTTTTTAATTATTATTTTTATTTTTTCCACTATATAGCGTGGAGACCAAGTTACACATACATGTATACATACTTTTTCCTCCCATTGTTGTGTTGCAATGTAAGTATCTAGACATAGTTCTCAATGTTACTCAGCAGGATCTCATTGTAAATCCATTCCAAGAGCAATAGTTTGCATCTGTTAACCCCAAGCTCCCGATTCCTCCCACTCCCATTCTCTCCCCCCAGGCAGCCACAAGTCCATTCTCCAAATCCATGATTTTCTCTTCTGTGGAAATGTTCATGTTTGCTGTATATTAGATTCCAGTTATAAGTGATATCATATGGTATTTATCTTTCTCTTTCTGATTTATTTCCCTCAGTATGAGAGTCTCTAGTTCCATCCATGTTGCTGCAAGTGGCATTATGTCATTCCTTTTTATGGCTGAGTAGTATTCCATTGTGTATATACCATATCTTCCTAATCCAATCATCTGTCGATGGACATTTGGGTTGTTACCATGTCTTGGCTATTGTGAATAGTGCTGCAATGAACATGCGGGTGGATGTATCTTTTTTTTTGTCTTTTTTGCCTTTTCTAGGGCCACTCTGTGGCATATGGAGGTTCCCAGGCTAGGGGTCGCATCAGGGCTGCAGCCGCCAGTCTATGCCAGAGCCACAGCAACGTGGGGTCTGAGCTGTGTCTGCAACCTACACCACAGCTCATGGCAACGCCAGATCCTTAACCCAATGAGCAAGTCCATGGATTGAACCTGCAACCTCATGGTTCCTAGTCAGATTCCTTAACCACTGCACCATGACAGGAACTCCGCATGATCTTTTTTAAGGAGAGTTTTGTCCAGATATATGCCCAAGTGCTGGGTCATATGGTAGTTCTACATATAGATTTCTAAGGTACCTCCATACTGTTCTCCATAGTGGCTGTACCAGCTTACATTCCCACCAACAGTGCAGGAGGGTTCCCTTTTCTCCACAACCCTTCCAGCACTTGTTATTTGTGGACTTACTAATGATGGCTATTCTTACTGGTATGAGGTGTTATCTCACGGTAGTTTTGATTTGCATTTCTCTAATAATCAGGGATGTCCAGCCTGTCACTCCATGTCTTTTGAGTGGAGCATTCAGTCCATTGACATTTTAGGAAATTATTGATAAATATGTATTTAATGTCATTTTAACCCTTGTTTTCCAGTTGATTCTATGTTTCTCCTTTGTTCCTTTCTTTTTTGGTTGGATGCTTTCCTTTTATTTTATGTTTGTTTCCTCTTCTTTTTAGTTTTTATGAATGTATTGTTTGGTTTTGATTTGTGGATTTTTTTAAGTATGTTAACCCCTTCCTATATCTGCTTGATAATCATATAGGCTCAAATACATTCCAATCAATCAATAAAAGACTCTAGATTTTCTTACTTTCCTTCCCTACATTTTATGATTTTGGGGTCCTGTTTTAACATCTTTTTGATTATCCTTTTGCTGTTACTTGTGTTTTTCATCTTTTACAAATAGCTTTTTTTTTCTTTCTTTTAGATCTGTATACTGGCTTACTTAAGTGATTACTTTCCAACTGTAATTTCCTCCATCCTATTTCTTCTTACATCTATCCTATTTAGAGGGGCCCTTTCAGTATTTCTTTTAGAATAGGTTTAGTATTGCTGTACTTCAGTTTTTGTTTGTCAGAGAAATTCTTTATTTCTCCTTCTATTTTAAATGATATTCTTGCTGGGTAGAGTAGTCTAGGCTGCATATTTTTCCCTTTTAGAACTTTGAATATATCTTGCCACCCTCTTCTGGCCTGTAGTTTTTCTGAAGAGAAGTCAGCTAACAGCTTTGTGGGGGTTCCCATATAATTAATGCTTTGCTTTTCTCTTGCTGCCTTTAGAATCCTCTCTTTAACTTCTGCCATTTTTTATTGTAATTTGTCATGGCATGGGCCTGTTTGGGTTCAAATTGTTTGGGGCCCTCTGTGCTTCCTGTATCTTGATATCTGTTTCTTTTAAATTTGGAAAGTTTTCAGCCATAATTTCATCAAATATATTTTCAATTCCCTTTTCTTTTTCTTCTCCTTCTGGAATTCCTATTATGCATAGATTGGCCTGCTTTATATCATCCCACAGATCTCTTATATTGCTTTCATGTTTTTTCACTTGGTTTTCTGTCTGCTGCCCTGTTTGGGTGATTTCCATTATTCTATCTTTCAAGTCACTAGTTCATTCCTCTGCATTATTCATTCTGCTCTTTAGTGCCTTAAACTGAGCTTGCATCTCTGCAAATGAATTTTCTAATTTTTCTTGGCTCCTCATATTTTCAAGTCCCATTCTAAAGTAATCTGCATTACTATTCATATCCTCTCTTAATTCCTTCATTTTCACTCTTAATTCCTTCAGTATTTTCATCTCCTTTTTTCACTCAATGTCTATTAGACTTGCGGAGGTCTGTTTTATTATTTGCTCCTTCAGGTGAATTCTCCTATTCTTTTCACTGAGAATGGTTCCTGAGCTTTTTCATTTTGGTTATATTTTTCTTATTCTTTAAGGAAAACAACTACTATAATCTTGAAGGGCTATGTATATGCAAGAGTGTTCCTGGGTATTTCATGAGGGCTTTTTATTTTTGGTGTGAGGGCTACTTTTTTGGGTGCTTGCTGTCTCTTTCCTCAGTGTGTGCAGGCTGTTATCTCCTTGGTAAGGTGCTACACATGCTTCCACGGAGATGAAGGCAATGGGTTGGGCTAGTAGCCAATGCCTGGTTTCTGGGCCCTTGACAGTGGCAAGGACCTGCAGGTTGGTGGCACAAGCTGCTCCTGATTCCTGGGCCCTGGGAAGTGGCAGTGACCCTCAGACAGGTGTAGGTGGCACCCAGAGTATTTGGCATGGCAGTAACAAGGCATGTGCATTCCCAGGGGAGTGAGAGCAACAACAAGTGGCTCTCAATTGCAGTGCCCTCCTTTGTGCTGACTCCTTAGGTGCCTGGTGCCTCAGGTGGTGCCTGCTCATGGACCCCTCGTGGTGATGGGCCATGCCCACCTCTGGTATCTAAGATGGCTGCAATGGTTTGCCCCTGCCACCCACATCCTGCACCAAAGGTGCACTGCTGCCCAAGAGCCTGCTCATGCACAGAGAAAGATTTTCCTATCACAGTCCCACCCCTCCTCCTCTCACCCTCTCCAACAATGGCACCTTGCTACTCCTGCAGCCACAGGCCTCCTGAGTTTCCTTGGCTGGGGCACTCCACTCCCCAGCCCATGGTGCTGCTCCCTAGCCCCTCAGGCTTGTCCCAATACAGCCAACCCTAGTCCTCTTTCTGGAAGTGACCTCTGGAGCCTGAGTTCAGCATCCAGCCCCTGCCCAAGAGTCTCAGGCTCTGGTGTCCAGGGGTGGTGGTACCAATGGTTTGTGCAGCTATCCCTTTGCTTTGCCCTCCTCAGTTCAGCTGCTGCACTTTTCACTGAGGCTTTGAGGTTCCCTCTCTGTCTCTGGCTGATCTCCCCATCAGTTAGGTGGCCTCCCAGGATGTAGATTCCTTTCCTCTTTCACAGCTTCCCCTGAAGAGTGCTGGTCCCTTTTTTTTTTTTTAATTACTCAATGAATTTATTACATTTATAGTTGTACAATGATCATCACAATCCAATTTTATAGAATTTCCATCCTGATTCCTTTTTTTTCTACTTTCTCCTCTCTCTTTTTTTCCCCTTTTGTTCTACCCAGTTATGTGGAGGGTTTCTTGCTCCTTTTGGAGTTTTAAGGTCTTCTGCCAGTGTTCAATAGATGTTCTTTGTGAATTGTTCTATATGAAGGTGGCTTTCTTTTAATGTGTTTTGGGGAGAAAGTGAGAGCCAACACTTACTCCTCCACCATCTTGATCCTGCTCTCTCTATATTTTCTTAACTAAATTTTTTGTATGAATACATTCTTCTATTTATTTACTCAATTTACACTGAACTGTTTCATTTTGCAATCATTAAGACTACAGGCATCAGCATTCCCATTGTGGCTCAGTGGAAACAAATTTGAGTAGTATCCATGAGGATGCAGGTTCGATCTCTGGCCTCGCCCAGTGGGTTAAGGATCTGGTGTTGCTGTGAGCTGTGGTGTAAGTCGCAGACATGGCTCAAATCCCGTGTTGCTCTGGCTGTGGCATAGGCCTGGGAACCTTCATAGGTCACTGGTATAGCCCTCAAAATTTAAAAAAATAAAAATAAAGGACTACAAGCATCATTTGTGTTTAATCTGTGCTTCTAAAGGAAGGAGAACATATTCCATGTCTGTGCTCTAACCAGGTAAAGGTAATCTTGTCCATGGTTTTGATCATGTTAAAAGAAAAAAAAAATGAAATTTCAGAGCCTCTTCTAGTGTTTTGCTCATTTGTTTGCTTGCACTGTTAAATTTTATACGACACCCACAACAGAAAGCATTATAAGTTAGTAGAGCTCCTTAAAACTTTTGTGCTATGAAATGGTAGTCACCCATGATAGAAAGTCTTTTATATTAAAACATGCTCAATCATATGGTTAGCTTTCAGCAGAAGCAGAAAGCTAAATCATATTGCAGAAAAAAAATAATGGCAATTTGGGGTTTGGAGGCTGGCAGGTAGAGTGGAACCAGAGAGAAAAAGATGAAGGCAGCCAAAACTTAAGGAGGGCATAGAGATAGGAAAAAATGTAGAAGGGGAGGAAATTGCTAATGATATTAGAGCAATGATAATCAATACTCTATTTATTGTTTTATCTCTACAGTTATAACGCATAATCATTCCATTAACCCATTACTGTCTTAGTTTGGGCAGCTATAACAAATTACCATAGACTAAGTGGCTTTCTCATTGTTCTGGAGATCAAGGTGCCAACACAGTTGGGTTCCTGGTGAAGGTCCTTTCTTCTTGGTTATGTTTTCACATGGCCTTTCTTTTGTGCATGCATACAGAGAGGAAGTAAATGTTCTTGTGTCTCTTCTTAAAAAGGTCACTAATCTCATAAGGAGGGTTCCACCCTCATAAACTAATTACATCCTAAAGACCCCAGTTCCTAAATACCATTACATTGGAAATCAAAATTTCAAAATATGGATTTCATGGGACAAAAACTTTCAGTCCATGTCAAGTATCCTCAAAGCAAAATATTGCCACACACTCAGTTTTGTGTTAATGTCACTTTAGGGAACTGAAATAATCAAGGCTGTGTCAAGAAAAGGACAAAGTAGTGAACTGAAATAAGGCTGTGTCCAGAACAAGACAAAGTGAGAAGAGAGAATAGCAGTCACATAAGACAAGATTGAGAACAGAGGTGATAGTAATGAGAATAGCAACCCCCAGAATTGTTAGATTTTAGAGATAAGGAATGTGGTTGAGAACACTGATTTCTCTGGGACTGGATAGGGTGACCTCAGTATTCTGGGAGAATTAGAAACATCCAGGCAGCTGAAATTTGGACCACATTTCTGGGCCTCAACATCCCAAAATGTACAGGGTACTTTTTGCCCAGTGATGATGATGGTGATAACGATAAAGGTTGCAGAGCAACCACCCCAGCTGTTTGCTTTTCCCTCTGGGCACCTTGCTTTTATTTTATTTTATTATTTTATTTTATTTAATTTATTTATTTACTTTTAACATTTTAATTTTTTCCATTATTGTTGATTTACAATGTTTCATCAATTTCTGCTATACCGGGCACCTTGCTTTTAAAACCACAAGCCACAAACCTGTACATGCTTATCTATGAAATGGGGACAGATACTCCTGTCCCATTCAAATCAATACACATTTTAAACAATCACTTTTTTATATGCAAAGCTGTAAGAATTATTCATGGGGCTTTATTTTCTTAGAAGATACCTGCGTAGACATAGCATAACAACATGCTGTAGGATTTATCTATATTGAATTTTTTAGAAACTCTTTTTCACTGTGTTCCTTTTCTCAAAACTTTTTACCTCTGCAAAACATCTCACTTCTTAACTTGGATCTGCAAATATTGCTTTGAAAGTGACAATGCTCATTTTATCATAATGCTTGTTACCAAAACACAATCAATCATTCCAAAGTGTCTGAGTTTATCTCCTTTCTCCTGCCTAAGCCTGTTGGTTTATAATCTCTTTTCCATTTTTCTCATATTAAATTGGTATCAAGGCCTTTGCCTTCTCTTTCAAAATTCACTCTGTCTTCCTTTTATCAAACACAATTTTAGATGTGTAGTCTACAGAGCAGGCAAAATCCAATCCTCATAAAATAAATGGAAACAAAGAAGAAGAAATGTTGCTCTTTTCTGAATGGCATAGCATTGGGTTAACAGTGGGGGGTTAGGTTTTTTGTTTTCATTTTCTTTTTAAAGGAAATGAAGGAGAGCTCAGTAGTTTTGGGCTTTTTTGCTTTTGTTTGTTTGTTTTGCTTTTTAGGGCTATACCCTCGGCATATGGAGGTTCTCAGGCTAAGGGTCTAATCGGGGCAACAGCTGCCAGCCTACACCACAGCCACAGCAATGCCAGATCCGAATCATGTCTGCAACCTACACCACAGCTCATGGCAACGTTGGATCCTTAACCCACTAAGCAAGGATAGGGATCTAACCTGCAACTTTATGGTCCCTAGTCGGATTCATTTCCACTGTGCCATGACAGGAACTCCATGGAGAGCTCAGTTTTAAAGAGGGATTATTTTGTCTGAAGCAGAAATTCTTATTTAAAAAAAAAAAAAAAAGAACTGTTCACATAATGTACTAAAAAACATCTTTAAAGACAATCTATATGAGAACAGTTTGAGAAAACATCTTGGAAGAGAACAGAAATTTTTGGTATTCCAGTGCTCAACTCTGACATTTAAATTGCTTCCTTAAAAAAAAAAATCCTCCCACTTGATAAAAAGACAAAAGGCTATTGTTAACTTGCCGAAGAAACTAATTAGAATACAAAACACAGAGTTACTATATTACTGTATAATATATTGTAATTTCATTATTTTTAGTTTCTTGTTATCTTTATCCTTATCTAGCCTAGATTTCTGCCTCTAAATACTGTTCTTTATCAGCAGCACCAAATTCCTACCTTCTCTTACCCTTAGCAGTTCCCTCCGACAATCCAATCACTGGAGTTCAGTAAAATATGCTTATTAGCATCTCAAAGAAAAACAATTAATAACCAAATGTCTGTCTGCCCCTGCCTAAAGTGCTGTGTGCACATTTACACACACACACACACATTGACACATTCACATATTTGCATCATATTCTCTGCCCCCTCCCCCTCAAACCTTGCTCCATATAATAGGCAATGAGAAGCAAGAATAGTCTGCAACAAGTTAGAAGTTAAGTTATTTAACAAATCCTACTCTCTGGCTACATAATCTACAAGGCCCAGTGCAAATGAAAATGTAGGGCTCCTCGTTTAAAAATCTTTAAGAATGTCAATACAGTGACATCTGAGCATCAAGCCAAGAGTCGGTTCCATAAGAGTGGGGCCCTGTGTCACTGCAAATAACACACACCCAGGCAGCCAGCTCTGCTCCTGAGGACAACCATCTATGTCTTATTCACTTTTGTAACCCCAGAACTTATCCTAGTATTTGAGTAAATGAATGGTGAAAGACTGAACCAATAAACTATTGGGTCCTAGAATATTCTAGTATCTTATAAAGAAAAGTCAAATTCATTCGCAATGAGAAAGAACGATGTGCCCTTTGGTGTAGTTATGCTATTTGGAATTTCCAGTAGACGAAATGAGGAGTTAATTAAACCAATTAGAGGAGGCTTGCTACTTTCACACATACAGTCCTCTTTTCTATTTGTTTCAGAGACTTTTTAAAAGTTAAAATTCATACGGCATAGATGCCAATCTCCAAGAGATGGATTCTGAAATGTTGTTAGGGAATTAGAGGGCTTATAGCAAAGATGTACTACTTCTTTCCTCACTCAGGCCCCTCTTTGCCACCACAGTCTCCCATATCCATCACTCTTTGCGTAGTCATCTGTCCCCAAAGGGTCCCATCTGTACCTTTTGCAGTACAACATACCACCTTCACAATCTTGCCTTGTCTTTTTATTCCTGTAAGTTCCCAAACTCCAAGCCCAGTGGTTCCTCACATTTCAGAAGACAACTTAAATCTTCAGCTGGTGTGTATTTCTTGGCTGTTTACACATGACTAAGGATTTACAAGTCTAAGTATGTGTGTCAGTTGAGATTCCTCTATTAGAGTTCCAACATTGCCTACTTGAAACAGTTGCTCCTCAGCAGAGGATGACTCTGGTAGAGGCCCTTGGCCAGACGCTTGTCAGAACCACCATCTGTACACGTCGCTTCCTTTGCTAGAGGGATGAGGCAACCAGCTTACAAAAATAAGAACCACTGCACCACCAGCACCTTCTGGTGCAGAACGTGTACAAAACCCTTTGGGCTCTTCCAAAATGGTCAATTACTTTCTTTTTTTCCAGTGTCTCCCCCTTCTGAGTGTTTGGCTCTGGGCCAAGGCCTAAACTGGCACTGTATAAACTTAAATATAGCAAGAAAAACTGTTTTCTCGACATTTATGACTTAATGAAAAACAAAGCACCAGAAATTTCATGGGAAATTATTCTGTTGTAAGATTTCAAGTCTAGATTTGATGGCTCTCAAGAGCATTTTGGGTCTGGAGAATTATCTATCCTCTTAGGTGCTTCCACAGACCTGAGTGCCAAGTATTTTAGTGTTAGCTTATCACTTGCCTAGATCATCTTCTATCCATATTCCAAACCTCTAACCCATGCTGGATGACTCAGGATGGGGTCTGTGTTATCTGAGTTGTCCTGCAATAGAAAGGCAAAGCCAGTCATCTTCCTGGGTGATATTTTCCCGGTCAAGTTTGTGAGAAACTGTCAAGCAGGAAGGAATAACAGGGCAAGCACAAAGAGCTGAACTCAGAGAAAATGCAATTAAGAAACAGGATTGCAAATACCTGAAAGAAATTCCATGAGGCTCTGAATGAGTAGCATCTATAAAGACTACAATCCACAACTACTTTTTTGTGCTGCAAATTTTCCTCCATCTAGAGCACATACTCAGACACTGGTCTCCCAGCGCCTGCCTCACACCTATGGAGCCTTCTGAGTCATACTCTACAGCAGCCCTTCTTTGACATTCTTTTCATCTGTTCTCCTCACCCTAAGTAACTTAGTTGGTAAATGCTCCCAAGGGGTTTGCCATAGACATAGACAAGGCCTGAGCAACTTTCATTTACTATTAGATAAAATCAATTGTCTAAGTTTTCTTTTAGTATTCTTGGCATATGAGAGACTGCTAACAAGGCCAACTTCAAAATCAAATAATTAATGAAACTAAACCAAATGTACTAATTGTTGGGCCAGACTCAACGTTGACATTTATCAGAAATTTCCATAACCACACATGTGGCTTTAGTAAAGCTTCTAGCATGCAAATAGAACAGTTTTTTATTTTAGAGTGTTTTCGGATTCAGATTTTCTGATCTATCTTGTTGATTCCTGCTGAGATGCTGACTTTTGCAAGTCATTGGGTATCTTCTCTTATCATAGCTTTTAAACATACATGCTCTGTGTCTACAGGGCACATGAACTTATCATCCTTTCACTTCGGCTCTTTAAAAATTATTGCACTAATATAATACCTCTAATCCCAAAATCCACTTGTATCCAAGTCCAAAGAATTTGATCCAGGCCTAGTTTGATGGTCATGATTATTGCCTAACATAAAATCTTCCTAAAGTACATTTGTAAATCAAAACTACTTCACCTGTGCTCTACTCAGCAAGCCATCAGCCTACTGGTTCTTTTCCAAGGCATGCAATTGAGTCATGCATTCATCCGGGGCACTCCCATGCAGGCATATAGCCGACATTCCTTTCCAAGAAGATACAAGTGCCCACAAGTCACTAAAACAGGCATGCCCACCACTCAGGATTTGAACAAGTACTTTTCCTAGGTCCCAAAATGTGAAGATTCCCAAGCCATTTGGATGAATAGGAGTTTGGCTTATTCACCCAGTGAAGCATACAAAGTATCTGTGATTTACATGCACACACACACACAGATCCACCTATGCACACACACATTTACATGTGTTTGCACACACATCTTTGGGATAGCTCTTGGATCAAACCTTCCCTTACCAAAATCCTTCTGTTATAGCTAGTTTGAAATTAGTAACCAGCAAGACTCGGAAATTTGTTTTACACCTTAACCTAGGTCAGGCTCCCTAGAAAGAGAGCCTGGGGTATAGATTCTTGTGCAACGATTTATCGAGAAAGTAATATCAGCAAAGAGAGAATTAGGGATGCAAGGTAGGGCAGATAATCTTATCTCTCCTTTTCATTTCAATTATTCACAAATCATTATATCAATGTAATTGCAGAAGTCAGGAGTTGAGGGAGAGGGCTAGGTCATTTGCTTGGTGGGTCCTCATCCCTAAGAATCAGAGTCCCTAGTGACATCAGGCTAAGATTGCTATGGTTGCATTTACACTTAAAACTGGACATGGGAAACTCAAAAGATGCCAAAATGGATCAACTTAGTGACAAAAGTATCTCCATGCTCCCATTAGTAGCAGCAGTCCTACCCCCTCATGACTGTGGTCAATTATCCTACCATTATGTAACTATTTCCCTAGGGTGATGATCTACTGGCATGAGAAGTCCCAAAATGACAACAAATGTTTATTGGGATTCTTATATCTTCAGGAAGACTGAATAAGAAGTCCTTCCTCTGCAAACCAGGACCACCAGACCCATAGAGCTTACAGTTGCAGGAATGATAAGCATAAATTTTCAAAAGAAGTCAATGGAAGTGATGGCAAATATAGCCATCAGTATATATGAAACACACACACTCAGGCTAGTGTAGAGGACGGCCACCTCAGTGCTTCTTAAAGATACTGGTTCTCCCTCACCAGCACATTCCCTACTGTCTTAATAAATAAAATCTCCTTTAGGACCTCCCAAGGAATAGAGTTAGATGATGGCTTTTCCAATCTTATATAATAGGCCCGTTCTAGCATGCCCACTTTCTGACCCTTTTCATATCCTCCTTCATAGACTGCCACAGAAGTGTTGGCACCTCTATTTCCTTAAATGTAGAGCTGCAGTTGTCAAACTAGAGCCCTTGAGCCATATCCAGGGTCCTTCCATTTTTTGTAAATAAAGTTTTATTTAAACATCCAATTTGCTGGATACACATATTTGTTTATATATTGGCCATATGACTGAAAATATAAAATATTTACAGAAAAAGGTTGCTGACATTTGATGTATGGCATTGCTTTTTCCAATCTTTTAAGAGTCATACCTATAGAGTATTGAAACTGTTTCCTATGACCCTTGTGTTAAAACCTGTGTCACAGAGAATTGTCTCTATACCAATACACTATCCCTCATCTAGTTTGTAGTACTTCCTGCTGGCTTCAGGATCCACTCCCAGGCACTATTCCTTTGGTCCTGGCAGTATATGTTAACTAGATCCAATAGCTCTTTTGGCATTTCATACTTCTTCCTTAGGAGGCTAATACTTTCAAGTCTAATTTATTTTGCTAAAATTTGACCCAAGTTATTGGCCTGGTAGACAGGGGGGAGAACAGCTCACGAGGAAGATTTTCCTAAAGATGCCCATCTCCTTTGAGACCTCTGTATGGTCTTTAAACAGGGAAGAGTAAACTTTATCTTCCAATAAAGGGCAATGGTCAAGTCTAAAGACTAAAAGGATTCAGGGAAATCTGGGGTTTCAAGGTACTCAAGTGCATCCACCCAGATGTCCCCATCTCAGTCTCCCACTCCATTCCCATCAGGCTCTGACTGTGGCGTAGAAGACTTTCCTAGGCTGATAATTCAACTTTCTCTCAAGTTTTCTGCTGCTTACAACTAAATCCTATTCTAGGCCATAAGCTTTGTTTGCCCTTCATCTAGAGAAATTAAGGTTTTTTTAAATACTACCAAGGAGGATTTCCTTTTTTTTTTTTTTAATTTCCTCAATGCATTATTTTTTTTCCTACTGTACAGCATGGTGACCCAGTTACACATACATGTATACATTCTTTTTTCTCACATTATCATGCTCCATCATAAGTGACTAGATATAGTTCCCAGTGCTACACAGCAGGATCTCATTGCTTATCGATTCCAAAGGCAATAGTCCGCATCTATTAACCTCAAGTTCCCAATCCATCCCACTCCTTCTCCCTCCCCCTTGGCAACCACAAGTCTATTCTCCAAGTCCATGATCTTCTTTTATGCGAAAATGTTCATTTGTGCCGCATATTAGATTCCAGATATAAGTGATATCATATGGTATTTGTCGTTCTCTTTCTGACTTAACTTGACTCAGTATGAGAGTCTCTAGTTCCATCCATCTTGCTGCAAATGGCATTATTTTGTTCTTTTTATGGCTAAGTAGTATTCCATTGTGTATATATACCACTATTCACAATAGCCAAGACATGGAAACAACTCAAATGTCCATCGACAGATGACTGGATTACCAAGGAGGATCTCTGACTCGTAATTTCCTTTAAACTATTGATTAATAGATTGCAGAGTATTATGATCTCTCTTTAACACGTAAATGCCATTTAATGAAAGCAAACCATTCCGCGGTTAATAAAGCTATTCTTCTCCCTGTACCTTTTAAATGCCAGAGACACCGAATTAGCCAGTGTACCTGCTTTTATCTATATTCCACACCAGTTTACCAGAGGTAAATGTTTTAGCAAGTGAACTCTACAGCATGCCAGGAACTGTCACCTGGCCAGGATGGGGTTTTCATTGCCACTTGGCCAGTGAATAATCCAACCCCAGAATCCCATCTTTAGCATTTGCTATTCCTAGTACCAAATAACCTAGAACCAGAGGCTGAGATAGAAATTCTTGTAAGAATGACTTACCAAGAGGTTACTCTCAGGAGAAGAGGAGTAAAGGAAGCAGGGTATGCCATGGTAAGACTAGACAAGGATGTAGTCTCAGCTGCAGACTAATTTTACCTAATTTATAAACACCTCTGGAGCATGAATACATCAGAGATTTTTTTTTCCTACCTCCAGGCAAGGGGTCCATGGGCTGCTTTCTTCAACCCCTCTCCTCCTTCAGGGGTATAATAACATCCAAGGTGAAGAAGCTCCCATTAGGTTGAGAGCAATTCTCTAGAAAAGAAGGCTATTGTGAGTCACTGGGGGCTAACACTCATAGCAACTGAGGGATGGGCACACTAGTGTGGTAAATGGGATCCAGGTGGGTACCAAGAGCCTACCACATACCTGAATATGCTGGAGAAATAATGCGGGATAAACTGAACAAAAATCTCCCAGGGGGCTCAGATTCATGCCTTTTAGATCCTACGCCCTACTGCACACTGGACTGTCCTTACTTGCCACCTGGGACAAGGACCACCTTTAAAAGCAGGAGAAATAAAGGTCTGGTTTGGATTTTAGGAGTACTAACTAGTTTTTTGATTATTCTAATATTTTTTTGGGCTAAATCAAAAGGCTCTGAAATGTAAACTTTCTAGATAGGATCAAAGTCATCAATCTTTCTTGTAGATTCTGTTATCAGGTATTTCTAACTGAACCAGTATTAGAACAGATATTCAGTATCAGTACTCAGTATTAGAACTGAGGAGGAAAGAGGGAAATTTAAGACACAGATGATAATTTTAGGACCTCAGGCCCCTTAAGGAAGACCTAGAAAAGCAAACAATAACATGAGGAAACCATATCTTTGAAAAAGGTTCATGATTAGACACATCTATGTGGGAAAGCAAGAAGCAGGTCAAAAGTAAACCTCACCAGATTTTCTACAATAATTCACTTGTTTTTTACTTTGGTAGGCTAGACTTAGAAGAAATCTTAGTTCACGCTCGATAGTAAGAATTATTCCTGATCTCTGATAATTATTCTTAGTTTCCCTGTACTATTGTTACCAGGAGATAAAGCAGGTTATTTCAGGTTATAGCACCACCAAGAAAAGAAGGAAACATGTCTTTATTTGGCATATGTTTCAAATCCAGGAAACTAATACATCAATTCTCTTCCAATAAATGGGACAAAAGAACAGTGCCGATAAAACAGCCCAGACAGGAGTAACGTTTTGTAGGTACTCAAGAGAAAGAGTTGCATTTCTTTTTATTTATTTATTTATTTATTTTTTAATGGGCAGATGAAGAAAATCATTGGTCTTTAAATTACAAAAATGTGTTGGATTCAATACTATGTAAGCTCAGAGATGCTGTAGCCCTTTTGAGGTCCATCAGGTCTCAAAGTAAGTAATCCTGAGGGCTCTTAGGAACTGGGAAATTCTGTGGTCCTGTGACTGATCACAAAAGAGATGTAGTAAGGGAATATGACGCAGAGGAAAAGAAGCAGAGTGTCCAAACCAACTCTGTGCTGGAGCCAGCGCCAGATTTTAAGCTTTCCTACTGTGTGGCCACTGCTGTGTCTACTCATATTCTTTCCCCATCCTGCATTCCCTAATATGTAACTCTCCTCTCTCCACAGTTAGAATGATTCTGTAAGGAACTTAGTCTTACTTGTTAACTTGTTAGAAATACAAACAAGGTCAAAGCCATTCACACAAATATTCTCCCTGACTATGTATCATTATGTCTATGAATAATATACTAAAGCAACTTCAGAGAAAGAGATTAAAAAGAAGTTGTCTCTCCACATAAAGATAATGGTCAGACCACCTCATTTTAGGAGATAATGAATGTCAGTTAATCACTGATGTCATTTTTCACAAAGCTTGTCAATACTTAAGGCTTATTATATATATTATATAATATAATGCATATTATATAGAGAGATTTTATACACACACACACACACACACACACACACACACACACACATACTGGCCGCATTCAGGGGAATGTGGAAGTTCCTGGGCCAGGGATCAAGCCCATACCATAGCAGTCACCAGAGCCACAGGAGCGACAACGCTGGCTCCTAACCTACTGAGCCACCAGAGAACTCCAATCAAGGCTTATTACATGTAAATCCACTCATCAAACTTATTAATTTATTTTTGTTGTTTTTTGGCCACCTCACAGCACATGGAGTTCCCAGGCTAGGGATCAGATCCAAGTCATAGTTGTGACCTACACTGCAGCTGCAGTAATGCCAGATCCTCAATCCACTGTATTGGGCTAGAGATCTAACCTGCATCCCAGTGCTCCAAAGATGCTGCCAATCCCATTGCACCACAGCAGGAACTCCAGCAAATTTATTTTTAAATAGGACCCATACAACTACTTGTTATTGAAATGGTCTGTCTACTTGCTATTTCAACTTCCGCTACATTTGCTATTTTTTTGTCAAGGAATCATGCCATACAGAGATGAGGAAGAATTAGAGATGCTTTCTGGAGTCCCATATCTGCTGTTATTTTCTGTAAGTTATTAGAAAGCAAAGTGAACGTTCGAATTGAGTCTCCAAGCAAGTAGATGATTCCAGGAGTCAAAGAAAGAGGTCAAGGGTGGTCTTCCAGTTTGAGAAAATAGCATGATCATAAAAGTGGAGGAGAAACACAGAACATGTATAATGTTCAATAAGTCTCTATAACCCAGATGTCATCTATATCTTTCCACTTCCTTCAATAAAGCAGATTCAACAGCCCACTACACATCATTTAGAAGTGCAATGCTTACTCCAGTAAGTCTCTAAATTTCCAAGAGAGTTACAGTATCATGGATACTCTGAGTCTGAGCTCCTATTTCTTTTAAATTAGCTGAGTTTAGGAATTTTTATTTCCAACCTATGCAAGTTACTTCACAGTCCACATGATATCATCCAAGGGTGGTATTTAGCTCTTTCCCATAAATTCTATCAAAAACAACAATAAACACTCACATCAAACCTATGTGTACGTTTATATGCATGCATATATGTATTAGGTCTTTGCTGTGTGAAGTGTGAGTCACAGAACAATAAAATCAGCCTTGTCTGGAATTTTGTTAAAAATGCTGAATCTCAGGCACCAACTCTAGCTACAGAATTAGAATTTGATTTATAGGCACATATAAAATTTGAGAAGCATGGCAGCATATATATACATATATATAACATATAAATATAAAATTCAAGGTACATTGCTATATATATATGATTATGCTATTTTCTCAAACTGGAAGACCACTCTTAACCTCTTTCTCTGACTCCTGAAATCATCCACTTGCTTGGAGACTCAATTCAAATGGTCACTTTGCCCTCTAATAACCTACAGAAAATAACAGCAGATATGGGACTCCAGAAAGCATCTCTAATTCTTCCTCATCTCTGTATGGCATGATTCCTTGACAAAAGAGCACCAGATGTAGTGGCAGTTGAAATAACAAGTTGACCATTTTGGTTACAGGAGAGTTGGGAAAAAGATGTGCAGTAGTATATCATAATATAATATTTCAATTGTACAGGTATATACTAAAAGTAAATAACTTCGAGAGTACAGATATAGTAAAATATGGTAAAATAAATAGAGAATGAGTATTTTTACCTTTGCTTTTAAATATAATTTATTTAATTATAAGTTTGTATAACTGAAGTTTTAATAATGGCTATATTTAACAACCAGTTTGCAGAATTCCCAGAGATTTAACATTTTTGTGGCTTTATAAGCCAGTTTCAGTATGCCACTGCCTCAGTTTTAAACATGTCAGTTACTCTATTACCAAGCTTGAGCTAATTAGTTTTTCCTAGTGTCTGAATGTCCTCCTTCAAGTTTAAAAATGTAAAACCATCTCCTACATTTCCATGTTTCCATATTAAAAAACTTGCTGATGGATTCTATAGTCACTACAAGAGATAACGAAGTGAATATAAGTCTTCAGTTCCAAGGCCAATTTGAAAAGAAAAATCAATAAACACACTTCCGTTTCAGTCTGTAAAGTAAACAGTATACTGATGGGTTTTCAGGGGCTCATTTGAGATTGTCTTCACTTGTGATGCTTATCCCCATTGTGTCTGGCACCTGGATTCTCCACAGATTAAGTGGTCTGGGCTGTCAGATTTCATTCTACCTGAGCCACTCACTTAACCTTGTGAGGATGACAGAACAAGTCCTATTACCTCTTGGTGTTTTGTGAAGTGGAAAATAAGATAAATAATGTAGAGCAAAACTCACATGATTGTGTAAGGATTTCTTATTTATTGCGTAGAATTTTTGCAATGGGATCCATATCACTTTCCCTTAGAGATAATAAAATCACAACATTATAATGTGGGTTTGTTTTTTTTTATTAAAGAGTAAAAATTATGATTATGTTAAATGTAGTGTCTTAGAATAGCACCAATTTATGATTTAAAATGTTCTATATCTTCAATGCCCAACATGGTAGCTGCTAACCACATGGGGTGGCTAATGTGACCAATGAACTACATTTTTAATTGTATTTAATTTTAATAAGTTTTATTTAATAAGCCACAGATAACTAGTGGCTACTGCTTTGGACAATACAGCACTACAAGGCAATGTATGTAGGTTCTAACCTTAATTGCCTGATATTTGTATTTTGGAATCTGCAGTAGTTGCACAAGGATCTCTTTGATTAATATAAATGTGCATAAGGAAAGTGGTTTTCAATCTGGATTCATAAACAAATAGGTTTTATGGTCTATAGACAACCCCTAAACAATTCAAAGACTAACAAATAACCAAACTGTGACCTGTAGGATATGGTTTAGCTTCATTAGCATGTGAAATGTTTTATGAAGGTTGTTCTCTGGTGGTTTTCAGAGACATCTAGAGAATGGCCCAATGCCCTGAATGTTTAGTGATTAAATTGGAAATTTGAAAGTACAAACAAGAAAAATAAAAGCAGAACAATTGTCCAAAGGAATCATACTAAGTGCTATTGGAAGAAGAAAATTCTGATTTCAACTGAACAGGCTGATATGTAGCAACGTGTCCTCAGCAGAATCTCCATGATAAGATTTTTATTGGCAGAAAAAAGACAAACCTTTGGGACAAAAGCTGCTATTTCCCTGCTGTCTTTTGGGAGCTGTCAAGGGTATGTCTAAAAAGCCTCTGGGACTAAAATAAAGGACTTAACGTGTTGGATGTGCATCTTTTGACTTTCAGGTTTATGGTAAGCATTTGAGCTGGCTTTTAATAAATAAGATTGCAACTTCACAAGATCCTTATTATACCAGAAGTGACACAATGAACATTGTTATCTGTTAGACCAGAAAACTAGGGCAATACTTTGAGGGGCATCAGAAGCACTAAATCATGCTATGACCAACTGAAGAGCAAACCCTTGGGACCCCACAGAGAAAGGAAGGAATAATAACTTACTGGGGCAAAGGCGTGCCTGGGAATACTTTTTTCCTTAACTCTCTTACCAGTTTTTCTTCTGGAACATTGCTAAATCAAGCTATAGAGCTATTCTACCTAGGAAAATCTATTCACACAGCTTCAACATGATATTCATACACAAAAGTAATATTTTTTAAAAAGGCTTATTTTCTATTTTTTTCCTGCAACAAGAACCACTTATAGCTACCAGATACCTTCAAATTGTCTTTTTTTTTTTTTTTTTGCCTCCCATGGCATGCGGAACTTCCAGGCCTATGGCTGAACCTGAGACACGGCAGTGACAATGAAGAATCCTTAACTGCTGGGCCATTAGGGAACTCCTCTTCAAATTTTCTATACCTCTACCAAGAGAGACTTCTGATACATTTGACAAGCAAATATTCAATGCTTTGCTAAAAATAATGCATTGGATTGATAATTCTAAACTAGGATTTAGTCGATACTTTTTCCAATATGTTGCCACTTTTTAAAATAGTCTTCATTCAGAAAGGTTCTTATAGTTAATATTGGCAAATGCAACCCCTGTCCTGAGCAGCTACAGCCATGCTTTGGCTATTCTTGCAAATCAAGCCTCTCAAAAAGGAACCCTCCTACACTGTTGGTGGGAATACAAACTGGTGTAGCCACTTTGAAGAACAGCATGAAGGCTCCTTAAAAACTAAAAATATAGTTACCATATGATCCTGCAATCCCACTCCTGGCATATATTCAGAAAAAAACTCTAATTTGAAAAAATACATGCACTCCAACGTCCATTGCAGCACTATTTATAATAGCCAAGGCATGGAAACAACTTAAGTGTCCATCAACAGAAGAATGGATAAAGATGTGGTATATATATGCAATGGAATATTACCCATAAAAAGAGTGAAATAATGCCATTTGAAGCAACATGGATGGACTTAGAGATTACCATAGTAAGTGAAATTACAATCGTGAAAGACAAATATTATTATATGTTATCACTTACATATGTAATCTAAAAAAAAAAAGGATGCAAATGAACTTATTTGCAGAGTAGAAACAGATTCACTGACTTCAAAAACAAACTTATGGTTACCAAGTGAGGTAGGGGAGGGATGGACTGGGGGTCTGGGATTGCCGTATGCACACTGAGGTATACGGAATAACTGGCTAAGGGGGACCTGCTGTATAAAATAGGGAATTCTATACAATATTCTGTGATGGTCTATGTGGGAAAAGGATCTGAAGAAGAATGGATATGTGTACATATATAACTGAGTTACTTTGTTGTAGAGCAGAAATTATGACAACATTGTACATCAACTATTTTTGAATAAAACTTTAAAAAAGAAAAAAAGATGTGGTATACATATATACCACATATATACACATTGTATATGTGTATACACACACAAATACAACAGAATATTACTCAACCATTAAAAAGAATGAAATAATGCCATTTGCAGCAAAATAAACAGGCCTAGAAATTATCATATTAAGTGGAGTAAGTCAGAAAAAGCAAATATCATGTGATATCACTTACCCATGGAATCTTTAAAAAGAAAAATGATACGAATGAACTTATTTACAAAACAAACTCATAGACATAGAAAACAAACTTATTTTTAACAAGGGGAAAAAGGGAATGGAGGGATAAATTAGGAATTTAGGATTGAAAGATATACAATACTATATGTAAAATAAATAAACAACAAGGACCTACTGATAGCACAAAGAACTATATTCAACAACTTATAATAACCTATAATAGAAAAGAATCTGAGAAAGAAAATATATATTTAACTGAATCACTTTGCTGCATACCTGAAATGTTGTAGATCAATTATATTTCAATAAAAAATAAAAGGTAAAAAAAAATCAAGTCTCTCAGATATCATTCAAGTGTTTTCTTATTTGTGTCCATTGAATGCCACGGAGTACTTTTCTCCTTGAGATCGAGTTCCTCATATTCCAGTCATGACAATTTATGAATTAAGTGACAACTTTGTATGTAAAATCAGTAGATCCAGAAAGAATTTTCAGTTCCCAGGAACTATTAGATGCTACTTTCTACATTAGGAATTCGTACAACTGGACATTTGTATTATATCTTGCTCCATTACATTCCCAGAGATGCTGAAATTGTCTGTAAAATTGGATTCTGATTCAGTATTGGAAACATTACCCAGCTAAATCAATCCTCTGAAAGCCCTAAGCCCAAAGTGCATGCTAAATTACATTCCTTAGATATCAGAAGATCATGCTACCCAATCCTGACATGTGTTGGAAGGCAATGCTTTATCATCTGGAATAATTAGATATCAGCAAAGTTCTTAGAAAATTCTTGGCTTGTCCTGAATACTTTTTACCCATTTTGAAAAATTCAACAGAAGTAAAATCCATGGTCTAGTTCAAGAGTCTAGCAAGAATGTGGAGAGGGAATTCAAGAGAGTGTGGAAAGGGATCATGAAGAATGTAGTTCTAAGATCAACGCACAGGAAAATGTGCACTAGATGTGAATCCTTTGGCAAGAGATATATGGCAATACAACATAAATTTTATTAGTGAATTCCAAAGACAATGGAAATGTCTCTGTTTTGTATTCAATGTTATTTGAAATTAAATGGGCCATTGGCCAGGGGTATGGACATGTTTTTTTGCGATGAATATTTCCATTCTAACAACATATTCTGTAATAGGACTTGACATGTTAATACAAACATAGTTCCCAAAACATGAAATACCCACCTCAATTACTAACAATACTAAAATTTGTTTCATTGTTTTCCCCATGTTAAATCTAAGAACTGCCATACTAACAGCCACGCACTGATTTTCTAATGTTAATAATGGTTTCTGTTGGATGACTAGATAAGAATACCAACTTTCATTGTTAGCACCTGGTGACATTTTTATTGGAATCTAGGTCACCCAAAAGAATGCAGTAGGCTAATAAAACTAGATGTCTATTTATAGTATTTGGCAAGCTTTTCTTGAATGCACAAAACAATGCAGATGGAAATTTAAAATATTGGAACTTATCCATTTGAGAAAATCAGAGTAGCTGAATGGGTTATATATAAATTTAGGACTTTCATGTTCTGACCTCAATTTGGAATGCTTTGATTAGGTGACATCCTCATATGTAAACTGCTGAACTCACATTCTAATGATTTTATTCAAGAACATAATTCATGCCATGTACAGGTATAAATATTCAACACAGGAACACACACACAAAGTTATTATTGTCATTCACTAGGTTTCATGTACCCTAAAAGCCATGAAGGCCATGATTCAGAGCATTCTTGTGACAACACCCACTAACAATAATAATGTGGCAACTCACCACCCATTAGCAAATATGATAGGGGCTGGGGATAGAGGGCATCTACTCAGAGTGAAGATGAGTCTACTGTACTGTTAGAATTTAAAAAGGTAAATAAATAAATACAAAAAAAAAAAAAAACCTTCAGTTCTCCACAGGTGTTCAAATCTAATTGAGAGATAGACATCAGAGGAAAAGTAAAATGTAAGCTTAATTACCATTAAAGCTGATGCTAGAGAACATGGCCTAGATATGCTGCAAAATTGGTTTCTAAACTCCATAATTATAGCGGAAAAGCACTGGTTATCAAGTGGGCACATGTTAGGAGAACATGGACTCTCTGCAGGTAGGCAGATCTCAAAGATGACAGGGAGAGGTCCCAAACACGTAAATCAGATAAGAGAATAGCTTCCCTTCCCTGGGGAAGAGTGAGGGACAGGGCAAAAAAAGGCCAAGATTATTTTAATAGAAGACTTTTTCAGATGAAAGGAAACAGCAGAAATGAGAAATAACTATTTACCCCAAATAGAACCTAGTACAGGCTTTCTATTTCTGTTACTGGAGAATTACGCATATATCAATGAACTATCTAATTTAAAGGGGGGCTTGAGAGGCAGGTAAGGAACAATAAAAGCACTGGTTATCAAGTCGGCACATGTTAGGAGAACAGGATTATTGAAATCCAGTTAATCTAAGTTATCAACACCACATGTTTTTCACCTTAAGAATCAGATCCTGGCATTTTACATGTGTATCTTTTGCAAGCTTAATGCCACACTTAAAAACAAATAGATTCAATTTAGGAAGATGAAAAAGTTCTATAAATGGATGGTGGTAACAGCTGAACAATAATGTGAATGTACTTAATGCCACCGAACTGTACACTTAAAAACGGTTAAAATGGTAAATATATATTGTATATATTTACAATATATATTTTGCCCAATAAAAAGAAATTTTAAAATAAATACAATATATAAATGTATCCATCTACATATATACCTTAAACTTATAACAATGTTACATCTCAATTTTACCTTAATAAAAATAGATAAATAAATGCAATGAAAACAGTTAAAAAACAGACGTATCCTGGCGATTTTGCTGATGAGAAATATAACAAATACTCCTGACTTAAAAAGCAAAAGCCAATCACCACAACAGCATTAAAAAACAAAGAAGTGATATTTCTATGGATAAGCACATGTTTACTGAGATGGTAAATTTTATGTCACTCTGGCTAGGCTATTGGGGTGCCCAGGTATTTGGTCAAACATTCGTCTGTATGTTTCTATGAGGGTGTTTCTGGGTGAGATTTACATTTAAATCAGTGGACTCTGAGTAAAGCAGACTGACTTCCACAACACAGGTGGGCCTCACCCAATGAGATGAAGGCCTGAATAAAACAAAAGGCTGACCTCTCTGAAGTAAGAGAGACTTCTCCAACAGACTGCCTTTGGACTTCATTTGCAACACTGGCTCTTCTTGTTTCTATGGCAGACTGCATTCAGTCTCAGACTGCAACTGTCATGAATTTCTGGCCTGCCAACATCCTCCATCAGATTTTGGAGTTATCAAGCATCCACAATTGTGTGAGCTAATTCCTTCAAATAAATTTGATTTTACACATACATATACATATATATATAAACAAATACCCTATCTGTTCTGCTTCTCTGGAGGACTCTAATACACATGCATATATACATACATACATTTATAATTTATGTACAAATCTGCTTTGTATTCTGTATTATTCCCTCTTTATTTACTATGGACAACTTTTTTTTGTCTACAAAGATAACTTTAGTTCATACTTTCCAATGGCTGCAGAGTATTCTATTCTACACATTTCGGTTGACAGAAATGGATTCGAATTCAATTTGTAAGGATTTTAAAAACAGCAATAAATAAACTTGTTCATATATTATTTATTTTTGTTTATTTTTCCGTAGTCATCCAATTTCCTATATATTCTGAGAAATGGTATTATTGTTTCAAATGAAATACACATTTAATTCTTCTTAATCAAATTTATTTAGATTTTCTCATAATGAAATGCATCAATTTTAAGTGTACACTTCAATGAGTTTCAATAAATGAATTTTGACAAATATACTACAATCAAGATATAGTATATATCAATATAAAAAGTTTCTTCATTACTATTTACAGTCAACCTCCATGCTATCATTTGCCCTAGGAAATCACTAATTTGTTTTCTATTAGTATTAACCCGATTTCCTTTCTCTAGAATTTCAAATAAATGAAATTCCACAGTATGGACTCTTTTTTTTCTTTTTGTCTTTTTTCCAGGGCCGCACCCACAGCATATGGAGGTTCCCAGGCTAGGGGTCTAATGGGAACTGTAGCCGCCAGCCTATGCCAGAGCCACAGCTCATGGCAACTCCGGATCCTTAACCCACTGAGCGAGGCCGGGGGTCAAACCCACAATCTCATGGTTCCTAGTCAGATTCGTTAACCACTGAGCCACAACAGGAACTCCCACAGTATGGACTCTTGTGTCTGACATCTTAAACTCAGCATATTTTGAGATTTATCCACATTACTGCATATATCAATAGTTCATTCTTTTTATGACTGAGTAGTATTCCACAGTATGGATACAAACAAAATTTATTTATCCATTTACCTGGTCATGGAAATTTGTGTTAAGTCCAGTTTGAGATATTATGAATAAAGACGTCTTTATTCACAGATAAGACTTTGTGTGGCTATATAGTTTCATTTCTCTGAGTGGATATCTTGGAGTATAATAACTGGGTTTTGTTGTAAATATAGCCGTACTTTTATAAAAACCTGTCAAAATATTTTCCAAAGTGGTTTTATTATTTTGCATTCCTACCAGCAATGTGAGAGTTTCAGTTCCTGAACATCCTCACCAACACTTAGTATTGCCAGTCTTTTAAATTTGAACCATTCTACTGGGATATGCTGTGTAGTTATATCACACTGTGCTTTTAATTTGGATTTTCCTGATAAAAATGTTGTTGAACATTTCAATGTGCTTATTCATCATTTTTTATGTCTTCTTAATGTGTATATATATATATTTTCCCCATTTTAACCAAGTTGTCTTCTTCTTTTTTTATTTTTTTATTTTTTAAACTTTTTAAATGATTTTTATTTTTTCCATTATAGTTGGTTTACAGTGTTCTGTCAATTTCTACCGTACAGCAAAGTGACTCAGTCATACATGTAAACATACATTCTTTTTCTTCACATTATCCTCCATCATGTTCCATCACAAGTTAATGGATATAGTTCCCTGTGCTATATAGCAGGATCTCATTTCTTATCCATTCCGAAGGCAATAGTTTGCCTCTATTAACCCCAGACTCCCAGTCCATCCCACTCCCACCCCCTCTGCCTTGGCAACCACAAGTCTGTTCTCCAAGTCCATAACTTTCTTTTCTGTGGAAAGGTTCATTTGTGCCATATATTAGAGTCTAGATATGTGATATCATATTGTATTTGTCTTCTCTTTCTGACTTACTTCACTTAGTATGAGAGTCTCTAGTTCCATCCATGTTGCTGCAAATAGAATTATTTTGTTCTTTTTCATGGCTAATATTCCATTGCGTACCACATCTTCTTAACCCATTCATCTGTCAATGGACATTTAGATTGTTTCCATATCCTAGCTATTTTGAATAGTGCTGCAATGAACATACAGGTGCATGTGTCTTTTGCAAGGAAAGTTTTGTCTGGATTGGGATTGTTGGGTTATTTGGTAGTTCTATATTTAGTTTTCTGAAGTACCTCCATACTGTTTTCCATAGTGGTTGTACCAACCTACATTTCCACTAACAATGTAGGAGGGTTCTCTTTTCTCCATGCCCTCTCCAGCATTCTATTTGTGGACTTACTGGTGATGGCCATTCTAACTGGTGTGAGGTGATATCTCATAGTAGTTTTGATTTGCATTTCTCTAACAAGCAGTGATGTTGAGCATTTTTTCATGTGCTTGTTGGCCATCTGAATATCTTCTTTGGAGAAATGCCTCTTCAGTTCTTTTGCCCATTTTTCCATTGGGTTGTTGGCTTTTTTGCTGTTGAGCTGTATAAGATGTTTGTATATTTTAGAGATTAAGCCCTTGTCAGTTG
Source organism: Phacochoerus africanus (assembly GCF_016906955.1). Taxonomy (NCBI): domain Eukaryota; kingdom Metazoa; phylum Chordata; class Mammalia; order Artiodactyla; family Suidae; genus Phacochoerus; species Phacochoerus africanus. The sequence continues at coordinate 47,413,663 of NC_062544.1, read as the reverse complement.
CATCATTTGAAACTATTTTCTCCCATTCTGGAGGTTGTTTTTTGGATGTTTTTTTGTTGTTGTTTTGGGGTTTGGGGTTTTTTGTTGTTGGTGGTGGTGGTTTTTTATGGTTTCCTTTGCTGTGCAAAAGCTTGTCAGTTTGATTAGGTCCCACTGGTTTATTTTTGCTTTAATTTCTGTTGCCTTGGGAGACTGACCTAAGGAAACATTTGTAAGGTTGATGTCAGAGAACGTTTTGCCTATGTTCTCTTCTAGGAGTTTGATGGTGTCTTGTCTTACGTTTAAGTCTCTAAGCCATTTTGAGTTTTTTTGTGTGTGTATGGTGTGAGGGTGTGTTCTAGTTTCATTGCTTTGCATGCAGCTGTCCAGGTTTCCCAGCAATGCTTGCTGAAAAGACTGTCTTTTTCCATTTTATGTTCTTGCCTCCTTTGTCAAAGATTAATTGGCCATAGGTGTCTGGGTTTATCTCTGGGTTCTCTATTCTGTTCCATTGGTCTGCCTGTCTGTTTTGGTACCAGTACCACACTGTCTTGATTACTGCGGCTTTGTAATATTGCCTGAAATCTGGAAGAGTTATGCCTTCTGCTTGGTTTTTGTTCCTCAGGATTGCTATGGCAATTCTGGGTCTTTTATGGTTCCATATAAATATGGATTGTCTATTGCAGTTCTGTGAAAAATGTCATGGGTAATTTGATAGGGATTGCACTGAATCTGCAGACTGCCATTTTTACAATATTAATTCTTCCAGCCCAGTAGCATGGAATATCTTTCCATTTCTTTGAATTCTCTTTAATTTCCTTGATTAATGTTTTATAGTTCTTAGCATGTAAATCTTTCACCTCCTCAGTCAGGTTTATTCCTAGGTATTTAATTTTGGGGGGTGTGATTTTCAACAATATTTTATTTTTACGTTCCTTTTCTAATATTTCATTGTTAGTATACAGAAATGTCACTAATTTCTGAATGTTAAATCTTGTATCCTACTACTTTGCTGAATTCGTTGATCAGTTCCAGTAGTTTTTGCGTGGAGTCCTTAGGATTTTCTATATATAGTATCATGTTTGTCTTCTTCTTATTGAGTTGTAAATGTTCTTTATATATTCTAGATACAAGCCTTTTAAAAAATATCTACACTGTAAGATGTTTATCGACCTGACTTGGCTTTTAATTTTTTTAAATTAAGTCTCTCATAAAAAGGAAAATTTTAATCTTAATTATGTCTAATTTATAATTTTTTAAATGGGTCATGCATTTGGTATGCCATTTAAGAAACCTGTGCCTACCACATGGTCCTAAAGATTTTCTTTATATTTCCTTCCTACAGTTTTATTTTTACTTTTATGTTTAGGCCTATGATCCATTTTTAGTTAATTTTTGTGTGTAATATGTACATTTTGTCTACAGTATAAAAGCTAAGATTAATTTTTTTATATATCGGTTTTCCCAGCACTATTTTTGGAAAAGATTATCCTTTCCCCATTTAATTACTTTGGAACATTTATTGACTATCACTTGACCAATGGCTTCTCCATTCTGTTTCACTGACCTACACATGCATCCTTATGCTAGGAATATATTGTTTTGAATTGATGTAGCTTTACAGTAAGTCTTATGCTGTGTTCTATTGCAATCATATTATTGCATCTATTGCAATCATGTTATTCTTATATTTTATCCTGCTTACATGGTGAATTACACTTATTGATTTCCTAATGTTAAACCAATCTTTTAATTTTGAGATAAACTCCACATGGCCATGGTGCATCATTCTTTTTAGATATAACTGGACTCAATTTTCTAATATTTTATTAGGGATTTTTACATCTATGTTCATGAAAGATATTTGCCTAGAGTTTTCTTTTTCTTTTTCTTTTTTTTTTAATGAAATGGGAGGTATTCCCTTCTATTTGTATTTTCAGTTGATAGGATTAGTATTATCTCATTTTCAAATATTTGATAGAATTTATCAGTAAGGCCACTTATGACTAAAGTTTTCTTCATACAAAGGAATTTGATTGTTCTTTCTTTTAACTAGATATAGGACTATTCACATTTGAAAGTTTCTTTTTAAAGCTGTTTTAATAATGCATTTCTTTCATGGAGTTTATCAAATTCACTATGTTTCTGAATTATTGGCATGAAGTTGTTTAATTTCTATAGCATCTGTAGTACTATCCTCTCTTTCACTTCTGATATTTGTAATCTGTGTCTTTTCTCCTTTTCCTTAATCAACCTAGCTAGAAGTTTATCAATTTTGTTAATGGTTCCAAGCATCCAGCTCTTGGTTTAACTGATTTTTCTCTATACATATTCTATTTCATTGACTTCTACTTTATCTTCATTATTTCTTTTCTTCTCTATTGCCTTTAATTTGCTCTTATTTTTCTAGCTTCATCAGGAGGAAATTTAGATCATTGATTTTAAAACTTTCTTCATTTTAACATGAATATTATTAAGCTATAAATTCCCTCTAGCACTGATCTAGTTCTATCCAACAAAACTTTGTATACTGTGTTTTTTATTTTCATTAAGTTAAAATATTTTAAATTTCCCCATTGACTTCTTCATTTTCATTTTTTAAACTGTATATTAATTTCCAAATATTTAAGAATTTTCCAGGAAATATTTTATTATTGATTTCTAGTTTAGTTCTTCTGTGAAGAGAGAATATATTCTATGATTTCAATTATTTTAAATTTATTGAGATTCATTTTACGTCCCAGCACATGGTCTACCTTTGTGAAATATTCCATGTGCCCTTGAAAACAGTGTGTAATCTCCAAATGATCTCTAACATTATAGTATTCTATAAAAGTCTATTAGAGGAGTGTGAAACTAGATATCAGTGACAGGAGGAATGCTGGGAAATTCCCAGATATACAGAAATTAAACACACTCTTAGACAACAGACAGTTCAAAAAAGTTCAAAAGAGACATCAAGAAGTATCCAGAAATAAATGAAAATGGAAACACAACATACCAAAATTTATGAAATACAGGGAAAACCAGCTAGAAAGATAAGCTTATAGCAGTAGATGCCTATATTTAAAAAAAAAGAAACCCACAAATAAACAACCTAACATTACAACTCCAGGAGCTAAAAAAAAGAAAAAACTACACTCAAAGTTAGCAGAAGAAAAAAGTAATAAACATTAGAGCAGAAATCAATTAAATAGAAACTAGGACAATAGAAAATATCAACAAACTAAGAGTTGGTTTCTTTAAAAGATAAATAAAATTGACAAACTTTTAGCTAGACTAAGAAAAAGAGAAAGGACTCAAATAAATGAAATTATAATTGAAAAAATTATAAATTAAAGAAACATTATATAACTGATAAAATGGAAATACAAAGGATCATAAGAACCTACTATGAAGTATTAAACACCAACAATTTAGACAACCTGGAAGAAATGGATAAATTCCTAGAAACATAAAACCCATGAAGACTGAATCATGAAGAAATAGAATATGTGGACAGACCAATAATGAGTAAGGAGGTTGAAGCAGTAGTCAAAAATCTCTTGACAAAGGAAAGCCCAAGACCAGGTGGCTTCACTGGAAAATTCTACTAAACATTTAAAGAACAATTAATGACAATCCTTTTCCTTTCTTTCTTTCTTTTTTTTTTTTTTGTCTTTTGTCTTTTTAGGACTGCACCCACGGCATATGGAGGTTCCCAGGATAGGGGTCCAATTGGAGCTGTAGCCACTGGCCTACCCCACAGCCACAGCAACGCAGGATCCAAGCCACGTCTGCAGCCTACACCACAGCTGACAGCAATGCCAGATCCTCAACCCATTGATTGAGGCCAGGGATCAAACCCACAACCTTACGGTTACTAGTCAGGTTCATTAACCACTGAGCCATGGCAGGAACTCCAATGACAACCCTTTTCAAACTCTTTCAAAACACTGAAGGGAAGGTAATACTTCCAAACTCATTTTACAAGGTCAGTATTATCCTCATACCAAAGCCAAATAAGGACTACAAGAAAACTACAGGCCAATATCCCTGACCAAAATGATGCAAAAATCTTCAACAAAATAATCATAAACCAAATTCAACACACTAAAAGAATCATACACCATGATCAAGTGGGATTCATTCCTGGAATGAAAGGAACCTCAGCATAGGCAAATTAATAAACATGATATACCACAATAACAAAATAAATTATGAAAATCATATGATCATCTCAGCAGATTCAGAAAAAGCATTTGATATTATTCAACATTACTTCATGATTAGAAACTCTCAACAGGTAAAATATAGAGGAACATACCTCAACATAATAAAGACCATATACGACAAGCCCACAACTAATACCATACTCAGTAACAAAAAGCAAAAAGCTTTTACTTCAAGATCAAGAAGAGAGAGGTGCCCACTTTCACCATTTTTATTCAGCAGATACTCAACGTCCTATCCAGAACAATTAAACATGAAAAAGAACTAAAAGCCATATAAATTAGAAAGGAAGTCAGTTTGTCTCTGTTTGCAGGTGACATTATCTTATATATAGAAAACCCTAAAGATTCCACCAAAACACTGTTAGAAAGATTAAAGTCACAAAGTTGATATACAAAATAAACATATAAAAATCAGTTGTGTTTCCATACATTTGTAATAAACTATACAAAAAATAAAGAGAACAGGCCAATTTAAAACAGCATCAAAGAGTATAAAATACTTAGGAATAAATTTAACCAAGGAGATGAAAGATCTGTACACTGAATACTATACAGCATTGATGAAAGAAACTGAAGAAGACAAAAATAAATAGAGATATACCATGTTCATGGATTGGAAGAATATTGTTAGAATGCCCATACTACTCAAATCAATCTACATATTTAATGCAATCCCTATCAAAATTCCAAGGGCATTTTGCACAGAAATGGAAAGAACAAACCTAAAATTCATATGGAACCAGAGAAGACTCTGAACAACCAAGCAATCCTGAGAAAAAAGAACAAAGCTAGAAGCATCACACTTCCTGTTGCCTCAACTAACATGAATGCTAATCTCTGTTTTTTTAACTCAGTGAAAGTGACATACTTTTGGGAGATCACCTCCCTGAACAATGATCCTTAAAGTGCCACCAGGCAGAAACCATAGATACCATAGAAGTCATTTCATTTATTTCCCTTATCTTAGAGATCAAGCTTTGTACTGTCTGAAATTGGCTATTTCACATATTTGCTCAATTTAATAATCATTTACAGCAGAAAATAACTGTCATAACTAACAGGGTTAGGACTATGGTGAAGCCTTTGAAGGAGGCATTCACTCTCAGTCATAAAAATGCAGGGTTCAATAGCCAAAGAGTGATATCCTTCTTAAATTTCTCACCCTGGGCATCTCATTTGCCTTGCCCTAGTTCCAGTCTTGAGAGAGAAAAATCAAGAAATTATAAATTATGGAAAATATTTGTAACATACATGATGAACCAAATAATGTATCTGTCATATATCTGGCTCCTATAAAACTAAAAGGAAAATACAAAAATATCCAAATAATGAAAAAATGAGAAATTTAGCCATGATTATTCCATCATGACAAGAAGTAAAGTCTGTCTATTTAAGATTTTGATAATTTATAGCAATATAGCCTTCAAAAAATACAGAATGAGTTTAAAATATCAGTCTTTTAAATCTTTTCCCTGAATGTCTTTCCCATTTGACAGGTGGGGGAAAAAAAAAAACTTTTAAGTTGTGTGTGTGTGTGTGTGTGTGTGTGTGTGTGTGTGTGTACTCTTTTTAGGGCCGCGCCTGGGGCATATGGAGGTTTCCCGGCTAGGGGTCAACTCAGAGCTGTAGCTGCTGGCCTATACCACAGCCACAACAGTGCAGGATCTGAGCCACGTCTGCGACCTACACCACAGCTCGTGGCAACACCAGATCCTTAACCCAATGAGTGATGTCAGGGATCGAAACTGTGTCCTCATGGATGCTAGTGAGATTCATTTCCACTGAGCCACGACAGGAACTCCTTAAGTTATATTTTGAATTACTGCATGGACTGCTTTTTTTATGTTTATTAGCCAAGTGTATTTTGTCTCTTGAGATTTGTCTGTTTATAATTTGTTGCCTATTTTTATAATTCATGGATCTGTAGGGAACAAAACTAGAAGTTTTGTGACAAGATAATTTAAAGAAAAACTAAGTGAATGAAGTGGGTGCAGACACAAGACACTGTCTACCAGAATACTCAGCAGGGTGTTAAATGTTATATCAAGAGAAAATGCTCCTTTATCCAATCATATGTTCTACCTTCCTTCATCCAGCATGGTCAAGTTTCATTCCAATGTATACTTTTCCAAACCTGCTGGCACAACTTCCTTAGCACAGTATCCCTCTTCTGCTTTAGCAGACCAGCAGATTTCAGCCTGGCTTTGCTGGGATTTGACTACTGTTGCCAGACTCTGGGATCTGACTCTGGTTGCCTGAAGGGGAAGGTGATCCAGATCCCAAGGCGGACAAGCACTTGTAAGCATCTAGCTCATCTGGGATCTCTGATCACTGAAAGAAACAGGGAGTCACTATTTTCTAAAGAGGGAAATGAACCACTTCTGAAGCAAGGTTCTGAAGTGAGCCTATCCAGATGTCCCTATCCCAAATCTAATGGTCTCACTACTTCCTAACAGGGGGAATGAACCATTTCTAAAGGACCTGAGGTTTCGAGAGACTCTGGGAGCTCAAGATTCTGAAGTAGCCTTCTTCTTGTCCCCATCTCAAGTTTCAGTGTCCTACTCCCTCCATGAGCTTGATGTAGAACATCTGCTGGAGATAAGAATTCAACCTTCTCTCAAGCCTCACTACTCTAATTACTAAGCCTGAGCCTGGTGTTCCACTCTATTTCCTGGCCGCAGAGGATTAAAGATTTCCCTGAATGCTCACAAGAAGACAACCTGGCTTTTACATTTTACCTTGATTGGTAAATAATCATTTATGTTTGTCACCATCTCTCCCATGATTCAGTAATGATTAGGAAAGCCAATCAATTACATAGTTTAATACTAGAGTAACCACTTCCCTCATACCCCTCAAGTGCTAAAAATATCACATTACTCAGAATATCCCATCTGTATGTTCATCCCTGGTGAAAGTTTTAACAATAGCACATCAACTGCATAGTAGAGATTATCCACATTCCACTTACACCCTCCCATGATGTGGTCTTCAGTGCCAACCTATTGTTCAGAAATCCATCTCCACAATTTCATTTTAGAGACTGCTTCCAGGATCATCCCTGTTCCACAGGTTTGCATTTATTTCTGAAAACAGAGATGGGGAACAGCATGCAGGGTGATAGGGGAATGTTCTTATGAGATACATCTGCAAGGAAGTAAAGAAGGCAGGAGTGGCAGGAAGGTCTCTAGAGGGAGGAGCTGACCTGCAATGCAGTTTTAACTAAGACCTATGAGAAGCTCTGAAGCCAGCACGGCTCTTCAGAGTTGTCTCGAACCGAGACAATCTTTTTGGGCTTAAATACTCAGACACTGATCATGCGCCATGCCACAGGAAAGAGAGTAATCTTGAAGAAACAGTTTCCTTAGATCAAGGGTAAATGCCATGAACAATGCAACCGTGAGCCTCCAAAAGCTTCAGTTTGGAACAGCTAGTGAATGGGTGTTTTAGCCTAGAAGAGAGATCTGAATGGAGTGTCACAGAATGCTCTTTTCCCTAACTCCTGTCTCCCTTCTACACAATTATTGAGTAGCACATAAACCTTTGTCTCAACGTTTGTCTTTTTAAGAACCCAGGCAAAGACATGGAGAAAAGGGTGGAATATACTAGTTATTTGGCTCTTGTCTCTCCAGATACTCCCTTCTATCCTGTATTTTGTGGCATTGAGCATTGAGACTGCAAATATACCTCCCAAATTTCTTTGCCAGCTTTGTTTGTCATTTAGCCTCACTACATCTCTTCAAGGGTACCAGCAGCATCTAGTTCACTCTCCCTCCTAAAAGGTCTGAACTCCAAAGAGCCCCTCCTACATGCTTCTAGGTTTAATGCCCCAATTTTTTCCTTTTGTTTCCCCAGTCTCAAGAGATGGCAGCTTGTTCTTACAGTTATTATCTCTGTAGTGTTATCTCTACATTTCCTTTCTGCTTTTCTAGCTTTTCCATTCCTCTGTAACCATCTATGTTCAATTTCTTCTGTCAAAATACCTACTGTGGTCTCTGTTTTCTTGACAGATTCTGTCTGATATAGTCATTTGCTAAACGAAAGGAAGGCAGTAATGTGCCTTGTACTTGATAAGAATGATAACAATTCAGAATAGTTTCTCTCAAGAGTTAGTGCAAGAACAGACAAAGGATGTGAAAAAAACTTGCTGCACTAAACTGAAAATTAACTACGAATTTTCAGTAGCACCATTTTCTGCAATTGTATCCCTTCTCTTGGCAGCCTAGTTGCAAGAGAAGCACAGGCAAACATTTGAGTTGATTAAAGGTCTGCTGAATAGATGGGTGTCAGAAGGACAAGGGGCAGTGTTATTGAGGATTCTGCCAGGAATCAGTTTTAAGTCAGAAATCACCCTAAGTTGGGACCCATCCATAATAAACTTTTTTCCCCAGGGAAATTTAGCAATATAAATCATATAAATAGAACTCAGTATCAAAGCCATCTTCTACCAGTGTTTAGAAGTGATAAGAAGACTACACTGTTCTTTCATATTTGTCTCAAGTTTCAATGATGTAATGCCAAGTGTTATCATACAATCAAATATTTCATCAAATCTTTGCAAAGCAAAACTAGTCCATTGCTATGGAGTCATCATTTGGATTGTGTTTAGGTTACATTTAGTTAATAAAGAAATAAATAGCTGAACTCTGTTTTGCCTTTTATATCCCACTCTCTTTGCCAAATACTCAAGGCTTAGGGAGGGTCACTTTAGCACAAACCGTTGCAAATTTCCAGAATAAGTGCTGATTCTGTAATCTCTTGTTGTGTAATAAGACTCTGGAGAACTACCTTGTCAGAGTTAAGTCTGTCTCTCTTAGTAAAACTTGCCATTTTCTATTGCAAAATAAGATCGAAGACAACTCATAATTTGAGGGTGCACAACTAAGGAAACTTTTAAAAATGATCTTCCTGACAGAGATGACGGACCCATGATCCACCCATACCTAAAACCTTGTTCTTTTCAGAAAGTTCAATCACTTTCATATGTAGGAAATCAGAAGATATATCCAATACAAAATTGATCCTGGAAAGGGCTGCTCTCCATTTCATTCCAGCTAAATGTGGTTCTTCCTTTGACATCTTTTACCACTTACACCTCAGATGGAACTAGAGATGTTTCTAAGAGTTGTTCGCACTCCTAATTAACTGCTCAACAGGGGGGAAAATAGGTCTTGACTTTTATCATACTGAGAAAACATGCCTCCTTGTTGGCAACAAACACAATTCTTTTAATCATGTAGGGACATTCCTATTTGTCTGTGGCCATTCTAGCTGAAATACAACAAACAAACTGCATTTAAATAAAACCAAGAGGAAAACTGCAACTTGGAGTGGGCGCTTTCATACTCCCTGAAGATCTCCCCCTATGCCAGGGTATTTCTGGCCAAGGAGTGTTTGCTGAAACAGGGAAAGGTAAGGAAATAAGAAGGGGCACTATGAAGTTCCCGTCGTGGCGCAGTGGTTAATGAATCCGACTAGGAACCATGAGGTTGTGGGTTTGGTCCCTGCCCTTGCTCAGTGGGTTAACGATCCGGCGTTGCCGTGAGCTGTGGTGTAGGTTGCAGACGCGGCTCGGATCCTGCGTTGCTGTGGCTCTGGCAGTAGGCCGGTGGCTACAGCTCCGATTAGACCCCCTAGCCTGGGAACCTACATATGCTGCGGAAGCGGCCCAAAGAAATAGCAAAAAGACAAAAAAAAAGAAGGGGCACTAGAGAACTACAAAACCTTCTTGCCCCAAGACATGAGCTCCCAGAGGGTTAGTACACACCCTGTGAAATAGATTTTCCAGGTGAAGAGTATGGAAGACCGTGTTTGTGAAGGAACTTGTGCCTGGATGGATAGTTAACCCAGATGTTTGTGTTATCTATTACTGTCTAACAAACCACCCCCAAACATAGTGATCTAAAACAACAACTATCTTTGTCTGCTCATGATTCTGCAAACTGGGGCTGAACATAGACTGCAGTGGTCTTTTTGTTGGGTTTATCTAGGGTTTCCCAAGTATCTGTGACCAGCTGGAGAACTGAATGATGCAGGAAAATCCAAGACCTCACTCATGACTCTGGGCTTCTTTTATCAGTTAATCTCCATAGATTCTAAATAGTAAAGTTTCTTGCAATCCTATCTTTTCCTCTTGTCCTACATCCCTACTTTCCTTTAGGTGAACTACCTCAGCTGGGCTGTTTTTCTCTCCTGTGCACAGTCCCATCATCCACATTATAGCTGCACTGTAAATGACTTTTAACCTCTCCGTATCCTCACTGCCCACACATCTTACCCCTGCTTCAGCCCACCCCCACCTCCATTGCTAAACACACAGATTAAACTATCAGTTGGTTCAGAGCAGAGCTTTCTTGCTCATGGTTTTATTTCCAGTGTATGACACAGTGCCTGGACTAAGTGATCAGAATGTACATGCTGAGGAAGTATGGCTAAATAGCAAAATCATGAATTGAAAGTAAAAACAAATGTTGCATTCCACAGCACTGGAATTTCCCACAAATAAATAACAGAAGTCATTCAAGGGGATGTAAAGTCCGGATGTTGGAATGATGAGTCATTACAATGAGATAATGGCAGAATTTGATAAATCCATTGCTTCATAAGCATGATATGTGACTAAAATAAGTTTTTCTTAAGAAAAACAGAATCAATACAGAATAAATCATTTTAAAAAGAGACATGAAGCAATAATGTCAGGGTTCAGGTTTTTTTGTTTGTTCGTTTGTTTTTACTAGTTCTGAGTATATGAAACACCTAACAAAATCATTTTCTGTTAAAGTATATTTTAACCACTATGTGACCACAAAATGGTCTCTAATTCTTATTTTCTGGACATGACAATGTATAAAGCAATGAATAGGAAACAAGGGAAATTAAGTGGTCATTGTTCAATCTTCCAGTTTTCTAAACACACAAAGTTCTCACAGGATTCCATACTTTACATTAGCAACTCTTGAAGCTAGTGACATCTTTACCCACCTGGCTAACTTCTTTCTTCAAAATCAGCTAACTGTTATAAGACCAAGAAGCATTCCAGAAATCACTTTGTGTTAGATGGCATCCCATATGTTGCCCTCATATTCACTATCCCCTTCTTTATAGTGACACATCATTAAAATTGTAAGGCTCCTCACCCATTAGACTATAAACTTCCTTGAGTGCAAGCAAAGTAGAAAACAAACATCCATCAAAGAAAAGAGCAATGGGAGGAGGAATTAACCACTATGTACATACTACACAGGGGCACTGATAATGATCAAACAAAACTGGAAGGATGTCTAAGAGTCATTCCTTTCACTCATCTTACCTGAGGCAGGGCATTGCCTAAATGTAAATGTGTCACTTGAATGTTTTTCTGCATTCTCCCATCATCGATCATGTCCCACCATTCTATGTTCTTAACAAATGGCCTCATCAAGGGAGAGGGGAGAACAAAAGCATGGGGAATAAGAGAAGTGAGGAGTATGAAAAGGGGACAGAAAACAGTTCAGGAATCATCCTTTCCTATGTGAAATTACTCCCAAATCTTAATAATGATAATTAATTTGCATTTATTTACTGAGGACTTCTGTAACATATACTGTGCTAAAGATATCCCCACACATTATTTCTTTTCATCCTCACAACATACACAAGGGAAACAGTGTTCCATTATATAATTTGAGAAGGGCAGATCCACCTCAGTTCTGGCTAATTCCATAAGCGCATATTCAATTTCATCCACTACACTGTGTGGTTCTAGTGTCCCTGAACCATTCCAGCAAAGAAGTTCCCTAGTCTTCCTACTAAAATCTGTCCCTGAAGTCTAGTAATAGCAACAATTAAAGTTCTTTGAAAAGATTAGAATTGCTATTGTATTGTTTAGTGATAATTTTTTTAAGACAAACACATCCTCAGACTTTGAGGTCTGTTTGAGAGACAAGGCAAAGTTCTCTGCTGAAATTTTACTCTATTTCCATTTCAGAAGGCAACACCAGTGTCGGATGGTCATATAACCACCACCACGTTATTGGTACAGATGGATTGGAGAACATGGCCTGGCGTCAGGAGTCTACTCCCTGACCATGTCCTGAATTTCCATCAAGTCACTACAAAAAGACAGATAACCATGGAACTCTGACCTCTCTGCTGGCTTTAACCCCACCTCCCCATCTCCTCCCACTCCCCAGAAAGAACTATGTTAAGGTTACCTGATGGCCCTTTCCCAAATAAAGGGAGGAGCAGGATCAGCTACATAATTTGCAGGGCCCAGTATAAAATGAAAATGCAAGGCCCTTTGCTCAAAACCAAGGATAAAGTGCTGACAAAGGTAATAATATACAAACTCTTTTCCTTCCTCCCCAGACCTCACTCTTACTTGTCATCGTGTTTTTATTTGCTACTTAATATCTTTCTAAGCAAAGAAAAACCAAGTATTAAATTATTAGCAATGCCAAATACCTCATAGTGATCGCTACCAAAAATTATTTTGCTCTATTAGCTGAAAACTTGATTACCACATCCTAAAATTTTGTTGAAAGCAAAGAATTAGAAACACTTGATTAAACTTAGGGTTACCAAAGAGGAAACTGGTGAGGGAGGGATAAACTGGGAGGATGGGATTAACATATACACGCTATTATATATATAATGGATAACTAATAAGGACCTACAGGATAGTACAGAGAAGTCTACTCAATGCTCTGTAATTACCTATATGGGAAAAAAGAATAGATATATGCATTTGTATAACTGATTCACTTCGCTGTAAACCTGAAGCTAATACAACATTGTAAATCAACAATAAAATTTAAAAAACACTTGACTTACAAAATCTATTACCTATATATACAACTTGTCATTCAGTTTCTCAAAAGCAAGATTATCAAATTATTATTAATTATATCTTTTACACTTTCAGTTAGAGGCCTCTTCTAACATGACATGCTCAGAAAGGATTGAAAAACTAAATTATTGTTCATTTTTATTATATTTTTTCCAAAATAACTTCTAAAACAGAGTATTTTTATTTCATATGCTTTGAATACATTTTATTATATGTTTAGAGCTTCAAATTTACCATTTTCTTCATATCACTTATATAGAAAATCTGTCACATAACTGAATTGGCAAAGCCAGTAATAGTTGTCAAGTTGTTCAGACAAGTCAGACTTACTTTCTGTAAAGAACAAAAAACCCCTAACTTTATTCTTTTAAGTTAAACATGTCAATATGAATTTTTGTAGACTATGAAGCTAAGGAGAAACTTACAGAGAATATATTATAAGGTAGATATTTAAAAGCAATAAAGTCAAGACTATTAAGACATAAATCTAATAACAAGTATATCTATTTATAGTGTTTTATACAAAATACTAATCAGTATACTCTTTCTCATTGTTTATAATAAAGGCTATGCTTTATGTGACTAAATCTTATTCATCATTTGAATATTATAAATATATGATAGGGGTTTGTGTTTTTTTTGTTTTTTTTTTTGTCTTTTTTAGGGCGGCACCTGCTGCATATAGAAGTTCCCAGGCTAGGGGTCAAATCGGAGCTACAGCTGCCAGCCTACACCACAGCTAGAGCAACACAGGATCCAAGCCACATCTGCAACCTACACCACAGCTCATAGCAACACCAGATCCTTAACCCACTGAGGAAGGCCAGGGATCAAACCCTTTGTCCTCATGGAGACAAGTTTGGTTCGTTACTGATGAGCCACAACAAGAACTCCTAAATATATGTATTTATACATCAAACTTCAGTGTTTGGTTTTAAGGAATAATAAAATAAGGATTATTTATAAAAATCAGAAATAACTCTAGTAATTTAACTATACATCATGATCAAAACATATCCATGTGCTGATAAAAGAGAAAGGTATATACAGTTCAAAAATATTAAGACCAGTAGATGGCAACTTTTTTCTTAATAAGGGATTGAAATAAATTACATAACTTTTTTGTCTCTGAATTTTAGTCAAGCTAAATATTTCTGGTAGTCTTTTAAATGTTTCTTTTACATTTATATGAATCAGCATCATCACATCTTTGGTTTTGACTATTTACAGATGCCTTCCTGTCCAAGTATCATATTCTAGAGATGAAAAATGAGAATAGTTCAAAAATAATTGCTTAAATTTGGGGGATTCCTCTCATGAAAATGGATGTTCCACAAGAGTAAGAATCTTTGTTTTATTCACTGATGTATCTCAAGTGTATAGAACATGACTGACATTTAGTAGGCAATCAAAAAATATCTGTTTCAAGAAAGAATATCTTTTTTATTTAATATATTTTTATTAGTAAGTATATTAAGCATAATTTACAATGCTGTGTTAGTTTCAGGTGTATAGCAAAGTTACACAGTTTATATATATATACATATATATATATGAATATATATAAATGTAAGTATATATTCTTTTCCACTATAAGTTATAACCGAATATTGAGTATAGATTCCCTGTGCTATGTGTTAGGTCCTTGTTGTTTATCTGCTTTATATATAGCAGTGTGTATATGTTAATCCCAAATTCCTAATTTATCCTCCCCCCAACTTTCCACTTTGGTAACCATAAATTTGTTGTCTATGTCTGTGAGTCTATTTATATTTTGTAAATGAGTTCATTTGTATCATTTTTTAAAACTCTACATACAAGTGATATCATGGTATTTGTCTTTCTCTGATTTACTTCATTTAGTATAACAACATCTAGGTCTATCCATGTGGCTGTAAATGGCATTATTTCATACTTTTTTATGGGTAATTCCACCACATCCTCTTTATCCATTTATCTGTTGATGGACATTTAAGTTGCTTTCATGTCTTGGGTACTTTAAATAGTGCTGCTAAGAACACAGGAATTTCATGCATCTTTTCAAGTTGGAATATTTGTCTTTTCTAGATTATGCCCAGAAATGAGATTACAGAATCAAACAGTAACTCTATTTTTAGTTTTTTTAAGTAACCTCCACGCTGTTCTCCACAGTGGTTGTACCAGTTTACCTTCCCACCAGCAGTGTAGAAGAGTTTCCTTTTCTCTACATTCTCTCTAGCATTTATTTGTAGATTTTTTGATGATGGCCTTTCTGATCAGTAATAAGGTGATACTTCATCGTAGTTTTGATTTCCATTTTTCTAATAGTTAGTGATGTTGAGCATCTTTTCATGTGCTTGTTGGCCATCTGTATATCTTCTTTGGAGAAACATCTATTTAGGTCTTCTGCTCATTTTTCCATTGAGTTGTGGGTTGTTTTTTTTTTATATATTAAGCTATATCTACTATTTGTCTGTTTGAGAAACTAGTCCCTTGTCAGTAGTATCATTCCTAAATATTTTCTCCCAGTACATTGATTGCCTTTTCATTTTGTTTATGATTTCAATTACTGTGCAAAAGCTTTTAAGTTTAATTATGTCCCACTTGTTTATTTTTGCTTTATTTAAAGAGGGACATTTATGTTGCAGTTTTGGCAGAATCTCTAAGGTGCAGAAACTAAAAGAACAGGTGTAAATACTCCCAGTCTCCAAAGTGAGGCACTAATTGACCTGTGCAGATCCTATATGGTTCCTACCTGCAGCCTACTTATTAACCAAGAGATGGTGCGAAAAAGATTAAGGTTGTTGGAAATTAAAGGGTCTTGGCTCAATGGCAGTTCCTCCTTACCCCATGGGGAAAGTGTGTCCTGTGCAGTCTAGGACACACAATGGACTGCTACCCAACCCAAGTGGAAAGCAAAACTGGAAAGGTACTACTTTCTTACCAATGGCAGATTAAAGATATATAATTCCTAGAGACAAAATGGAAATTCTGGATTGGGAAAGTCATGATGGAGTCATCTCAAAAGGGATTCCAGGAGCTTCCGTCCTGGCTCAGTGGAAATTAATCTGACTAATATCCATGAGGACACAGATTGAATTTCTGGTCTCGTTCAGTGGGTTAAGGATCCAGTATTGCTGTGAGCTGTGGTGTAGAATCACCATAGACATGGCTTGGATCTGGCATTGCTGTGGCTGTGGCAAAGGCCAGCGGCTGTAGCTCTGATTCGACCCCTTGCCTGGGAACCTCCATGTGCCATGGGTGCAGCCCTAAAAAGACAAAAAAAAAAAAAAAAAGATTTCATCTGTGTTAGTTTCCTAGAGCTGCTATAACAAACTAGGACAAACAGAGTGATTAAAATACAGAAATTTACTCTCTCCCAATTCTCAAGGCTGGAAGGCTGAAATCAAGATATTAGCAGGACCATGCTTTCTCTGAGTCGATGGATAGAATTCTTTGTTGTTTCTA
Source organism: Phacochoerus africanus (assembly GCF_016906955.1). Taxonomy (NCBI): domain Eukaryota; kingdom Metazoa; phylum Chordata; class Mammalia; order Artiodactyla; family Suidae; genus Phacochoerus; species Phacochoerus africanus. The sequence goes on along the minus strand of NC_062544.1, from coordinate 47,397,196 downwards.
CCTAGCTCCTAGTGGTGGCTGTCAGTCCCTGGCACTTCTGAAGTGGCAGGTGCATCACCCTAACTTCTGCCTCTGTCATCACATATGTTCTTTCTATGTGTCTCCATCTTCTTCTCCTATAAGGACACCAATCATATTTGATGTGAACTTATCTTAAGTAAATTACATTTGCAAGGATCCTGTTCCCAAACAAGGTCATGCTCATAAGTGTCAGGGGTTAGAACTTCAGTATCTTTTAGAGGGACACAATTCAACCCACAACAAATACCATGTAGGAGATTATCTGCCAGAGAAAGAATGAGATTTAAGAGTTCATGTGACTAGCTGAAGGTGAGATTCTGCCTGAGGCAAGAGAGGTATACCATATGCAGTGCCATCTCTGGAAAACCCACAGGGCACCCTCAGGGTAAAGAGTTTGATTTAAACAACACCCTCGACCAGAAGAACTCAGTGCCAGACTATCTGTGTCCTACAAGTATGACTCTCCTGGCCCCATTTTTCCTCCACTTTGCAGAAGCCAGAACCACATGGGGAAATGAGAGTACATGAAGAAAGAACAAGGTAGGGGAACTAGAAAAGCCACCAGCCCTAGTCCTGGCAGGGTAACTGAAGCAGGCCTAAGTCAGAAAGAAAGCTTTAATTTGGGTAAGGCCCAGCACTTGTCATTTAATTACTACAGCAGGCATGACAAATTCATTTCAAAATGAAACTCTTCTTGTAACTGAAAGGGAAAAGATTTATAAGAGTGAGTGGGGAAAATATGGGGCTAGGGGCAGAGATCTGGATCCACAGAATGGGTCTGGATGGAAGTATGTGAAATGATAATGTTGGTTTTTATTATAAGCTATGAGTCTCAATTTTCATGCTCTGGCGACATATATTATTTTACCAAATTGGCTCAAGAGGGAATTGAGATCCTGTAGAGCTTTATAATCCCAGAAGAAACTAAAAAAGTTTCCAAAGAATTGGCTCATGTATTACACATTTTTAAAAGAAAATTAAAGTCAAATTCTCCTTAACTGTGAAAAATGAAAGTGCTAAGATATTAATGGTGAGTAATAACATAAAAGATGTAGAGTGCCTTAAAATTCAAGGTTGACTCAATGAGTAACCTCCGCAGTCTGTAAAGAGAACATCATGACACTTAAACATCAATGAGATTATACAGCCTTTGATTTCACAACCAGTAAAACACTCTCTCTAGAGCCTTCCAATAATCCATTCAGTTATTCAGTCAGCTTATTTTTTTCTCACAGAGACCAAACTGCTTTAACTCTTTTACTAGTGTGTTTATGAAAACAAACATAACCTATGTTAAGATGGTTAGATAGGAAGATTAAAGACTTCTGGCCTAAGAGACTTTGACAACCAAGTTTTACATCTAAAAACAAACCACAGAAGTTCAGTCCCTAATGACATGCAAATGAATCTAGAGTAGGAAAAGGAAGCCAGTTTAATATCCACTATGGAACTGCTATGTAAAACTCATGTACTATATCCTTTAATTATAAAAAGCATAAAGTGATTGAAAAGTTTAAAGGGCAGTATATTCACACTCACACAACCGCCTTGAGAAACTCAGTATTCATAATCACTCTTGTACTTCTTAGTTCCCTACAGGAATACTGAAGATCGATTCCACCACTTTGCTCTAGATGAACTTGAGTTGGTAGCCTGGAACCTTATCAAGAGAGCCACATGGCACTGACATGTTTCCTAGAAGTGCTCTCACTTCCTAGTGGATGTATTTCAGTATCCATCAATGATTCAGAGTACTGCGGTTTTGAAATGATTAAGATGTAAGGGTTGTAACAATGTGAGTCATATGAAGGGGAAGAGGTATGAGGAAATAAAAACATTATAGGAAAGTACACCACAAATCTGTGAACATGGCTAGTCATGAATAAGAGAGTATACTGCGTGCACAGTCCTGGTCATTCACATTTTCTCATCTGGCAAATGACGACTACTAATCTCAGAGGATACATGTAGTGAATCACAAATGAAAATCATCATGGATTCTACTTTGCATTATTCATTCAATAGACATTTGTTGAATTCCAAATATGTGCCAGGAATTGCGCTAAGTGCACAATTGAATAGAGAGCTGGATAGGTGATAGATAGGTAGGTAGGTAGATAGATAGTCAGATAGACAGGCAGGCAGACAGATAGTTAGATACTCCTGACCCTCAAAGAACCCCCAGTTCAGGAAGAGCATCAGACAAGTAAATATTTTTTACCAACTAAAAGCCCAAAGACATGACCAAGTATTCTGGGCCAAAACTTGGATTTTGAAACTCCCCAAGGGAATTTATGTGCCCATGCCATTGAAGTGGATTAGATCTTGATATATTTATAGCACTCAGTGTCAATTTTTTCCCCTGAAGCACAAAACAATATTAAGTGATTAAGTTCCTTAGGGATAACTTACTGAAAGTTAGTAATGTGAATTTAAAATATTTTCTCATTTTATTTGCCTCTAAAATGACAGGATATAGGGAAAAAACATATCTTTTTAAGAAATTGTTTGGCATAGTTAAATTTCTAGGCAAATACATTTAATTCTAGGTGTACAAGATCCTAGGTTACTGAACAGCATGATCAGTTGTGTCACCCTTTTCAAAGCTTGTACACAGACATTTATTCCTAACTTAGGGGCCTCTGCAACTAAGATCACTTAGAGCAAGAACTATATCTTTATTCAATACATTAGGCCCCGCAGCACTTAGCATACATCTTACTTAGTGTAGACACTGGTTAAATATTAGTTGCATTGAGTAGTGCTAAGAGATCACATGACTATGCTGATTAAAGTAATATTTTACAGATTTTTTTAAAACTGGTTCTTCAGGGTTTCCATTTCTTTTATTCATTTGTTTGTACGTTCCCTTGTTAACTATATTAATTTATTCCAGTCAACTGAGTACTTATTACATGCAAAGTGAAATGATGTGCACTGTGAAGGAAACAAAGGCAAATCATACAGAGGTCATGTCCTCAAGAAATCCACAGTTTAATAACACATCTGTAGCATTTATACAAATACTTCAAACAAAAGACACACCTCAATGCCACTTGAAAGGCAGACACTTGCGCTGACTATATGGTAGCCACTGGCCACATGAGACCACTGAGCACTTGAAATCTGGCTTGTCTAAGTTGAGATATGCAGTAAGTATAAAGTATACACCAGGTTATGAAGATTTAGTAAGAAAAAAGCAATGCAAAATATCTCATTGTTTTATATCAATTAAATGTTGAAATTATACTTGCATAAAGTATTTAAAGTATTAAATTAACTAAAATATTTAATTAAATAAAATACTAAAATTACTCAGACTGTTTCTTTTTAACATTTTAATGTGGTTACCAGAAAATGCAAAATTACTTATGTGGCTCATATCATATTTCTATTGGACAGTGCTAATATGGACAAAGTAGTATAGACGTTTAGAAATATTAGCAATTATTTTCAGCATGGAGATGGTAGGGGCAGAGGATCAAAGAAGACTTAACGAAGGAGATGGCATGTGAGCTGAGCTATTTTCTCAAGCTTAGACCCATATGAGAAGTGCAGGTAGAGGTTTCAGGAGGAACAAACTTGAACTTGATGTTATCCATGACCACTTCTAACAACCTAATCAAGATCTAGCTTTGTCTTGCCTAAGGGGCTCCAGGATGATTCCAACATTCTGATTTCCAACCTTCCACTTATTTATATGTATTAATCTTCAAAGCATTCTCATTGTTACATATATGCATTTGGTTTTCATGCTATCACCATAGATTCTATGGCCTAGAACATTCCCTCCATTTTAACAATGAAAAACCATTTAGGAGATTATCAGAAAAACACACAAGTCACAAGGCCAGTACATGGTAGAATAAGATTAGAACACATTTCTGAGTACTTTTTCTCAGACTTTTTCTCCTACATCACACTGCCTTCCTCTCAAAGGATCCCTCTCTCTGAAGTGCTCTTGTAACTAACTCAATATCCTAGAAGTCCTCCAAGTGGACTCCATTTTGGTCCCAGGCACCTGCTGTGAACCCCTGAGATAGACTCAGCTACTACAGTGGCCCCAGATACCAGAAACAAACTCAAGCTGCAGATCCAAGGCAACTATTCTCAAGAAATAAGCAACCCACATGCCCATCGACAAAGAAATGGATAAAGAAGATGTAGTACATCTGTACAATGGAATATTATTTAGCCATAAAAAGAATGAAATAATGCCATTTGCAGCAACACAAATGGAGTTTGGGATTAACATATACACACTACTATAAGTAAATAGAGAATCAACATGGACCTATTTATAGCACAGGGAACTCTACTCACTATCTGATAATAATCTTATATGTGAAAAGAATCTGAAAAAAGAATGGATATATGTATATGCATAACTAAATCATTTTAGTGTACACCTGAAACAAAACAGTGTAAATGAACTATATTCCAATATGAAATAAAAATTAAACCAAATTGAAAAAATAAAAAAAGAAAGAAGGAAAATGTTGTCCTTAAGTGCCTGCTATACACCAAGCACTCTGCTTGGCACCTTGTGTACCCTGTCTCATTTACATTTTGCAGCAACCTTTGGGAATAAATATTATTTAAATGCTTCAGGATAGGAAATTTCCTGCAACACCTCAGAATGCTGACATTAACTGATTATCCACCATCCTCAAAGTCTCATTCTGTTTTCATAGGCTCATGGAATCCTCCTGGCAGATAGATAATCCTCAGAATCCCCTCAGGATTAATACCTATGAAGTCTGAGCAATAGTTCCATAGTCTAAAATGGAAACTACCTCATCCATTTGAAGCACGATATCATCACCTTACATTTATTAACAGTTAACTATGAAACAAAGCATTATGCCAAGGATTTCTACATCCACATAACCACACCATGAGGAAGGCTCAATTATTTTTCCCATTTTACAAATAAGTAGAAGGTCAGGTAATGGTAAATGGCAGAACTGGGACTCAAATTCTTGGTCATCTGTCTCCAAAGCTCAAGTTCTTTACCACTGTATCACACTGACTCCCATTATTTACAATATCCTGAGCAAACTGAGAGCCACCAAAAAGGACCAACCGGATAAGTCTGCAGGAATGCCACTCCACGGTATAATGATAGTGAACAGCTGGTTTACATCATCATCCTCCCACAACATTTTGGTAGGCAAAGGGGGACTGGATAGCCTATGCTCCTTACTAGAGTGTTCAGTCGATCTGGCCCTGACCACCCAAGAACTGTGGAATGAGGCGCCCTGATTTTACTTTAATGCTTGTTTTGAAGACTATATACAACCATAAAGACAGGACTCTTAATTTATGCTTATCTACATATGAAGAAACCAAGTGACTAGCTGCACGCACATCACAGGTTAGTGACCAAAGAATGATTAGAATTTTCAGCCCCTAAATTAGTGGCCTGCCTGTTGCCCAGCCTACATTACAATATTACTTTCCCAGAGATCATAAGGCAATACCTCTGTTTCTGATCCACCATATGCTAGACAATCCTGACAATCTACTGTAATTTCATGCCCCAACTGTTCTTATATTACCATCAAACCTGATGATTGCATAGGGAATGAATTTTGCGGTAATGACATGTTCCAGACCTAGGAGAGGATAAGTAATTCACACCACCCCCATATGTGGGTTCTGGCTTCACAGGCTAGCAGGGGAGTTATCAGACTTTATATGATTTTACACATGTTTCTGCTGACTCAGAAATGGATGTAAAATATAGAATAGCATGCTGGGACACAGCAGAGTTTTTGAAACTCCCTCAGGGAGTCTTTGTTCCTAAATCAATGACTGGATGTTACATGCTCACGTGCAAGTGTATGCTTGTGTATGTATGTACAAAATGCACTGGTTTGGGTTACAGAGTAAGTCATTTGGAAATCACTCTAGGATAATCCCATGTAATTGCTAATGTGATATTAAAATAGTGCTGATTTCATAATGCTCTCTATTTGACTTAGCTTTCTCATATCATTATGCTTTTACAAAAATAAATAAAGCCCTAGTGAAATTTATGGCCATATCTGGCTTCTTTCCCTGTGTCTGTGATGCACATAACACTGCAATTTACATTTACCTGATCTTCCGTGAAGCTAGACATTTACCAGCACCTCAACAGACTTTTCTCAGAGAGTAAACAGAGGACAGATATTACTTAAGCTCTTCTTTACTAGAACTATAGAAATAATTGTTTTAATCATATAAGGATAGCCAATGTCCAGTAAGTGCTTACCAGGTACCAAGCACTATAAGAGGTAGGTACTTTACAGGGTCCTCAAAACAACCTTATAATTTAGATGTCATTAATAGCCACATATTGTTAATAAGAAAATAGAGACTTTATAAGTAGTAGTACCAGTTCACAAAATCATGCTAACTCGAGAACATGCTTTAATCACTATCAATTCTGGATTTCTGAACCTAAAATGTTTTAAAATATAACTAAAAGAATAGTTCTTATTTGGGCATGAGCTATGCTCCATCTTGACAATCCATAATTGCAAATACACTTTGATGTGAGCACAACTGCAAGGCTCCAAGACAGGACATACTGAGAACCATCACTGAGATCTCTCAATTGAAGGCTCGGATATTACTTTTATATATGCTAAAAAGGCCACTAATGCCCTATAAATCACATCTGAAGAAATCTATCAGCTGCACATGTCACAGAACTTCATTAAATACAATCTAACTTATTTGCACACAGCAGTAAAATACAGCAAACTAAAGCACACACACCAAAAGTTAGGGTCATCAAATTAAAATATACTCTGTCCTGAACGTTTCTGAGTTTATGGTTCTAGCTATAACCAGTTTACAAATAACTTCTAAATTTCAGTCACCTGTTGGAGGAAAAAACAAATATATAAATAGCAGCCTATAAGATCTAGTTTATGTTACAACTGTAGCACCATTTATGAGGAGGTACATATGAGGGCATCTAAGCTTGTGTTTGAACACACATGAGTGCACTTTCATTGTCTGTATTTATAATCATAATAACTCATGACCATGTTTTCCCAGATCTAAGACTAGGAAATGCAACTACTCCACTGACAGCCAAATCTGCAGCACAGATGTGACCCAAAAAGTAGACAGAATAGTGTTAATTCTGTTGTCCTCATAACATGCAAGACTGTTCCTTTTCTAAAAAATAAAGTTAAGTCTGAGTCCATAGTTTTAAGTTCGTGCCAAGGTTCTCTCAGAACAAACAGCTCCCAAACTAAAATACACAAAATTCTGAACATCCCTGTTTACCTCCAATAAATGTTCTCCCAGGAGTCCATTGGTAATATGCATAAAGCAATATTCTGCTTCCTATTCTCTTTTCCAAAGAGTTTCATGGATATGAGTCCTATTGAGTTCCTTTTGTGATCTTCAGTCTGGAAACTGTGGATGGATATCTGACCACCTTATAAAATAAATTTTCTGTGGACTGCATCAAGAATCAATGAGCTACTATTCATACATTTTTAAATCATGGTTTGGCCTCATCCATTAAAGAAATTCTTCTCCAGTTCCTACTAGAGCTTTAATTTTTTTTAATAGCAAACATCCTCAGAAAGTGTTTTGACTATATTGAAAGATATTTCCAGAGATTACAGGTTTATTTCACCAAACATACTCCTTGTTGTAATTTCCATATTGTCTTCAAAAAACTGACTATGCATATTATGAAATCATGCTGAATGTGCTAAAATCAAAACTCTGAGCAATAATGACCATCATTCATCCTTGATTAATATCAGGATTCAGGCAACAGTACCAAAAGCACATAGGACTTCATTCATTCATTAATTCAATCAACAAATATTTCTCAAAGAAAATTATATGAGATTATGATATATTTGAGAAATATATGAAATTATGTCTCATGTTTTAGGCAATGTTCTAGAAACAAAAATAAATTACTGATTTTACTCTTCTAAAGATATATAGGATAAAAAATGGTGTGTAAATAAACAAATACAGTAAAATGTTACAAGTGTGATAACTGATCTTCAGGATACAATGACATCCCAAAGGAGAAAATAATTAATCGCATCTTTAAGGGGAGAAGAATGACATTGTAGAAGTATAATTGAAAGCAAAAAACAAACACATAGTCACATCTCCTCTGATTAGGAGCAGACTAAAATCTTAATGTGGCCCAATTTAGGAAAAAACTATCATTTAAGAATTTTTTCTTTGTATAAGTCTTTGTATAAGCAAAAGAAGATGTCAGAAGATAACCCTGTTATTTATTCATACTATTAAGCTAATATTTTGTGCAAGGCAAGACACTGTACATGGAATCTGAACATTAGAAAGGGGAAATGAATGTTCTTGCATGATTACATAAATGCTGCAGGCAGATAACTGACTTAAAGAAAATCTTTTTCTGCTTTAATAGGGAATCAGACTATACCACATCTGAGAATTTTTATTTGATCAAGGAAACATGTGTGTGTGTGTGTGTGTGTGTGTGTGTGTGTGTGTGTGTGTTCTACCCAAAGTTGCCAGTAGGAGACAAGAAAAATTTAAGAATTGGGGGAGAAGAACATATCTTTACCACACAGTAGCAGAAAGGCCCTGAAGTGTGCCTGGATTGGGACATGGGATTGCCACATATGGTGATGCAGGCTGTGTAACACAAAACTCCAGGGCTTGCTTTTCATGATATGACATCTTTAAGGCGATGAAAGAAAACAACTGTCAACCTATAATTCTACATCCAGTGAAAATATTTTTCAAAAATGAAGGCAAAATAAAGATTGTTGGGACAAACAAAAGCTGAGAGAATTCATCACCAACAGAGTGGCACTACAGGAAGTTCCTCAGGCAGAAGGAAAATGATACCAGATGGAAATTTGGATTTACACAAAGGAATAAAAGACACCAGGAACAGTAAATGTGTGAGTAAATATAAAGAATTTTTTATCTCTTAAAAAAATAAATAACTGGTTAAAGCAATAATAATTACATAGTACTGTGGGTCTCATATATAAAATACCATGAAGGAAGGGAGGTAAAAATGAATAAATATTGCTGTAAGATTCTTACCTTAACTATGAAGTTGTATAATATTATTTAAAGATAAACTGTGAGAAAAGAAACAAACTCATGGACATGGAGAACAGACTTGTGGTTGCCGAGGGGGAGGGGGAGGGAGTGGGATTGGACTGGGAGTTTGGGGTTAGTAGATGCAAACTATTGCATTTGGAGTGGATAAGGAATAAAATCCTGCTGTGTAACATGGGGGACTATTATCTAATCATTTGTGATGGAAATATAATGTGAGGAAAAGAATGTATATATAATTGGGTCATTTTGCTGTACAGCAGAAATTGACAGAACATTGTAAGTCAATGATAATAAAAAAAATTTTAAATAAAGATAAACTGTGGGAGTTCCCGTCGTGGCGCAGTGGTTAACGAATCCGACTAGGAACCATGAGGTTGCGGGTTCGGTCCCTGCCCTTGCTCAGTGGGTTAACGATCCGGCGTTGCTGTGAGCTGTGGTGTAGGTTGCAGACGCGGCTCAGATCCTGCGTTGCTGTGGCTCTGGTGTAGGCCGGCGGCTACGGCTCCGATTGGACCCCTAGCCTGGGAACCTCCATATGCCGTGGGAGCGGCCCAAGGAAATAGCAAAATGACAAAAAAAAAAAAAAAACTTTAAAAAATAAATAAAAAAATAAAGATAAACTGTGATAAGTTAAAGATGTATACTATTAATTTTACTGCAACCTCCAAAAATAGGAAACAAAGAGTTATTACCAATAAACCAATGGTAGAATAAATGTAATTATACCAAATACTCAATTTATCCAAAAGAAGGCAAAAAAGAGAGGAAAAGGAACAAAGAAAAGAGGGAAAGGGGAACAAAGGATAAATAAAAAACATAAAGCAAGGTGATAAATTTAAATAGAACTACACAACCAGATTAAATGTAAATGGCCTAAACATTCCAATTAAAAAGCAGAGATCATCAGATTGGATAATAAGAGTAAACCCAATGATATGTGCTTTCCAAGAAACTCACTTTAAACAAAAGACTCAGGTTAAAAGTAAAAGGCTGGAAATATATATACTATGCGAACATAAGAAAGCTGAAGTGGTTATATTAATAACAGAGAAAGTAAACTTTGGAACAAGAAATATCAGGGATAAAGAGGGACATTTAATAATGATACAGGAGTCAAGAGGCCATAATAATCATAAATATGCAAGCATCCTAAAAATAGTGTCTGAAAATACATGAAGAAAAAAACAATAGAACTTAAAAGAAATAGACAATCCACAATTATAGTCAGACACTTCAACATACCTTCTCTCAATAACTGACAGAATAAATAGACAAAAAGTCAGTAAGAATAAAAATGAAGGCAAGTAAAATATAAAATTCAATGTATGCATTTGTCTCATAAAGTAATGGGGGAAGACGTATTATTAGAAGGCGATAGTAATAGCTTTAGTTACCAAATGAAAGGCAATCCCTGGAGTTTTGCAGTACACAGCCTACACTGCTGTAACACAATGTGACAGACTCATTTCCCAGTCTAGGCCTCTGCTGGTAAGTAACAAAGATATGTCCTTCTCTTCAGATTCTTCTTGAATCCTTTAGTTTCTCATTGGTAACTCTGAATAGATACACACACACACACACACACACACATGCACACGCACACACGTTCCTTGAGCAAAAAATAATTCTCAGAGAGACTGCAGTCTCTAACCAGGGCAAGCCATAGTAAATAACAATTAACAGTGGTGACTTCCAAAAGTTTGGGTTTTAGTTTAGTGTAGCACCACAGAGACTTCAGCAAAAAGGCCCAAGGTGAACACTGGATTTCTAATCACTGCTTGATATAAGGGTAAAAGGCCTAGCCAGCTTGCCTTGATTTAGGATAGTTCTGAAAAGCTATTCAAATTCCAGGGCTCTCTGGAGTCAGCTGTGCCCTCTGTCATAATGGTATCGTGCTTCCTTCACTTTGTATTGGTCCTAAAAGCACCCTCCCCCCACTAACTTCGCACATGCAAACCTTCATCTTATAATCTGTTTCACAGGGAACAAAACCAAAGATATGGGGAAATAAAAAGAGATATGAGAGAATATAGCCAAGTCAGAGAGATCAAACACACCAATGTTTAAGGAGTGGGTAGAAGAAAAAGGGACAGAAAATATATTGAAAGAGAAAGGCCACAGAGATAAAGAAGAAACAGTGGCAAGGAAAAGAGAATTATAAGAAGGCTCTGATATCTGACTGTTCATTATAATTGGATACCCATGTCAGGAATGGTTAAGTCTGGATTTGGGAGTTCTAGCATAGAAATGTGACAAGATACCATGTCAAATTACAGCCAGGAAAGAAGAACATTTAAAAGAATGCATTGAACTCTGGTCAATGACATGTACTCTTAGGAGTGAAGTATACTGAAGCTCGCAACTTACTTTGAATTAGATGGATTGATGGATAGATAGAGGGGTAGATAGATTAAGAAAATATTTTACGACTATAACATTAATTATAAAATTGAGGAGTTAGGTATATAGGCATGCCCTACATAGTTCTTTCAACTTTTCTGAATGATTGAAAGTTTTATAAAAACGTTGGGGCAGGGGAGGATCTATTAAATTTGATATTGAATAAATTAATGAACTTTCCAGAAAAGTGTTAGTGCAAGGTGGAGAGATAGATTGCAGTAGGTTTAAGAATGAGCAGGATGTGAAAAAATGGAAACTGTAGCTATCAACATTTTTTTCCAAGAAACTTGACTGCTAAGAGAAAGAGACAGCTAGGACAACAGTAAGAGGAAGAGACAGGACTGAGAGAGGTGATTTTTGTTTGCTTTCTTGTTTTGTTTGTTTTGTTTTGTTTTGTTTTAGATGAGACTTGCATATTTATGTTTGTGGGGAAGAAGTCAGTTAGGAAGCAAGTTATACACATTTGAATGTAATTTTCTCAGCCTTTCCTAATCCTTAAGTCAGAGCCTTTCTAAAGACAATACATTGCCAGTTGACACTTACTATTAGGAAAAGGAAAAGATTTAAATAGCATGGAAAAGAGAGTTCTTCATTTAGCTCCAACAAATCTACAGTTCTGGGCAAACGCCCCTAAGTTAGGTATGGCTACAAAAATCAGGACCAGTAATGTCCATCCTCTAATTCATATGAATGTTAAGAGAAGAAATATTTATTCCTAGATAGGACTTTATACAAATCTTGAATCTCTCAATCTGGCAGGCTTGATTTCAAACATCAATTCCATGTTATTCAGTAATGTGATTTGGGGAAAGATATTCTCTAAGCTCCAAGTTCTCTCAAATACTAAGAGAGCAATACTAAGTGGAGCAATAATAATACCTCCTTCAAAGGGATGTTATCAAGATTAAAAGATAGGATGCATGTACAGCTATTTAATCACTTCAGGCATATAAGAAGTTCTCAGTAAACAGTGACAATTACATAGAACTTTCTAAACTCAGTGTTCCCATTGTCTGATGTGAAACCAGGAAGGGACTTTGTGAAGATACATGTGAATAGCTTGATAGAATACTTGGCACTGGAAAATGAGGTACCAAACTGAAAACTGCAGGTGCCCAGACACTATTCTTCTTCTCAGACATAATTAACTTGGGCTGGGTTGTGGCTTCTGCCAAGAAAAATGACTACAAGTTTCTCCTTGTCTGTTCATCCTGAAGGTGTCAACTAAAGCGTAGCCTGCTCAGACTAGTTACCTGCCCAGACTAGTACCCAGAGGCTGAGATGGGACACCCTGAAGGCAAAAGTATCCTTCTAACCGCCTTCAGCCTCACAATTCTGATGAGGATCGTTTCCAAGAAGAATCACATTCTCTGGACACCCTGCTTCTCCAGGAATGTTACAGCTGAACAGATTCTTTTAAAGCAGTCTCTACTTCAAGGCAGCTTATATGAAGCTCCGGACTCAGACATGCTTTTACAGCCATGAAGTAGCAAGAAAAGACTTTTATTCCCCAAGACTCCAAGAATATGAACTCCAGATGAGATCAAAGGTAGCTCTTTGGGTGGGAATTGCAAATACGAAACTGGCATCTTCAGCATTATGTGGTTAATACTCCAGGAGCAGTGAAAAACCACATGTAAAAACAAATACTCCTATTAAAATAAAAGACTCTATCAGGTAGCCCTCTTTCTATAGCCCACTGATGACTTCTCCAAGGAACTTATATGAATCTTAATGAAAACATGATTAGATGTAACAATTTTAATTTGACCCTTCAGAGGGCAAGAGATTGTTGAGCGGTATTAATTGTGCAGTATTGTTCTTGGTGATTGGAGTGGATGAAATGTACCCCCATACACGCACAAAAATGGCTTCACAAAAGCCAGGATTCTGGTTTTTTCCCTTTACAGTGAGAAAAGGGAGAAGAGACTAAGCTGAATGTGAGAGAAGTGAAATATTATCTACAGTCCTTTGCTTACAACAAAAAAGGCCCACTAGCTTGAAAAATTCTGAAGTCTTCCTCAATTCCTGGGGAGATTTTACACATATTTCTTTTGACTTAGGTCAAGGCATTAGAAAGACTTTCTGAAGGAGTGGAACTGATTAACTCAAGCTCCTACCCAGACTGATCCAGGACAAAGGATAATGATACAAAAGAATAGGTTGTGATATTGAGTAAGGAGAGGCAGGCAAGGCTTATGGTTTCATGGCACCAATAAGCTTAAAGCTTTTATTTTCAGCTAAATCCTTGAATTTCCAGTTTAGAAGTTCACCAGCTTGCTGCTCCTGGCCAAAGGGAATGTGATGAACTCATTAACATTTCCCACCAATTCTGCAAAATTAGGCAATTTGAGGGGTAACTTTTTATTTTCAAACTTATAAAAAAAAAGTTGCAAGCAAATGTGCTTTATCAGCTACTACGTGTATGCATATTTTTTCATTTTTTTAAACTGAAGTGTAGTGTAGTTGATTTATAAGGTTGTGCCAATTTCTTCTGTACAGCATAGTGAGTAGTGTACGTATATTTTTATGAACTGTTTAACAATAAGTTGTATACATCATGTCCCTTTCCTCCTAAATACTTTCATGTTTAAGAAACAAAAGCGTTCTCTGGAAAAACCACAGTATAATAACTAAAGTCAGGAAATTTACCATTTTATTTTCTAATCCAGTGTCAACAATCCAATTTTGCCATTTGTCCCAGTGACATTCTTTACGCAATTTTTTTTCAGTCCAGAATTCAATCCAAGATCATGCCTTGCATTTAGTTATCATGTCTCTTTAGTCTTATCAGAGTTGTCTTTAATTACAGTATCTTCAGTAGACCTTTTCAACTGAGAATCTGACATGCCCCAGTATAAGAAAGAAGTTTCCCAAATGAGATTTGATTTTGTCAAGCCTTAGTGTATAGTCGATAGCTAGAATTTGTGTTCGATGGCTGGAGACTCCCCGCAGCTCTCGAAAACCAAAATTATTACCCTCTCTAGCTGCTTACTGAATGAACCTCTCCTTCCTTCAAGTCATCCAACAACCATTTGTCTTAATCAGTCACAGTCTGTTATAGTCACAAAAGTGCTGACCCATAAAAAACAATCTGCTCAAAAATCAGACTGTTTTCCTTACAAAGACCATCAACACCCTTGGTATGTAAAACAACATGTCTGCTTATTTGGCCAGAAAGGAAAGAAGAGAACAAGGACATGATTACAATTCCAACACGGAAATATTGTGAAATAGAATGTTTGTTCGTGAACAAAAATTAAAGTCACTCCCAACTTCCCACAGCCCATGTATCTCTTTGTGTGAGTTAAACAGCTTAATGAAGTTCAACATCTGATTCTCCATTAAAATATCTGAAACCACACACTCTCCATCTTAAATAAAAACACATAAGTAAGATTCTATTTTTTGAGTTTTTCCCAATGAGTAGTAAATTCATATCGAAGCATTCTAAAAAATAATTAAGAAAGAACTGTTAGTAGTAATCATGAATGTGATATTTTATAACTCTATAGGTAAACTATTAGTTTAGAAATATTTTAAAACAAGAAACCAAATGGTATACAATAAGATCACAGAATGAAGACCTAGCAAAGATTATAAGATCTCCAAGACTCCAATGTTCTCATTTACAAGTAAACTCATGAAACTCAGAAGGGTTAGGTAACTTGCTCAAGGACACACAGCTAGAGCTAATGGAAGAACCTTGACAAAAATGTAAATCATCTGACAGACAATACAGGACCCTGGCCACTGTGTGATGCTGCAGAAGACAGGTATGGCCCATTAAAACTATGTGCAAAACAAGTTTTTGAAAATTAAATCCTATTTTAGAGGTATCAGAAAACATCCCAAGTAAAATGAAAAATAGAAATTACTTTTATTCAGAAAAGCTAATTCATATAGTGACATCTCTGATTTATTTATTTTTTTATAAAGTTTGTATTTTCAGGTCATCTATTTCTTAAATGGTGAAATCTTAAATCTGTAGAGCACTTTACCCTAGCTCCCAGAACACTTAATAGTGTCCTTAAAAGGGATCGCCAGCAGTTCTTTAATTAGCAACTGCATTAAACCACAATTTGACTCCTCCAGGCCTGAAAGTTCTCTAAAGGCTTTAGAGAGGTAGAACAACCCTAGAACTACACCCAACCACTAAACATAGAAGTTTAGAAGATAAAATGCAAGGGCAACAGCTAAACATTCACTTTCAGAGAGTGTCCTCTGTTCCAGACCTCTTTGTCTCTCTCTTCTGTAACTGAATATGACTGCTTTAAGTTGTCATTGCTGTCCTTGGGTCTCTCACTGTAGCTGAAATTTTGGTACCAGAACTTTCAATAGGCCCCTCACAAATTGATGTGTGGATTAAAATGAGAGTAAGTAGTGTGCAGATGAGGACGGATACTAGAAAGAATAAAATTTCATAAATCCACACATTTGGTTGTGAAGCCAAGCCAAAAACTACAGTCTTTCAACTTCTCATCTGTTTCCCCAACTTCCTGTTATGAGTCATGCTGCTTGGATTCTGAAGCTAGGGAGACACAGATTCAAGTCCTAGCATTATTTCTTGATACCCATCTGCTCTTAGAAAATTATTTAATCTCTCTTAGGCTTGGTTTTTCTGATAAAATGGCAGTGAAAATTTCTATGAGGAATAAATTTCTTGCTCTTTGGAGATACTTAACAAGTATAGCTTCACTGGACTCCATAATAGGCTTTTCCTAAGGTTTATCAGAGACTAGAGAAAGGAGTAAAAGAGCTTGTACAATATCAATAATGAGTCAAAAATGACAGATGAGACTGTCCCTCACTACATGCATTTAACTCCTAACTTGTCCTGAAAATGAGACTTCCCATGTTCTATTCTAGAAAAATCCCCTTCAATGATGATGTCATTCAAGTTCTGTTTCTGGAGGGAAAATTATAAACTCTCTGAAAAAAGCTAATTCTCCCTCCCTAAGCCTAATAACTTTAATAGGAGATTAATGAGTTCAATTAAAATTAAATAAGATTTACATCTGGGAGGAGGCTAGGGTTGTGGAGGAGAGAACCAAACATCTCCTCAGTATTCTTTGCTCTGTAAAGTATTTCCTATCACCGGGATTCAAAGATCCTGGGAGTAATCGTCACACACTGAGTTTCCATAAACACCTTACATTGCCTACAGGGCCCATTGACCATAAGCCAACTGGGAAAATTTCAAATTACTACAGAGATTGGCAAATACTGGGAACTTGTTAGATAGCTGAATACTTGTGATTCATACTTGTCTTGCATATTCAGAATATGCAAAAGTCAAATCACAAATGAACAGAAATTTGATGTAATATTATCTGATATTAGCTGGTATCAGTTACTAACCAAAAGTATAGAAATACATGCCTTGTCAGGAAGAGTCTCAGTACTTGATAAGCGTCTATGGAAATTTATCTTGACGAAGATGCATTCGTCCACATATGTGTTCCAAGAAGCAATGGGATGAATAACCTCAGGAATTTTTCTCCTAAAATCTAGGGCTCAATAATAGTGTAGGGGGAAGGACTTTTCAGAGGACTAACTTCATTTAGCCTTGCCCAGACAAGTTAACTGATTAGACCTTTGAGGATGTGGGTATTCCCTCTACAGGATGTGGTCTGGTGACTGGATTTTAGGTCAAAGTTCAGTTTTATCCATGGTTGTGTCAACTAGTCAGTGACCTTGCAGAAAACTCTTCAGCATGCCAATCTTCAATTTCACTTTCTACCAGTTGTCAGTTCTGTTGGATCAGATTCTGTTCTCCCATCTGAATTTCAGGTCAGTTTGTCACAGCCTCTACCATCCACCATATCGCCTTTGCCAAGACACTCCTCCCTTGGTCTGCCCCAGTCCTGTTTCACCCCTCCAGGTAAGGTAACACCTAGTTATAAACTAAGTGTCAAACTATTGCCTGTCTGAAGGGGAGATGCCTTTGCTTGTTGGGACACACCTTTTTCAGGCACCCTGAGGCCCAGCAGCCAGGTGGAATAATCATTGCCACTAAATTCTTGGTGGTCCAATCAATTAGACTCATGTGTAAGGCATCCTTAAGACAACATACACACCTACAGAGGGATGAATAGATTGTACTTGCTAAATAATGTCTGAAGAAGGATTTCAGTCTGGAGAGAAAGATATTATATAAACACAGTATTAATATTATTAATACTGATCTACTCCCAGGTCTGTAGACTCTGATTTGATGCATAAAGATCCTCCAGCTGAAGGCCAGAAGACATGAGTAATATCCTGCTAGGCAATTAATTTTTCTATTCAAAGTGATGCTATTGATCCTATTGATCAAGATGACATGAAGATGCTAAGACTTGGTAAGCAGAGAGGAATGTTTACACCGTTTGGGCAAAGCATCAAAGGATACAAACACAGACAGCAATGAAGTTAGAACTTTAACAATAAGGGAGTACTTCCAGAAAGGCTATTTATGGAAATGTCTATTGTTCTATTTAACTAATATTTATTGAGTGCCCTTATGTGCTCAGCACTGTGCTAAGCACTAAACACCAAGGTAAAACAAGATGTGGTCCGTTCCCCCGGCAGAGTTTATACTCTTACACCGTGTTGTTTACACTTTGCTAAGTATCTAAATCACCTGACCCTTTGTTGAAAACTAGAGGTTCCCATCCCTACTGCCCAGGCCCTAGATTAAAGATTCAAGGATGAGTTCTAGGAATCTCTATGCTTCATAAGTGTCTCTGATAATTTGATGATTAGCCAATTTCAGGGAAACACTGGTCGAGTGAAACAAACATCTGATGATTATGAGAACAATTTTCTCTTTGATCACAAATAATAATTATGCAATTTCTCAGCAAAGTGGAGACCACTCATCTCCCACATACAACAGCTGAAGGCCCACCTCAATCTTACACCTTCTTTGGTCCCCAACGCTTAAAATTGTGGAAAAAAAAAATCAATAAACACTTGTTAAAACAAAAACCACCAAAGTAGTCAGAAAGATTAACAAGGTAGAAAAAATTTTCCTTCAAGTTTTTTTTTTAAGTTTATATCTATTTTAGAACCACAACTGCCAAGTAACATACTTTGATTTTTCTTGTAACAACCTTTTTAATATTTTAAACACGTTCTCTTGGTAACTTTAAATCATTTTTGGAAAAAAAAATGCAAGCTAAAAATTAACACAAAAATAAACAAACAAAATATTCTTAATGAGTTCCAACTGCGGCTCAGTGGTAACAAACCCCACTAGTATTCATGAGGACGTGCGTTCGATCCCTGGCCTCACTCAGTGGGTTAAGGGTCCAGCGTTGCTGTGACTGCGGCATAGGATGGCAGCTGTAGTTCCGATTTGACCCCTAGCTTGGGAACTTACACATGCCGCAAGTGTGGCCTTAAAAGGCAAAAAAAGAAAAAAAAAAGGAACTTTTACTTAACGATTTTTTTTTAAACATGGAGGATTTTGTTTGCCTTTTGCAGGGAGTAAAGATTCCTTCTCTTTCCAAATGACCAAATAAGAGATACAATTCTATCATTTTTGTCCCTTAATCTAAACCTGATTTCTTCCAGATTTAGGCAGATATCTTTGTCAGTAATTATTTTAAATGTTTCCGGATGACAAAATATCATAATTAAATTACAAGAAAGTTGTAATGAAACCCTCCAAGCTTTGTTCAGGAAAAAAACTGATAATCTGGCACAGTTAATGGTACAAATCAAGGAATATACCTTATTTATGCAGAACTTGGGGAGAGGTAAGAGATATTCAATGTGTGTATGAGGCCTTTAGTGATTTTATATTTAAAATTCCTGCAACATTTAAAAAAAAAAAGTGATGTTTTGAGCTCTAGTTTGGTTCAGCTTTTAATTAGCTGATCCATGATAAACATATAAGGCAAAAATAAAGCTCTGAAAGCATTCTTAGCCAGTATCTATTCTTGCATTTATTGCTGAAGCAATCCATTTATCATTCCTGAGAAATGGGGTCAGTAACATCACTTCATCTTTCTTGGGGCAATTAAGAAGCAGCCTTTTCAGGAGCCAAGACAGATAACTGTCTCATGAGTTTCATTTTTTTCAAGTCCCTTGCTGCTACAATTTTAGAGAAAAAAAAAATGTGTTAGAGGTCACTTAGTGTTCATAGCAAAACAAGAGCATGTGTCAAAGGAAATGAGTGATCTGCTATCATGAGCAACAGTTTCACCCAATCGTGATCCAAGACTCAACAGAAATGAAATTTAACTGAGCCTGAGTCAGGTGAGAACTAGAACTCTCAGATTCCTTTAAGCATTTTTGCTTGGAGCATTCACCAACCAAAGAACTATTTTGCCCCTTTGGATCAGCAAGGTTGCTTTCTTAGTGATTTCACAATGTTTCTCCTCAGGCACTAAACTTGTTTCTGGACACTGTCCAGAACCATGTCTCAGGAGGCCAGCCAGCTGCCAATGAAGAAGCAAAATGCTTATGTATATTGGAAAAAAAAGAAATTAGCATAGTTCCATATTGTTTATATGTTTGTTTTTGTACAAGAATTAGAGACAACCAAGGAATGCCCTGTAGACTAAAGAGAGCTTTGGAGACCCGTGAAGTTTGGCAGTGAGACATCTTATTATCAGATGGTGTCCATTTTAGTGGCACACCCAAGTTTAACGCCACTCCTTGCCTGTATAAACTGACTAGATAGATCTTATCTAATAATTTCTGATGGCCATTAACTCCACTGTAGAGTGAGAATATAAACTTTAGGGATCCATAGCCCTATGAAGAAAGAATAGCCTAAAAAAAATAAATAAATAAGACAATGTATGTATTAAAGTCAAACTGTGAGAATGTGAAAAAAAAAAAAAAAAAACAGTAAAACATGATTTAGCACATTCTTCATCTGAACTTTCCCCTGAATATCTCATCAGCTCTACTTTGGATCTTATTGCCATTTTATAAATTAGGAATGTTACTCTTCGAGGTTTCCCATGAAAGATATGTACGTATGTATTTTTACCTTTTGACCGTGCCAGTGGCATGCAGAAGTTCTCAGGCCAGGGAATCAAACCTGAGTGTAAGAAATGACAATGCCAAGTTCTTAGACCTCTAGACCACCAAGAAACTCCCTGAAAGATCTTTTTTAATTTTTATTTTTTTTAATTTTATGGCTGCACCCATGACATACGGAAATTCCTAGGCCAGGGACTGAATCTGAGCCACAGCTGCAACCTATGCCACAGCTGAGGCAATGCCAGATCCTTTAACCCACTGTGCTGGGCTGGGGATCAAACTCACATCTTGGCAGAGGCCTCAGCTGCTGCAGCCGGATTCTTAACCCACTGTGCCATGGCAAGAACTCCAAGATCTTTTTTAAAATGTTCCCCTTTGTCTATTTGATATCACTTTGTAATTAGCCTCACCTTTACTGATGGTATTATTGATAAATACTGTCAATCAAAATTGAATATGTCTTTGTGAACTATGCCATCTCCTATTTCAATCAAATTCTAGTGATGTCCCTGCTATCCCAAGAGGCTCATACTGGTGCCATATCCTAGGTGACGATAAGTTTCAACCTTCTAAATATTTATATTCCTCAGCTGTTTCCTCATCTCTCTTCGTACTTTATTTTGCACACTCTCCTTTGATGACTTTATCCACATTCACTTCACCTTGGTATATGTAGATGATTTACAATATATATTTATTCTCTCCTCAGAACATTCCTCCATAAAACCAAATGTCCACTCCTAGGCTCTCTCCAATAAGCCACAGGGCCCTAAATCCTCCATCTCTCATATTTCTGTATAGTACATTTGTTATGTTACCACGACTCACTATCACGGATGTTGTCTTCTTACTCCTTGCCATAACCACCTTATCAGCCATAACCACACCCACATCCCATTACTTACAAAGAACCATCAATTACTTCCCTTAAATATTTCTCAAATTTATCTTCAGTGTCTTAGCTGCCACTATTCTAAACATTTCTCATCTCCTCCCTAGGTGACTGCAATAACCACCTATATGTCCACTTTGGTCTTAATCCATTCCCCCTGCACTGCTGCCAGAGTTTTCTTTTGAAAGGAAAATCTGATCATGTTACTCTATTTATTAAATGTATTTAATAGATAAAATGTATCTTGCAACTTAATCTCCCTCAGCCTTTTCAGACTTGTCTCCTCCCATCAACTGCCCCAAATCACATGCTCCAACAATGTAAAACTGCTTACAATTTCAGCACGTAGAATGCAATTTCATACCCTTGGCCTTGAACAAGTTTAGGTGTCCTTCTTCTTGATTGTGAACTCTTCCTCCATATCAGATCACATTCCTGCTCTGAGGTTAGAGATGGAGGATGCTCTTATAGAAAAGATCCACCTCCAACTCTTTTCACCTGCCCCTATATTTGAATGCAGCATTTACTATAATTTCAGTGACAAGGAGCTCCCAACTTAGCTTGTCTAATGTTTCTACAGTACTATTTATTAGGTATTTCTTGCTTATACTGAACTGAAATCTGTGTACTTGTCTTTAATCTTAGTTCTAATTCTATCCCTGAAGAACACATGGGATGAGGCTAATCTCTCATTCAGACATAACTTTCAAATATTTGAAGACAATTACATTCCTTCTTTCCTCCAGCTATAATAGCCCTAGTGCTTTTGATTTTTTCTTGCTATAGGATTTAAAGTTTCCTCCTCTGATGTGGACACCTAACTTCCCCTAGCATGTACCACACTCTAGTTTTGGCTTTTCACCTTTTTTTAAAGACTACAGAGTGTTTTTTTTTTTTTGGGGGGGGGGAGGTCCTGCCTGTGGCATGCAGAATTTCCTAGGCCAGGGATCACACTCCTGTCACAGTGACAACACTGGATCCTTACCCACTGAGCTACCAGGGAACTCCCTAAAGAATATGAAGTGGTTTGAAAGATCTGCTAGGATTTCTCTAAAGTGTTTTAGGCATGTGAGGATCATTTGGCAACAGGGCTAGGAAGTGGGGGGATAGGCTAAGCTGCACTATTACTGCAAGAAAAAAAATGCTATAAATTTGCCTTGAGGAGTTCCCATCGTGGTGCAGTGGAAACGAATCTGACTAGGAACCATGAGGTTGTGGGTTTGATCCCTGGCCTCACTCAGTGGGTTAAGGATCCAGCATTGCCGTGAGCTGTGGTGTAAGTCACAGACATGGCTCGGATCTGGCATTGCCGTGGATGTGGTGTAGGCCAGCAGCTGTAGCTCTGATTAGACCCCTAGCCTGGGAACCTCCATATGCTACGAGTGCAGCCCTGAAAAGACAAAAGACCAAAAAAAAAAAAAAATTTGCTTTGAGAAGCTAGGTGGCTCAGTGGTTCTGGAAGCAGGTGTCAAATATTGGGAAATATTTTATACTAAAGGAATACTTTCTCAAATATTCTTGTGGGCAGAGCCTACATATTGGTTTGGTCTTCAGGTCATTCCAAATGATCAGAAAATCCAGCATTAATTTGCATGGATGGATACAGGTAAGTGAGCACATGCAAACTTGAAGTTCTTTCAAGATGACCCCTTTGAAGTAGGGTGAAAATTGAAGGCCCTGCTCTGAGGACATGTGTTTAAGGTGGCAGGTGAACTAGAAAGTATCTCAAAATATTGTTAGTGACCTAAAGTAGATGTTGAAGTGAATAATTTTGTTCAAAATGCCCCTGGTGAAAGACAAACTAAGTGGTACTAAGTTAACAACTACAGCTTAGCCTATGGATGCCCAGTCATTAAAGCAACTGTAGCTGCCTTTGTGAATTCTGCCAAGATTCAAGCCATCAAATTGCCTATGGAGCCACAGAAGTCCCTCTGAAAATGATCTAATATCTGAATATATCATCACAGCATAGTAAATGTGCCATCTTCTTTCATGTTTTTTTGTTTGTTTGTGTGTGTCTTTTCTTTTTTTTTTTAGGGCCACACCCAGGTTAGGAGTCAAATTGGAACTGTAGCTGCTGGCGGACACCACAGCCAGAGCAATGCCAGATCCAAGCCACGTCTTTGACCTACACCACAGCTCACCACAATGCCGGATCCTTAACCCACTGATTGAGGCCAGAGATCGAACCTGCATCCTCGTGTATACTAGTCAGGTTCATTTCTGGTGAGCCACAACAGGAACTCCCATTTTTTTTTATCTCTAAATTTGTTACTGCCTTGGTTTAGAATGTTCTTCCACTTCATCTTTTGTGCATTCAGTTCATCCTTTAAAATATAACCCACGGAGTTCCTGTCATGGCGCAGTGGTTAACGAATCCGACTAGGAACCATGAGGTTGAGGGTTCGATCCCTGCACTTGCTCAGTGGGTTAAAGATCCAGCGTTGCCATGAGCTGTGGTGTAGGTTGCAGATGCGGCTCGGATCCGCACTGCTGTGGCTCTGGTGTAGGCCGGTGGCTACAGCTCCAATTAGACCCCTTTGTGTGCCGCGGGAGCAGCCCAAGAAATGGCAACAAGACAAAAAAATAATAATAATAAAATAAAATAAAATAAAACCCAAATAGAGCCCTGTAGTTGCTGAAACTGAGGAGGATTTGATGACAAGACAAAGGGTTCAATAATCAGAAAAGCCAAAAGCCAGGGGCAAATTGCCCTACAGGTTACCCAGAATTAAAATTATAGAAGCCAAAGCTGCCAAAGGCAATCACATGGAGACAAATCCAAAAAGATCAGAGCAAAGGAAGCAGAGTGAGCAGTGATTAAACAGGACCTGAAGAGCAAAGGTAGAAGCAAACAAGTGGTGCAGGATGGCTACCTTCAAGGGGGGTTGAAAACCCTGTGAGATTTTTACTGAGTATGGGCTTCCTGGTTGGTTGTATGTAAGGGCACAGCATCAAAATAAATTCTACACATTATTTATATCTTTATATGTCTTTTTCTCATA
Source organism: Phacochoerus africanus (assembly GCF_016906955.1). NCBI lineage: Eukaryota > Metazoa > Chordata > Mammalia > Artiodactyla > Suidae > Phacochoerus > Phacochoerus africanus. The sequence continues at coordinate 47,372,803 of NC_062544.1, read as the reverse complement.
GTGGGGACAATAAATAGTAAAGGCAAAAAGCACCTTAAAAAAGAGAATTTTCTTTATATTTTTCTCTGTAGTTCCAAAGAGAAGTACAACTTGAGTAAGTCTAGTCCTGCCACATCACATTGACCATGAATGAGTATCATTCAATTATAACCTGAAGGGATCCCAAAAGGTTGTCCATTCGGACAATCTTTTATAATAGAGATAATATATGACTCATCTTCTTTCCCCTTTGGCCTCAAGCAATTGTTTTTATTACTATCTAGTAATTCTTTAGTACTATCTGCAAGAGTCTTAGGTTACTCTGCATTGTAACTCTTTATATATAATCCAAATGCAATCTTCTTGTGGGTAGTGTTTACATATAAGTTTATTTTGGCCTGCAGTTCATTCCAGGTGACCAGAAAACCTGGCATTGATATGCATAAGGCTTTTTATTTAAAATATATTTTGGAGACAGAAATAGAAGAAGCAAAATACAGAAGTGTTTTTTTTTTTTAACTATGAATTCAACTTGGGAAAACCTCAAAAATGTTTATAAATTCTATTTGTTTCTTAGAGAATTAGTCATTTTTGTGAATAAGAAAAATATAAAAAGTTTATTATTTTCATAGTTGAATGTAGATCAAAAGCTTTGGACAAAATACTCCAGGAGATTTTTCATACACTTTTTCAGAAACTTTAACTTAATTACTGAAAAACTGATTTTTGAAAATATACCTGTAACAATATGCCATTACTATTGATATGTGTGTTGTTGTGTACTTATAACAACCTTAACTTATTTTTATCCTATTAGATCATTTTGACTATTTAACTTCATCAGTGGTAGTACAAATTAATTATTTGAGAAACCTAATCACTCAGTATCCAGTATCTCTTTTTTTTTGTTCTGCAACGAACACTGAGACAAAGTTACTGTGACTAAAACAAAAGTAAGCACAAGTTAGTAATTACGGGGGCAGGGGAAGTGTTTTCTTGTTAAAAAAAAAATTCACTTTAATAAGAAGTAAGACCACCAGTGTACATTTACAGTCCTGCCTTGGGCAGAAAAATGAACTAAGTGACCTCTTTCCATCATTTCCAGCCCTATGACTCTTTAACAGCAAAGGATTTCAGAGTCACGTGATAGGATAAGCCAAGACTGCTGGTAATTTTAACTACTTTCAACTACTTTCCCAGGAGTTTTATCCTCCCTGGGCTACACTTCAGAAATATGGGACATGGGCATGATAAAGCAAAGAGGCATCTCTCTGAATCAACTTGGAAGGCCATATGCACATGTGCAGTTATGGGGCAGAGTCACGCCCTGCAAATGCCGTTCAACGTGCACATCATGACTCAGTCCAGGTACTCATTTAATCCAGCTCAGGCTCAGGCATCACAGCCAAATTTCAACCAACTTAGATTCCTCACCTTTGGTAGTACCTGACAAGTTTGGCTGACTATGTTTTACAAAACCCTGAACAGGTAAGTTTTTACTGGATTCTACTCTCATTGTGTAATCTTTTGTTTACACAAGCAACAAGTGATTCAAGGGGAAAGAAAAAAAGCTAACCACATTTTGACTAAAAAGTATTTTGACCTTGTCTAAATAAGGCAAGAACTTTCAAACATAAGTATTTGTAATTCTTCTACCTCCATTCCTGACCTTAATTCAGTCTGGATTCTATACACAGCCAGAAATAAAAATGAGAGGGAAAAATCCGCAAGTAAGTGGTATTATGGAGTTAGAGTTAGACTTTTGGCAATCAAAAACAAAAAAGGGGGGGTCATTCTCGTCGTGGCGGGAAACGAATCCAACTAGGAACCATGAGGTTGCAGGTTCCATCCCTGGCCTCACTCAGTGGGTTAAGTATCTGGCGTTGCCGTGAGCTATGGTGTAAGTCACAGACACAGCTCGGATCCTGTGTTGCTGTGGCTGTGGTGTAGGCTGACAGCTACAGCTACAATTCGACCTCTAGCCTGGGAACCTCCATATGCTGTGGGTGCAGCCCTAAAAAGCAAAAAATAAATAAATAAATAAAAGCAAAACAAAGTAACTTTCAAAAAAAAAAGTTCACAGATAAATTTCATATGCTCTTCTGACAAAGAGAAGACATGGACTACTATTTGTGGAGAATTACACCCTATTACTTCCCATGACACCCCAACAGGTCCCCCAGGAAACAGAAATGCACAAACTATTATATACTGTGGCCTTTTGACAACTCTTGATCATTTTGTTTGGCTCTATGACAGTCGAAAACCCTTTGTCCACAGAAACTTTCCTTCAATATAATTAAACAAGAAGCTAAAAGCAAAAAATTTGTTTCCTATCTATACAGTCTCTCCATCAAACCGCTAACAAAATGATGAACTATTCATTTGCAATGAAATGTTTCCACTTCCACCACAGCAAGCAGGTTTTTTTTGTTTGTTTTGGCTTTGGGGGGCCACACTCAGAGCATATGGAAGTTCCTAGGCTAGGGGTCAAATCGGAGCTTGCTGGATCCTTAACCCACTGAGCGAGGCCAGGGATCAAACCTGCAGCCTGATGGTTCCTTTTTGGGTTCATTAACCACTGAACTATGAAGGGAACTCCTACAATAAGCAGTTTAAAGAGGGAAACATTTCACAAGTATATCTATCTACTCACTAAAAACGATGAGGAATTTTTTAAAAAGGCAAGCTGCACACCACCTACCAACCACACAATCCCATGAGGGCAAAATACACTTTTGTATCTACAAGTAAAAAATACATTGTAAAGCTATAAACTGCTAACTTAAAGCTGATTATCCCTGGATGGTGAGATTATGAATATTCATGTTTTATTCCACTGTCTTTTCTGAAATGTCTGCAATAGCATGAGTGACTGGCTTTTTTCCTGCCTATAAATATAAATTTAAGTATATGAACATTTACCTAACAATTATAAAGAAAAATAAGCTATTTTCATTTTTTTAATAAGATGAAGAAATATTAGTCAAAATAAGTCTTTATTAATGTGGAAATTTATTCCTTTTCCTCAATATGAACTGCACCTGGAATTCATTATTTATTTATTTATTTATTCATTTATTTTTGCTTTTTTTAGGGCTGCACCTGAGGCATATGGAGGTTCCCAGGCTAAGGGTCCAATTGGAGCTACAACTGCCGGCCTACACCACAGCCACAGCAACACAGGATCCAAACCACGTCTGCAAACTAGGTCTGCGACCTACACCACGGGCAACGCCAGATCTTTAACCCACTGCGTGAGGCCAGGGATCGAACCGGCAACCTCATGGCTCCTAGTCAGATTCGTTTCCACTGCGCCACGATGGGAACACCTGCACCTGGAATTTCGAGTTCGATCGTAAATTAGTTATACTAAAAGCCCATATGATTTATTCATTACTACATTTCTTTACAGTTCCTCAGCATCCTGTAGGTGTGGCACATGAATGAATAAAACTCATACCATTTTCAGCATCTCTTAGCCTCTAACCATTTGCATTACTTTTCACAACCAAAAAGTATACCATTGACCAAATTTTAAGCTATAACTCTATCCCAAAAAAGGAGATGAGTCACAAGTCACTTTTAAGAAATACAATAGGATTTTTTTTCTTGTAACAAATGTTGAAAGGGAAATGTTTTACTTGTCCTGACAACTCTATAGCCCAAAAATATGAGTAGGACACTGAGCCAAAAGCTTTTCTAAGGCTAGAAAAATACCAGCGGCATTAATAAAGAACCAGAGAGACACCTATTGCAGCATTCTTGGGGGTTTACAATATGATTACTGTTTTATGAGAAGAGAGGGTATCTTGAACACTATGAGAATTTTGGTTCCTAGTTGCTAGAAAAACTAGAAGGTGAGAGGGGACAGTATCTGATGAGGAAAAAGCACAGTGGCCAAGTGCCTTCTCAAGAAGGTAATTATGAGATCTTTTCCACTTTTATGAGAATTTTAATCTCTAGAGTCAGATTTTCATTTCTGTGGCAATGAAGACATAAGCCCTAAGGGAGTTTGTGCAGTGCTGTCTACAAGTGGATACTCCAATGGACAACCTGCTCTGCTTATGATGTTAAGACTTTAGTCCAAGTTTGGTCTTTGGAAATGCAGCAAAAATGTGCCAGCATCTCTCCCTATCGCATAAAACACTTTCCTGTTTCAAGTTCATTTAATGGCAATCCATGCTCTCTTTAACTATATAGAACCAGATAACCTCAAAGAACAAAATGAGTGATACTCTGTTCCTTTATCAAGATGGTAACTAGGGGTTAAATATCATTCTCCAACACCCCTCACCACCCTGCCCATTGCTAGAAGAGGAACAGCATGGTAAAAGGGGCCTGAGTAGCTCAGCCTGTCTCTCCTATTCAAGGTTTTAGAGCTTTGAGCTTTCCTCTATTCCCCTGAAAGTCTCATTTCTTCTCACTCTACTACCATGAGAAGGACAGTTAAGCCAACAGAGAGAGATAGAGACTGCCTCTCCCCATAACCTTGGATATTCTGACCAATGCCCAAAGAATCTTATTTTTTTTTCCTTCAAACCAGGAAATAGAGTTCTTTAAAATGTTGATTTCTTGCCCATCTTCCTCTTCCCTCAGGATTATGTCAATGAGGAAAAATAATTAGCAGGCTACTCCCAGAAGCAAAGGTGCCCTGGCAATGGTGCACATGATTTGTATGTATAAAAGGAGCTACTGCTGACAACAGTGGAGAAATCCAGAAAGCATCTGGGAAAATCCCTAATGAGGCATGTCTACATTTCAGCCTCTAAACCAGGTGTCACACATAGGACCAAGAATCATCTTTCATGGCCCAGTACAAACTTGTACCCTGGGATCTAGGCCAAGCATGATCCCTTTGAGCTTACCCAGTTCAAACTTGTAAGGTGTGTCCTTTCCACTCTACTCCCAACCAACATACCCACACACATGCACACAAGCACATTCGCATGCCATCTCAGCCCAGCCCCCATGTAACCTCATCACCATAAGGGAAGGGCATTTTATTTTTAAATCTAAAACCATGTTACATACTGCAGACAGTTCAGTAAGGTTTGGACTGTGAGCTCCAACACTTGTCTTATGCAGCCGATATGTTTGACTTACTTCCTAGTGTTACAGGGTAACACATTTGAGTAAGAAGTATGCTAGCTTACACATTTCTCCAAAAGTCAAGACTCTGGATAGAAGAGGGTTTCATCCTGAACCACTGGAACAAAAAAAAAAAAAAAAGTAGAAAGGAGTTTTTAAGTACTAGTTTTCTTGTACTAAAACTCATATTGCCTGACTATTTTAATAATCATAGTTAAACCACTGAAGTAATTATATGGTGAATCTGACAACAGCATTTTTTCTTATCTGCTCTGCATTGTCTGAATTTTAAAAAACTGGAAGATTGAGAGGAAGTCTTTGTTTCTTTTGGAATCTGTTAATGCCTTCCTGTTTGGGGCTGCTACATGGGCCTTGTTAAATGGACATTGCTCAGTACTGCCTAAACCCTCTTCAGACACTCAACCTCCTGCTGCTATGGATGCTGGGGCTTGCGACTAATAGATGCTGGGGTTTACAACCAACTGTTTCTCCAGGAACTGCCCTCAGCTGAGGGAGAATGACCCCCCTCCCTGGGTGCAGGTTGCATCCAATGTGTGATCAATGTGAGGGGAGAAAGGGCCAGGCCCCTTGCCTCAATTGGAATAACTCCGAAGGCCTATCCCAGCTCTAGAACTTCCCATAAGATTATCTGCAGCTTCTGTCACAATTGTGTCACAATACCACTTCTCCCTCTGACTTCCTGCTTCCTTCACCTTTACACAGATATTTCTAGAATCATACCTATATAATCATACCCATATCGGACCTATGAGCCCATCTCCATCTCAGAGCTTTTCCCCTGGGAAACCAAGTCTAAGATAGCTCCCAGACGCTATCCTGAGAACTAGACTATGAAATGATGTTTAGGGCCTGGACCCATCACTGTCTAGCCTGCAATGAAGACTAGTAGTAGGTGGTACACTGATAGCCCTGCAAAACAAACAAACAAACAAAAAATCATAGTGCTGAAAAGACCACCTATGTAATTTGCAGGACCCAGTGCAAAATTAATGTGTGGGGCCCTTTGTTTAAAAAAAAAAAGTTCCCATAATGGGTCAGCAGAAACAAATCTGACTAGCATCCATGAGGACACAGGTTCCATCCCTGGCCTCACTCAGTGGGTTAAGGATCCATTGTTGCCCTGAGCTATGGTGTGGGTTGCAGATGTGGCTCAGATCTGGCGTTGCTATGGCTGTGGTGTAGGCTGGCAGCTATAGCTCCAATTAGACCCCTAGCCTGGGAACCTCCACATGCCACAAGGGCAGCCCTAAAAAGACAAAAAAAAAAAAAAAGTGTTGTCATAGACTCTTAAATATAAAGCTTTTCCCTTTCTTCTGAGGTCTCTGACTTCTGAGGGGGTTCTAATTTGCTATCTACTGCTGTCAATTAAAACTTTAAATTATTAGCATGAGTCCTACTGTTCATCTTTGTATTATGCAGATATAAGATTAATTCAAATGGAGAATCACATGAAGGACATAATTCATAGTTCTTAGCTTTCACATGCATATGTGCCTCATTCTTAGCAGAAGTGTGGGAAAATGGCACCAAAAAAACCCAACTGTTTTAGTTTCACTTCTTGATACACACACTTTACCAATACTATCTTCAACTTCTTGATTTCTCTTTCCTTCCATCATTCCAGTTCCCACATTTTACTCAGTTGCAAACTTAAAATTCTTATCTTTCCCTTGCTTTGCATGTCCCTGAACACCCACATATGCTGGAGAGATCTGTGTTTGTGGAGCACAGCAAATGCTTTGCAGTAATGGAATGGCAAAGAATGGTGGGTGCACACAGTGCGCCTGTCCCTCACACACAGCTCGACTGTCCCACTGGACTTCACTCGCAAAATGCAGTGCAATAATAAAATTATTAAGAATTTCAAGAGGGTAATGGCATAGCATTAAGCCATGTGTGGGACAATGCCAAGCATAGGGCCCTGTGCAACTCTGCAGGTTGCAAATCCATAAAGGAAACCCTGAGTATGAACTGGGTCAGGATATTGGGAGAAGGAAATGTACCAGCAAATATAACATCTCAAGCATTTGAGAGGTTCATAAGGACTATGAAATTGGATGGCTACTGCTCAGGGCCACTGATGCACTGGAGAAAGACAGTGGAAGACTAATGGAGATTAATCACCAATAAAGGATGAAATGTGAAAGACAGGGGGCATTTTGGCTTATAAAGAGATCACTGCCTCGTGCAGCCAACAGGCAGAAAAGACTGAGGATCAAACCCAATACTTAATGACTACAGGAGCACAGCTACTAAGAAAGCAGAATTCTCAGCCTTAGCAGGTCTGTTCCACCAAGGCTGAGGCCCTGATTGGGAAAGAGCAGAATCCTGAAAATTTAGATGAGAACATTTAAGTAGATCTGGTAAAGTAAAAAAACAAACAAACAAACAAACAAAAAACTGGAATCTCTGAAAAGACACATGTACCCCAATGTTCACAGTAGCATTATTTATAATTGCCAAGATATGGAAGCAACCTAAGTGTCCATCAACAGATGAATAGATAAAGAAGATGTGGTATATAAATATATACAGTGGAATACTATTCAGCCATAAAATATAATGCAATTTTGCCATTTGCAGCAACATGGATAAACTTGGCATTATACTAACTGAAATAAGTCAGAGAAAGACAAATACTGTATGATATCACTTATATGTGAAATCTAAAAACTGCAACAAACTAATGACTATAACAAAAAAGAAGCAGACTCAACATATATATAAAGAACAAACTAGTGGTTACCAGTGGGGAGAGGAAAGAGGGAGGGGCAATATACTGTAGGGTATTAAGAAGTACAAACTATTAGGTATAAAATAAACTACACAGAGTTCCCACTGCAGTTCAGCAGTAACAAAGCCCGAACCCGACTAGTATCCATGAGGTTGCAGTTTCAATCCCTGGCCCTGCTCAGTGGGTTAAAGATCCGGCTTTGCTATGACCTGTGGTGTATGTAGGTGAAGGATGCAGCTCAGATCTCACGTTGCTGTGGCATAGGTTGGCAACTGCAGCTCCAATTCGACGCCTTGCCTGGGAACTTCCAGAGGCTGCAGGTGTGGCCCCAAAAAACAAAAATAAAAATAAAAAATAAAATAAACTACAAAGATATATTGTACTACACAAGTAATAGAAGAAGTATTTCATAATAACTGTAAATGGAATATAAACTTTAAAAATTGTGAATCATTTTATTGTATACCCATAACTTATATAATACTGTATATCAACTACAATCCAATTAAAAAAAATCTCTAATTCCCAAATTTCCCTCAGCCAGCTTTTTCTAAAAAACACCAGACAGAAAATATTTTAGGCCTTCTGCGCTATGGAGTTGCTATCACATCTACTCACCTCTGCTGTTGTGACATGAAAGTAGCCATAGACGTATACAGTAGATTAAGAAAATACGGTATATAGGAGTTCCCATAGTGGCACAGTGGTTAACGAATCCAACTAGGAACCATGAGGTTGCGGGTTCGATCCCTGGCCTTGCTCAGTGGGTTGGGGATCCGGCGTTGCTGTGACCTGTGGTGTAGGTTGCAGACACGGCTTGGATCTCGTGTTGCTGTGGCTCTGGTGTGGGCCAGTGGCTACAGCTCTGATTCAACCCCTAGCCTGGGAACCTTCATATGCCATGGGAGTGGCTCTAGAAAAGGCAAAAAGACCAAAAAAAAAAAAAAAAAGCTTTTCATAAACATCCTCAAACTAGACTGACAATTTAACTTTTACTTTGTTCTTTGTGATGAAAAAGGTTGTAGTACAGAGCAGAACCTTTATACTCTAACACTATCTCCCCTCTTGGCAAATCTCTGAACCCTGAAAAGAATATCATTTCCACCTTGGGGTCTAGATTATACTGGAATTAAATGAATGATGTCAGAAACCAGGTCTTTAACATCACCACACAAAGAAATATTCCATTGTAGGATCTACTTTCATGATTTTTCTGACTATGATTAAACCAGCAATAACCACAGTAACAAGGAAAGGCAAGAAACTAATGATGCTAAAAGTAGCACTATGGAGAGAAACGGGAACATAAGGAGCTCAGGAAGAGATATCCAATCTGATAGTTGAAAAGCCTCACTGCAGTTTCTAATCTTGTTGTAAGAACTTTTCCAGACTGTACTTCAGCATCCTCTTCTGTAAAATGGAGCTCATACCATGCCTTACAGATCATGCTTTGATGTTTGAAGATAAAAATCTTAAGATGCATTAAATTTCAAAAGGGTCAGGTGTGTGCACGTATGCGCATGCACACATATTAGTAATAGTATCACTGGACTTTAGTCAGAAGACATCGGCTGAGGGTGAGTCCATTTGTAAAGTAGTAAAGGAAGTTGCATAAAATGGCTCTGAGAAGGAACTGAGATTTCCTAATGTGCTTTGGATTGCTGTGAAACATTTCAAGGATTAAAAACTGTTTTCAAGGGAAGCTAATGGTTCTGGAAACAGCATAGGACATGGTGGGGGCAAGTATAGAAATGAAACCTTCCAGTGCCTTAGAGTCTGGAAAAACATCTTGACTTTTTATTTCAGATACACCTGAGTCTTCTAGGGCAACAAATGGGAAATCACAGCTCTACCAACAAGCACCAACTTGATATTTTAGAGGCTTGCTTTTTTTTCTTCCTACAACTCAGACAGGTTTTTTTTTAAGTCTTAGCAGAATGGCTAGACTAGGTAATCCACATAAGCAGCTGCTGCAATGTGATCTTTTTCTAACATTTTAATGTAGAGCTGTGAACTTTTCTGGCTTTGGGCTATGTTGGGAACATTTGGAGTAAACTCACTTGATTTAAAGGTTATTGCTATTAGGACTCTGTCTGATCTGCTTCAGACGGAGGGTCTGCACTGAACAATCACCCATGATATCAAACTACACTGGAAATGGGAAGCAGCTGATACATGAATGACCTTCAAATACCAATCCTATGCACTTAAAAAAAAAAAAAAAAAAACCTAAAGAATATTTCCTTATTTTAATTTCCTTAAGTTTAATAGCATTCTATTTTCTAGATTTCAGGATGTTTACTCATATCCTGCTCATTAGCCTTTTGGGGGATGGGGCTGGGTATTCATCAGTGTGCTATAGAAAAAAAAGTTCTCAAACTCTGACATTCAACTACCTGAGTTCCAACCACAGTTCTGCCACTTACTAGCTACAGAAGCTTGGGCAAATCACCCCATCTCCACATTTCAATATCATCATATATGAAACAGGGGTATAACTGTATCAAATTGAGAGAGCTGATGCCCAGATTAAAAGACAAAAATGCACAGAAAGTGTTTACTATAGAACACTAGTAGTCACTCATTAAATGTTTATCTCAGGTGCTAACATCAAAATAAGACTATCGACCTTAGAGACCAACTGTATTGTATGTTTCATTGTTGATTATTACTGTGACAGATGGGAGAGAGGGAAAGAATTTGAACTGAGATTTTAATACACACCTTTTTAAGATAAAGTATCTGACCTTACATGTAATAACATAAAGAATTTAGGCCATTTTGCAAATGTGCCTCAAGATCGCACATTTGTGAAAGCCAAGCTTCACTACTTTAATAAGGAGTAGGGTCTACTAAGAAGCAGTGACAATTTTTCCCTACTTATAGGTAGGGCAAGGTTGAATATCCCTATCACCCTAACCCTATGTCTGACTGATATCGATGGATATATGACTCTAAATAAGAGCTCTGGATATGAGCACAACTCTTATTGTAGCACACATCATAGAGTTCTTCTTGCTTTTCCTTTTCCTAGGATCTGGCTGGGGGCGGGTAGCTGCCTTGGGATCAGGTCTGGGGCAGAATAACTTCCTAAAACGAAAAAGATCATCGCTGCAGACAGAGGCCAAGTACTCAAGAACTTGCACACAAAAACATTATTCATTTTTTAATCAATAACTATATACGAATTCACCTGGCTGAAGGCAGTCTGGACTGAGAGTAGTTATGAAGTCCTTGTATTGGGTCATATTGTTTAGTAGGAGGTGAGACTTGGGTTTATACTGAATGCTAAAATGTGCCAAATCTCCCCCTCAAGACCAACTCACTCTTTCTTCTAGCTGTGGGGAACACTGGTTCCCAATGTTCCTCCCTGAGAATTACATCAAGCCAAAGAAAGCTGCCTTGCTTAAGGTCATGGTCCTTCTTCAGACAACCTGCATCCAATGCTTGTTTAAAGGAGGCCCCCATTCCTCAACAGTGCTCCCAGCCCCAGAGTTCTGCCTGGCTTGACTAAAGGCCTTTGTTGCCACCATGCTGAAGTTCACCTCCTCCCCTTACCAGTCCTGCTTCCCTTACTCCTTTACAGACAGTGTTTCTGAGAGTGCTCCCAATGAAACTCCTGCATGCATATCTCTAGCTCAGAATCTTTTTCCAAAAAGCCCAATATTACAGAGATTCCTACTAATCCTTACCACTCAAGCCCTCACCCAAGTCTGCTGGGTCAGTTCTTTGCAGGCTGACACCTCCCTCCCATCCAAAGACTAACTCTGTTATACCTGGGCATGAAGCCTATTCATCCTTTTTGCTTGATTCCCAGAACATGCTCCTCCTTCCCTGTAGAGATTTTTTCCAACAATGGAGAGAAGGCAGAAGAAAGATTTTCTGACATTGGGATCAGTTCAAAGAAAAAGCTTGTTAAGCATCTCTGTTCAAATCACTCTGCACACTTGAAAATTCTACATCTGCCTTGCAGGCTTTCTATACCCATACATTTAGGCAGGTCGGATATACCCTGAGGTTGTTTGCAGCCATATTCCTAAAACTTCATCCACACTAGTTCCCAAACAGCCCCTCTATGACTGTTATCATCAACTAGAGCTGGCCTGTGGCCCTTGAGTTTGCACCTGAGATAAAGACTTTCCCAGACAGGCTTGGTTTGGCTTATCTTCTCACTCCAAAGACTATAGATTACCTTTGAGAGGAAATCTGTCCTCCTTCACCAGCCTTTGGGAAACTGATCCCAGCCCAAACACTTTGTTGACATGTTAAAAAGGCTGGTTAAGATACAATCTTGTGATAGAATTCACAGACATTATTATCTTGCTTAATTTTGCATATCATTCTTGTCACAACCTTGCCAGATCTGCAAAACTGCATTCGAGAGCTATGGAAACTTGGCTCTGAAAAGGGACCTGCCCCAAATCACCTGGTAATTAAGTGGCAGAAGTGGGCTTCTCTGTGTACCTAGTACCTGTGTTCTTTTCACTTTCCTACCTGTGTTTTCCCCATATTAAGCTAGCACCTGATGATATTCAGGCCCAGAGGTGGAGAACGTTTCTTCTAGGGACTTGCATTTAGTAGGTGCTCAATAAATACTTGCTGACTGGAAATGTATCCTGTATGCTTTGGGCTGCAAGTAAAATATTCAACCATATTCAACAAAATTATAATGGTATTTATCTCTCTCACATAATAAGAATGCTGGAAGTAGCATTTTCAGGCTACTTTGGCGGCTTAGCCAGGATCTTCTGACAATCTCACTTTTTCCACCATTCTCAGTGAAATGGCCTTTGTCCTTCTGCTTTGTCACCTGTTGGTCACAAGATGACTGCCTTAGCTCTAGGTATCATATCTTCACATGAGAGCATCCAAACTAAGAAAAGGAGGAAAGATGGTCAAAGGAAAAAGCCTTCATCTTTTCTAGCTTCCTTGGACATCCCTATCAAACTTCATTTTACATGTGATTAGCCAGAACCAGATCACACGGTGCTACAGACAAATCACTGGCAAAGAGGAATGGGACTGTCAAAACAAGCTTAAGCCTCACAAGAGGATGACTTAGAGTCCCATTGCAGAGGTGATCATGTAGAAGTCAGAGAGAACTCTGGCCCATATGACTCCAAAGCTGCACTAGTAGTTATTGTTTGCTCAGATGTTAGTGAAGCTCACTTTGGAACTCTGTTTCAAATAAGTACAATGAAATGTTAACATAAACTTTGGGTTAAGACATCAAAATACAAAAAATAATGCATTTCAAAGGAGGTATGAGATCACATAAAGAATTTACAAAGAAGTCATCCATAAACACATTACTTGATGCTTATCTATGCTGATGATGTAAAAGAATGAAGGTATCAGAAATTAAGAAGATCTTTATAAGGAGGATTTCTTTGGAATAAATAGTTCTTTGTGACCTCCTGTACCTTGTTTTTTATGCCCTGAAGCCCAGGATGAGAAATTTTCTTCAATGGAATCATTCAGTTTGATATGTTTTCTGCAGTTACAGAGACACAGTGAACTGGTCACAGCAACATGGGATCTGAGCCATGTCTGCAACCGACCTGCACCATAGCTCAAGGCAATGCCACATCCTTAATCCACTCAGCAAGGCCAGGGATGGAGCCTACATCCTCATGGATACTGATTGGGTTTATAACCTGCTAAACCACAAAGGGAACTCTGTGAACTAATACTTGACATAAATTTGAAAAAACTCTAAAAAATCAATGTGGTAGATAACAAAATACAACCACAAATTTCTCTCATCATAATATTTAAGCTATTTTGTATTGTGATTTTGTCATTTCCTCCATCAAGGTGTGGCATCTACTTCGCTACCTTCTGAATCTGAGCTGGACTCTGGACTTGCTTTGATGAATAAAATGCAACAACACGGATGTTATATGACCTAGAAGCCCAAGCCTTAAAAGGCTCTGCAACTTCTACTGTTGTTTCTTGAGGCACTGTACTGAGCCTTCCACTTAGAAAGTCAATTTTACCTGCTGAAAGACAATGGTGTGAGGATAAGGTGGGTCAAGAGAAAGAGAGACACCCCAGGCAACAGCTAGCACCAACTGTTAGACATATGAATGAAGCTATCTGTGTCTTCCAGCCGAGCCACCCCTCCAGCTAAATGCAGCTCATGAATAAACCCAGGCAAAACAGGCAAAGAACCACCAAATCAACTCAAGAACCATTAGAAATATTAAATCATGGTTATTTTGAACCACTGTGTGAGTCATTTGTTACCTAGCAATAGGTAACTGAAACAGCTGGCTATCAGTCCAAGCAAAGAGAGGGTGTAGCTATACTGTGTAATCTGCTGGTATTCCCAGGACTTGCTGAGGGAAAAGAGGCATGCATGTTGACACAAAAGGAAGGGAAACTCTGATTTGATTTGAAGCCATTTTTAAAAACTACTTAAGAGAATCACAACTTAATCTGTGTGGAGTGATCCAGCAAAGAAAAAAAGGTTAAAAAAGAAAGGAAAAGATGGAGGGAGGGAAAGAAGGAGGGAGGTGAGAAAAACATGGGCCAACTTGAGAAAAATGCATCACCACATATATATCACAAGATATGCCATCAAATGTGCTGGGTGACAGCTTCTGAAGAACTGAATGAAGAATGTCAAACCATCCTCAGTAACAATCAGGTTAAGAGCCTTCCTGTCCCTCTTACCCTTCTGTGTTCCCTTGGTTCAATACTAGAAGGATAATAAATGGTAGTTATCAACCTAGGAGAGGAAGAGAAATGCCAGATGGGGAAAAAAAGGAGGCTACTGTGAAGAGACATCCCAAAGCAAAGAAAAGTCTGGTGGGGAAAAGGGAAGATTGAGTTTTAAATCAGGTTCAAAGTTTTGATTATTATATGAAACTAGACACTGTGAATGACTCCATTGAAATGTATTTCTTTCACTTTAAAGGACAAAAATATCATGGCGCTGCACAAGTTTTCATCTAGAGCAGGAAAAGAATTTTCCCTAATTAAATACTTTTAAAGTGGGAAACAAAAGATTCCAATTGGTTTTGCCTCATCCCTACTCAGACTCCTGCTTCCAGGGACTGTGGACGAAGTGACTTTCAAAGGGTTACTGGGTAAGTAGGTGAATGGTTGTCTGTTGTATTAGTGATGTGATGGTTGCTGAGAAGGCTTCCCCTCCCTGAAAAAAACTCCTTTGTTCCAGAGGCTAAAAATCCATCATTAGACAGCCAGTCCCTTTTGGGCCTTAGCCTTACTATCCTCAGCAGGCATATTTTTAAAATATCTAGAATGGGCAACAAATCAAGTCATTGATGCATTAGTGTAAACTCATTATAAAATACATTATGGGGGACTGAAATAACAACCAGAGGTGCTGAAGGCAGGGGAAGAATGGGGTAAAAGAGTCAAACATCTTTGAAGACAAAGCCTACTGCACTATTCTGTCTGAGGTACATTCTGCCCTTTAGGCCAGTGGTTGTCAATTTTTCATAAGAATTGCCTTGGGAGCTTGGGAAAATGAAGATTTCAGAGCCCAGGGCCCTAAAATTCTATTTCGTTTTTTTTTTTTTTTCTTTTTATCCTTTTAGGGCCACACTTTTGGTATATGGAGGTGCCCAGGCTAGAGGTCTAATTGGAGCTGTAGCTGCCAGCCTACGCCAGAGCCAAAGCAATGCCAGATTCTAGCCTCGTCTGTGACCTACACCACAGCTCACAGCAATGCCGGATCCTTAACCCACTGAGTGCAGCCAGGGATCGAACCCGCAACCTCATGGCTCCCAGTAAGATTAGTCAACCACTGAACCACAACAGGAACTCCCTAAAATTCTATTTCATTGGTTTGTTTTGGAACCCAGGAATCTTAACTTTTACAAGCATTCAAGGTGATTCTAAGGCAGTGGGTTCACAGACCATATTTTAGAAATATCACCTCAATACAAATGGATAGGAATAGGTGGTCAAAAATTCTGAAACAGACTTCTCCATAAGGCATATTCTTTCAATGAAAGAGATAATAGGAGAACATTTTCAAAACTCTTAGAGACATTTATCTATCATATTCCCTCAGTGCTAAATTGATTATTATTCATACTACCAAGCTGGAGGAAAACTGAAGAAAATTTGATCAACAACCCATTAAAAACATTCACCAGGAGTTCCCATCGTGGCGCAGTGGTTAACGAATCCGACTAGGAACCATGAGGTTGCGGGTTTGGTCCCTGCCCTTGCTCAGTGGGTTAACGATCCGGCGTTGCCGTGAGCTGTGGTGTAGGTTGCAGACGCGGCTCGGATCCAGCGTTGCTGTGGCTCTGGTGTAGGCTGGTGGCTGCAGCTCCGATTCAACCCCTAGCCTGGGAACTTCCATATGCCACAGGAGTGGCCCAAGAAATAGCAAAAAAAAAAAAAAAAGAATTAAAAAACATTCACCAGTGGGGTGGATTGGGAGCTTGGGGTTAATAGATGCAAACTATTGCTTTTGGAATGGATTAGCAATGAGCTCCTGCTGTGTAGGGAACTATGTCTAATCACTTATGATGGAGCATGATAATGTGAGAAAAAAGAATGTACACATGTATGTGTAACTGGGTCGCCATGCTGTACAGTAGAGAAAAAAATAATTTAAAACAATTTTTAAACCAAAAATAAAAAATAAATAAAATAAAAACATACACCTTTTAGAAGAGGAACCGATGGCTAGAATTTTGAAAATGTAAAAAACTAAGAGTGAGAAATATGTTTGCTGGACTGGACTCTAGTTAAAATAAAAGCTTTCTTATTGACGTTCTAAGGTGAAATGTCATTTTGTTAGCATAACCGCCCATGAAACTCATTTTCCCAGTATTTTATCCCTTCATGCATTCAATCAACATTGAATGAGCACTCGGTATGGAGAATATCTTATTTTCCTAGAAACAAGAAGGGTTTCTAGAAGTCATCCAAGCCTCAGCTTCCATGAACACAAGCTTCCAGGAAGACAGACAGAGCCAGCCTGTTCTTAAAAGCTTTCAGCTTCTTAAAAGCTTTCTATAACTTCCCCTGGAACAAGCACTCACTGCAAAGACTCTGTATGTTATTGTTATAGGGTCTAACACTCAGGCTCAGGGACAATATAATTAAAAACCAGGAAGAAGCAAACAGGCATCATGGGAAGCCACATGCTACTTGCCATCATTCCTCAGAATTCCATCAATCACACAGTGAGCCCACTCTGGTCAATTCCTATGAAGCACCTTTGCTATCCACATACAGAGAGAACCACAGTTTAGTGGGAGTTACAAGAATTTTAAAACTTGAACACATTTTACCATACATCTTGTGGAATGTTTTCAGAAAACTGAAAACTGAGGCTTTTATAACAGATTGATTCACATCTAAGTGGAAAAGAAAGGAAGTCATTTTGTCAACTAGTAAAAGACAAAAAAAAAAAATAGCAGATAAATCTCCCTAAGCAGAGAAATTGTTGGTCCTATGAATTTAAATTCATAGACTGAAAATCTGTCAGCCTTTTCCAGATTCTTTCACAGCACCATGCCTCCTCTACATCGTTTAAGCACTAATTGATTCATTTTATGTTTTATTGGATTTAAAGTCATTTTAGTCACTATTTTTAACTGTTTTCTCATTTATGTTCCTCCTCCCGCCATTTGCTTCAAGCCTCACATTAAATTATACATTCTCTCACATGTCTCATTATCTTACATTTTTTCTGTCATTCTGCAGCTGCTCTCCTACGTTCCTGCCTCAGCTTTGTTTAGTGCCAAAGAGCTGTTTTTTCTAACACTTCAAAAACACATGGCATTTTTTATGGGCACAAGTATCTTCACTTCTGTCAAATAAAAAATTGATTCATAAGGAAAACATTTTAAGTATGTAGGTGTTTTGAAAGAAAATGAGTAACTCATTAAAAAAAAAAAGTATGTCTGAGGATAGAACCATTGCCTGAAAATTGAACATAAATATCTTTGCTTTTAAGAATATTTGAATATGCAGATTCTCCCAGTTACTTTTTCTTAGTTCATTTTTTTCCCTTCACATGATTACTTTTTAGAGTATTCTCATTTATAAGATACCATGTACACGGAGCATACAACCTTTGACCCAAGGCTGTCTCTCCTTACGTAAAAAATGTTAGAGTGACCTCAAAGGGAATCTAAGTTCTGTGTTGTATTAGATATTCTTGTTGCCTTTCTCATATCTCCTGAAACTTTGTTAGCAATCAGATTTGAGGATAAGAATTGGTTTGGTTTGACAAGGGCATTTAGCCTAACTGAGGAGTTCTGGAAAGAGTGTGGCTGCTTTCTCTTCATTCTTCCTTTCTTTTATTTATTTATTTTTTTTGCCATACCAGTAGCATGTGAAAGTTCCCAGGCCAGGGATCAAACCAGAGTCACAGCAGTGACAATGCCAGATCCTTAGCCCAAGAGGCACCAGGGAACTCCTAGAGTGGTTGCTTTCTAAATATAGGTTTACCATCTTTTTTCTTGTCATGGGTAAATTTAAGTTGACAGTAACTTAGCCATGTCACAAGCTTAGCCATTTTCACAATGCATGGTAGGGTGGAGCAGAATGGCACCCCACCCAGCTCTCCTCAGAGTTCTTTCTACCATGTCCATGCACCATTCCCTTTTGAGTATGCTTTCACTTCCAGGAGCCAGCACTCACCCTTTTTAGAACTGCCTTCAGACCACTGGAGTCCCTTTGAATTTATGCCTGGGAGAAATCAGAAGTACAGGGAACTGGGGAGAAAGGCAGCAAGGGAGATAAAGTGGCCCTTGACAAGAGACAAGAGCAGAAAACCCAGCTCCTTTGCCTTGTGTCATGACCACTCTGAGGCACAAGTAACACTCCAGAGCTCCCTTGTGGATAAGGCTGAGAGACATTCTGTAAGACTTTGCTTAAGATGGATCTTTGCTTTGCTTCCTACTCTTCCTGTTCTATTTCCCATCCATTTACCGGACTTCCCTGTGAAACTTCCTTTGAAAAACACTTGCATAGGAATCTTTGTCTCAGGGTCTGCTTCTTGGGAACTCACCCTAAGACAGATGATGAGGTCCTTGAGGTAAAGGTTTACAAGTGGCAAAGATTTAAATCACTGAATCATAAAATTATAGCATACCCAAACTAAGAGGGTCTCCTGAGTATCCTGAGTTAACTTGCTGAAGTTCTCACAGATAAGACACAGCAAGTGAGTCAAAGAACGCAGGCCTTGCAACTCAAAGACCTTTGTTCTTTTTACCATTTGTACTTTTTTCCTCAGCTTACTATCACGACTATTGGACTACATATATTTATATATATTTATATACAATAAAAATTTCAGTCTTGAATTACCTGATTTCAACTCTCCATAGTTAGAGTTGAAATCAGGTAATTCAAGACTGAATTTTTTTTTCTCATATATCTCATAGAAAGGCAGAAATTCAAACTCAATTCTAAATTTATTCCAAGGTTTTATTCATAGTCTCTCTCTCTGTCCCCCTCTCTCTCCTTTTCTCCATCCACACAGAGCACAACAAACAATACCACTAAAGGAAGAATTGGAAATTGATTTAGAACACACCCACTCACAGAAAAGCTTGTTTGCTTGCTGCATCAGCACAAATGTCAATTAAAAAGAGTGATCCAGTCTTTCTTTTCCGGTGTCAAACTGCCCTCTTTCCTAAGAAAACCCAAAGGATTCAAGCAAACTTCCCTGGGTGCTCTCATAGCCAAAAGGAGAAATGAGTACATACATATGAATGAGACTGACTAGAATTACTTATAAATAATAAAGGAACATGCAACACTTTCTCCCTCATCACATCTTCCCAGAACATATGCCAAAAAGGCATCTGCTTTCTTACTGTGATGTGAAGGGCACTGAAAAGATGGCCTGGACTGAATTAGTGTCCCTCCCCCAAAGATCTACTCTGTCTCAAATTCTCAATACTGTAGTCACTCCTTTGAGTGAAGCACAATCTTCAAGGAGTCTCTGTTAAATATATAAATGAATTCCTTGGAATAACAACTCATCACTGGTTCTTAATCCATTAGCAAGGACTTACTTCTCAGAGCAGGGCTCTGAAGAACACACAACAAGCAAGTTTTGAAGGGAATGAAATTAGAAAAGCCCATCCAGATACGCTGTAGGACTCCTGAAGCTTCACATTCAGAGTGAGCCCTGTGATGAGGGTTGAGGGCACCGGGAGAAAGCACTGAAGACACTGGGCACCCAGCAAGAAGATGTGGGGAAAGGCTACCTGGGTTCAAATCTGCTACCCGTGTGCTGGGTGCGCCTGGGCAAAGGTGCTTAACTCTTTTAAACATCCTCATCACAATCTCCTCATCTGGAGAATGCAAGAAACCATGGCATCTACCTTACAGGGTAGTCATGAGGACTTGGTCCAATTAGTACCCTTTGGCTCATGCCTGACATAGAGCAAGGCTTCAAAATGTGTGAGCTATTTTTATTGCTGACAATATTATTAATCTAACTTTTTGGAATAGAATGATGAAAGGAATGAAGATGCTTTTACAACAAATTTCAATGACCACAATTTTGCTCAAGTCTACCCAATACTTGACCATAAAACAGGAAGGCAAGGTCAAAATGAGACAGTATGACAGAAGACTAAGCAACTAGCATACCAAAATATTCAATCTTGTTATCAGAATAAAGTGCCACAGTCTTGTTTCTTCTCTCTATTCGCCTTTGCCTCTCTTTTTTCCCCAATCTTCCTATATTTTATTTTCATTTATTCATAAGATGTTCCTTTGTTTTGCTTTCAAGTATAGGTGATACATGCGTAAGTTAGAGATTTAAGACTACATATTTTAAAAAAAACTATTAAATACTTGCGTTTTCTACCTTGTTTTAAAAATTGTTTTTATTCATTCATGGATTCAACAAATAATGTGTGAGTCCTCCTTAGCGCCAGGGTACTGTGTTGGGGGCTAGGAGACACAGCTAAATACAGCAGGTGAATATCTACATATGCAGCAGGTATATTTTAGGTAGCAGCTCCTGAGAAGTACTTCCCTCCCAGGCTCAGTCCTTTCTTCCCAAAGGAAACATGGTGAATTAAACAAGATATATAATCCCTTCTTGGACTAGAAGTTCTAAAGTTTGACCTGGAGCAAGTAGAGTGACAGGCATGCTTGCTTCTGGACAGAATTCCAAAGGTGGACCTGGCTCTTGAAAGGTTCATTAAAAATTCAAGAATTCCAAGTTTCATTCTTCTTCAGTAATGCCTCTGGGTTTAAGAGGTATTAATAGAGTAGCTTTTGGAAGTCAAACAAGGGAATTCAGAAATACAGAAGTAAGTCAGGCCAAAGAGGAAGGCATAAGAATACTAAACTCTGAAGCCTGTAAAAGAAGCCTGTTTAATTTTAATCATCTTCACTAGAGTGTTTGTAATTGTTGATCTTGTATGGAATCTAATAGTTTTAATGAAAAATGTGTTAGGCCTTGGGTCCAAGGATATCATCATTATAAGTACATAAGTGCCTAGGACAATATAATTCTCTCTACACTGCTGTTGCTGTGGCCTTTGATCCATGATGTATTACTTACTTATTTATTGATTTATAAAAATGAGCTGTCAAGCTTTCCCTAAGAAGTCCAAGGGCACATGAAAAAAATGTAGGAAATATACAACCACAAAAAAATAAACCACTAAGTATAAACCAGATCCCCTAATGTCCAGGGCACTCTGCCTAGGTGAGTAGGATAAATCAAAGATACACTTTTTAGATACACCCTGAATGTCAACAAACAAGAACTCTGTAAAGCCCAAAGGAGGAAGTTATATAATAAGGGCTTATATGAGACATGATATACATTGGCAAAACTCTGATCTAAACACTATGAATTTATTTACATTTGGCTCTTCTTCAGAGACAGGTCTGAGACTCTCACCAGAAAGTATGAAGAGTATGATTTCTTAAAAACCAACAAAGCCAGAGGTCATGTACTTGACTTTCAGAATTTAGTATTATTTTAAGCCAATTAAAATAATTGGGTTTCACAGTGGAAAGACTCCATTAAATAATAGCTTTGTTCACTGTGAGTGTGGACTGTGTGAATTGTTATTGAGTAGGATAGAACTGGAGAAATTTAGAGATAGTTATTTAATTCACAGTAAAGACAGGCAGACTTGTCTGAAATCATCTCTGCTTAATACACACAGAACAGCAATCTGGTGAACTGAATCTGTACCATGTCATTTCTATTGACATAGGGCAAACAGTGAATATTTACTGTTATTAATTTTTCTCTATGACCTAAAATTTTAGAACATGGAACTTTTGTTTTTAACGCTAATTTTCAATCATTATTTAAACACTTAGTGCCAATAAAAGGTACATATATATTATTCTTCACCCCTCCTTTTCAACCCTAGCTAAAACACAAGGGATTTCATTATTTCCCTGAATATGGCCCCATTTCATTCTGCTAATGACAGTCCCTTGTCTAAAAGCCTATGATTTATTAATTTTGGTCTGTCATACACAGCCAATTCAGACTGGTTGAATAGGCCAAAAAAAAAAAAAAGTCAACTTGGATCCAGAATGATCCCATTTAGCTGTTGGCACAGAATAACTTACCAGATAATTCCTACACTCTCCACTTAAATTTGGCTGTGTAGTTCAATGTTTTTGACAAAAATACCAGAGTCCATACACGGTGATGGAATGCCTTAAATTTTCTGCAATCTGATCACTTTAAAGGTACAGAGATATGTTCAGAGATTATGGCCAGTGGATTAAGGCAGTAATCTTGTAACTGACATACTGAGTTGAATTTAACTTTGAATGTAGTAGCACCATTACTATGGCCTAAGGAGGGCTTTCTAGAAAGTGAGGTCACATTAGCATGATTTAGCTTCTCACTTGCCCCATTTTTTCTGTTATTCCTACAGCCTCACAGCTCCTAAAGAAATTTACAGCATCATTTGTCATTATTCTTCAGTAAATGCATGCCCATGGGCACTTCTTATAAAGCATAGTTTATATAGCACAAAGCCGCTAAAGTCCATAGCACCACCAGAAATGACCTTTGTATCCTCCACATTCTATTCAGCTAAAATGCTCTTATCCACTCCTCTTTTGAGGTGTTGACAGAGCTTTGCCCACCACTATTTTTCTGCCTCAGTAAAGGAAAACGCTAATCCCCAAAGTTATGCAGTTTACACTTAATTCATGAGTTGACTCCAATATGGTAGACATTCATAACCCCCAAAGGAGGGAAGCAGTCCAAGTCCTCTCTGGGTGGACTGGATGATTCACACACACATGCTTAGCTTCTGCTCCAACCTTTCCAGTGTCTATTCTATTGCCTGTCACTGTGCCTATTCAATAAAGTACTAACTTAGCAGAACAGCAAAAGGCTATCCAAGTGTACCCGTCTTAATATTTCATCCCCTCAGAAAGGAAATCTTAACTCTCCATATTCCTCAAGCAATCCTCTCCTCACAGTTCCTGTTTTTCCATCTGCTTAAGATGTATGATGGAAAAAATAAAAATCTCTTAATAAATAATAATTAATAATTTTTTTTAAAAAAATATGTATGTACACACAATTTTGAGACATACATTGTGGCCTTCACATCACTATCCCCCATAGAGCAGTCACATTCACAAAGACCTATTAATAGCAAGTATACATGCTTTCTGTCTTCTCAACACCCATCTATCAGACAGGGGTCCCACAAGAAACAGATGGTATAATCAAATGACAAACTGAAAAAAGTATAATGATGCAACAATTTATAAAAGTGTGGGTCAGATTAAGCTACCTATGAAGGACGATGAAACGTGCAAGGACTAGCTACAGTAGAAAGCTGTTACCCTCTCTACTCTAGATGAAACAAAAAAAGGGGGGGGGGATTATGTTACTCAGTGAGATCCAGAACCATAAGAACAGCACCAGTGAATTAAAATAGCTATTACGCTAGGTAAAGGAAGACTACTCAAACCAGGCAAGGAGAAGCAGAGAAAATAAAACTCCATCTTTACTGGAGTTCCCGTCATGGCTCAGTGGTTAACAAATCTGACTAGGAACCATAAGGTTGCAGGTTCGATCCCTGGCCTTGCTCAGTGGGTTAAGGACCCAAGGCGTTGCCGTGACCTGTGTTGGACTCGGCTCAGATCCCGTGTTGCTGTGGCTGTGATGTAGGCCAGTGGCTACAGCTCCGATTAGACCCCTAGCCTGGGAACCTCCATATGCCAAGGGAGTGGCCCTAGAAAAGGCAAAAAGATAAAAAAAATAAAAATAAAAAAAAACAACCTCCATCTTTCCTTATCTCCTGTCATCTAATCTCCAGCATTTCTGACCACAAATGGAAACTCTAAGGTAAGGGAGCTTAGGTGGTATAGCCCATAAAGAGGTCAGGCTCTTGAGAAACACATCTGGGCAGAGAAGGGCAAAGAACCAATTTGGTGAAGATTTATCAGCATTTCATGTCAGAAGGCCCTTACTGGCAGATCAATATCCTCTGGGCCAGAAAAGTAAACCTTATCAAGTTTTAGGGTCTCAAGAGCTGGAATGGATGGCAATTGAGTATTGATGTGTTATGAGCTGAATTTATCTCTTTTGAATGGATTGTGCCAGAACATAAAAAGCCAGTGCATAAAAGATATCATGTAACCTAGCGGATTCTTCATATCTATCTAGAAACCCGCTCATCCGTCCTGATAATTTACCAGATAAAAAAGCATTCTTTAATACAATTCACCTTCCATCCTAATAGAGAGACCAATTTGCATTTATAAAAACATTTACTGGTAAGTATCTCTGAAGACAGAATAAGCATTGTACATAGAAAACAAATTATTAGAATTATTAGGTACCACCCTTGGTGGCTGATACCGAAGTATCAAGATGAACCATATTCTTCCATAATTTTCACTGCTAAAGGTCATGGAAAACTGAAGTCCCATGTTGTAAAGTGCTGGTTGTTTAAAACACATGCAGAATAGGAGAAATATAAATGGGAGACTGAAAACCAAGACGAGACACCAAGGTGGACCATGATAGAACAGTCGTTCCTACCTGCCAAACTGCAGTGAAACCAGGAGCTTTCAGTGTAGTGGCTGAGTCACTAGGGGAATCTGGTGGGAGGTAGTAGTGCCAAGTAGTAAAAAAGCCATGGATATAGAGCCACTCAGCAGCAGTGGTTCAACTTGAAGTTCAACAGACACTAAGTTGACCTCCAAAAGGAGTTTTATTGGCTGAGCCTAGTCTCTCTCAGATCAGCTTGTTCCCAGCTTAATCCTACTGTTCTCATGGACAGTCACCTAAATTTACAATTTCCCGTTAGGAGGAGGATATAGCTGATTTTTAAAGTGAAAGGTGCTAAAAGCCGACATAGGGTGATGGCTATGAGAATGCTAAAAAAGAAATGTGTATGAAAGATATGGTAAAGTATCATAAGATATAGTAATATTCCAGAACATAGCCAGACACGAATTCTAGCAATAAATCAATAAATACTAATATTTGTTCAATGTGTTCTGGCCCAAAAAAATGAGGACAGCAGAGAACCAGGTGCCATCCCTTAACCAAATTTAATGACCTCTGTTTTCCTTTGCAACTTCTTCTTTGTCTTATGTCAAGGAATTGGATATGCCAAGGTGATACGAAAGTACTCACTGTTAACGAAAGCTTGCCTTTTGTAATTTATTCCCACATTTAAGCATAAGAATGAAGTAAAGTTACAAGAAAAGGAAATTGTGTCTTCGAAAAATAGTGCCAAGTGAAACCCAGAGTGCTAATGAATTTTCTTATAAATTTTCAAAATTGATACATTCTTTTGTGTTACATATAATGGGTATAAGATAATGAGTTGAATGATATTTTTAAAAGACTGACATGAAAAGCAATCAAATTCATAAAATGAAAAACTCATGCTTTGGTGTCTGTTTTTATTCCCTTGAACTGCGTGCTTAAATTCAAAGAGGAAGACTGACTGAAATTTTTACAGAAGCCATGTGTCAAATCGAAACAAAACACTATACTACCAAAAATATGATACTGCTTTTTAGGGAAAAAAAAGTTGTTAAATGCTTCTTCCACATTTCTTTACCCAAGATGTGGCTCAAAACACAAATGATAAGTGCTCTGAGAATAAACTAATGTGAAAGTATAGAAGAAAAATCCCAAATATTTTCCAATTCTTCCTCTGGGAATGCTTAGGAGCCACTGTGGCAAAGAGAGGCTTGCCTCATCCCAGAACATACTGGGAAGAGTAATGCAAAATCAGAGCCAAAATGGGGCACCAGCTGACCCCATAGAAGTCAATAGCTTTTGTTGATTCAGGTATCTATGTAGCAGAGATGATACAAACCAACAATGAATCTTTGTCCTAGAAATTAACCCAGAAATCTCAAAACTGTGTCTTCAGTGTTTCTTGGATTTCATTCTATTAGAAATCCTGCCACATTTCAGTATTTTCATTCTTGTCCTAGATGAAATCAGAAAGCAGAGAGGCATTGAGAATTCTGTTTTTAAATAAAAGTAAACATTTTTAAGTGACTCTAGGTCTCTGTTTAGTATTTTTGTGACCCAATTACTGAGCTTCAATGTTCCACAGATGTCATATTTCTCTGTGGTACAAGTTTACTGAACCAATATCAGGCTAATATTAATAAGAATGTTAATACGTGTCTACAAAGTGTTTAATAAGCATTTCATATCATACTTTTCAGTGCTTGGTCAAGAATTATACAAACAGTGGTCTTGGGGGGGGTATTTGTTTGTTTTTCCATGGTGACTGCTGAGAACTTCATGAATAACTTTTGTGTTTGGGCATCTAAGGCAATAATTATTCCGTTTTATTCCCCATCATTTGGGTGAAAGCTATATAGATGGCAACCCCAGACTTTTCTGAACCAAATTTATCATTCAGTAAATTAATTATTCAACAGGAAGTTGGGCATTTTCTAAAATATATTGATCCTTTCAAGTCAAAAAGAGTCAACTAATTCTAAGAGAACAATTTTGAATAGATGAGAATAGTTCTTGGATTTATTTTCCTACTGATACCTTACTGGAGTATATTTCTGTGACTTCTAATAGTAACCTCACAATAAAAATGCTGGATCCATGCTGCAGAATTGTTACTTAACTGCCCCAACTGACACCCAAATGAAGGTCTCAATCTATTAAAGGGCAAATGGAGGAAGATTAAATTCTAAAGCAATCATCTACATGACCTTAGACACACTTTGAAAATTTCCCTATTATTGCTTTTTTCTCTTCTGTGCTTCTTTAAGAGTTAATGCTTGCAGAGTTATTTACTTACCAGAGAGAAATTTGCCATTTAGTACACAGATCATTATTATATCTTTGTTTTGTGGTGTGACAAGCATGAAATAATACCTCCATTATTATAACATGCTCTTCAGTGAGTAGGGAAGAACTATGTGACCATGGTGTGTCATCATTATAATACTTTTCCTTTTTCCTTAGCCTCTTTCACTGAAGATGGCAGAATCTACCCAATTTTGAGACCAATCATTTGGATTCAGGAAAGGTCACAGAAGTGCAATCTGTCCATGGCTTCTGTAATGCTGTCACCAACAAATGGACTAGAACAATTGCATGGGTTACCACGGTATAATATCTTCAAAATCACCTAAAACTTACCACAAGCAAAAATAATCTTTGAATTTTGTTTATTGCCTGCCCACAACTCTACCTGCGTATACCAAAAATCACTATCCTTAGGGAAATCTTTTATCAACTGGGTGCTGAAAGTGTGAATTAGATAGGAACCGAAAGAAATAAACTATGCCTAAGAAGACAACAGCTATTTTTTTTTTTTTTTTGGTCTTTTTGCCATTTCTTGGGCTGCTCCCATGGCATATGGAGGTTCCCAGGCTAGGAGTCTAATTGGAGCTGTAGCTGCCGGCCTACGCCAGAGCCACAGCAACACGGGATCCGAGCCACATCTGCGACCTACACCACAGCTCACCACAGCTCACAGCAACGCTGGATCCTTAACCCACTGAGCAAGGCCAGGGATCGAACCCGCAACCTCATGGTTCCTAGTTGGATTCGTTAACCACTGCACCACGACGGGAACTCTGACAACAGCTATTGACTGCCACCTATTTGGGGACACCTCATCCTAGCCCAGAGAGACCTCCAATGTACTATACACGTTTCACATTTTACTTCAGGCCAAGTAGTAACTCTTCCCTAAGAGAAACTGAACTGCCTTCAAGTTCACATAAATAGCTACAAAATGTGCTCTGCTTAATCATATCTAAGAAATTGAGAAGAGTAATAGTTACCCCAACTAAAATCTAAAAAAAAAAAAAATGTACTTGGTAGTTAAACTTAACAGAGAAATTGCCTTTTAAAAGAACCACCTTTAAATAAAGTCAGTGAAACCAGAGAGGCAAAAAGAATTTGGGTTAAAATTTTGACTTTGAAAACACTGTTATGAAAACAAGCACAGAATTCTCTCCAAAATGCCTCCTAGTACCATACTAGTTGGTCAAAAGACTGGGCAAGCTTCCTGCCAAAACTCAATAAAGGAACACTAATTGAAAGTAATTCAACGACAAGCTATGTATAATAGCTGTTGAACGTAAAAAGAATAAACATGAGCTATGACTAAACATTGTAGACTTAAGCAGAAATGTTGAGTTTCATTGTAGTAGAGGATTTCCGGATATTAATTCAACCCAATGTATCTGCTGAAACTGATTAGAGAGGATGGTAGTGGTAGTTGTAGTGGCAGAATTCCGAATTCCACAGCGCTGACTGTACAACATCAGTTCTGTTCCTGCGAAACCAAACTGCTTTCATCTGCCTGATTTCTTCCCTATTACTTTTGACTCTTGATGACAAATATGCAAGGAATGGTGCCAAAATCCAGTTGGCACTTCATTATCTGAACTTGTTCCACAATGCCTAAGTTTTAAAGTATTTGATTTTGTTACAGTAAAAAACAAATTTGTGACCGAAACTCATGGGAATGTTAGGATAACAGAAAGATTGGTAAACAGAAAGCTAGAAGTATCACTAACAGGGACTTATTTTTCTGCTTATGCTTCTAACTCAATGAATATTAGGAAAGTTATTCAACCTTTCTGAATTTTTTCCAGTGATTAGGTAAAAGCAACAATGTTTACCTGCAAATTTCCTGATGGAACAGCTAATACACATGAGAACCAAAGATATTTCCACATTTCAAGTGCACATAACTAATAAAAGGAATAAGAAGCATGAATAATTCAATATATTAATCTAAAAACAGTATAAACACTATTAAGCATTGATACATATTTAAAATTTTTCACTTTCAGTGACCCATATACATATATGACCAAACACATGGATGCACACAAAAAGCCACACAAATATACACAAAAAAATGACACCCTCCAATAACCAGCCTGATCTTGTTCCTCTCTCTCTATTCAACCTTACAGTTACAAGTTAGTCTGAGACCTAACTAGACAGCAGGGAAAAAAAAAAAATCAATTGTTATCTATAAATTATTTTAAAGCCCTGGCTTTATTTCTTTAGCTTTTTATTACAGTAAATTTTAAATGCTAACAAAAGTAGGATTAATAATAAACTCCCATATACACAGGATGTAGCTTCAACAAGTTTCAATCCATGGTTAATATTAATTCACTTATACCCCCCATCTACTTCTCCCTTCTACATTATTTTAAAGTAAATCTCAAATATCATATTATTTCATCCACAAATATTTCATCATATATCTCGAATAATTACACTTTAAAAATAGCCAAGAGGAAGTTCCTGCTATAGTGCAATGGAATTGGCAGCCTCTCTGCAGCTTCAGTCCCCAACCCAGCACAGTGGGTTAAAGGATCCAGCGTTGCCACAGCTGCAGCATATGTCACAACTGCCACTCGGATCTGATACCTGGGAACTCCATATACTGTGGGGCAGCCAAAAAAAAAAAAAGAAAGAAAAGAAAAAGGAAAAGGAAAATAGCCAAGATATCATTATGCCGACTAAAACAATTAACAATAACTCTTTTTTTTTTGCTATTTCTTTGGGCCGCTTCTGTGGCATATGGAGGTTCCCAGGCTAGGGGTCAAATCGGAGCTGTAGCCGCCGGCCTATGCCAGAGCCACAGCAACGCGCGATCCAAGCCGCGTCTGCAACCTACACCATAGCTCACGGAAACGCCGGATCGTTAACCCACTAAGCAAGGGCAGGGACTGAACCCGCAACTTCATGGTTCCTAGTCGGATTCGTTAACCACTGCGCCACGACGGGAACTCCAACAATAACTCTTTATCAAATGGCCACCCATGTTCATGATGTCTCTTTTTTTAAGTTAATTTGAGGTGGGGGGTTTTTTGCGGTGGGTTTTTTGGGTTTTTTTGGTTTTTGCTTTTTTGCTTTTTAGGGCCTCACCCTCAGGTGAGGAAGTTCTCAGGCTAGGGGTCGAATCAGAGCTGGACTACATCACAGCCTACATCACAGCCACAGCAACGCAGATCCAAGCCGTGTCTGTGACCTACACCACAGCTCATGGCAACGCTGGAACCTTAATTCACTCAGTGAGGCCAGGGATCAAACATGCATTCTCATGAATACTTGTCAAATTCGTTTCTGCTGGACCACAACGGGAACTCACAATTTAAGTCATTTTTGCAAAAGCACTAAGACATTTTTAGCCTTCTTCCTTTCCTTAACTTGAGCTCTCATATGAAAAGCAACGTGGACAGAATATGACTTAGATTACAGAAGAAAGCTCAATATGGTATCCCTCCATTTTAAATGATATAATTCTTGTTTGAAGGTTTGCACACTATATGTATTATTAGTTTCTTTTTGGAACAAAAAGAACATAGAATACACATCTCTTTCTAAAACTGAGCAAGGAGTTCCCGTTGTGGCTCAGCAGAAAAATATCTGACTAGTATCCATGAGGACACAGGTTCGATCCCTGGCCTCGCTCAGTGGGTTAAGGATCTGGCATTGCCGTGAGCTGTGGTGTAGGTCACAGACGCAGCTCAGATCCCAAATTCCTGTGGCTGTGGCATATGTCTGTGACTATAAATAAATTAAAAAAAAAAAAAGTATACTTTATTTCCATGGCTTGCACTAAAAATTTTTCCAAATGTTCTTGAGTTATACTGCCATTTACTACTATGTGAGATACTTTGGAACATTCCTATAGTCATTTAACCCAAAACAAATCAACAAACAGTGACAAGTAGTCAAATAATGCAAATAATTGATTCATTTCATTCTTTCTCTTGGCTGTAGTAGTTCAGGTCATTTTCATTTTCAAATAACAAGACTAAAAAACTTTTCTAAACTGTTTACCCAGAAATGTTTTTAAATGTAAACATGTGACAGCTGAATGAACTATAGTTAGCAGGGAAAAGTAACCTCACCATTCATGAATTATGTGTTGATTATTGTTACGTTGTTCTAAAACTCTCAGTATATTAATAACATGAAGTTAAATGTCTCGGTATTACATGAAACAAAATCTAATCAAGCTCATTAAAAATTAAATAAATAAAGGAGTACCTAAGGTGTGAAGAGAGGAAGCAAGACATCTTGTTGGGTACATGGAGCTCTCCTGAAATGAGGTTCAACTGGGTTAGATGGGACTGGCTGTCCTTCTCTTCAGAGACAACCAGCACCTCTCTCCCTCCCCTTCTTTCCTACTTGCTTGTACTTCTTTCTGGCATAAGCTCCATTCTTTTCTCTGCAGAACGGCTTCCTCCGCAGACCCATGAATTTGTGTCCTTCAGATTTGAGCATATGCGTAGGTTTGGCCTTTTATGCTACAGATTCTGGGCCTGATTCTCCATGATTTTTCTTTTTTTTTTTGGTCCAGTTCCCTACCACTGGCTGGATTACACAGAGTGCCAACACTTCCTGGGTGTAATCACTCCTATATTATTCAACTGGAAAGAAAACATTCCTGAAGTACCTACTACAACCCAATAATGTAGCAGGGGCTAAAGATTTAGAAATCACTGAGGTAGTTCTACTTGAGAGAAAATGAGCCAATAATTAGAATTCTAATGATATGTGTTTATGCTGGTTTGGTGGCTTTGTGACTATGAGAGCACTAAGTGGGGACCTTTGACATCACAGAGGGATCAAAGAATATTTCTGTTCCTCTTCTATACCTTACCATGACCTGCACATACGTCTGTAACAAGTTCATTTAATTGTTTACATACCTATCACCCATACACTGAAAGTTCCTTTGGAGCAGTGGCCATATTTTACTCATCTTTATATCTCCAGTGACAATTATGCTTGATGAATAAATAATAGATGAAATGTTGCTTGAACTGAAACATCATACACAACTAGGAAATGGATTTTTCTTTTTAAAGGAAGAGGAGGCATCTTATATTTGCAGGTAACCAGGTTTAGGAAATGCCTTAAACCACAGTATGTTCAAGGCATTTCATGCAGTTCAGAGAGTCTGAGACTTACAGGCTTGATGGTGAATGGAGGACAGTGGGACTGGGATGCTGGCAGTCAAGAATGGACTTTGCAAGTCTCATTAAGGAATCTTAACTTGATACCAAAAGCAATGAGGAACCATTAAAGCACTTTAGAGCAAAAATGCATTCTTTAAGTGTATTCTGGCAGTCACAAGCAGATGGGTTTCAGTGACAAGTGTACAGGGTCAGGAAGATGACTTCAGAGGTTCTTGCAAAATACAACTAAAAATGGATAAGTCAAGTCACTTCTGGTTCAACCACAGCCCCATCCTTAAGCACAACCTAGTACAATTCAAATGGTGAGAGTCCTCCTTGGACTGCCATACTCCACTTTTGGTTAGGATTTCCATTTCCTAAGAACTGGCATCTACATCAGAACAACACAGTTTCCTTCTCTCAAGTGTTTCTTGATCCACCCTCACAGAATCTTTCAGATTTTAATCACCTAAAAGCCCATTCTAAAATGGGATTTCTCCAGTAGCCTGCTCTGTGGAGGTCTTAGAAGAACAGGATATCTAGCCTGCACTCTTGGACAGGTAGTGCTGTTTCTATTTCTACTCTCCTGAGGACACAAAAGCAAATACACATGGATAAATAAAGAAAAATTAGTAATTTTCACACTGGATGCAAGACTATAAGGATGTTCATCACTGCATAAAATCTGTCCATTCCCATATTAATTTCCACTCCAGTGGTAAAATGAATGTGGACTACATTTTACATTATCCCATTACCTTCATTATGACTGTTTATTAACTTAAAATACTTTATCACAAATAATATTTGGGCTTTCATGATATTGACAACAAATCTTGGCTTTAAGTATGCCTGCATTCTCCAAGTCACACATACTATTCTCTATTCAAGTAAGTCACCAGATACAACTACAGTGGGGAAAGAGTCACTGACGTGGCATCACACCCAGCTCTTGCAGGCCTGTGTAACCTTGAATGTTTCTTAGTGCGGCCCCTCAGCATAAGCATTCTTATTTGTAAAAAGGGGGAAAAGATATACATTAATTCTAAATGATAATATTTAGCATGCTCTTGACTCTGATTATATAATAAATGTCCAAATGAAACCTCAGATTCAAAATGGCACATGCCTTAATGTTGCATGTGAGCAAAGCAGAGTTCTTGTCTTAAGCTGAATTTGAAGAAAAGTTCATCCACCCAGAGGTTTACCTTAAGTTCTGAAAAGCTGCAAACACGTCATAAACCAAACCACAATAACAACAACAAAAAAGTTCTCCTAAAAACCAGTAGGCCCAAGCTTCCTTTTTAGTCAAAGTAATTAGGCATAATTACTTTTTTCATCCCCTTCTCTGTCTTCATCTATAGTTACAGTTTTTGTATTTTTATTTTTGAATAGATAATACATACAGATTGTTCAAAGTCCAAAAGTGTATTCGGTGGCGTGAGTCTCCCTTCTTCTTCCTCCCTCCCCCTTTATCCTAGCCAGTTTGCCTGCCTAAAGCAGCCACTTTTCCTAGCCAGAATTACTTTTTCTATTTGATATCATCAGAAATATCTTTTTCATTAATGCAGAAAGATTTCCTAATGCACTAACAGTGCCTCCATTTGAGCAGGTGATTATAGTAAACATATAAGACATGTGGGCCTGTTTGTTTGCTCTAGCTCCTACTTAACTATTTCCTTTGGGATGAGTGGCTTCGAGGTAAATCTAAGGTCAGAGTCTAGCTGAGTCAATGCACAACAGTGACACAGCAACACATTTAAGTCATCTGGTAAGTAAAACAGCCAGGCAGCAAGAGTTAAAAATGGATATTTCAAAATCATTCTTTACTCTAGCCACATTTCTTTAGAATAAGAGGCACTTGCTTGAAATATACAACCTTTAACAAGGGCCACCGACTCAGAAAGAATTACCTCCCGAAAGAACTGGGACACCCAAGTGTAAGTCTATGGAGATCACTTGGAACCTTCCAGTGAGGAAACTGGTTTTAAGAGAAGCTCAGTGGGGTTGTTTTTTTTTTTTTTTTTGGTTTTTTTGTTGTTGTTGTTGTTTTTCTTTGTTTTTTTTTTTCCACTAGACTGCAAGGACTCTGGACTACAATCTAATGTTAAAACAGCATTAAAGTGGACTTTTCCTTGTCTTAGTGAAGACCAATTAAGAACCAAAGCTCATCAAGAGCCAATCAGCACCAGAGGATGTGCAGGAATTTCTGCAGAAAGAGCAATAAAACTGGCTAATATAATTTAGAGAGGGTCTACTGCATCCCTTAACACCTATTCACTGATGGTGTGAATGACATCCCTTCAGGGAAAGAATTTTCTACCTAAGAATAAACATAAAAACTAAACTTTAAAGATGAAGCCAAAGATGATACAATGTAATGCAATGAAACAAGCCTGCAAAAGCTTGCATTGTTAATATTTTGGCATTGCTTTTCTGATGGGCTGAAACACATTTTTGAATAAAGCAAGTCTAGGTAATATAATAGTATGCAACTGATCACATAAAAATTTCAAGTCATGTCTGTTCCCATTATATCCACAATGCCAGTTTTAGAGATTATTTTTCAGTCTTTATTAGGGCAATCTAAAGACATTAGATTTTCTATTGTAGTGGTTTACAACAAAACCTCTTTTAATAAATATTAATATTGGATATTAAAGAGGAGATAATAAGGAAACATGAGATTCAATGATGAGATCCAAAGAATGTTTGAATAATTTAAGTTTCATTGATTCCAACTGTTGAATAACATTTGATATTCTCCAAACACTCACTAGCAATCTCACCAGAGCATGGCCAATGATTAACATCAAATAGACTTGTTTTCTAAGAGGCTCATATAATCTTCCCATTCTCTTTTCCTTGATTGTATTTTTCTAGGGTTGTATCCATGCACAAGTAACCAAGTGGAAACTAGCTCCTCCCAAGAGAACTGTATGTCCCTTTGACACTCAGACCTTCAGTGAAATCCTGGTGTGACCCTGACACTTAAGAAATTTAGAAGCTTTGGGAGTTCCCGTGGTGGCGCAGTGGTTAACAAATCCGACTAGGAACCATGAGGTTGCCGGTTCGATCCCCGCCCTGATTGCTCAGTGAGTTAATGATCCGGCATTGCCGTGAGCTGTGGTGTAGGTCGCAGACGCAGCTCGGATCCCGTGTTGCTGTGGCTCTGGCGTAGGCCGGTGGCTACAGCTCCGATTGGACCCCTAGCCTGGGAACATCCATATGCCACAAGAGCGGCCCAAGAAATGGCAAAAAGACAAAAATAAATAAATAAATAAATAATAAAAACTTAATTATAAAAAAACAAAATTAGAAGCTTTGGAGTTCCCATCGTGGCTCAGCAGAAACAAATCCAACTAGTATCCATGAGGACATGGGTTCAATCCCTGGCCTTGCTCAGTGGGTTAAGGATCCGGTGTTGCCATGAGCTGTGGTGTAGGTTGCAAGCCAGCAGCTACAGCTCCCATTCAACCCCTAGCCTGGGAACCTCCATATGCAGTAGGTGCGGCCCTATAAAAAAAAAAAGAAAGAAAGAAAAAAAATTAGAAGCTTTAAGACATACCAGCCTGAGCTGCTGAAGGTCCCAAAGAAATTTAGCTGAATTGAGGACAGTTGGTAGATTTAATAATTTTCCTGGATCTCCTGAAAAGGGAGCTATTATTTATAGAAAATTATTTAGAACTTTTCAATGCTAAATGATTTATATAAATCAACCTACCTGACCTCTAGTTTCACTGATGTACACAATCTTCAGTCCTGGAAAACTTAAATTCTATCACCCAAAATTATCACAGATCAGTGGCTTGAAACATTCTACCATGACCAAGAGTAAGAAATCTATTTTATATAATTTAATAGAATTACTCAGACCCCATAGACATATGTATTCACATACATACATATATATGAAACAAAACATCACATAGTAGAACTTTTAACTACAATGTGAAATGAATTCTGATATTTTCTATTATAAACTATACAGCTGATTCTTTAAAGTGGTCTATTACGTCACTGAGAACACTGAATTAGTGAACACTAAACCACTGCCTCCAGGGAAAATATAATATTAAGTCCCCTTGGTCACAATCTTTTTGTCAACCAATCAATACACAATCTTATTTTATGTATGATAGGTGTTAAAAGACACCTAATTTAACATATATTGTTGATTCATTAACACTGAACTTGTGGCAGACAGCACCACAACTTGTGCCTGGACAGAGCTTATCTAAGACATATTTTCTCCATAAGGCAAACCACAGCCTTCTTGCATCAGGAATACTAGACAGCACTTCAACACTAGGCTTGGGGGCCCCTAGAAACATCAAAATCACCAACAAAAAAGCAAAAATCGTAGCACCAAATAGGTTGCAAAAAAAGGATAATTGTTTACAGTATAAGAGCTGAAAAAAAAGATGGACTATAAAGGTAAGCAATTTAACTGTCAAGATTGACTTGACCACCATTTTATCTGCATATTTAAATGAATGAAAAAAAAACTGTCAATACAAAGGATCTCATTTTAACAAGACTACTTAGATCAGAATAATGTAGAAATCATGAAATCAGTAATGCATTATCAACATTGCACATATGCTTAATAATAGCAACAATGAGGAGATACTTTGGTATACTCATTCAAAGTAAGAATTTTTCCCCAAGGCTGTTCTAGGGAACAGAACACTCCTGGGTGGATGAGGGTCAGAGCTGTATCTACAACAGAGCTGGGGGAGCGGGGCGGGGAGAGAAACCAAGCTATGCCTACAAATCAAAAACTTTCAACACATCAAAAAAATTTGTCTTCACTACATACAGTATTTGTATTATAAAAAGAATCAGGAACAACTGTAATGAGCATCATCAAAAAGAGAATAAATGAAAAAAATCATACTATTTTCATAAATTGAATTATAGTGATGAAAATGAATAAACTAATAACAACATGGAAAAATATCAGAAATATATAGTCAAGCAGAAAAAAGGGTGAAACTATATGGTATGTGAACATTTATCTAAAGTTAAAAATATAAAAAACAATACAACATATAGTTTAAGGTTGCATGCAAAATTAGTAAAATATAAAAATTTAAGATCATTGCTACATTTGTCAAGGGAAGAAGGGAGTAGTACCTGAAAAATCTTCTGTCTTAAGCTGGACTGGGATAGACAGAAGTCTATTTCATTATTTTCTTTACTTTTTTTTAACCTTACATGTCTTATTAAAATATTTAAAGCACCTATTTATACATATATATGTGCAAAACTTATACTATCTCCTCATCACAGAAAAGATAACAATTCATAGTGATAGTATGATTAGAAGAATTAGAGGGAATTTATCAATGTCAAAAGTGTGTTCTACCACTCCAAACCCAGATTACAGTTTCTGATATCATCTTCCATAAAAAGAATCAAGACCTGGTGAATAGAATGATTCTAGGGTTGAAGCTGGGAATAAAAGATAAGCCTGAAGCAACTTGTGGCATTAGAAAGTAAGGAAGTACCCAAAAAACCAAAAACCCACAATGAAGGGATTATGTCAAGGGGACATAGAAGCCAACTGGAAGAGCACCCAAAGGCCAAGTTGGAACAACTTGAGCAATACAATAACATAATACTGGATTAAAACCCAAAGTATAGAATTAGCACTTTGAGTCTGATATGATATTAAATAAATATCAGGAAAAGAATAGGCAAATCTCCCATGCAGAGAAATTCCTAATAATTTACACAGATACTCCACCTTCAAGGAAGTAGAGCATAACTCCCTATCCTTTAAGTGTAGGATGTACACTCGTGGCTTCCAAAAGAGAACAGTATTGAAAGAGAGAACAAAGAGTAATTTTACAGTGGAGAAACTTGAGAAATACTACCTTAGCCAGGTGATAACCATGGCAACAAGCATAAGTGATTTTAATAGAATGTACACAATATCACGTGTTGAAAAAGGCACTTTTATTCCTCCTAAAGACCTGTAACTCCAATCTAGTCAGGAGGAAAATATCGGACCAACTCAAACTGAGGGACAGTCTACAAAATATCTGACCAATATTCCTCAAAACTGCCACAATCATCAAAATCAGGGAAAGACTGAGAGACTGTCACAGCCTAGAATATCCTAAGGAGATGCAAGGACTAAATGTAATGTGGGGATTTCCCATTGTGGCTCAGTGGGTTAAGAACTCAACATAGTCTCTGTGAGGATGCGTGGCCTCGTTCAGGGGGTTTAGGATCCGGCATTGCCAAAAGCTGCGGCATAGGCTGCAGATGCAGCTCAGATCCAGTGTTGCTATGACTGTGGTGTAGGCCAGCAGCTCCAGCTCTGATGCAACCCCTAGCCTGGAAACTTCCATATGCAGCATGTATGGCCCTAAAAAGAAAAAAAAAAAAAAAAAAAAAAAAACAAAATAAATAAATAAATAAATATAATGTGGCATCCTAATGGGATCCTAGAACAGAAAAAGAACATTAGGGTGAACCTAAGGAAATCCAAATAAAGTACAGACTTTAGTTAATAATAACATCTCCATATCAGTTCATTAGCTATGATTATGATACCAGAGTAATGTTAACAATAGGGGAAGGTGGCTGCCAGATATGGAGGAACTCTCTATAATGTTTTTCTAAATCTTCCATAAATCTAAAACTATTCTAAGATTAAAAAGCTTATTTTAAAAACTCTCTCCTCAATTTTGACTAGGACTGTGGGGGGAAAGCTGGAAATATTCAAGAAAAAGAGTAAGTGTTTATTTCTGAAATATCACTGTTTTTTCCATCCATAAACCAAAAAAAATTGAATTTCCTGATCTCTTAATGAAGCTAATTATCTAACTTACGAACTCAGAAATAAACCTACTTGTAAAGGTCCTCTGAAAAGGAAGTATCAAGGGCTTGACCAGAAGCTAATTTCTTCTCAATTTTTTCCACCTTCAGTAAGGTACATTGCATTACCCAGTTTACACAGAGAAATAACTACAAATCAGGAACTGGTGTTAGAAGCAAGAATTAGAACCTGACCTTGTGAACCAGTGGTCAGACATCACTGGTCTCAAAAGGGAGAAAAACACAGATCATCAGAAAAACAGAAGAACTCATCAAGACTACAAGCTTCAGACAAAAATCTGGCTTGACGATTGCGAGCTGAAATCAGAAAGTAAGATCATCCTATTATCGAGACATCAATCCCTCTAAATTTATAACTTGAGAATAATTAAACATAAGGCTTAATTTGTCCATATTTGCCATGAAGATCATGGCACCAGGGATAGGCTCATAGCTAAATATCAAGTATAACCTAAAATTCCACTAATGTAAGAAAAATATAAATTTTCTAGGAAGCAAACTACCCATTCTTTTGAAAAGAAACCAAGGGAAATCAGGTCAAGCTTGAGTTGTTCTCAAGTTTGAATACAATTTCTTTCTAATACATTAAATCTACCACAAAACCAAACCTATTAGCAGCAATTATTTAAAGGTTTCTTAAGGAGCATTGTCATCTTAAGGCATTAATTCACAAGTCTCCTGAAGTTTTCTATATAAGAAATATTTCAAGTGGTAATGTCAGCTGCCAAGGAAAGGGAAGACCAGATGCCTTACCAGGCAACTTTTTTTCCAGATCCTTGGCTCCAAAGGAGGTGGAATGGGGACAGAAAAGGATAGGGGTTAAAGAGTATGTAAGCAAAAGAGAAAAAAAAAGTCAGAAGGGAAATTATAACTGACTTCTAAGAAGATGTATTTATTTTGGTTTCTTTTTTGCAGAATTGCTTGCTGGTTATTTTAGGACTCATGTTTAAGTCTTCAGATCTCTCAGAAACAATTCCTTAGGTTAAAAAAAAGAGAGATAGAGGATAAATCTTGCTCTGTTTATTTCAGTCATTTGTACATGGGTTTTGTTTCCTGTATAAAGTGGTTTTATTTAATAATGAAGTCACACCCCAAAAAAGAAATAAAGCAAAGAAAAACTGAGGGGACTGATTTCTTTTTATTATTTGGTCTGAAAATAAAGTTCCAGTTCATCTTTAAGTCAATGACTTCCTTCTTCTTTTCCCTTTTTTTTTTTAATAAATCAAGAAGATTCAAGTTCCAGCTCAAACCTAAAACATTGTTACTGTATGTGTTGTACTAGAAGGGAGCTTACAGTTTGGCTTCTGCTAAGCCTGGCAATGAGGATTCAATCCATCATGATCCAGGCAAGGATGAAAAAAGAAAAGAAAAAAACTCAAGAGAAAATTTCCAAGGAAGACAGCATGCACCGCAAACCTGTTTTATGACGTGTCTTCAGGGAAAGAGACTGCAAAGAGCATGACTGGCATTTACTAGGGTAATTTTTAAGACCATTCATGGAGGTGAAGTGAGGATAAAGGAACTTCAATGTTGGCTTATTTCTCCCATTTTTTTGCCTTTTGAGTAAGCTCAAGCACATAGGTGGGACACAAATGTTAAAAAGAGAACATGGTGATGACTTGAGTATTCTAGCATCTCTGCCCACTACATCTCACAGCTGAGAGCTTATGTCTTTAAAATATGGGAGAACTAAGCTAAATGTTGATGGAAAAAGGCCATGATCCAGAATCTTGCATTTATATTACATCATCTGAAGTTTTTTTCAGTAAACCATTCCAAATATTCAATAAAAATTGTTTTCAACCAGTGGATCATTCAGATTATCAACTCATTAAGAACAGCAAAATATTATGAACTTTAATACATAATAATAAAGAAACCTCTCATCAATTTGAACTCCATTAATCTGGAATTTGTGTTATCTGACTTGGGCTTCCTTTGCCGTATTTGTAAAGAAAGCAAATTATGTGAGGTAAATCTCTCTGATGTAAACAAGATTTCAGGGGGGAATGCTTTGATCAAAATTTGATCACAAATTGTTTTCAAGCACTACATAACAGCATTCATTTGCATATAAACAATTAACGTGTTAATGTCATCTTATCTATTCACCAAAACATAGCAGGCCTTCTCTCGCCTTGACAAAGCTTTGTTTACAGATAATTCAAAGTATTTCGTGTTTATGAAAATAATGATGCCTTTCTTTAAATCTAACATTTGAACTTTTCAACAATTCAGACTTGCCTCCCCCACTCCAAGTAATTTAGTTTTTGTACAATATAACTTTTTCATGTAAATGATGGGACATGCTATAATTATATAAAGTCAAGCCTCTGATATTTTTTCAGTCCAAGATGTGTGGATAGTAAACACTATTTGTGGGGAGTTGAAAGGAACTAAGTAAGAGGGGTTGAGATTCAAATCCCACAGAGGTAGTTGAGTTGTACATAACTTTTTCCTGAGCAGAGTTTGAAATTGTCTTCCAAAGGTTAACAATTTCCATGACTTCACTAAATTTTACTGTTAAATGGTTTCCATGTTCTATGTTTAAAAAAAAAATCTTTCCTCTGGAACTTCTCTGTCATTTGCAGCTTTAACTTTTAGTAAGTTTCCCTCTCACAGGAATGTCAAACTTAATCAAACAGTTGTATAAGATTCAACTCCACTCACTTTCTAAATAAATTCACTTAAATCAAGATACTTTCAGCATTTGCTTTAGAACAAGATGTTCCCAAAGCCAACTGTTTATGTTGCTGAGAAACTAATTCTCAAGTGCGACAGTCTCACATTTTCTATCAGGAGAATTGAAGCCACTCACAATTTAATCTATTGTTAAGACTAATCTGGGCTCGCCCAGAACTGCTTACTAATTATTACATGTTTAATAGGTACATTACAGACTCTGTAAATGGCAACAAATATTTTTTAAAAAATAAAGAAAAATTTTAATTCATATACAATTACAGGAAAACTGAAATTCTGAAATATTAGAAAGATCAGAAAAAACATGTATGTAAAATTATTATTTAGAACATATCTATGCCACATTGATTTGTAAAAGAAATGTCACCTACATTCCACCCTCCTTTTTGCCTTCCCTGTGTTTCCACATAGCCTCAGATGACCACTCTCCCTCTGTCTTCTAATGCTTATGACACTCTCACCTTCTCCTCTTGTACTAATCACTTTTTATTTTAAACTGCAGTTGTTTACAATGTTATAGCTGGAAAACATTTTCTTTGCTTTGCTTTGCTTTTTAGGGCTGCACCCGCAGCATATGGAAGTTCCCAAACTAGAGGTCATATCAGAGCTAAGGCTGCCAGCCTATGCCACACAGCAGCGCCAGATCCAAGGCACTACTGCAAACTACACCACAGCTCACAGCAATGCTGGATCCTTAACCCACTGAGCAAGGTCAGGGATCAAACCTGCATCCTCATGGATACCAGTCGAGTTCATTACCACTGAGCCGCAACAGGAACTCCTCAACATTTTTTAATGACAGCATTGCAAACATTTAAATTTCTCTATCAGATTATATTTCTTTTATCTGAGTCATGAGCACTTAGTATGGTACTTTACACAAATTGGTGCTCAATATATGTGTGAATAATGATGAACCCTAAGAAGATTGCTATCTCAATATCCTTGGCTATATTACAAGATTATGGCTTTTCAAAAGATGAGTAGACCTTAAATATTGATCTAGTATTTATAAAATTTCAACAAACATCCTCTAGTTACCATGTAAAATACCTTGTTATCTTACTTAATTTTGCTTAATTTTCACACACACATTTATATACACACACACTTTGAAGCATATATTTGCATATTATGGATGTAGAAAAAGATAAAGAAATTAGATCATTTCCTCAGATTGTACATCTTAAGCACTCGAGGACAAAGTTTAGTGTTCTTTCCAATATATCTGTCTTTATGCCTTCCTCAGATCTGTTCCTTCACACCAGGTCAATCTCCCTATGCCTCTTATAGTTTAGTGTGCAAAAGCAATGAATCACAGACTCTCATAACAATTTTCTTGGACCACTTTACTCTGTTCCTGGCCTTGGTTTTATTCCTATTCCTATTCCATTGTTTACCTGATATACTACCAGTTTTATTCTTGAAGCTCATGTTTATCCTTTAAACTCAAAAATACTCTACTTCTTGGTTTTGGCATGACTCATCCTAACCCACAGAACATCAGCTCAACCCTGACCAGAATCACCAGGAACACAGTTTAATCTTCTCCAGCCTTTTGCAGTAAGGAATCAGAAAAAGGAGGTAAGATATAAAGATTCTGCCAGCCTTTGGGGAGTTCCCATTGTGGCTCAGTGGAAACACACCTGACCAGTATCCATGAGGATGTGGGTTCAATACATGGCATCGCTCAGTGGGTTAAGGATCAGGCATTGCCACAAACTGTGGT
This sequence comes from Phacochoerus africanus, assembly GCF_016906955.1. Lineage (NCBI taxonomy): Eukaryota > Metazoa > Chordata > Mammalia > Artiodactyla > Suidae > Phacochoerus > Phacochoerus africanus. The sequence continues at coordinate 47,329,283 of NC_062544.1, read as the reverse complement.
ATAGGTCACAGATGCAGCTCAGATCTGGCATTGCTGTGGCTGTGGCACAGGCCAGCAGCTACAGCTCCGATTTGACCCCTAACCTGGGAACTTCCATATGTCACGGTTGCAGTCCTAAAAAAACAAACAAATAAAAAAGACTTGGCCAGCCTTGTTAATCACTAGGCTTCATGTCTGTGAATGCTATGGAATGCGTTGACTGTCATTATTATATATTTTGCTGTTAGAGGTAAGCATTTTCAAGAATCAGAGCAATTTTTGAGATACTGCTGCAAGGCAGTACTTTGATTATTCAAACCCAAGTTTTTTTGTTTTTTTGGGGTTTTTTTTTGTCTTTTTGTTGTTGTTGTTATTGTTGTTGCTGTTGTTGTTGCTATTTCTTGGGCCGCTCCCGCGGCACATGGAGGTTCCCAGGCTAGCGGTTGAATCGGAGCTGTAGCCACCGGCCCACGCCAGAGCCACAGCAACGCTGGATCCGAGCCACGTCTGCAACCTACACCACAGCTCACGGCAACGCCGGATCGTTAACCCACCGAGCAAGGGCAGGGACCGAACCCGCAACCTCATGGTTCCCAGTCGGATTCGTTAACCACCGCACCACGACGGGAGCTCCCAAACCCAAGTTTTTGGGGTTTTTTTTGTTTGTTTTTTTTTAGGGCCACACCTGTGGCATATGGAAGTTTCCAGGCTAGGGGTCAAATCAGAGCTGTAGCTGCTGGCCTATGCCACAGCCACAGCAACAGTGGATCCAAGCTATGTCTGTGACCTACACCACAGCTCATGGCAACGCCAGATCCTTAACCCACTGAGAAAGGCCAGGGATCAAATCCGCATCCTCATGGATATTAGTTGGGTTCGTTACCACTGAGCCATGACAGGAACTCTGCTTATTTACTTTATACATAGTAGCTTGTACCTCTTAATTCCCTACCCTTATCTTGCCCCTCCTGCTTTCACTCACCCCACTTGTAACCCACTAGTTTTTTTCTATATCTGTGAGTGTGTTTCTGTTTTGTTATATTCATTTGTTTGTTTTATTTTTCAGATCCCACATATCAGTGATAACATACAGTATTTGTCTTTCTATGTCTGATTTAATTCACTAAATATAATACCCTCCAGATCCATCCATGTTGTTGCAAATGGCAAAATTTCACTCTTTTTTTATAGCTGAGCAATATTCCATTGTATATGTATACCACACCTTCTTTATCCATTCATCTATTGATGGACAATTAGGTTGCTTCCAAATCTTAGCTATTGTAAATAATACTGCTATGAGCATTTGAGGACATGTATCTTTTTGAATTAGTGTTTTCATTTTCTTCAGTTACATACCCAGGAGTAAAATTGCTAGGTCAAACGGTAGTTTTATTTTTGAGGATCACCTCCAGTTTTAATATCTAGAAAAAGCTTTAAGGTCCACTTCATATTATAAATGTATAGTGAACATTTGAAATATCCAAGATACAGTTCACTATCAGTGGATATGGTATTTTCTTTTTTTTTTTTTGTCTTTTTGCTATTTCTTGGGCCACTCCCGCGGCATATGGAAGTTCCCAGGCTAGGGGTTGAATCGGAGCTGCAGCCACCAGCCTACACCAGAGCCACAGCAACGCTGGATCCGAGCCACGTCTGCAACCTACACCACAGCTCACGGCAACGCCGGATCGTTAACCCACTGAGCAAGGGCAGGGACCGAACCCGCAACCTCATGGTTCCTAGTCGGATTCGTTAACCACTGCGCCACGATGGGAACTCCTGGATATGGTATTTTCACCCATTGCAAGTACTTATAATTTTCCTGCACTTTGATTCTGATCTGTTCATTCACACATTAATTCATTTACTCAAATATTTTAAATGCCTTTTCTATGTTAGGCACTGTTCTTACACTAGCATTTAGTAGATGGCACAAGGTCACATGAAGCAGGGTATGAAGAGAGACCAGATATAAACATTTAATATAGTCATAAGTGCTATGAAGAAAAGTGGTGTATGAAAATAAAACTGAGCAGAATCAGGAGAAAGTGATGGCGATATTTAAACTAAAGCTTGAATGAAAAAGAGCCAGCCATGTAAGTGTCTGAGGAAAGACACAGAGAGTGTAACAATGAAAATAATGAAAGATCAAGTCTTATACAGCTCTTTATAAAATAAATAAGAAAACTAAGAAAAGTGAAAATATATATATGTAACCAAGAGCAACAGTGATTTAAGTCAGAGCTCCAAGACATGTCAATACAATTTCAAGCTCAGAGGTTTAAATAATAATTTTTCTTTTTCTTTTTTTTTGCTTTTTAGGGTCACACAAGCAGCATACGGAGATTCCCAGGCTAGGGGTCCAATCGGAGCTACAGCTGCTAGCCTAGGCCACACTCACAGCAACATCAGATTCGAGCCATATCTGTGATCTACACCACAGCTCATGGCAATGCCAGATCCTTAACCCCCTGAGAAATGCCAGGGATCGAACCTGCAACCTCAACGTTCCTAGTTGGATTCGTTTCCGCTGCACCACAACAAAAACTCCATAATTGTACAATTTTATTGAAATTTTTATTTGGATTAAAATTCTCTCCTAATCCTCAAAATAAAAAAACTCATTTGGTTTACTTTATACTATAAAGTCACAAAGTTCTAACCATGGGTCCATTTACCCAAAATAAGTCAAAAGTTCTAACATATCCTTGCTGCTACAATATAACTTACCATCCTGCACCATTTTAAAACGTCCATTTGTAACTGATAAAACAATGGGAAAATGGGGTGGTTTTGTGGGCCTTATGAACTACATCAAACCACACTTATAGAGAGTATTTCCCTTATATTTGTTACTGTTGGTTTCATAAATGTCCACAAAGTAGACATCTTATTGCTTACACTTGCTCTAATGTTTACCATGACTATATTACATTGGAGAAATTTATTCTTACCATCCTTCCTCAATCCCATGACCAAATACCACCACCCCTTCAACATGATAAATATGATTCTAGATTGATAATTTTTATAGTATGGTTCCTGGCCTACCAAATAATCCTAATGAGTCAAAAATTAACCATAAAAATGAAAATCCTCTATTAAGGGTGAGAAGATAAATACTCTTGACTTCCATTTTTACATTCTTTATGACTAAGAGGCATTACCCTATAACTTGTAAAATGACTAATCAAAGACACTAAACCTATATATTCATAGTTACCATTAACTGACACTTACAGCTCTCTGAGGATTTTTTTTCCTATCAAGTCTATCATTCAACTTTTGGAAATGCTGATGTGCAGAAAATCAGAATTCTTGCAGTTTTGGAAATCAGTACATGTTGCTGACAACTAGGTTGTGGTTTTTTAATTACTTCTTTTCTTACCATTTAAGTACGAATTAATGTTAGCTTAGTTTCACTACTTCAAATTTAATTTGTAGTGAGTTGTTTAGTTAACTCAATAGCAAATATATCTCCAAATAATCACCTTTATGGAATATAATTTTCTAATATAAGACATGAATATCTTCTAAAGTATTTTTTTCAAAATATAGATCTGAAATCCCTCATCCAAAACTTTTAGGGCAAGATGTGTTTTAGAATTCATAACTTTTCAAATTTTATATAGGTGATACAGGTATAGTACCATATATTATGCAACTCCAATGTCTGAATCTTACTGAAGCACATCAATATTTCTTCAGTGACATGCACGAATGCTTATACTAAATTGATAATGAAAGACTATGAAAAGCCTCACATTAGTTACAATGAGGTTTTTGCATCCAAATGAATCTGAACCAAACTCACAGAAAAACTTTGTTTCCAGAACTTTTGGGATTTCAGAATTGCAAAGATTCTATAAGGCTGTATATGTCATTTTCACTCCCTAGTAGAGTGGCCGTAATGGGAATTTTAAAAAACCAAAAATTAAAAACAGCAACAAAAATCCTTGCTTAAGAGTTGGTCACAGTAATCTTCATTAGAGTAGAGCTGTATTTGATTAGCCCAACATTTGATGGCTCTTTTATTGGGGGGGAGAGCTTTTAGAGCCTTAACTGAGAATGAGATAAGAATATAACTAAACTCCTCTGCATATGAAATGGATAGTACTTTTGGAAGGTCAGTGAACTAGCCAGAGAAAAACAAAGAAAAGGGAGCAGAGGAGTTCTGATAGAAGGGATGATCTACTAAAATCGCCTAATATTGGGAGAGTGATGGAAATAACCAAAGGATTTATAAGAAATGAGATGTTTACATTCAGTTGTAAGCTACTATCTTAAGATAACTTCCTCTTGTCTTACTTATTCCCACTCCTGTCTTGCTTATTCCCACTACCTCACATAAAAGAATAAAATAAAAAATATTAGAGTATCTACTCCAGAAATGCTTCCAGAAATTATAGTTTCAGGTTGGATTTTGGACATGGACAAGTCAAAATTAGAGATTGAACCTCACTATGAAAGAGGAAAAGGATATATAGGAAAGAAAATTTCAATATTTATTTACTGCCTAACATTTTAGATGTCTCAATTCATTTAAGATTCCATTTTATTGGTGAGGCAGTGTAATTTCAGAAACTAAGCACTGTTTTCTTTGGAAGTCACTGGACTGTGGTACAGATTAGAGACTCTGGCATAGAAGCCAGAGGCTGAGAGTGTTCTATTTTCAGTATGGTGGAACACATTCCTAACATACAAAACTACTTGAAAATAACAAGCATAATTCCAGACAAAAACAAACAAACAAACAAAAAACTATTTCAAAGCTCTATAGAGTTAATAAGACCAAGCAGATATTGGAGGGTGTTGGAATTTGTAAAAGAACAACACAAGTTGAGTTTTCTATCTTTGTGGTTTTATTCGGAGAACAGGTTACTGTCACGGCATGTCACAGAGTGCCTAAAACATTGTTGGAAAATCCTCTATCTTTCTTGTCTGGAGAACCAGAGGATGGAGCCAAAGTAACCAAAGGGGAAATCTAGAATGAGGAGGCTGAAAGAAGGGGTACCCCAAAATTTGTGTATAAAATCTGCCCTAGTGTTTTGCTGACCTCTAAACTATGAATATGCATGTTCCCATATAAGTATGCCAGCTCAAAACAACTTGCAGCTGAAGCTAAAAGAATAAAACATGTTTAATTTGCCACATAGCACAAGAAAGACAAAGTTATTCCCAAAGTTTACTGAGAGGGGCAATAAAATGGAGCCTTAAATGAATTGATTTCTTGCATCTAACCAAGTAAACTGTCATTTAACAAAGAAACATGAATAATCTTTGGAGAAATATAACAAAATTAAAAGTATACACAATATACTATTCACAGTATCTAGGCTTTAATCCATAATTACTTAATATATGAAGAACTAGGTAAATGTGACCCATTCTCAAGGGAGAAAACAATAAACAGAAGCCAATCCTGAGTTGAACCAAATGTTGAAATTATCAAATGAGTAATAATATAAAGATACTATGTATTTATTTATTTATTTTTGTCCTTTTTTTTTTTTTTTTTTTGGGCCACACCTGCAGTGGCATATGGAGGTTCCCATGCTAGGGGTTCAATCAGAGCTGTAGTTGCCGGCCTACACCACAGCAAGCGCAATGCCAGATCTGAGCCACATCCATGACCTTCACCACAGCTCATGGCAACACCAGATCCTTGACCCACTGAGCAAGGTCAGGGATCAAACCCACATCCTCAATGGATACTAGTTGGGTTCATTAACCACTGAGCCATGACAAGAACTCCAATAAAGGTACTGTTTAAACAATTCTCAATAAGGTAAATGTAAATACCCTCCAAATTAATGAAAGGATTCAAAAAATCTCAGGAGAGGTATAGAAATTATAAAAAGGAACAAAATTGAAATTCTTGAACTGAAAAACACATCTAAAATTTAAAAAACAGGTATTTTCTAGTGGCTCATCAGGTTAAGGATCCAGTGTTATCACTGCTGTGGCTCTGATTACTGCTGTGGCACAGGTTTGATCCCTGGCCAGGGAACTTCTGCATGCCATGGATAACACCAAACTAAAATTAAATTAAATTAAAAAACACAAAATTGTCTTAAAAATAGAGTAAAAAATCATACAGAATAGTGTTAGTGAAATTGAAGATAGTGAACTTAAAGAACTATAAACCACAACCAGATATGCAAGTCTTGTCCAACATTCAAAAATCAATTAACATAAGGAGTTCCCATTGTGGTGCACCACAGCAGAAAGGAATCCACGAGGAATTGGGTTCAATCCCTGACCTCACCTGATAGGTTGGGGATCCAGCGTTGCCATGAGCTGTGGTGTAGGTCTCAGACATGGCTCAGATCTCATGTTGCTGTGACTGTGGCATAGGCTGGCAGCTGTATCTCTGATTCAACCCCTAGCCTGGGAACTTCCACATATCACAAGTGCAATTAATATAATCCATTACATCAATAAGCTAAAGAAAAAAGTCACTTGATCATATCAACAGAAGCAGAAGAAAGGAGGAGGGGAATAGAGTAAAAAAAATTAATTGAAAACATCGAATTTGATGAGAGACGTAAGTCTACAGATTTAAGAAACCATTTAATTCTAACAGGACAAGCGCAAAGAAAACCAAGAGTCAGTACATCAAAGTGCTGAAAATCAAATACAAAGGGAAAATATTGAAACAGCCTTATAAAACCCATGGATTATTCTGACTTCACATCTGAAACTGCAGAAGACAAAAGACAACTGAACAAGATCGTTGAAATACTAAAAGCAAAATAACTCTCAACCAAGAATTCTATATATAGCAAAGTATCCCTCAAGAATTAAGGTGAAATAAAGACATTTTTCAGGAGAAAGACAACTAAGAGAATTAATTGCCAACAGACCTGAAGGGATAATAAATAGATCTGTATCATTACAAAGGATCTATATCATTATACAATACTAAATCAAAGAAGATGGTAAAAAGTAAGAATGTATACTGTAATATTCTAAAAAATGCAAAGTATAGCTAAAAGCCAGTATAACAAATTAAAAATAGAATTCTAAAAATGTTTAAGTAATCAAATTGAAGGTAAAAAGGAAGAGAGGAAGGGGAATTGAAAAACAAAAACAGGTGAAGCATAGAGGAATTTTAGGGACATTACACTATTCTATATGATACTATAATGTGAGATACCTGTCATTATACCCTTGTCAATGCACCAAAACTGAATGAACCCTAACATAAACTATGAACTTTGGGTGATAATAATGAGTCTGTGTAGGTTCATCTATTGCAAAAAAAGTACCCCTCTGATTGAGGATGTAGATAATAAAAAAGGCTATGCTTGTGTGAGAACAAAGGATATATGAGAAATCTCTGTACATTCTATTCAATTTTGCTATGTACCTAAAACTGTTCTAAAAGATAAAATCTTTAAAAAAAAAAACCAGCAGGGCAAATATAAAACAATTAATAAACTGTAAGGCCTAAATCCAGTCATATCAATAATTATATTAAATAATTATATTAAATGTCATTAGACAACTTATAGTTTCAGCTCTTTTAATAAAGAGTTTAAAAGTCAGTACTTCACCATCTCATCAAGAAAAAGATGGGTAACTTGAAAATCAATTACTCTTCTTAGATCCATCAGAAAAACTAAAATTACAAAGCAAATCACTATCACCCCCAAAATCTAGAAAGACAGAAGAAAACTGAGAGTTACAGCGGAGACCTGATTACCTAGAGCAGACACCACTGGAGGCATGAATTCATAGAAACACTTAAATGGAAATTTTGATGAACTGCTGGAGGCTGAGTGTGCACCACCACAAGAGTAAAAGTCTCCTGAAAGCCTGTCTTAGAGATGCCTCCAAATTTTCATGGGCTTTACCTCTAGGAACCCTACCAGGTTACCACACAGAACCCCTCATGGCTCTGGCAAGCAGGTGTGAGAGAAAATTAATAGTTTAAATATATCCAGAGTCTTCTCAATAACCAAGGTCTACTCCCATGGGAAAAGACTTTCCCAGAACTTTATCCCATCTAGGGGAACAGTATTCCTCCTAACATAGTCCTTTCAATCCTTTCTGTCCCCCTTAAGGTAGGAAAAAAAAAAAAGCAGAATCAATACAGGATAAAGATGCTGCAGCCAAGGAAGGGAATTCAAGCAGGGCTATGCCCATGGAGAACAATTTGTAAAGGTCACAGCCTAGTGACACAGATGCACAAAAGGAAGGAGATCTAATTTTAAGATTATAAAATGCTACTTCTCCCTCACTCCTTACCACCACACCATCAGGCCCCAGTATATCAGTGGATTCAGGTCAATGATCTCCAAGACTGGGACTCTATCTAAAGAGTCTAAGGGAAGTTCTTAGGGAACCCTAAAGACAACAGGAAAGGCAAAATCAAAGACACTAAAGGAATTAAAATCCTCAGGCATCTACAAATATAATAAACACTAAACAGAACCCAAGTCCAAGCCAGATTAACAAAAAACCTCACACTAAAACCTCATTTCCTATTACCCAATGCATCATGTCTAGATTTCAAGAATAAAACAAGTCATGCTTAAAAGGCAAGAAAAAACACAGTCTACAAAGACAAACCAAGTACCAGAACCAGATTCTGATGTGACACAGATTTTAGAATATAACAAGGAATTTAAAATAACTGCCAGGAGTTCCCGTGGTGGCGCAGTGGTTAACGAATCCTACTAGGAACCATGAGGTTGCGGGTTCGGTCCCTGCCCTTGCTCAGTGGGTTAAAGATCCAGCGTTGCCGTGAGCTGTGGTGTAGGTTGCAGACACGGCTCTGATCCTGCGTTGCTGTGCCTCTGGCATAGGCTGGTGGCTACAGCTCCGATTCGACCCCTAGCCTGGGAACCTCCATATGCCGCGGGAGCGGCCCAAGAAATGCCAAATAAAATAAAATAAAATAAAATAACTGCCAACCATGTAGCTCAGTCAGTAGAGCATGAAACTCTTAAAATAACTATGAGTAATATGTTAAGGGCGCTAAGTGGAAAAACTAGAGAATATGCAAGACAAAATGGGTAATATAAGCAAAAAGATGGACATTCTAAGAAATAAATGTTAGAGGGAATTCAAGTCATGGCTCAGTGGAAACAAATCTGACTGGTATCCATGAGCATACAGGTTCAAACACTGGCCTCGCTCAGTGGGTTGGGATCCATCATTGCTGAGAGCTGTGGTATAGATCGCAGACAGAGCTCAGAGCCCAGACTGCTGTGGCTGTGGTGTAGGCCAGCAGCTGTAGCTCCAATTCAACCCCTATCCTGGGAATTCCATATGCCACAAGTGCAGACCTAAAAAGAAAAAATAAATAAATAAATAAATGTTAGATATAAAAAAAATTCTAACACAAATAAGGAACGCCTTTGATGGGTTCAACATGGGCAAGGGGACACAACATGGGCAAGGGGAAAAAAATCAATGAATTTGAAGATCAATATAAATTTCAAACCAAAACACAAATGGAAAAAAGAACCAAAAAAAAAAAAAGAACAAAATCCAAGAACTGTGGGATAACTGCAAAAGGTGTTAAAAATGCATAGTTGAAACATCAGAAAGAGAAGATAGAAAGGAGTAGAAAAAATATTTGAAGTAATGACAGCTGAGAATTTGCCAAAATTATGACAGATACCAAACCGCAGATCTAGGAAGTATCAAGCAGGATAACTATCAACACAGACATACACAGACACACACAGACACACACACACTCTCCAAGGTAATTATATTCAAACAGCAAAAAAAAAAAAAAAAAAAAAAAAACTAAAGACAAAAAATCTTGAAACAAACCGGGGGGGAGGGGGGGACTCTATTTCTAGAGGAATAAGGACAAGAATTACAGTGAACCTCTCATCATAAATTTTGCTGAGGGTGGAGTAAAATCTTTACAGTGTTGAGAAAAATAAAATCACCAGTGCAGACTTCTATATCCAGCAAAGTTATCCTTCAAAAGTGAGGCAGAGATAAAGATTTTTCTCAGAAGAAAACAAAAGCTGAGGGAATTCAATAACAGGCTTCCCAAAAAGAAATGTTAAAAATAGTTCTTTACGCAAAAAGGAAATTATATAGGATAGAAAGTTGGACCTAGACAAGAAAAAGAACATCAGCAGAAGAATAAGTGAAAGTAAAATTTATTTTTTATTCTTAATTAATCTGAAAGACAACTGCTTAATAATAGTAACAATCTATGGGATGAGTATAACATATTGATAAGTGAAATGAATGATCCCAGTGTCAAAGGCAACTGGAAGGGAAACTGGGAGCACAGTTATAAGGTACCCACACTACATTTGCACTACACATGAAGGTGAACTGAGATTTGTTTAAAATATAGGTATTGTAAACTCTAGGGCAACAACTCCATTTTTTTTTTAAAGTATATTATTGGTTAGCTGAAAGATGACATGAAAGAGAATCATATAAAATGATCAGTTTAAATCAGGAGGAAAGGGAAACGAGGAACAAATGCAATAAACAGGAGATACTGACAAAGTAGATGTTAATTCTTCTATATCAGTAGTCACTTTGAATATGAATGCTATCAGCACACCAATTAAAAGACAGAGTATATTTTTTAAAACATGCTATCATACAAAACTCACTAAAAATATAAAAACTCAGGTGAATAGTAAAGGGATAGAGAAATACATACTAACACTAAGCAAAACAAGCTGGAATACCTATCCTAATTTCAGACAAAGTTGATTTCTTTTTCTTTTTTTTTTTTTTTTTTTTTGGTGGTACCTCTGGCATATGGAAGTTCCCAGGACAGGGATCAAACCCACACCATAGTAGTAGCCAGAGCCACAGCAGTGACAACCAACTGAACTGCCAGGGAATTCTCAGACAGAGTTGATTTGAGAACAAGGAAAATTATCAAGAATAAGATGGATATTACATAATAAAAAGGCTTCAATTATTTAAGAAGACATAATACTATACATTTATAAACCTAACAATGCAGTGTCAAAATACATACAGCAAAAACTAATAGAGCAGCAGGGAGAAATCAGCAAATCCACTATTATACCTGGAGACTTTAAGACCCCTCTGTCAGTAACTGCTTGATCCAGCAGACAGAAAACCAGTAAGGACATAGTTAAACTCAACAGCATGATAAATCAGCTGGGTCTAATTGAAATTTATAGACTATTCCATTCAACAACAAGAAAATACATTCTTTTCAAGTTTATATGCAATGTTCAACAAGATAGATCACATTCTGAGCCATGAAATACACCTCAACATTTTAAAAAGAATAAAAAATTATACAAGGTATGTTCTCAGACTACAGTGGATAAAATAGAAGTCAACAACAGAAAAATTGCTGGAAAATACCCAAACATTTAAAAACTGGACAACATACTTCCAAATAACACGTGGCTTAAAGAAGAAATCTCAAGAGAAATTAAAAATACTGAACTAAATGGAAATAAAAATTTAACTTTTCAAGAACTGTAGCATATAATAACAGTAGTGCTTAGAAAGAAATCTAGTACACTAAATGCTGTAAAAAAAGAAAGATCTAGGAGTTCCCGTCGTGGCGCAGTGGTTAACGAATCCAAATAGGAACCATGAGGTTGCGGATTCGGTCCCTGCCCTTGCTCAGTGGGTTAACGATCCGGCGTTGCCCTGAGCTGTGGTGTAGTTTGCAGACGCGGCTCGGATCCCGAGTTGCTGTGGCTCTGGCGTAGGCTGGTGGCTACAGCTCCGATTGGACCCCTAGCCTGGGAATCTCCATATGCCACACGGGAGTGGCCCTAGAAATAGCAAAAAGACAAAAAAAAAAAAAAGAAAGATCTAAAATAATAACTTTAGCATCTCATTAAGGAACTAGGGAAAGAACAATTTAAGCTTAAATCAAGCAAAATAAAACAATAAAATTAGAGCATAAGTCAATGAAATTAAAAACAAGAAAATAATAGAAAAATAGTGAAACCAAAGGCTGGATCCTTGAAAAGACCAATAAAATTGACAAACCTATAGCCAGGTTTACAGAGAGAAGGCACAAATAATCAATATCAGAAGTGAAGTAGAGGTCACTAATACTAATCCCATAAATAAAGGTAATAAAGAATACAACACTAAGGCCACAAATTTGATAACTTAGGTGAAACTGACGAATACCTTAAAAGATACAAAACTACCAAAACTCACTCAAAACTAAATATATAACTTGACTATCCATATATCTACTAAATTGGAATCAATAACTAACGAACTTCTAAAAAAGAAAACAACCCACGCTAAGATTGTTTTCCTGGAGAATTTTACCAAACATTACTTTCAAAAAGTAAAAGCAGAGGAAAAACTTTCTAACTCATTCTATAATGCCAGTACTATGCTACTACCAAAACTAGAGACATCACTGGAAAGGAAAGCTACAGATTAAAATCTCTAATGACAGAGTTCCTCTGGCACAGCAGGTTAAGAACCTGATTGCAGTGGCTTGGGTCACTGCAGAGGTGCAGGTTTGATCCCCAGCCTGGCACAGTGGCTTAAAGGATGCAGCATTGGATGCAGCTACAGCTCAGATTCAATATCTGGTTCAGGAACTTCCATATGCCGTGGGTGTGGCCATAAAAAATACATATATACATAAGTATATATATATATATATATATAATCTGACCATAAAATATGTATGTATATATACATATGTATAATGACTATAGATATAAAAATCCTCAACAAAATACTAGCCAATCAAATCTAACAATATATAAGAATTATACAACACAACAAAGTGAAATTTATTTCAAGTGTGCAAGGCTTAATCAACGCTCAAAAATAAATTAATAAATGTACCACCACATCAACTGGCTAAAGTTGAAAAATCAAATCATTACATCAGTATCAATTTGTCACAGAAAAAGAATTTCACAAAATCCATAACAAAAACTTTAAGAAAAAGAGAAATGGCGGAGGAACTTCTCAACTTAATAAAGAATATCACTAAAAACTAAAGCTAACAGTATATACTTATTTGTGAGAAACTGGATAATAAGTTTCTGCACAGCAAAGGAAACCCTAAACAAAATGAAAAGACAACCCACAGAATGGGAAAAAATCTGCAAATGAATCAACTGACAAGGTATTCATCTCCAAAATTTATAAACACCTTCTGTAGCTCCATACCAAAAAAACAAGCAACCCCATCAAATAATAGGCAGAAGATCTAAACAGACAGTTCTCCAAAGAAGACATACAGATGGCCAAAAAACACATGAAAAGATGTTCAACAAAACGCATTATTAGAGAAATGCCAATCATTTTATGGGGTACCACCTTACACCAGCCAGAATGGCCATCATCAAAAAGTCTACAAACAAGTGCTGGAGAAGGTGTGGAGAAAAGGGAACCCTATGACACTGTTGGTGGGATTGTAAATTTGTGCAACCACTGTGGAAAACAGTATGGAGATTCCTCAGAAAACTAAACATAGGACTACCATTTGATCCAGCAATCCCACTCCTAGGCATCTATCCAGAGAAAACCATGACTCACAAAGACACATGTACTCCGATGTTCATTGCAGCACTCTTTTCAATAGCCAAGACAGGGAAACAACCTAAGTGTCCATCGACAGAGGAGCGGATCAAGAAGAAGTGGTACATATACACAATGGAATATTACTCAGCCATTAAAAGGAATGAAATACTGGCATTTTTAGCAACATGGATGGACCTAGAAATTATCATGATGAGTGAGGTCAGTCAGGCAATGAGACACCAGCATCAAATGCTATCACTTACATGTGGAGCCTGAAAAAAAGGACACAATGACCTTCTTTGCAGAACAGATACTGACTCACAGACTTTGAAAAACTTTCAGTTTCCAAAGAATTGAGGTTGGGGGTGGGGGGATGGGCTGGGGGTGTGGGATGGAAATACTATAAAACTGGATTGCAGTGATCATTGTACAACTATAAATGTAATAAATTCATTGAATAATAAAAAAAGAACAAGGTAAGGATGTCTTCTTTCTACCTTCCTATTCAATATCTTACTGGAAGTACTAGCTAATACAGTAGACTGGTTATATTTCTTGTTTTAAAGTTTATTTTATTTGATATTAATACAGTCACTCAAGGCTTCTTTTTATTGTTTGCGTGGCATATCTTTTTCTGTCCACTTACTTTCCCAGCTTATCTAGTACTTATATTTAAGTGTGTGAGCGTCTAGAAGAAAAGCTTGCTTTTTTATTTCATTCTGGTAATTTCTGCCTTTTAATTGGAGTGTCGAGCCCATTAACATTTTCGCCTTCTGGAAAAGATGGATTGAATTATTCAATATTAAAATGTCACTAAAGAAACTCTAACCATGAAAATTTCAGTTTTTACTTAAAAAAAACTTTATTTTTAGAATAGTTGTAGATTTATAGAAAAATTATAAAGAGAGTAGTACAGCAAGTTCTCATATATTCCACAGCCAGTTCTCCCTATTTAACATCTTAAAACTGTATGATATAGCTGTAGTAGTTACCAAAACATATTGATATATTATTATTGGCTAAAGTCCAGTTCAGATTTCCTTAGCTTTTTTTTTTACCTAATGTCCTTTTCTGTTCTAGAACACTGTATTATATTTAGTCATTAGATCGCCCAAGACTCCTCTCAGCTGTGACACTTTCTGAGACTTTTGGCTTTGATTACCTTGACAATTCTAAAGATTATTGATAAAGTATTTTGTAGAATGTTTATCAATGGAGATTTGTCTGATGTTTCTATCATGATTAGATGGGGGTTATGAGCTTTGGGGAGTAAGACCACAGAGTTGAAGTACCATTTTCATCACATCATATTGAGCATACATATTATCAACATGACCTTCACTGTTGATGTTAACCCTAATCATTTGCTTGAGGTAGTGTTTGTCAGGATTCTCCACTAAAGATTCTCTTTTCTCCCTTTGCATATTGTACTTTTGGAAGAAAGTCATCAGGTGCAGCCCACACCTAAGGACTAAGGCATGATCCTCTACCTCCTTGATACTAGAGTACCTACATAAATTATTTGGAATTTTTCTGCAGAGAAGATTTGCCTCTTCTCCCATTTACTTATCTAATTCAATCATTGTTTATATCAGTATGGAGAGTGAGTATATTAGTATATCAGTATATTAGTGAGAGTATCTCATACATTTGTAAAGCAATTAGATTGGTATGTTGTCACAAAGACATGTTTCTCTGAAAACTCCATCTTGTCCTCCTTTACTTTATCCCATCTTCATTCTTTACTTTATCCAATCTTCCTGCTGGGAAAAACAGTCACAGTGCTGGTAAATGACTTAAGCTTAAGAACAAAGACTGTTATGTGCCTAAAGGTCAGAGTAAAAGCTTAACCTTTTACCAGCTAAGTGACTTTTAAAATAGTAGAAGAACTTATAGTAAACAAACCCTATATCCTCCACCCATAGCCCCTCCTCACTTAATCTCATCTAAAGAGCACAATAAAAGCAGGTGTGGTTTCTTGAGGCAGTGCTCTTGGTCCCTGAGACCTTGAGCCGCCCCCCCACCCCCCACCCCGCCCCGACTCCCACCTTTACTGTCTCTGTGTCTTGTTTTATGTTAACTCTTTTCCTTAAGTTTCACAGCACCCGTTCTTCAGCCCCATCCTGCTGAGCTGGTCTTGGCAGTTTGTCACATTCTGTATTACATCTGAGATCTTAAAACATTCTAAATGATTTTTTAAGTTGTATACATTGTTTCACTCTTTGTGCTATAAAATTCTATGGGTTTCAACAAATGCATAGTGTCATATATTCACCATTGTAGTATTATAGATAACGGTTTTACCTTCCAAAAAAAAGCCCCTTATATTTACCTATTCAACCTCAACCCTGAACTCCTGGCAATCAATCACTGATCTGTTTATTATCTCTATAGTTTTGCCTTTTCCAGGATGTTACATAATTTGGACTATATAGTATGTAGTCTTTTCACACTGACTTCTTTCACATATCATTAGTTCCAAGAGTTGTTACCATGAGTTCTTCAAGATTTTCTGCATAGACTATCATATATATGTGAACAAAGATAGTTTTATTTCTTCCATCCCAAGCCGTAAATTATTTATTCATTTACTTATTATTTACTTATTGTGTTATTACATTAGCCAGGACTTTCAATACAATACTTAATAAGAGTGCCTTGTTCCCAGTCTTAGGAGAAAAATATGTAGTTTCTTATTATTAAAGGTTTTTTGTGATGTTCTTTTTCAAATCGAGGAAGTATCCCTCTATTTCTAGTTTGCTAAGGGCTGTTATCATGAATGAGTATTGGATTTTGTCAAATGATTTTTCTGCATCTATTGATATGACCATATAATTTTTCTTCTTAGCCTGTTGATGAATTACATTGATTTTCAAATGCTGAACCAGCCTTGCACACCTGGAACGAATCCCACTTAGTTGTGGTGCAAAATTCTTGACTTGATTTGCTAATACATTGTTGAGGGTTCTTGCATCACCAATCACAAGAGATACTGGTCTGTAGCTTTCTTTTCTTATGATGTGTTTGCCTGGTTTTGGTATTAGGCAATTCTGGCCTCATATTATGAGTTAGAATGTGTTCTCTCTGCCCCAGTTTTATAGAAGAGATTGCAGAGGACTGATACCATTTCTTCTTTAAATCTTTTATAGACTTCACCAGAAACCACCTGGGTCTAGAGCTTACAGTCTTCTGTAAGGTGATTAATTGTCAATTCAATTTATTTACTCCATATAGGCCTACTCAGATTAGCTATTCTGCCTTGTGTAAATTTTGATATATGTATCTTTTAAGAAATTGGTCAATTTCACTAAGTTATCAAACCTGTCAGTACAGAGTCTCTGAACTTTTTGATCCATTTCTCCACTGTCTGCCATGGAAGTTTTAACATGGGTCATAACTTTCCAGTGAGTTTCAAGAGCAATCCAGCAGTTTACTACAATTGTCTCCCAGGTATCTAGTATATCCAGATGTCTAAGATATTCATATGTTAAATTCCACATCATGAGACAATAGCCTCATGTTGAAAAGTCACCCTTCATACTCGTCCATATATTATCCTTCACCCGGAATCCAGTACCCCAGGATCTATTCTAAGAAATACTCTCCTAATTCTTATCAGAATATAACCGTTATGCCCTGACAACCTTTTAACATATCATCACCACTTCCATTAGTTTTCCCAGCACATGCCCAGCTGGTTAATGATGAAATTTAATACTAATATTGGTCTGGCAATCAGGAAGTGAACTGAGAGTAGATCCTGAGGAAACCAACAAAATATCACTACATACCTCAGAGTCTTCAAGAAAGGTAGAGTGTATTTTCTTACAATGAAGAGTTGGTGCCAGCTCCACAAACCCAAAGAGCACAAGGGAATCTGGGTGCCCAAGTTAATCTACCAAGACAACTTCATATCAGGTCTTATGGTCTCACTCCTTCTCTATGCGGAACTTATCTTTAGCACAGGAGACTCAGCTACACTGAAAATTTAGCCTTTCTCAAAGTTCTGGCACTCAAAAAATAGGTCCTATGCCTGATCGTCATCTCCATCTCTCTTCCACTAGCAGGAAATGAAGTTACTCTGAAGGCTAAGATGCCCCCTAACTCTCACACTTTGCTTTAAATAGGTGATTGATTGTTCTAAGCCTATGGTTTTCTATATTCAATGGCAATTAACAATATCCACCCAATTTCACAGTCCTTCCCCTCCTCTTACATGTGTTGGTGGTACAGTGGTGAACACAGATGCTTTCTTTCACCTCCTCTGTTTCTTTCTTTCCTCCCATTTCCTTTCTCTTCAGTCTCCTCTAAACAAGTTTCATGGAGACAATAGTGAAGGTATCATCATTAAGGTTATATTCCTAGGGAAAATTACGTGTTCTCTGGTTTTGTTATTTTTCCACTTTAGGCACTAGTTTTATTTTATTTTTTTTAATGCCTAAATTTTCTCAAGGAAAAGCCCAGAGCATTTGACATAGATAGCTAGCTGTACACCAAAAATTCGTGGTCCCCCAACCACAATGTAGAGATTATATAAAAAATGATTGTCCAGCCAGACACTACCTTTCCTAGCATCCCTTGCAGTTAGGTGAGATCACATAAATGAATCCTAGTGTAAGAAAAGTGAGTGGAAATGTTACATGCCATGTCCAGTTCTGGGCCACAAAATTCTCCTGTGAATCTTCCTTGCCGCTCTTGTCCCCTAATGTGAGCACTGTGGGGCATCCACAGGCTGACGCTGGCAAGGCCTCCATGAACTTGGATCCCTGAATGACTGTGTGAAGGAAGGATACTCCCCACCTACTCTCTTGCCCAGAGATTGTATATGGGCAAGAAAAAAACTCATATTATATTTGGGCAAATATATATTTTGTGGTCTATCTGTTAGAGCAACTGGCCTACCTTAATTGATACAAAGTATTTCTAGAATCTCTAATTAGTAAACAAGGCTCAAAAAATTATCTTTTCCAAAATCTTAGTTTTTTGTAATTACACTTGTACAGAGGGGAGACTAATTTTTCCATTACATGGAATGTTATTAAGTGTGTTCTTCCTCACAGAACCTGAAATAGGAAACACAGGAGTCATGGGTCATATCTACTGTGGCATCAAGTCAAAAAAAAAAAAAAAAAAAAAAGCCTGGAAAATGCCAGTTAATTCTTGTAGCCCAAATAAAGAAGAGGTGTTATATTGTTCTCCTTAATTCCACATAAGAAACTTCACTAAGTGAAGTGATTTTACCAACAAACCACCAGAGTTCTCTGCAAATAAAGCAAAAGTTGAAAATAATAATGGGACTTAGCAACATTTCATTCAGAAATACAGTGGTTTCCTGAAAGCCCTTGCTTCAGAATTTTATGGTTTGGAAACCAGGGATGAGGCTTGTTTTGTTAAGAATGTTCTATTTTTGAAATAAAAAGAAAGAAATACTGAGTGGTTTGGTTAGCACCCCACTGCCCAAGCTTTCTTCTCGAGAAAACAATGCCAAGGAATTCCAGTGGTCTGGTGCACATGTGGTTTGGCAGGTGCTTTATACTTAGAGGCACATGAGGCTTTGTCAGATTGGCTCAAACTGCTCTAATCATAACCCTGGGAAACCAGTTTATGTTTACCTTAACTCCATCCCAGGGACGTCTGGGAATCTCCTGAAAAATTAGTAGTGAATTGTGGGGGGAAATCTGATAAAGATCTTATAACATCGGCATTAATACTAAGTGAGTTTATCATGATTAACTTTAACAAAAGCCAAAGGAATTAGAAATTATTTAATGTAGTATTTTAGACCATCATAGACATAGGTATCCCAAGGGCAAAATTTTAATGAATACAATGTTTGTTATGAGGCCACTAAGACGATAGCATGTAAAGTGTCACTGATCTCCATGTGACTCCATTTGGCATTCTAACAGTACCATTGTTTACAGTTCAGGGCTTTCTGATCACGTGGTGGGGTACATTCCATAGCTCCCTCTGACAGAATAATTCCAGTGTGTCATTCCAGAAGAATATTGAACTAGACCCTAACTTGGCTAATATTTGAGTACTCCAAATTCCCAAGGGGTTGCTTTTGATGGGAATCTGGCCCCAACTGCTCTGAAATGTTCATGCTTAACCTCTACAACTCAATCCAAGAACTATCTAGCCCAGATCTTGTACTTAGTCAAGCAGGTCATTCTGGGCTAAGAAATGTGAAAATACTGAAGAAAAACATTAACTGAGACTGAGAACTATCACTTCAGGTTAATAACCCTCAATTGAAAGGCCATATATGGTACTCATGCCTCAGGGCCACCATGTCTCCATGACTGTGGGGACTGCCAGTGTCCACATAAAGCCTTTTACAAACACCATCTCCACTCATGTACATATACACACATGTACACACACTTGCACACACACTCACACATACATACACATGTACACACAATCCTGTGACTACCTATAATACTGACAGGAGTCTCCATTCATAAACTTCTGCTATCTTGAAACACACAGACTACATCTTTCTCTACTGAAGGACTTCTGAGAGGTATAAGCAAACAGGAATTTCACCACAGAATCTAAAGTCCTTTTATGAAAGAAATTTCAAATTAAACATAGACTTTTAAATTTATTATAAAAGTAATATTGTAAAAAAAATCCATTTTGTTTATCATATAAAATGTAAGCAAGCAAAAAGATGAATTCATAAGCTACCATCTATATATAACCAGTGTTAATATTTTGGTTTTTTTGTTTTTCTTTTTATGGCCACACCTAAGGCAGATGGAAGTTTTCAGACTAGGGATTGAATACAAACTACAGCTGCCAACCTATGCCACAGCCGCAGCAGCACCAGATCTGAGCTGCATCTGCTGCAATGCCAGATCCTTAACCCACTGAGGGAGGTCAGGGGTCAAATTCACATCCTTGCAGACATTATGTTGGGTTCTTAACCAACAATGGAAATTCCTAACCACTGTTAACATTTTGATGAGCCACAATGGAAATTCCTAACCGCTGTTAATATTTTGATGAGTGTCTTTCTAGCTCTGACTTCTTTTTTTTTTTTGTCTTTTGTCTTTTTTTTTTTTGTTGTTGTTGTTGTTGTTGTTGTTGCTGCTATTTCTTTGGGCCGCTCCCGCGGCACATGGAGGTTCCCAGGCTAGGGCTTGAATCAGAGCTGTAGCCACTGGCCTACGCCAGAGCCACAGCAACGCGGGATCCGAGCTGCATCTGCAACCTACACCACAGCTCACGGCAACGCCAGATCGTTAACCCACTGAGCAAGGGCAGGGACCGAACCGAACCCGCAACCTCATGGTTCCTAGTCGGATTCGTTAACCACTGCGCCACGACGGGAACTCCTCTAGCTCTGACTTCTTCAATATGGTGGTAGCACATGAGGCTATTAAGCAGATAAAACATACCTAGTCCAAAATGAGCCACAATGGAAATTCCTAACCACTGTTAACATTTTGATGAGTGTCTTTCTAGCTCTGACCTATTCAATAAGGTGGCTACCAGCACATGAGGCTATTAAGCAGATAAAACATACCTAGTCTGAAATGAAATGTGCTCTAATGAAAAAATACTCATTGGTTCAAAAAAAAGTATATGAATAATTAAAACATCAATAATTTCTGTTAGTTATGTTAATATTTTGTTAGATAAATTAATATTTAATAATATCTTGGCTATATTGGCTTAAATATACACTATTATAGTTAATTTCATTTCTCTCTTTTTTTTTGTCTTTTTGCCTTTTCTAGGGCCGCTTCCCGCAGCATATGGAGGTTCCCAGGCTAGGGGTCTAATCGGAGCTGTAGCCATCAGCCTACGCCAGAGCCACAGCAATGCGGGATCTGAGCCGCGTCTGTGACCTACACCACATCTCATGGCAACGCTGGATCCTTAACCCACTGAGCAAGGCCAGGGATCAAACCCGCAACCTCATGGTTCCTACTCAGATTCGTTAACCACTGCGCCACAAGAGGAACTCCTCATTTCTTTATTTCTATTTGATTTAATGTAGTTACTAGAAAATTATAAATGACATATGTGGCATGTATTTGCGGCTGGTATTATATTTCTATAGAATAATGCTGTTCTAGAACTTCTCTTATGAATATATATTTACCTCATTATAAGTGTTACATATGCTTCTCTATTTAAGTGACTCTAACCATATATTATGAAGATATTTCTATATCAATAAATATTTGAAATATATTTTTACTAATTTCATTGTACAGTTTAATATTATACTAATAATCTTAGCATTTAATCATCATGATAGTGTTAAACTTTTGGGTTGTTTCAATTGGAAATATTTCCAAGAAGCACATAAGGAATTCTTAAAATCACAATCAGACCATAACTGTGTCTTATTTCACTGTCCTAAACTTAACCTTTTCAGGAGCAGAGGAATAAGAATAAACCAATGGACATGACTAAGATGAGGGTTTAAGATTTAGTAACTATGTGAGGTATACAGAATGACTAGCCAACGGGGACCTGCTGTACAACACAGAGAACTCTACCCAGTATTCTGTGATAATCTATGTGGGAAAAGAACCTGAGAGAGAATGGATATGTGTATATGTATGACTGGGTCACTTTGTTGCACAACAGAAATTATCACAACCTTGTAAATTGACTATACTTCAATAAAACTTAAAATAAAAAGAAAAAATTTTTTAAAAGATTTAGTGATTATGTTTCTATCTTATATGCCATATTTGGGTTCTCAAAAAAAAAAGAAAAACAGAACCAATAGGATATTCTCTATAGAAACTTAATACAGCATATATTAGTGTATATATATATATATATTTTTCACATAGAAGAGATAATACAGCATATATCAGTATACACATTTTTATTTATAAATATATACATATAAAGAGATCTATTACAGGAATTGGCTCACATGATAATGGTGGCTGAAAAGTGCCCAAATCTGCCAATTTGTCATCTACAGGTTGAAGAACCAGGAAAATTAATGGTTTAATTCAGTCCATGTCTGAAGGCCTGAGAATCAGAAGTTGCAATGCCCAAGGGCAAGAGAAGATGGATATCCCATATTAAGCAGAGAGTACATTCACCCTTCCTTTGTCTTTCTGTTCTATTTAGGTTGGGAGTGGATTGGATCATGCCCACCTACACTGATATGAGGGAATCTTCTTTACTCAGTCTACCAACTGAAACGCTGATCTCTTCCAGAAACACCCACACAAACACACCAGAAAAATGTTTTACAGCTATCAGGGAATCCCTTAGACCAGTCAAGTTAACACATAAAATTAACCATCACACATGCCTTTAGGTAAAAATTAATAGGCAGAGGATTCAGTGGTACATCTGAAAATATCTCCAAGAAAGGTTTAGTTTGCTGTTAAGACTGATCGACTTTATACTTGTTAGTCAATACTTATGTAATGCTATAAACACTAATCCTTATATAAATTAACATGCATAATTACATGAACCTAAATTCTTATAGATTAGTCTAATGAGATATTTAATCAGCCATGGATTCTCTCATTTACTTCTAAGAGGTTTCATGAGGATTAGTTTTTGTGCATTGATTTTAAGTAACTAAACTACAAGAACTCTTGTGGCTTGGAGAAATGGCAAAAGATGAAGAAATGGATCCATCCAGAAGTGCCTAATAGAGACTTTGCGCATAGCAAGCATTTTGGCAGCCCCAAAATGCCCTATCCAAAAGCTAAAGACAGTGTTTTAAATTCAGATTTTAAAAGGAAATGTCTTCTATGTTACTTAGAAATTTGTTACTCTGTTACTCTATTTTACTTCTTCCTACTTCTAAAGTCAAAACATAGTCCCTATATATTTCAAAGGAAGGTCAATGTCAATAGGAATGAGGAAGAAATTGTCCCCAGTCAGTAAGAAAGACCTTACATAAAACATTTCTGTGATTTTTGACTAGAGTATGTTATCACAGAATTTGAATCCTATGAATAAATATTTCCCATCTCTATGAAAAAGCAGTGTCCCCCCGAGTCTTAGAGCCAGGACCAGGCAACATACAATTGCTTCCTACTCTGAAAAAGGTTGGAGAAATACTACCTCCATCTCTCAGCCCTGGGCTTATTCCCTTAGACCCCAAGATAAGCAACAGACTATGGGTTAACGAAGTCATTACTGTCCTCAACTTGGCATACCTGATCATTGACCTAAGGATCATAGCCTACATCCTTAAAGTGCTGCATCATTAGAAGAAAAAGAAATGTCCTTCTTCCTTATTTTCCTAAAAGGCTTTCAAAGTATCTGACAATATCTGTTATACACCTGAAATTTAAAAAAATGAGAGACAATAAATATCATTTACTACAAGCAGTTATCACTGAACAAAAGGGTGAGGTTGCAGTAGAGTTCATGGAACTGACTAAATAAAAAAGCACAGAAGAAATGCACCTACTCTCCAGTCTTGCTCAGAAGATTACACTCTTCTTTAGTAAAATGCATAATATTTTGAGGTTAACCCTAGACACTGAATGTTGTTTAACTGCTCTGTAAACACTGTGAAAGTAAACCACATGCGTTTATTCAGAACATTTTAAATGTGGGCTGAAATAAAATCCTAGAACTTTCATTGGTACTGCATCCATTTTAAGATGATAAACAGAAAGAAGTACCTATAAACACCCCCTCTCTTGAATATTTCTAGCTTCAAATCCAGCACTCTTGGCTCCTATTTTTCACTGAAATTTTTTGTTGTACCACACAAAATGTAGGTCAAGTTGTTGCTAAGTGCCGGATAAAACCTGTTTATATCAAAAAGTAAATGGTAAAATCCTTTCAGCCTGACATAGCTTTCCTGTCAATGTGCTATTCAGGGTATCCCCAATAAATATAAGGAATGCTTAACAAAGGCCTCCCTGGATGCTAGATTTTAATCATAATTATATAACTTTCCTTTGAGGGCAAATTCATGAGAATTGAAATTCACCAAACCCTCTACTCCTGGGAACCAAATTACAAGGAGCAAAACTAAAATCTTACCCAGGATCTTCTATTTTATGTCCAGTGAAGTCATCAGAAGACCCTACATGCAACTAAGGGCAAGAGTTGTGCTATGGACTATATGTGAACTTAACCCCCAAATTCATGTGTTGAAGTTCTACTCTCCAGTGTGATGGTATTTGGAGGTGAGGCCTTTGGGGTAATTAAGTTTATATAAGGTCATGAGGATAGAGCCTCCATGATGGGATTAGTACCCTTATAAAATGAGGAAGAGACCAGAGCCCTCTCTCTTTCTCTACTATATGAAGGTACCAAAAATTAAATGTGCCTAGACTTTGATCTTGGACTTCCAGCCTCCAGACCTGTGAGAAATAAGTGTGTGTTGTTTAAGTTGCTCAGTCTATGGTATTTTATTTTGGCTATCCAAGTAAACTAAGACAAGGTGAAACTCCAATACTGAAGACAAGTGAGGGACACAGAAGCCATCATCAACTTCAGGTAGAATTGTCCTTAGATCACACTAGAGCTATGAACACATACAGCTTTCTAAAGCAGTGATTTTTTTGGAGTTCTGCCATGGTGCAGTAGGTTAAGAATCCAAATGCAGAAGCTCAGATCACCACACAGGTATGGGTTCAATCCCCAGTCTGGCACAGTGGGTTAAAGGATCCAGCATTGCCCCAGCTGCAGCATAGGTCACAGGTATGGCTCAAATTCAGTCCCTGGTCCGGGAACTGCCATTTGCCATGGGTGAAGCCATAAAATTAAAAACTTTCTTTAATTAAAAAAAAAGCAGTGATTTTTTTTTAAAAAACGGCATATGTGAAAGCCTCAATGTTGTAGCAATACCAGAGAACATGATAGCAGTCCAAATTTTAGTTCTTCGAAATCTACCAAAGAAATGTTTATCAACTTATGGTCATTGGAAGAGATTCCAGACCTTTCTTCTGCTTGACTTTTTGTTCATTTTCCTACTTTACAAATGTCACAGAGAATGAAGGGAAATAAATGTCAACCACACTATTACAAAAACTGGTTTGGTGAAAAGCAGTTTAAAACTTGGTAAAATGAGAAAATGTTACAAAATATATTACATTATTGTGCCGGAAATAAAAAGCTAGCTCTTCTTATAGATACTCTGAAATTTACAGAAAATCATAAATTCCCATCCTATAAACCAGAAGTTCCTTCAACTGTTGCCTCAATGACAGTCTCCTCAGTCAAGAACCAGCTACTTTCAAATCATCTAGAGTACGAGGTAGTGAGGAAAAGCAAAAATAGTTTTATAAACTCAGTCTCTGTAAAGGGATATGTGTGTATGTGTATATATATATATATATATATATATATATATATATATATATATCTCCAGCTTGAAGATAATGTTTTGCTAATTTAACCCCCAAAATAAAATAAGATTTTATACAACGTCTGAGCAGATACATGGAGTAATTTCGAGAGATTTATTATAGGAATTGGCTCACATGATAATAGAAGCTGAGAAGTCCCACAATCTGCCATCTACAAACTGAAGAACCAGAAAAACTAGTGGTTTAATTCAACCCATGTCTGAAGGCCTGCAAAGCAGAAGTTCCAGTGTCCAAGGGCAGGAGAATATAAATATCCCAGCTTAAGCAGAGAGCTTAAATAAGTGTCATATATAATTATTGTCATATATCTCATATATGCTGTGGGATTATCCAAATGCCAAGGCATGTTTAAAGGGATTCTAGATCCTGAAGCAGACCCTCTTCTGAATGAACTCCTTTGATTTTAGAATAATCTTCTTTTTTTTTTTTAATTTTTTAGGGCCACACCTCCTGAGGCATGTGAAAGTTCCCAGGCTAGGGGTCAAATTGGAACTACAGCTTCCATCCTACACCACAGCCACAGCAACATGAGATCTAAGCCTCAGTTGTGACCTACACCACAGCTCATGGCAGCACCACATCCTTAACCACTGAGCAAGGCCAGGGATCAAACCTGCATCCTCGTGGTTACTAGTGTGGTTCATTACCGCTGAGCCACAATGGGAACTCCCAATTTTAGAATAATCTTGACCTGAATTAAACAGTATTTATCTGAAGTACTCCTTTGGTGTTCCATGAAGGAAAGAAAGGCATCCCTGGAAGTAAAGCACCTGCTGGTATAAAACAAAACAATACATAAGCCACAAGGAAAGGGAATGAAAAACTATCAAGGCAAAGGATGTGAAGTTTAGGATTCTACTAAGAAGGCATGAATCTGAAGTTAACAGATGTACAAAGTGTGCTCTTTAGGCTTCTCTGACCAAGGCAATCCTCCAAAATCTCCAATCATTTGCTTCTAACAATACAAAACCACAAATACATGCATGTTCAGAAAAGAACTTTTGTTGCTAAATGACGACCAGCTCCTTTATACATTCTTATGTTGATGGACATTCTGGTTGAATGGATAAAGAAGACGCTGGAGCTCCCGTGGTGGCGCAGTGGTTAACGAATCCGACTAGGAACCATGAGGTTGCGGGTTCGGTCCCTGCCCTTGCTCGGTGGGTTAAGGGTCCGGCGTTGCCGTGAGCTGTGGTGTAGGTCGCAGACGCAGCTCAGATCCCTCGTTGCTGTGGTTCTGGCGTAGGCCGGTGGCTACAGCTCCGATTCGACCCCTAGCCTAGGAACCTCCATATGCCGTGGGAGCGGCCCAAGAAATAGCAAAAAGACAAAAAAAATAAAAGAAGACGCAGTACCTACATACAATGGAATATTACTTAGTCATGAAAAGAATGGGAAAAAATAATGTCATTTGCAGCAACATGGATGGACCTAGAGATTATCATACTAAAAAAAGTCAGACAGAGAAAGGCAAATATCATGTGATATCACTTATGTGTGGAATCTAATAAAATGATACAAAAGAACTTATTTAAAAAACAAACAAATTTACAGTTTTCTAATTGGGAAGGTGGGAATAACACATATACACTGCTATATAAAACAGATGATTAATGAAAACCTACTATATAGCACAGGAAAATCTACTCAGTAGTTTGTAATAACCTATATGGGAAAAAAAAGGATGCATATATTTATATGTATGACTGTCTCACTTTGCTGGACATGTGAAACTAATACAACATTGTCAATTAATTATATTCCAATAAAATTAAATTTAAAAATTAAATTAAATAAATAAATGACAACAGCTCCTCACAAGGACTCAGATTTAGTGCTAACTCTGCCACAGACTAGATCAGCTGAAGTTTTGTTTTTTTCAGTTTTACTGAGATATAACTGACATACAGCACAATATAAGTTTAAAGTGTGCAACATGATTTGACTTCTAAATCATGAAATGATTACCACAATAGGTTTAGTGAACACGCACATTTCATATAGATACATTAAAGAAATAGGAAATATTTTTCCTTGTGATAAGAATGTTTAAGATTTACTCTCTTATTTTGTCTAGATACTCATGTTGCAAGAGAACAAAGGGTAGGAAAAAAAAATGTAATTGTAATGTATACATGTAAGGATAACTTGATCCCCTTGCTGTACAGTGGGAAAATAAAAAAAATTAAATAAAAAAAAAAAACAGATTTACTCTCTTGAAGTTCCCATCGTGGCTCAGTGGTTAACGAATCCTACTAGGAACCATGAGGTTGCGGGTTTGATCCCTGGCCTTGCTCAGTGGGTTAAGGATCCAGCGTTGCCATGAGATGTGGTGTAGGTCACAGACGCGGCTCAGATCCCGCATTGCTGTGGCTCTGGCGTAGGCTGGCAGCTATGGCTCCGATTAGACCCCTAACCTGGGAACCTCCGTATGCTGTGGCAGTGGCCCTAGAAAAGGCAAAACAAAAACAAAAACAAACAACAAAAAAAGATTTACTCTCTTAATAATGTTCACTTATAACATGTAGCATTATCTTTATCATGTACATTACATCCCTAGTACTTATATATCTTACAACCGGAATTTTGTACCTTCTGACTACCTTCACCTAATTTCCCTCCCCCAACTCCCACCTCTAGTAGTCACAAATCTGATCTCTTTTTCTATGTTTGTTTTTGAAGTATAATTGACCTACAATACTGTGGTAGTTTATGGTATACAACATAGTGATTTGATACTTATATATATTTCAAAATGATGACCATGATAAGTGTAGTTGTCATCTTTCACCATACAGAGATGTTATATAATTATTAACTATATTCCCCACACTGTAAATTTCACACTTGTGAGACTCATTTATAATTGGTAATTGAAAGTTGGGACTTCTTAACCCCCCTCACCTATTTCTCTCCTTCTCCTATGCCCCTGCCCTCTGACAACCACCTGATTGTTCTCTGTATCTGTAACTCTGTTTCTCTTTTGTTATGTTAGATCATTTGTTTTGTTTTTTAGATTCCATATATATGTGAAATCATACAGTATTTGTCTTTCTCTGACTTATTTCATGTAGCATAATACCATCTATGTCCATCTATGTTGTTGCAAATGGTAAGATTTCATTCTTCGTATGGGTAATATTTTATTGTCTCTCTCTCTGTGTATGTATGTGTGTGTGTGTGTGTGTGTATATATATATATATATAAAACATATATACATATATATCACATCTTTATCCGTTCATCTATTAATGATCACTTAGGCTGCTTCCATATCTTGGCTATTATAAATACTGCTGCAATGAACATAGAGGGGCATATATCTTTTTCTAATTAGTGCTTTTGGTTTCTTTGTTCAAATACTCAGGGGCAGGGGATTTCCCGCCATGGCGCAGTGGAAATGAATCTGACTAGAAACCATGAGGTTGCAGGTTCGATCCCTGGCCTCACTCAGTGGGTCAAGGATCTGGCGTTGCTGCAGCTATGGCATAGACCGGTACCTGTAGCTCTGATTCAACCCCTAACCTGGGAACCTCCATATACTGCGGGTGTGGCCCTAAAAAGCAAAAATAAATAAACAGGTAAACAAATAAACAAATGCTCAGAAGTGGAAGTGCTGGAACATATAGTAGTTCTACTTTTAATTTTTTGAGGAATCTCCATACTGTTTTCCATAAGGGCTGCACCAATTTACATTTCCACTATCAGTGCACAAGGGTTCTCTTTTCTTAATGGCCTCACCAATACTGGTTATTTATTGTCTTTTTGTTAACAGCCATTCTGACAGGTATAAGGTGATATCTCATTATAATTCTGATTTGCTCTTCCCTGATGATTAGTGATGCTGAGTATCTTTTCCTATGCCTATTGGCAATCTGTATATTGCCTTTGAAAAAATGTCTCTTCAGGTCTTCTGAGCATTTTTTTAATCAGGTTGGGGCTTTTTATGTTGAGTCATATGAGTTCTTTATGTATTTTGGCTATTAACCCCTTATCAGACATATTGTTTACAAATATCTTCTCCCATTCCATAGGCAGCCTTTTTACTTTATTGATATTTTCCTTCACTATGCACAAGCTTTTTAGATTGAGGTAGACCCACTTGTTCATTTTTACTTTTGTTTCCTTGCCTGAAGAGACATATTCAAAAAACTATCTCTAAGACTGATGTGAAAGAGCCTACTGCCTATATTTTCTTTTAGATGTTTTATGGTTTCCAAGTCTTACATTTTAGGTTTTTTAAGTCCATATTATGATTTTTTTATATGATGTGAAAAAGTAATCATTTGATTAGTTTGCATGTGGCTGTCCAATTTTCCCAAACTCTTTATTGAAGAGGCTATCTTTTCTCCATTGTACATTCCTGCCTTCTTTATCATACATTAACTGCCCATATAAGTGTGGGTTCATTTCTGGGCTCTCTATTCAGTGCCACTGATATAACTGTCTGTTTCTGTGCCAGTAACATACTGTTTTGATTAGTGTAGCTTTGTAGTATAGTTTCAAATAAGGGAGTGTGATACTTCCTGTTTTGCTCTTCTTTCTTAAGATTGTTTTGGCTATCTGAGGTCTTTTGTGTTTCCATACAAATTTTAGAATTATTTGTTCTAGTTCTGTGAAAAATGCCATTGGTGTTTTGAAAGGGATTGTACTGAATTATAGATTTCCTTGGGCAGACAGTCATTTTAACATATTAATTCTTATAATCCATGAGCATGGTATATCTTTCCACCTGTTTGTGTCATCTTCAATTTCTTTCATCAGTGTTTTGTAGTTTTCCAAATACAGGGTTTTTTTTTATCTTCTTAGATTTATTCCCAGGTGTTTACTTCTTTCTAATGATTATGAATGGGATTGTTTTTGTAATTTCTCTTTCTGACAATTTATAGTTCAGTGTATACAAACACAACAGATTCCTCTATATTAATTTTGTAACTTGCAACTTTACTGAATTCATTGATAAAATCCAGTAGTTTTTTTGGTGGTATCTTTAGGATTATCTATGTATAGCGTCATGTCATCTGCAAACACTGATAGTTTTACTTCTTCCTTCCTTTTAAACTAGATTTCAAGTATTTCTTTTTCTTGTTTAATTGTTCTGGCTAGGACTTCCAATACAATATTGAATAAAAGTAGCAAGAGTGAGGATTCTTGTCTTGCTCCTGAGCTTAGAGTAAAGGTTTTCAGCTTTTCACCACTGATAAGGATTTCAGCTGTGGCTTGTTATATATGACCTTCATATATTAGAGGTATGTTCCCTCTCTACTCACTTTGTTGAGAATGTTTATCATAAATGATGTTGAATTGTGTCAAAGTTTTTCTGCACCTAATGAGATGATTTTTATTCTTCAATTTGTTAGTATGGTGTATCACATTGATTGATTTGTGGATATTGAACCATCCTTGCATTCCCAGGATAAATCCCACTTGATCATGGTGTATGATCCTTTTAAGATATTGTTGGATACAGTTTGCTAACATTTTGTTGAGGACTTTTTCATAAGAGTTTACCAGTAATATTGGCCCATGATTCACCTTTTTTGTGATATCTCTGTCTGGTTTTGGTATCAGGGTGATGCTGGCCTCATAGAATGAGTTTGGAAGCTTTCCTTCCTCACTATACTTTGGAATAATTTGAGAAAGTAGATGTTTACTCTGGTCTAAATGTTTGGTAGAATTCACCTGTGAAGCCATATGGTCCTGGACATATTCTTTTGGGAATTTTTTAAATTACTGGTACTTGGTCTGTACATAATTTGTATTTCTTCCTGATTCAGTCTTGGGAGATTGTACTTTTCTAGGAATTTTTCCATTTCTTCTAGGTTGTCATTTTATCCATCTTATAATTGTTCATAGTAATATCTTATAACCATCTACATTTCTCTGATGCCAGTTAACTTCTCCTTTTTCATTTCTGATTTATTTATTTATTTATTTTATTGTCTTTTTGCCTTTTCTAGGGCCACTCCCTCAGCATATGGAGGTTCCCAGGCTAGGGGTCGAATCGGAGCTGTAGCTGCCAGCCTACACAAGAGCCACAGTAATGCGGGATCCGAGCTGAGTCTACAACCTACACCACAGCTCATGGCAACGCTGGATCCTTAACCCACTGAGCAAGGCCAGGGATTGAACCCGCAACCTCATGGTTCCTAGTCAGATTCATTAACCACTGTGCCACTACTGTGCCACTATGGGAACTCCATTTCTAATTTTATTGACTTGGGCTCCCTCTTTTTCTTGATGAGTCTGTCTAAAGGTTCATTGATTTTATCTTTTCAAAGTATCAAGTCTTAGTTTCATTTATCTTTCCTATTTTTTTGTCTCTATTTCATTTATTTCTGCTCTAATCTTTGTGATTTCTTTCCTTCTAGTTACTTTGGGCTTTGTTTTCTTTCTCTAGTTCCTTTAGGTATAAGGTTAGGTTGCTTAATTGAAATTTTTGTTATTTCTTGAGGTAGGCTTGTACCTTAAACTTCCCTCTTAGAATTGCTCCTGCTGCATCCCATAGATTTTAGATCACTGTATTTTCATTTTCATCATCTCCAGGTATTGTTTTATTTCTTCAGTGATCCATTCATTGTTTAGTAGCATATTGTCTAGCCTTCAAGTTATTGTGGTTTTTTGGTAGTTTTATTTTATTGTAGTTGATGTCTAATCTCATATTATTGTGGTCAGAAAAGATGATGACATGATTTCAATCTTCTTAAATTTACTGAGACTTGTTTAGTATCCCAGCATGTAATCTATCCTAGAGAACACTCATGTGCACTTAAAAAGGATGTGTATTCTGCTGCATTGGGATGGAATGTCCTACATATAACTATTGAGTACTTTTAGTCTAATATGTCATTTAAAGCCAGTGTTTCCTCTTTGTTTTTCTGTCCGGATGATCCATTCATTGATGTAGGTGGGGCATTAAAGCCCCCAACTATTATTTTGTTACTGTCAATCTCTCCCATTATGTCTATTAATATTTTCTTTATGTATTTAGGTGCTCCTATATTGGGTGCATATATGTTAACAATTGCTATATCTTCCTATATGTTTAATTGGTCCCTTTATCATTATGCAGTGTCCTTTTTTGTTTCTTGTTATACTCTGTTTTCAAGTCTATTCTTTCTAACATAGTATTGCTACCCTGACTTTCTTTTTTGTTTCTGTTTGCATGGAATATCCTTTTCTATGCCCTCACTTTCAGTCTATGTGTGTCTATAGATCTGAAATGAGTCTCTTACAGGGAGTATGCATGTGTGTATCTGTGCATGTATGTATGTATGTGTGTGTGTATAGGTGTATGTATGCATATTTATATATATATGATATATATGGTTTTGTACCCATTCAGCCACTCTATGTCTTTTGATTGCAGCATTTAGTCCATTTACTTTTAAAATAATTACTGATTGGTATGTATGTATTGCCATTTTATTCATTGTTTGGGGGTTGTTTTTGCAGTTCTCTTTTGTTCTCTTCATCTTCTTTTTAGATCAGCTTAAGTTTTAAGTTAAAATGTCACTAGTGCTTAGAAAAAGCACAATGGTGAGACTAAAAGAGAAGGAAAAAAAAATTCTCTGTTGCAGTATCTCTTCCCAGGGTTTGTCTAGGCTATGAACAAAGTAACTTGGAGACCTCTAATTCAGAGAACAGGAAATGAAGAAATTCTGCCCTTCTTATAAAAACAGCATCACATCCTTCCTGTGCATATTTTAAAAATAAATATTTTACTTGTTTATGGTGATTTAAGTGCCCTTCACTATATTCCTTTGGAACAACTCCTACCCTGAGCTAAGCCACCTTCTCATTGATAAACCTGAGCACTCAGACTCTCTGTGTTTTCTTAGGGTCTCAACCTGGGTGGTCAGGGAGGAGCATTATCACTACATCCAATCTAGGGTAGGATCAACTAGGACCTGAAGTGATACCAAACTATGAGTTGAGATTAAGAGTCCAATTCTTTCAGTTCATAAGTGTTTTGGGCAAATACCAAGGAAGGGGCATCAGGGAACTTCCCACAGGGGTTGAGGCCTATGAAGTCACCACTTTCCACCAGTACAATCCCCAACCCTTAGGGATTATACCAGGTTTGTGAAAGATAAGAGAAAAAAATTTAGATCTTAGCTCATAAAATTTTCTCACATGTTTACATTTAGCAATTTTATAGTTTCAGCTCTTATATTTAAATCTATGATCCATTTTGAGTTAATTTTTGTATATGATATGAAGAATAGAGGTTTATATCTCTGTACGTATCTATCCAAGAGCTCCAGCACCATTTGTTGAAAAGATCATTCTTTGCACCATTAGACTGCTTTGATACCTTTTCTGAAAATCAATTGGCTATATATGCATAGGTCTATTTGTAGACTTTTTATTGTTACATCAATTTATTGGTTATTTTTACACTAATACTATATTGTCTTGGTTACTAGTGCTTTATCATTAAATCTCAAAATTGGGTACTGTAGGTCTTTCATTTTTTTTTCTTCTTTTTAAAAATCTCTTAGGTTTTTCTATATTCTTTGCATTTCCACATATAGTTTAGAATCAATTTGTCCAAAACAAAACAAAACAAAAAGTCTAGTGATATTTTGACTAGGTTTAAGGTGACTTTGCAAATCAATCTGCGGACAATTAACATCTTTACAATATTGACTCTCCCATTCATAAACATACAAAATTCCTTTTTCACCCCAATGCCTGTGTTATCAATCTTTCAAAGTATTTTTCTTGGAATGTTTTTTAGAATCAGTATACCTAGAAGACTCTATTTTATAACATTCAGTATTGAGAACATAAATTAAGTCTAACAAATGTCAAAAGTCAATAATACTACTCGAGAAATGATTTAAATGCATGTTATTATTACAGCAAATAATTTAAAAACTTAGGTTTTACATCTAATTTTGCTAATACACTTTTTTGCTAGTAGACTTTCTTCAACCTCTATGCTATTAGGTCTTTATGTATTTATTCTCCTTGATTGTGTAAATAAGATGTCTAGTTTCACTTTTACTTGAAGGATATTCACCTTCACTTTCAGTCCCTGAAAGGGTAGATCCTTAGATTTGACGCAAATTGTTTGCAAATTTGATCCCTCAATAGTAGAAAATGGTAAAACCTCAAGACTTCACATCTAGAGTCTTCCTAATGTAAATAAGAAAGGACTACATCTCTTTAGATATGCAAGTATGACGTATGGATAGGATTAAAATTCAATAATACAAAAAGGACAGACCTAAACAATCAGAAAGGATGCCCTCTAAAAATAAACCATAGAGCAATTTTGTTGCAAACAAGTGAATATAACCTCTGTTCACAGGCATAAGAACAAATTTCTCTGTGTAACTTCAAGTGTCTCAGTGGAAGAGAGATGCACTTCAGTGAAATTTTAATGTATGTAAAAGTTACCTTAATCTGCAGACACTTTTAATTTCTGAATC
Source organism: Phacochoerus africanus (assembly GCF_016906955.1). Classification (NCBI taxonomy): domain Eukaryota; kingdom Metazoa; phylum Chordata; class Mammalia; order Artiodactyla; family Suidae; genus Phacochoerus; species Phacochoerus africanus. The sequence continues at coordinate 47,294,028 of NC_062544.1, read as the reverse complement.
CTGAGTAGCCTTACGCAGTTCTTCATGCTTCCCAGAGAACAGCACTGCAGTGTCTTCTCTTCCCCACACCTAGAACTGTTCCATGCTTCTAATATCTCTCTCTAACAAATCCTAGAATTATAGGCTGTCAGCACTAAGAGGGATCTTATAAACCACGTAAACCAATCCCCTTGTTTCGCAACTGGGAAAACAGAAGTGTAGGAATATAAAATTGCTTATCTAGTTATAGCACATAGCACTGATACAGAAATTGAGATAGAATTCAAGTTTCTATCATTTACTGCCTTCAGAGCTGTCACAGAATACCATATCACAGAATTTAAACTATTATGTTAAGGTACTAATTATCCCAGGACAGCTTCCTCTTTTTTTTTGGCCATGCTCACAGAAGTTCCCCAGCCAAGGATCAAACCTATGCCACAGCAGCAACCCAGGCTGCTACAGTGCCAACACCAGATCCTTAACCTGCTGTGCCACAAAAGAACTCCTATTTTTTTTTAATTTAAAGAACTAATATACAGAAATTCATTTTTTTTTAATTTCACCTAATACAGATAACATACAAATATCTTGGTCCTGTAAAATCCCACTCCCACCCTGTGAGATATTTTTATTCTCAGATTGGTCTATATCTCTTTTTTCCTTCATATTTACATACAAATATTTCTACTTGCAATTTTGTTTTGAGGTGATTTTAAACAAAAAGATATTATAATTACCAATTGTTGGCAATTTGGTTTGTCTATTTATTGACTTACCACGTAGGAGATCTAACACATAAAATTCCTCAGTGTGCCAAATGGTCTGTTACCCACTCAACATCATAGTTTCCTTCTTCTTTTAAGTTCTTACAATCACAAGGGAAAAGCCCCCAAATCCCTTTTAATTATGGTTCTGGGTTTAATTCTGTAAGAAATAGGTATTACCACAAAACTAAGAAGGCAAGAGAGCCAATATTTTCTATCAATCATTTACAGACAGGCATTGGGACAAATGGAAAAAGATGAGTTTACAGCAGTTTCTGGGAAAGCTCCCAAAAAACCACCTGCTGCCCCCCATTTTAAAAGCCTCATGAAATGGCTTCAATGGGAAATTCTACACAACATATACAGAATAACTTATACCAATCCTTCTCAAACTCTTCCAAAAGACTGAAGAGGAAGGAACATTCCCCAAGTCATTCTATGAAACCACCATCACCCTGATGCCAAAATCAAACAAAAATTTCACCAAAAAAGAAAATTATAGCCAATATATTTGAAGAATATAGATGTAAAAATTCTCAACAAAATTTTAGCAAACTGAATCTAACAACAAATAAAAAATATCATATACCATGATCAAGTTGAATTCATTGCAGGGCCACAAGAATGGTTCAACATACGCAAAATCAATGTGATATAACACATTAACCAAAAGAAAAGACAAAAACCACATGAACATCTCAATATGTGCAGAAAAAGCATTTGATAAAATTCAAAATCCACTCAGGATAAAAACTCCTACCAAAGTGGTTAAGAAGGAACACATTTCAATATATTAAAAGCTCTTTATGACAAACCCACAGCCAACATAATACTCAATGGTGAAAAACGGAAAGCCTTCCTACTAAAATCTGGAATGAGACAAGGATGCCCACTGTCACCACTTCTATTCAACATAGCATTGAAAGTCCTAATCACAACAATCTGACAAGAAAAAGAAATAAAAGGTACCCAAATTGGAACTGAGGAGGTAAAGTTGTCATTTTATGGAAATGACATGATACTATACAGAGAAAACCCTAAAGACTCAAAACAAAAATTAATAAAACTGATAAATTCAGCAAGGTAGCAGCATACAAGATTAACATACAGAAATTGGTTGCATTTACATACACTAACAATGAAACATCAGAAAGGGAAATTTTTAAAAATCCCTTTTAAATTCATGTAAAAGAAAAAAACCTTAGGAATAAACTTGATCAAGGAGGTGAAAGACATAAATGCTGAGAACGATAAAGCACTGATAAAGGAAACTAAAGATGATAAAAAGAAATGGAAAGACATCCCATGCTCTTGGATTAGAAGAATTAATACTGTTAATATTGGGGTTTTTTTTGTCTTTTTGCTATTTCTTGGGCCGCTCCCACGGCATATGGAGATTCCCAGGCTAGGGGTCTAATCGGAGCTATAGCCACCAGCATACGCCAGAGCCCCAGCAACATGGGATCTGAGCCACGTCTGCAACCTACACCACAGCTCATGGCAACGCCGGATCCTTAACCCACTGAGCAGGGGCAGGGACCGAACCCACAACCTCATGGTTCCTAGTCAGATTTGTTAACCACTGTGCCACAACGGGAACTCCAGATATTGTTAAAATGACTATACTACCCAAAGTAATCTTCAGATTGAATGCAATCCCTATCAAATTATTCATGACATTTTTCACAGATCTAAAACAAATAATCCAGAGAAAACTCTAATTTGAAAAGATACATGCAGAGATGGGATTAAGATGGTGGAACAGAAGGACTGGAGCTCAACTTCTCTCCTAAAAACAACAAAATTCACAACTAAAGGCCGAGCAATCTTCAACCAAATGGACCAGAAACCTTGGAGAAGATATCTGACTCTGGAAGACAAAGAGGAGGCCACATCAAGAGGTAGGAGGGGCAAATACATGATATAAACAACCCCATACCTCCCTGGTGGGAAGCCCCACAGACTGGAAACTAACTGGTTCACAGAGACTCACCTACAGGAGTGAGAGTTCTGAGCCCCACATCAAACTCTCACATGTGGGGATCTGGCACTGGGAGAAAGAGCCCCTGGAGCATCTGTCACTGAAGGCCAGTGGGGCTTGTGTGCAGGAGCTCCACAGGACTGGGGGAAACAGAGACACCATTCTTAAAAGGCACACACGGACTTCCATGTGCACTGGATCCCACGGCAGAGTGAGGTCTCCATAGGAATCTGAGTCAAACCTGACTGCAGTTCTTGGAGGACATCCTGGGAAAACAGGGGTGAATGTGGCTTGTTGTGGGGGAATGACACTGGAAGAAAAGCTGTCAGGAATATTCAGCAGCTGCCTTTCTCTGGAGGTGGCCATTTTTGGAAAATCTGGCCCACCCATCAATCAGGCTGAGAACCCCCAGGGCAAACAACAACCCAGCTGGGATCGCAGCCCCACCCCTCAGTAAACAGGCTACCTTAAGACCCCTCAGGCACACAGCTGCCTCTAATCCCATCCAGAGATAGAGCCACACCCACCAGAGGGATTAGAATCAGCTCCACCTACCAGTGGGCAGGCATCAGCCCCTCCCATCAGGAAGCCTACAGCAAGCCCCTGTACCACAAGGGGGGCAGACACCAGAAGTAAGAGAGGCTACAACTCTATTATCTGTAAAAAGGTCACCACACCAAAAACCTATAAAAATGAAAAGACAGAGAACTATACCTCAGATGAGGGAGAAAGGAAAATCCCCAGAAAATCAGCTAAGTGATGAGGAGATTCTTAGCCTCCAGGAAAAAGACTTTAAACTATTGATGCTGAAGATGATGCAAGACATTGGAAATAAACTGGAGGCAAAGAGGGATAACTTACAGGAAACACTGACCAAAGATATTCAAGATATAAAATTTAAACAAGAAGAGATGTAAAATACAATAACTGAAATAAAAAATTCACTAGAAGCAGCTAACAGTAGAATACAGGAAGCAGAAGAAAAAATAAGCTAGGTGGAGGACAGATTAGTAGAAATTACAAATGCAGAACAGAAAAGAGAAAAAAAAGATTGAAAACAAATGAAGAGAGCCTCAGAGAACACTGGGACAATGTTAAATGCACCAACATCCGTATTATAGGGGTGCCAGAAGGAGAAGAGAGAGAGAAAGGGACAGAAAAAATATTCCAAGAGATAATAGCCAAAAACATCCCTAACATGGGAAAGGAACCACTCACTCAAATCCAGGAAGCACAATGAGTACCATATAAAATAAACCCAAGGAGGAATACACCAAGACACATATTAATCAAACTGTCCAAAATTAAAGACAAAGAGAAAATCTTGAAAGCAGCTAGGGAAAGAAACAAATAACATACAAGGGAACCCCAATAAGGTTATCAGCAGATTTTTCAGCAGAAACTCTGCAGGCCAGAAGGGAGTGGCATGATAGACTTAACGTGATGAAAGGAAAAAAACTCCAACCAAGATCACTTTACCCAGCAAGGCTCTCATTCAGATTTGAAGAAGAAATCAAAATCTTCACAGATAAGCAAAAGCTGAGAGAATTCAGCAACACTAAACCAGCCTTACAACAAATACTAAAGGAATTTCTCTAGGCAGAAAAGAAAAGACAACAACAGGAAACAAAAATACCACAAACGACAAGGCTCACCAGTAAAGGTATATATACAGTAAACATACGTAATCATCCATGCACAATTATACCACCAAATTCAGAAATCATGAGAAGAGGTGGGTATAAATGCAGGACACTGGAGATGAACTTGCAATTAAGAGAACAGCAACTTAAAACAATCTCATATACATATAGATTCTTGTATCAAAACTTCAGAATAACTGCAAACCAAAAATCTACAATTGATACACAAAGAAAAATCAACTCAAATACAACACTAAGGATAGTCATCAAACCAGAATAGGACAGAAAAAGAAAAGAAGAGAAGAAAAAAGAGCAACAAAAACAAATCCAAAGCAATTAATAAAATGGCAATAAGAACATACATATCAATAATTACCTTAAGTGTTAATGAACTAAATGCCCCAACCAAAAGACATAGACTGGCTGAATGGATACAAAAACAAGACCCATATATGCTGTCTTCAAGAGACCCACTTCACTTCTAGGGACACATACAAATTGAAAGTGAGAAGATGGAAGAAAATATTTCATGCAAACAGGGATCAAAAGAAAGCTGGAGTAGCAATACTCATATCAGACAAAATAGACTTTAAAACAAAGCATATTTTAAGGGACAAAGAAGGTCATTACATAATGATCAAAGGATCAATCCAAGAAGAAGATATAACAATTTTAGGTATCTACCCACCCAACATAGGTTCACCACAATATATAAGGCAACTGCTAACAACTTTAAAAGCAGTAATCAACAATAACACAATCATAGTTGGGGACTTTAACACCCCACTCACAGCAATGGACAGATCATCCAGACAGAAAATCAATAAGGAAACACAGGCCCTGAATGAAGCATTAAATGAGATGGACTTAATAGTTATTTATAGGACATTCCACCCAAAAGCAACAGAATACGCATTCTTCTCAAGTGCACATGGAACATTCTCTAAGATTGATCACATCCTGGGCTACAAATCCAACCTCAGTAACTTTAAGAAAACTGAAATCATATCAAGCATCTTTTCCAACTACAACACTATACGATTGGAAATCAACAACAAGAAAAAAACTGCAAAAAACACGAACACGTGGAGACTCAACAACATGCTGCTAAACAACCAATGGGTCACTGAAGAAATCAAAGAGGAAATTTAAAAACACCTAGAAGCAAATGACAACAAAGATACGACACTCCAAAACCTATGGGATGCAGCAAAAACCATTCTAAGAGGAAAGTTTATAGTACTACAAGCCTACCTCAGGAAACAAGAAAAAGCTCAAATAAACCAGCTAACTTTACATCTAAAGCAGCTCAAGAGAGAAGAACAGATGAGACAAAGTTAGCAGAAGGAAGGAAATCATAAAGATCAAGGCAGAAATCAATGAAATAGAAACAAAGAAAACCATAGAAAAGATCAATGAAACGAAAAGCTGGTTCTTTGAAAAGATCAACAAAATTGATAAACCCTTAGCCAGACTTATCAAGCAAAAAAGAGAGAGGACTCAAATCAATAAAATTATAAATGAAAAAGGAGAAGTAACAACGGACACTACAGAAATACAAAGGACCATAAGAGACTACTATATGCAACTATACGCCAATAAAATGGAAAACCTAGAAGAAATGGAAAAATTCTTAGAAAAGTACCATCTTCCAAGACTAAACCAAGATGAAATAGGAAAGATGAATGGACCCATCACAAGAACTGAAATTGAAACTGTGATTTAAAAACTTCCAACAAACAAAACTCCAGAACCAGATGGCTTCACAGGTGAATTCTATCAAACATTTAGAGAAGAGCTAACACCTCTCCTTATGAAACTATTGCAAAAAATTGCAAAGGAAGGAATACTACCAAACTCATTCTATGAGGCCACCATCACCCTGATACCAAAACCAGACAAAGACTCCACAAAAAAAGAAAACTACAGGCCAATTTCACTGATGGACATCGATGCAAAAATCCTCAACAAAATACTAGCAAACCATATCCAACAATATATTAAAAGGATTGTACATCATGATCAAGTGGGATTTATCCCAGGGATGCAAGGGTTCTTCAATATCCGCAAATCCATCAGTGTGATACAGCACATTAACAAACTGAAGCATAAAAACCATATGATCCTCTAAATAGACACGGAAAAAGCCTTTGACAAAATCCAACACCCATTTCTGATAAAAACCCTTCAAAGTGGGCATAACGGGAACCTACCTCAAAATAATAAAGGCCATATATGACAAACCCACAGCAAACATCATTCTCAATGGTGAAAAGCTGAAAGAATTCCCGCTGAAGGTTAAGGATCAGGCATTGCCGTGAGCTGTGGTGTAGGTCGCAGACACGGCTCGGATCCTGCGTTGCTGTGGCTCTGGTATAGGCCGGCGGCTACAGCTCTGATTAGACCCCTAGCCTGGGAACCTCCCTATGCCACAGGAGTGGCCCTAAAAATGGCAAAAAAAAAAAGAAGAATTCCTGCTGAGATCAGGAACAAGACAAGGATGTCCGCTCTTACCACTACTCTTCAACATAGTTTTGGAAGTCCTAGCCACAGCAATAAGAGAAGTAAAAGAGATAAAAGGAATCCAAATTGGAAAGGAAGAAGTAAAACTATCACTATTGGCAGATGACATGATACTATACCTAGAGAATACCACAGACTCTACCAGAAAACTGTTAGAGCTCATCCACGAATTTGGCAAAGTCACAGGATACAAAATTAATACACAGAAATCAATGGCATTTCTATACACTAATAATGAAAGGGCAGAAAGAGAAATTAGGGAAGCAATCCATTTATCATCACATCCAAAAGAATAAAATACCTAGGAGGAAACCTACCTAAAGAGATAAAAGACCTGTACTCTGAAAACTATAAGACACTGATGAAAGAATTCAAAGATGACACAAATAGATGCAAAGACATACCATGCTCTTGGATTGGAAGAGTCAACATTATCAAAATGACCATACCACCTAAGGCAATTTACAGAGCCAATGCAATCCCTATCAAATTACTAAGGACATTTTTCACAGAACTCAAACTAAATATTTTAAAGTTTGCTTGGAAGCACAAAAGACCCAGAATAGCCAAAGACATCCTGAAAAAAGAAAAATGGAGCTGGAGGAATCAGGCACCCTGACTTCAGACTATACTACAAAGCAACAATCATCAAAACTGTATGGTACTGGCACAAAGACAGGAATATAGGTCAGTGGAACAGGATAGAAAGCCCAGAATTTAAACCACGCACCTACAGCCAACTAATCTATGACAAAGGAGGCAAGAATATACAATGGATAAAGGACAGCCCTTTCAATAAGTGGTGCTGGGAAACCTGGACAGCCACATGGAAAAGAATGAAATTAGAATACTCCCTAACACCATACTCAAAAATAAACTCCAAATGGATTAAAGACCTAGATATAAGACCAGATACTATAAAACTCTTAGAGGAAAACACAGGCCAAACACTCTCTGACATAAACAACAGCAACATCTTCTCAGATCCACCTCTTAGAGTATTGACAATAAAAAGAAAAATAAACAAATGGGGCCTAATAAAACTTCAAAGTTTCTGCACAGCAAAGGAAACCCTAAACAAAATGAAAAGACAACCCACAGAATGGGAGAAAATCTTTGCAAATGAATCAACTGACAAGGGATTCATCTCCAAAATTTATAAACACCTTCTGCAGCTCCATGCCAAACAAACAACCCACCCCATCAAGAAATGGGCAGAAGACCTAAACAGACAGTTCTCCATACGGATGGATGGCCAAAAAACACATGAAGAGATCAACATCACTCATTTATTAGAGAAATGCAAATCAAAACCACTATGAGGTACCACCTTACACCAGCCAGAATGGCCATCATCAAAAAGTCTTCAAACAATAAGAGCTGGACAGAGTGTGGAGAAAAGGGAACCCTATTACACTGTTGGTCAGATTGTAAATTGGTGCAACCACTGTGGAAAACAGTATGGAGATTCCTCAGAAAACTAAACATACAGCTACCATTTGATCCAGCAATCCTACTCCTGGGCATCTATCCAGAGAAAACCATGACTCACAAAGACACATGTACTCCGATGTTCATTTTTTGCACTATTTGCAATAGCCAAGACATGGAGACAACCTAAATGTCCATCGACAGAGGAGTGGATCAAGAAGAAGTGGTACATATACACAATGGAATATTACTCTGCCATTAAAATGAACGAAATACCTGCATTTTTAGCAACATGGATAGACGTAGAAATTATCATGCTAAGTGAAGTCAGCCAGACAATGAGACACCAACATCAAATGCTTTCACTGACATGTGGAATCTGAAAAAAGGACAGACTGAACTTCTTTGTAGAACAGATGCTGACTCACAGACTTTGAAAAACTTATGGTCTCTAGAGGAGATAGTTTGGGGGCTCGGGGATGTGGTTGGGTTGTGGAAAGGAAATCCTGTGAAATTGGATTGTGATGATCATTATACAACTACAGATGTTATAAATTCATTTTAGTAAAAAAAATTTTTTTTAACGAAATGATACACGCACACACATGTATATGCAGTATATATATACAGTGGAATACTACTTAGCCACAAAAAGGAATGAAATAATGCCATTTGCAGCAACATGGATGGACTTAAAATTATCATACTATGTAAGTCATAAAGAGAAAAACAAATACTATATGCTATCACTTATATTTGGAATCTAACACATGATACAAATGAACTTATTTGTGAAACAGAAATAGACTCACAGAGGTAGAAAACAAATGTATGGTTACCAAAGGGGAAAGGGGAGAGGAATAAATTCAGAGTTTAGGATTAGCAGATATAAACTACTATATATAAAATAGATAAATAACAAGGTTCTACTGTATAGCACAGGGAACTATACATTAAATATCCTGTAGTAAAGCATAATGGAAAAGAATATGAAAAAGAACATATATAACTGAATCACTTTGCTGTACACCAGAAACTAATAAAATTGTAAATCATCTATACTTCAATTTTTAAAAATGTTTTGAGTATCTCCTATTAGAGCATAGAACCTGACTTTAAAAAAAAAAAAAAAAAAAAGCCTCACTAAAAAAAAGCAAGGATATTAACCAATGCCTCACCCAACATGGATACAAATGAAGTAAACTAAAAAATAACTAAATAACTATTTGAAAGCAGAAAGGCCCACCATTTCTCTACACACATGTTTATCTACTGGATCAAGTGGGGCCCTCATCTCCCATGTCCTATTGTCAAGCTGCAGCTCTCACTCTCACTTTTGATTTTCTTTCCATAAAGTTTGTTTTGATTCAGTGTCTTTTTAGTTAATCTAGAAGCAGCACTATACCCATTCCGATATTTTCTTAGGGATATTGCTGAGCACACTGCTTCTTATATGAAGATCCACTGAGAAATTTCTTTCAGAACTAACTGCCAAAGGAAACATGTGCACATATAAGAAACTGGTATATTAATCATTTAACTATTCACTTTGGTTGACAAGAAAATCAGACATAACTTACACTCAATAATCAGAAAATGTATAGGACACAATGGCTTATATGTTGTATCTTCACTGGTTCTTTATCTTCCACATTAGTTTATGCTTTCCCTGGCCCATATTTTTTAATTTACTTACATTTTGCCATTTTAACATGTATACGTTTGTATGTTTCACTGCCTCTCCCAATTTAGAAATATAGTATATACTTAAGTAAAAAAAAAATGTTAAAACCACATGTAGCACAAGCTTCATCAGGCCTCATCACCATGTGGATAAAAATTAAATAAACTGAAAAATAACTAAAATTATACTAGCTTATACTTCTATTTTTCAGTCTTTTGGTTCCAATAAAACATACCACTTCTGCTCCCAACCAAATGTTTCTGTAAGTCCCCAGTGGATGTATTACATGGGTTTACACACATCTATTCTCCTATCAGGCACCACCATGGTCAGCAGAACATTTTCACAGGCATATATTTCTTCCCCCAAGTGACAATTCTAGATGAGTACTCAAGTTGGCCAGCAACTCATCTCTTCATGGTCACTCACGAACCTCAGCTGATGGACACTGTGCCATTTTCAACATGTGACTTCCAAGGCTGCCCTGAGTACTGACATTGTGGTTAATTAAAGGCATTTAAAAAAAAGGGGGGGAGCTCCCGTCGTGGTGCAGTGAAAAGGAATTTGACGAGGAAACATGAGGTTGCCGGCTCAGTGGGTGAAGGATCTGGCATTGCCGTGAGCTGTGGTGTGGGTCGCAGACGTGGCTCAGATCTGGTGTTGCTGTGGCTGTGGTGTAGGCCTGCAGCTACAGCTCCAATTAGACCCCTAGCCTGGGAACCTCCATATGCCACGGGTGCGGCCCTCAAAAATACAAAAAACAAAAATAATAATAATTAATAATAATAATAAAGTAGGCAAAAAATAAAAATAAAAAAATAAAAAGGCCAAGGAAACATAGATTTTTATAAGTCAGCCTTTAAAATGCAATTCATCATTTATGTTCACTTCCCATTGTACAGAACTGTAACATGGCCACACAAAATTGCCAGGGAAGCTATGAAATGTAGTGTAGAAGAAGGAAAGAAAGGATTTTCATAGATAGTAGTCTCCTCCACAATGTATTTTCTTCTACGCTTTTTGCTATATTTTTCAACAAAATTGGGACCATTCTTTATTTCGCTATATTCACTTAAAATATATTGAGCACATGTCTGCCATAAAATCATCTGCAGGATGGAACTAGAGAGTCTCATACTAAGTGAAGTAAGTCAGAAAGAGAAAGACAAATACCATACAATATCATTTATATCTGGAACCTAATATATGGCACAAATGAACCTTTCCACAGAGAAGAAAATCATAGACATGGAAAACAGACTTTTGGTTGCCGGGGGGGGCAGGGGAGTGGAATGGACTGGAAATTTGGGTTTAATAGATGCAAACAATTACCTTTGGAATGAATAAGCAATGAGATCCTCCTGTACAGCAATGGGCACTATATCTAGTCACTTACGATGGAGCATGATAATGTGAGATAAAAAACGTATATGTGTATGTGTGACTGGGTCACCTTGCTATACAGTAGAAAATTGACAGAACACTATATACCAGCTATAAAGGAAAAAATAAAAATCATTAAATAATATATATATATATATATATAATAGACATGCATTATTCTACAATGTGAAATAGGGAACTTTAAAATTCAATAAACCAATAGACAGAATAAATATGATTATGACTTCTTTTTAAAAAAATACAGGTTTGCAAAGGAAAAAAATTATCTGCAAAAGCAGTTTTACAAGACAATATATTATTTTACTTCATAGGGAGGATAATGTATTTACCTATTCTGCTGCTGGATATTTAACTTCTTTCCAATTTTTTATTTAATAAGTGAGGCTGAAGTTCAAATATTATATCTAAATCTTTAGCAGCTTAGAATTTTTCTTAGGATAAGTTCCTGCAAGTGGCATTATAGGATCAAAGGACATATACATATATAGAGGGTACGTTTTATTCCCATTCTACTTGGTGAGGGGTGGAGGGGTTGAGTTATCCCTGTTTAGTCACATCCCAGTGTAGACGCAGATGATTTTCCTTCCACACAATTACTCTTCCAGGTGTTAGGGGCCCCACCTTCTTTCTCAGAGCACTTAAGAGTCTTCTAAGCCATTGAAAAGAAGAGGTCTTTTAACCTAAAGTCAAATGGGAATTGAGCGTAATCTTTCTGAAAGATCATTGGGAAATATGCCGGCTATTGAACTGAGGAGGCTGCCACCAAAGTCAACATGAAGGGCATTTAAGTAGGTCCTCATCCTCAGCACAGGTTATGTATAATATTCAGTGAAAAAGAAACAGAATGGTCTAGACACTGGTTTTCTTCCCAAATTATTCCCTGGTGCTAGCAACAAATGTACTCAATCTAGTGTAAACCAGAGCCGACTCTAATCCTACTCACAAAAACCTCAGCAGGTCCCAGTGACCCATTAACCTACCATGTGCATTTTGAAGCATAGAGTTTTATATAAATTCTTGGACATGGCTTCAAATGTTATGATGCAATGTATTGGTCTACAAACAACTAAGAAAAAAAAATATATATATATACCTTATCAAATAAGAATTAGCAAACTACAGCCCACATGCCAAATCTGGTCCGCAGTCTGCTTTTGTAAATAAAGTTTTATTGGAACACAACTACGTTCAATCATTTTGGGGCTGTCTTTGGAAGCTTTCTACTGCAACTGCAGAGTTGAGCAGTTGTGATAGAGACCTGATGGCCCCCAAACTTAAAATATTTACAAAACTGGACCTTTATAGAAAAAGGTTTCTGAGCCCTGCTCCAGAATCTAGGCTACAACTACTTAACTAGCTATTGTATTCACATATGCCCCTACTCATCTGTTGAGCTTGCTCAGCTCCATGTAATTTTCTTATTCTACTTATGAATGTCCTGTACTATATTAGTGCATTATTAATCTAGCTGGTCTCCTTAACTTCAGACCTCACCCACCTGTCATAATTAATTTTTAAATTTAACTCCTCTTCCCACTCAATTTTGGTTCACTTGTGTACACACTATGTTTTAGTCACCCAAATTAATAATGAACATGCTAAGTAGCATTTTTCTCTCTGAAAATAAAGGACTTGAGTATTTTCAAATGCTTCATGAGCAGCACTATTGATATTTCTATTTCTCATATTCATAGTAAATATTATGCTGTGCCTGTGTGGTCATAATCATTTCCATCACAAAAGACTCTACAAACCCAGGATTACCTCATCCCAATAGAAACAAAGGGGGAAAAGAATTAGGCTGAAGGAAAAGCTAAAGTAAAACCATTTTCGGTGATATCAAAGGGACTTAGAAATAACAAAGTGTTTTTCTTTCAAATAAATGTGCTTTTCTTTCAAAAGGTTATTGTGGCATAGAAAACTACCTTTAGAGTCTTTAAAATTGCCATTAAATGTAAAGGAAGATAGAATCATTAAAAACATTCTAAAATTTAAAATATTTGCCTAAATCAAATTAAACAGCACAAAAGAAAACACATAGCTATTTCAGGACTACATATAAAATTGCAAGATACCCTTGTCTCCTAGTTAAACAGCTAGTTAGTTAATCACTGTTTCCAACTGACGTAACAAGGATGTACTTGCGTGTATTATTTATAAGACCAAATACATGATTAATAAAAAGACACAGTTTAAAACACCCTCTTTTAATGTTTTTCTTATACAAGTGGACCCAGATTTGTGATTAAAACTCGTCAGAGAAGCATGTTAAAAAGTGGTATGAATCATTACTGGTTTCCTGCCTTGTCCCTCTCTAAAGAACCTCATCATTCCCCTCAACTGAAAGCACATAAAATGTTGACAGTTATAAAACCACTCAGAGAGAAAGCAATTTGTTTAAAAAAAAATTTTTTTTTAATCTCTAATACAAAGCCTTCTTACCTAAATGCTCATATGTCACTTAAGTACTTCCTGGAGTTACAGAAGTGATTCATAGTTTAATATATTTGGAAATAATTTTAGAAAGAGCCCCTTTTGTTTAAATGAATGTGAAACCTTTTGTCAACTCTGGAAACTGCTGCTTTTGCTGGCATGTTGACATTTAAAAGGTGAGACAGTCTTTGGTGGCTTTAACAAGCGTCTTGTATGGGGGAAAAAAGAAGGCCTAAAGGATCTCTAGAAACTTTTTTTTACCTCTAATACTATGATCATACTCTTTGATGAAATCCAAGAGTTGCTCAAGTAAAAATCAATTTTTAAAACCTCACACAGTATTGAAAAATAGATCCACTTCTAAGTTTTCATATTCAGGAATCCTTCCCAAACTAATATATTCTTTTGCCTTTTCTTCTTTCTTCCATGAACTCTGGGAATTGAGTATTAATATATTTTCTCCTCCTCCAGCACCATTCCCAGTCTCATCTCTCTATGCCCTTTAAAAAAAAAAGTTCTTGGAGTTCCCATTATGGCTCAGAGGAAACAAATCTGACTGGCATCCCTGAGGAGACGGGTTCAATCCCTGGCCTTGCTCAGTGAGTTAAGGATCCGGCATTGCCATGAGCTGTGGTGTAGGTCAAAGATGCAGCTCAGATCTGTCATTGCTGAGGCTATGGCGCAGGCCAGCAGCTGCAGCTCCTATTCGACCCCAAGCCTGGGAACTTTCATATGCCATGACTGCAGTCCTAAAAAGAAAATAAATAAATAAATAAATAAATATTAAAATAAAATAAGTTTTAGAAGTTCTCTGTCTTCTGATGTTCCCTTTCAATATCTTCCTTAACTTTGCTCTTTTCTCCAAGAATTCAGTACCATATGTTGGGCTCTGTATCTATTAAAACAAGAAGTATTTTTCTTTTTTTTTTCTTTTTTTTGGGGGGAGGGGCTTACACACAGCATATGAGGTTCCCAGGCTAGGGGTCAAAGAGTGAATAATAACAGAAAACTCAATGTGACCCAGCTTTGGGAGTCATTTCCACAAGTCCTATTGGGTACAAATTAACCTTTACTCCAAGTAGTAGAGACAATACAGTGTAACTAATAGCAAACTAGAATCACTGGGGGTCATGTTGGAGGTCACCACAGAGCCTAACCACCTAAGGCCTTCTACCTTGGCATACTTGCCAGCATTTGTCCTGGCCATCCTCTCCAGATGGAATCCCAACCAAAGTAAATTTTTAGTGTTTTTAATCTCTTATTTCTCTAGTCTTCACAAAGTGTAGCTTCACTGATCTGGTAAGTGAGCTTTTATTAATGTGTCCAGAGAATGCTACAGGGGAAAAGCACTGTTTCCAGTTCATACTCTCTTTCAACATAAAAGATCCAAGTCCTTGATAAGTACTAACTCTAGCAGAGGAAACATCAGGTATACTACAAACAGATGGGGGAAATGCCTTGCATCAAATTCTGAAAAATCTCACCACTAGGCATATACCTGCTTCCACAACTCCTAAATCTGAGTTTGCAAGGACAATATGGACAATAGGATAATTCTAGTCACAAGTTTTTAGTTCAGCCCTCTATTGGCTGAAATTAAACAGACCATGCTCTGATTCCTATGCACACTTGTGTATCCTCAGAGACTGTCTGAGAGTAAGCATCCAATAAATATTAGTTCAGTAAAAGAAAGAAGGTCCAGACAGATTTGATTTCTCAATAAATGATAGCACTGATTAGTTACCCACCTGTTTTCTAGAAACTCAAAAGGTACAATTTCAGTAAAGAAGAGCAAAGAAAAAGCAAAAGGAAAACTGCTCAACACATCTTAAATCAATGCAGCACAGTTATTGTTAGATGAGAACAACTGAAGCAGAGCTCTTTGAAAGCAAAAATACCAGGTAGGGGATGATTTCATTTGTGTTATATGTTTAAGATTAAAAAGGAAAGAGTTACAAACAATAATTATGAGAGACTAACAATAATAACTCCACTTACTAAGCATACAACTTGGGCCATATACTCGGCATACATCATCCATACCTTTCTCAACAACCCTGAAGGACAGATACTAAGAACCTCATTCCGAAAGAAAAAAACAAATAGGAGGCAAGTGGCTAGTCAGAGATAAATAGCTGGGCTTGAAAACCAGGGGTCTGTCTGACTCCAAGGCATAAATGTTTTCTTCAAAGCTATTCTAACTTGGTTGCTGCCTCTAATCAAAAGCCAGGCTGTTACCAATGAAAACTGCAGAAAACCTTGGCTCCTCTATCATCTGCTTGGGCTCATGTGTACTGGTGTCATCAGACTGGCTCAGTGCAACTATGGGCTTGCTCAATAGGTAGGCCTGCCAGAACCAGGGACTTTATAGGGTTCATCCCTGATGGTAAAATTTTCTTAGGGAATACAGAAAATATGACTGTGTTAAGGCTCGCCACAGCAATGAAGCCTATAAACTGTGGTGCTATGTATAAACTGATTGGAAGAAGATGGAAGAATGCAATATTTATACTTCTTGAGAAACAGTAAGTTAAATGTATTTTTCTCCTGGTAGTGCTCAGATATACACAAGGGGTTGATTTTTCTGTATTTCACTATTTTTTTTATTATGTAGCAACATCCACTTCTGTGAGAATTCTTAGCTACAATAAAGGACTTTACGGAGAAACAGAAGAAAAGGAAATTATACTCCATGCTCACATATGGCCATTAAGCACACAACCTCCAAAGGGAAAAAAAAAATCACCTATAAACTACAGATTAGAGTTTCAAGAATGTTAGAAGCATAATGTGCTGAATATTCTATCATCTTATTACTCAGTGTTAAATAACACTAAAATCCTTAAAAAGGGAAAAAGAAAAAAGAAAGAAATTCTCATTAGGAGGATTATTAATAAACTTGAAAACTATTTAATCCTCCATGGAAATCAGTAAGAAATAGCAGCTTTTTATTTCCTAAAATTTAATAACAAACTTTTGAAGGTGTTTCTACTCTCTACATGTCATTGAGAACTTGTCTTAAAATTCAAATTATTTAGAATTTTATAACATCTGTATTTCTGCTATGTTCTGGCATTGTGCAGGATACAAAGAAGTATAAGATTTGTCTTTTCCTTTATAACACTGGTTCTCAAATTTGAGCATGCATTCAAATCACCTGGAAGGCTTGTTAAAATACAGAGTGTTGGGCCCCACACCTAGAATTTCTGATTTAGTGGTCCTGGGGTAGGGCCTAAGAAATTATATTTCTGGGAGTTCCCGACGTGGCTCAGCGGAAATGAATCTGACTAGCATCCATGAGGAGGCAGGTTCAATCCCTGGCCTTGCTCAGTGGGTTAAGGATCCAGTGTTGCCATGAGCTGTGGGGTAGGCTGCAGACTTGGCTCGGATTCCACGTTGCTGTGGCTGTGGTATAGGCCAGCAGCTGTAGCTCCAATTCGATCCCTAGCCTGGGAACCTCCATATGCCACAAGTGTGGCCCTAAAAAGACAAAATATATATATATATATATAATATATATATATTTTATATATATATTATATATATATATATATATATAATATATATATTTCTGACAGATTCTCAGATGATGCTAATACTATGGTCCAGGAACTATTCTTGGAGAACCGTCACTATAAAACTTAGTCTCTAGTCTAGATAAGGAGGCAAGGCATAGACATCTATGAAGTGAAGGAATCTTATGCAGGAGCATCAGATCAAACAGCAACTCAGAAAGACAAGTGGTACAAGAGACAGTGATGAACTCTAAAGAGGAAGTTATGGCACAGACAGGAATCATCAGAAAGGAGGTGAGATTTAGATTGGTTCTCACTGAATGAGTAGGTGGAAGAGGAGGAAGACATTTCAGACCTAGCTACAAATCTTGTGTTTCACAAAGCAACCAAACCACTCTGAGAAGAGATTATGTTTGAAAAGTATGCCGAGGTCAGTAAATGCAAAGAAGCATTGAATGATCATGGACAGTTCCTTAGAAGAAGACTGAGAATTTTAGCCAAGATTTAATGAGGATTTGGGTGAGGATTAAAAGGCAACAAAATACACAGTTGATTGGTATTAGGAGAGACTAGACAGAGAGAGGCATCAGCTAGCTGGTAAATGTTGTGATCTAGGCCTGAGGTGATAAAAGCCTAAAAGGGTGAAAGGCAACACAAATCAAGAGGAAGACACAACCTGAAAAATGTAGAGAACTTAATGACTTAACCTGACATGAAAGCCAATGCAAAGGAGAGAGAAGAGAGTCAAAGTTTACTGAGATTATGAACCCTATGACTTGGGAGAAAACTATAACAAAATATTTTACTCTGTTGGAGAATGCCCAAGTATTTCTGCTGACAATATAATATCAGAAGGTACTGACATTTAGAGAGGAATGGGAGAGTCTATTTTGGCAAGTTTCAAACTCTCCCTAATCTTACAGGGTCAGGATTTCAAGTCTGAATCTCATTTGTGTCCAAACCCATTTAAACTCTTTAAAAAGTGATTTCCTGTTTTAAAAAGAAAATATATATATATTTCTCTAAAATTATTCAAAGGGCTTAAATACTTCTTAGACATCAAACAACTCTCAAGAAATAATATTTTGATGATTAATCAAAAACATATGGATTGAATTTCCTTTCAAATATACATACTGTTTAGAAAGTAAGGGTAAGACTGCTTCAGAAAATGAGTTTGCTCTTTTATCAAACCCAAAATGGCTAAAAAAACTCTTCAAACATTCAAATTCCAGCCAGATTTGTCCTACTCTGGTTTCTGTGTTATTGAATATCAGAATCTTTTAAGCCATTTTACCTTTTCTTAGTCAATGAATCATGACATTGGTTTCCACAAGACATAATATTTATGGACTGTTTTGACATGTACATCTGCAAAATAGGTAATGCAGTTGAATCAGCTGAATGCTCCAGTGAGAGCTTCCATACACATCCAAGAGTGCCCACTGCTGTCAGTAACCTACGATGGCGGTTTTCATATTTGGCAAGAGAGACTGTTCTTCTGAGGATACCCTTCTCCCTAAGGAGCCATGTGGAAGCTGACTAGCTTGCTAGCTGTGGTTCACTCGGCACCCCCACCACCAACCTAAACACACACACACACACACAAAAGGAAAACTGCATGGATCTTGTGTCTTTCTTGTACAATCTGATTTCCATTTTGTACAAACTCCATTATCCTCATCTTAGATTTTGTCAACCCCGAAACCCCATTACTTATCTCCTCATACTCCTAATAACACCTTCCTGACTCCTACATTGCATTCCTTCAAAGCCCTATTCTTCTTCTGCAAAAAAAACAGGTAGTAACGGGATATTCACTGGATAAACAAATCAATGATTGCTTCACACCTGAGGGGTAGAAAACCTCATAGGTCACTTAGTTCAGCCCCCTTGCTATCAGCCAAGTGAAGAAAGTCCCCCTATGAGACATAGCTGGTCAGTAGCCAAGTCAGGATTAGAGTGGAAGTCTCCTGATTTCCTCTCTGTTTTCCCCCCAGTATACCATATTATCTCTTGGACACCTGCTTTTTTACAAGTGACTACATGACTCCTAAGTGACTGTCCTTTTCCTTAAATCAAAAAGGCACCATTTCCCTGGCTGATGGCCCCATCATTTGCTCTCAACTTCCTATAACTACCCCAGCTAACATGTTTATGGTCAGACTTCCTAGAAGATCCTGTGGTCAGGGGAGGTATTATTGGTCAAAAGCACATTTTCAGGGTGCTCATATCATATTTCATTATTTACTAATGCTAACTCAACTCAGGCCTAAAGCCAGATCTGTTCCACACAACTATGCTTAGTTTAGGGCAGCAATACCATGTGGGAGTGACTTTTGCCTCTTTGTCAAGACATTTTTGGTTTTCACAACCAGGGAATGCCATGGACATCTAGTGGCGAGAGGCCAGGGATGCTGCTAAACCTCCTACGATGCACAGGACAGCCACCTACAGCAAAGAACTGTCTACCCCAAAATGGCAATAGAGCCAAATTTGGGGGGCACAGTTTTGAGGCTGTTGTTGACATCAATTCAAGAATTTCAGTACATTTCTAGCTTTGTGGGTAATAGCTAGACCCTTCCATCTCAAAGCATTCATTCAGCACCTACTAGGTGCCAGGCATTGCACTAGGTACTGCTGCCAAATTTACACTGGAAACAAAATGCCACAGTCCTGTAAAGTTCCAGACACAGTGAAAGAGTCTTCAGCCAGATATGTTCCTGAGCATGCAACATTATAGACAAATAAAATGCTGAAGCCACTAGAAAGCATGATGTGCCTCACCCATTACTGGGATCTCAACATCAGCTACTTGGACCTAGCGGAGAACTTTCAAAAGTTGCATACGGTGTCAGTACCCTCAAGGCATCCAAAAACAATTAGACAGGCATCTATAAAGAATGCTTTGCAAAGTGAAAAATGGCCATGTGGTTTCTTTTGTTGTTGTTGTTGTTGTTGTTGTTGTTGTTCTGCCAAGGAAAAGCAAACAATGCTTTAAATATTTCAAGAAAGAAAAATCTCTCTTTGATAACATGTCTCATTCACTTTCACCAAAATGTCATCCTGTCAGACTGGGTGCTATCTGGCACATGTCAAAAGCCTATTTTATCACTGTTATTCTGACTTTGAACACATTCCTTTAATTTAAGTCAGTAAGACTGGTTTGTATTAAAATATTGGAAGGTTCTTGGGTTTCAGACTGATAGTAAATCCATAAAAAATCAAATGGCTTTTCCATTTCCGGGAAATCTAATTAAGTGTTGTGAAAACAAATGTGCTCTAGTGTGGTATATAATGGAGTAATACTGAAGAATAAATATCGAGTGTCTGTTATTTGAAAGCTCTTTGAACTCTGAAGAATGTGAGGAAAATGCCTTCCCGAGTAGGAGATCTGGAAACAAGGAGATAAGGAATGACAAATGCTCCCTCAAAGCTACTCTAGATCCCCCATGCTATAGAAACCTAAATCAAATTAAGGTAAGACCTCCTCTATAGGTTCAACTAATGTAGCTCTCTTGCCAAGTGGCAAATTTTGTATCTGAGGGATTTTTTTTTTTTTTTGGTCTTTTTGGGGCCGCATCCCTGGCATTATGGAGGTTTCTAGGTTAGGGGTCAAATTAGAGCTACATCTGCCAGCCTACACCACAGCCACAGCAATGTGGGGTCCAAGCTGTGTTTTCGACCTATGCCACAGCTCACGGCAATGCCAGATCCTTAACCCACTGAGCGAGGCCAGGGATCGAACCTTCATCCTCATGGATACTAGTCAGATTCGTTTCTGCTAAGCCACAACAGGAACTCCTATCCGAGGGATTTTAATTCGCCTATAGTCTCTATCAGAATCCTCAGGTGAGAAAAAACATATGCCTGTGGCTTTTATCTCCCTTTCAGGCCCTCCCCCCTCTATCACCACCTCATAAGCAATCTAACTTGGTAATGGGGATCCCCTCCAGAAGATGGTGGTCAGAGTTTATCTCTGTTTTCTGTCTATCTTGACAAATATTTCTGTGGTTGACTGTGCTGCCATGGGATCTCTTCAGGGATGAGGGTACATGTGGGGTTGCAGTGACCATAATCTATATTGGTGCCTTTCCTACCTATCCACATACAATCTAAACAAAAATAAGGTGTTTACTATACAAGTACAGTTTCAAGGCAAGTTCTTTTCCAGAGAGAGTACTGCTTATAAATCCATTCTATAACTGAACATCAAAGCTCACAGTTAGGATTTATATTTCTACAGAAAATAATACCACTGTGACTTATGTCGCCCAATTTGCAAGCTATTGCATGTACTATCACATTTCATGGCTTGTCATATTTCTGACACCCTCCCCCAAACCA
Organism: Phacochoerus africanus; assembly: GCF_016906955.1. Lineage (NCBI taxonomy): Eukaryota > Metazoa > Chordata > Mammalia > Artiodactyla > Suidae > Phacochoerus > Phacochoerus africanus. Next base: position 47,272,321 of record NC_062544.1, on the reverse strand, counting down.
AAGACACACACAGATACAAAGCCTCGAAGGAGGCATCATGCACTTCTTTGTAGTGACCTGATCAATAATCCATCCCCCCCCCTTATTCCTTTCTGGTCAGTCTAATTAGGATTATACTTAAAAAGAAATAAGACCACCTACTCTTCTGCCTTCTTAAATCCACAGGGCACTCTCTCAGTAAATTTGAACCACCTCTCCTGCTTTCCAAAACAATGAGTTTTATAATTTTCCATAAAGATATACAAACATTAACCCTCTTCCTGGTCATAAGTAAAGCACTTACTACCTTACTAACTCACTCCAGTCTCTATGGTTCTTAATAAATTGCAGCACTAATGTGTTAAATCAACTTTGTTTTAACTGGCAAATAGAGATCTCATGAATGTGGGTCTCCCCAGCTGCGTCCTCTTCACCAGTATCGCAGTCACCAGCATTCTGTCTAGTACTTTCTCATAATGCCACCTGGCTCAGCTATGCCCGTGTGTCTGTGTGACTCTTTGTCTCAGTATGTCTATTTAAATATGTAGAGCGGAAAGTCATGGGAGCTATCAAAGGACTCTTACGTAGGTGAATGAGAGCATCAGTGCAATTAAAGATACAGTAGGGAGTTCCCCCTATGATGCAGTGGGTTAGGAAACTGGCATTGTTGCAGCTTGGTGTAGGTCACAACTGCAGCTCTGATTTGATTCCTGGCCCAGAAACTTCCATATGCCATGGGTGTCGCAAAAATAAAATAATAAAATTAAAAAAAAAAAAAACCACTCTATATTGAAACACTAAATTACCTCCAAGAGTCTTTTTTTTTTTTTTTTGTCTTTTTGCTATTTCTTGGGCCGCTCCTGCGGCATATGGAGGTTCCCAGGCTAGGGGTCGAATTGGAGCTGTAGCCACCGGCCTACGCCAGAGCCACAGCAATGCAGGATCTGAGCCGTGTCTGCAACCTACACCACAGCTCACGGCAACGCCAGATCGTTAACCCACTGAGCAAGGGCAGGGACCGAACCCGCAACCTCATGGTTCCTAGTCGGATTCGTTAACCACTGCGCCACGACGGGAACTCCCAAGAGTCTTTATTCTTAGTTCTCTGGCCTTCAGAACTACTAGCATAAGCAATAATTGCTGAGTTAAATATGTAAAAAGTCTAATTTAAGGAAAGAAGAGTAAGCTAAAAAATAGTAAGCAATTTTCAATATATTGCGAATTTGCTACCGAGATGAACTGCTATGCCAGTTTTAATTTTTCTCCCTCTGAGATGGCTTATAAGCAACAACCCAGTTATTCTTAAGTAGTTTGTCTAACATGACAGTTGCTAACACCTCATTGCATTTATTTTCTTTGCAAGTCCACATTTCCTCCAACCAGCCCACCCTTAAAAGGACAGGTATTGTATACCGTAAACGTTTTGTAGTCTCAACACCCAGCATTATGCCTATAGAGTGCCAGTCGTTGATAAATGCTGGTTGACAAGATTAAACAAATGACTATGAAAAGCTCTTCTAAATGAAAAAACAAAAGTTTATAAAAATAGGCAAAAAAGTACCCACTGTGGCACAGTGGGTTAAGAATCTGACTGCAGCACCTCAGACTGCTGAAGAGGCACAGGTTTGATCCCTGGCCTGGTGCAGTGGGTTGAGGGATCCAGCGTTGCCATAGCTGTGGCATGGGTCACTGCTGTGGCTTGTATTCAATCCCTGGCCCGGGAACTTCCATGTGCCATGAATTTGCCCATTTAAAAAAAAATGGGCAAAAGATACATGTGTGTGTGTTGCATGTATATCCAATAAACACATTAAAATATTCTCACCCATTTTATATATCAGGGAAATGCCAACCAAAACAATAATGAAATATTCTTCATCCATCAATTGTCATTACTTATTTTAAATAATTATTTTAATATTATGTCCTGACAAATGGAGAGAAGCACAGTCATATAATACAAACTGATTCAATTTGACAATATCTATCAAAATGTAAAAAAAATGCTCATGTTTTGATGGAAAAATTCCACTTTGAAGAATTCACATAGAAGAAAATTTCAATATGTGCACAAAAGTAGGAAGTTCAACAAAGTATAGTTTGTAGTTGAAAAAAAATGGAGAAGCCATGTTTCCATTAACAGAGGAATGGTAAATAAATGATAGCACATTCATATTATGAAGCATTATGACAACATTAAGAAGAATAAGGTAAACTTGTTTTCCTGTCTTTTTAGGGCTGCACGCATGGCATATGGAGGTTCCCAGGCTAGGGGTCGAATTGGAGCTATAGCCACTGGCCTATGCCACAGCCACAGCAATACCAGATCTGAGCCATGTCTGCAACCTACACCACAGCTCACGGCCATGCCAGATCCTTAACCCACTGAGTGATGCCAAGGACTGAACCTGCGTCCTCATGGATACTAGTCAGATTCGTTTCCACTCAATCACAACGGGAACTCCTAAACTTCTTATTCATGTTAAAAAGACTTTTGAGCCTCATTAAGGAGAAAAGCATCATTACAGAACATTAAGATATTGAAGGGGAGCAGAATATGCCACCCCAAAATACGCCTCTTTGGCATAAGGATTATTTTGAACCAATTATTTTTAAAAGAGCAGCAGACATGGTAGAAACCAAGTAGAAATTACCCTTCGGTCATTTATAAAAGAAATCTTCATTTCCTGAGAGTGTCACCCTCTCTGTATCAGGAAGAGGAGGTTGACTCTAAATCTACAGAATTAATCTTAGAGTTCCCACTGTGGCTCAGCAGAAACAAATGCAAGTAGTATCCACGTGGATGCGTGTTAGATCCCTGACCCGCTAAGTTGGTTAAGGATCTAGTGTTGTCATGAGCTGTGGTGCAGGTCGCAGACGCAGCTTGGATCCTGCATTGCTATGACTGTGATGTAGGCCAGCAGCTACAGTTATGATTTGACCCCCTAGTCTGGGAAATTCCATATCCTGCAGGAGTGGCTCTAAAAAGCAAAAAAAAAAAAAATAATAATAATAAATAAATAATCTCTTATCAATGGAGAAAGCAATAAACCCACAAAACAACTCTACTCTTGTTTACTGTGTTTTTCTTGTTAACGGCCCCTCACTGGCCTTGCCCACCACTCCCTAGCAGACACCTTTCTTTTGTCTTTAACTGGAGATAGTATTTAAGGTGTTGGCTTGGGCCATTTTAGGGAGTTACTCAGTTTTCCTGGATATCTCCCATGTATGATGGAGGCATAAGTTATTAAACTTGTTTATTTTTCTCTTATGAATCTATCTTTTTATTATTGGGGGGGGGTCTCAGCCAAAAACCTAGAAGAGTAAAGGGAAAATTACTTTTTCTCCCTACAACATGATCACATTTGGGTTTTTTTTTTCTTTGGGGCGGCTTTTGTTTTGTTTTGTTTTGTTTTGTATATGTGTGAAGGAGACTTTATTGAAAAGTGCTTGGGTTGGGCACAGAGAAATGAGGCACTTTAGCGCATCAATTTGGGCTAAATATGTTATTCCTCTTCTCTTTAACAGTCCTACTAGAGTGTCTTTACTAACTGTTTTGCCTTGCATGGTGACTGCCAGCCTCATACCTCAGTGGTTTTTCTCTTTCATTTTTTTTAATGTGAATATATAGATATATAGCTATGAAACGCACAGGGGGGTAGTAGAGAAAGTGTACATCTAATTTGATAATAGTTTCTTCTGGGAGAGGAATGGAAATGATGGTAGAAAAAGTTTCTCATCTTTAATTCTTCATTTTTGCAAACATATGTATGGTTTGAATCTAAAATAAGACTATATCCATGTATAACTTGAGTAATAAAAGAAAATAGAAAAGAAGGGAGTAAGAGATGAATTGTGATTTCTTTAAACTTTCTTTTATCTTCCTGAATTGTTCAAATAATTCTTTTTAAGGTACTAAGAAGACTCAGTTTCCCTAAATATGTCCTTCATATTAATTCCATCACCAGAAATTTGTCATCCACTCAATGAATATTTCACTGAGTGTATGCTGCACACTAAACTCTATGCTAAAATTCCTTTCCCATTATTAAAATGTAAATACCTCCCTCTTCATCCCCTATGGCTGAGGTATAACATCTACTTTCACCTTACACCTTGGGAGATGCTGGTAGCTAAGAAAAAACAAACGGGGCCTGTTTTTGTTAATTTATCCATTAAATCACTCATTCAGCCTTTATTAACCGAGAATTCCCAGTCACTGTTATAAGCTGGGGCTGGAGTAACCTCACTGCCCTTTAATGTAATGAATAAGGCAGACAACAATAAGCTAATTTACAGAAGAAAAGAAGAAAGGAAGGGAGAGATGGAGGAACAGAGGGGGGAGGGAAGGAAGAAAGGAAGAAGAAAGAAATAATTACAAACTATGATAAGTGTCGTGGAAAAAAAAAAGAGAGAGAGCTATGAGTGCCTTTAAGATGTTCCCATCTCTGAGGGGAAGACTTCTCCACGAAAACAACTAAGTGGAGATCTAAAATTTTACCATGTTGTTGGGAGACTGATGTTATGTAACTAACTCGTGCTAAGTGAAATTCATACATATAAGGAGCCATGCAAAATGAGAACTATTTGTACATATGACCTTGCGCTACTCTCCCAGGAAACTGAGTCTTACTATCTTCACCTTTAGTTCAGTGGCCTTTCACATGCTTAAAAAACGGCATTTCAAAATGTTGAATTATACAAGTATGGGGACAGGAACTGATATTGACTGAAAGGTCTACAGTTGGCAGAAGGAAAAGCAAAGGATAAGAGAAAAATTTAGAATGGAGAAAGGCAAACCTAGAGCTAGACCAGTTAGGTGGCTAGTGGCCAAATAAAAGAAGGTGGCAGCAAGGAGTGGAGACACAAAAGTAGAAAGAACTTGAGAGACATTTGACAAGTAAATTGAGAGGCTGTGACGAGGAAGGACGTAGGAGTGTCAAGGATGAAGCCTAGGTTCCAAGGCTTGCATAAGCAAATAGACAGGGGTGACAGTCCGTGAGCCAAGGGCCACAGGAAGAAGAGAACTGGGAGTGGAGAACAGGCAGTAGAGCTCTTGAGGTCAACCTTTGACATGTCCAGATTGAATGGTCTTAAAACAACCAACTAGAGACACTGAGCAGAGTCCAGAAGAGTAGTCTAGGCTGGATGCAAACATGGGAATCACTGATATTTATGATGTATGGGTGACGTCAAGTGGGACAGACAGGTGCTGAATAGAAACAGAAATGAGTGGTGGTCAATGGCAAAAATTATCCAATTTGATAGGACCAGATCTGATAACCATAAAGTCCATTGAGATAAGGCCCAACTGCCCTCTAGTGGAATCCAAGCCATTTTGACAGTCTGCACAAAGAAGTATATTCAGCTGATTTTCAAATGACTGTGGATAGAAACACTGTATGCTTTCTGTGGAGGACAAAGGACCCCAAGGCAAGCCACCTACCTCCCTCCACAAGGCTCTGGATAAAATGAGGTTTCGCTCTTCTTAATGAAATCCAAAAAATAAAGCTAATTAATAATTATGTTTTTGAAATATCAGTCTACAATCCTTCTTCTATAACCTCTGATAACCAAAAGTTTCCAAACTGAAAAAAAAAAAATCTAAACTCTTTCGGTAGCAAATCTGACTTAATCTGAAAATTCATCACTAAACTCCCAGGCAAAAATCTGACCTGAATCTCCACGAGGTTATTTATAGTTTTGATTTATTCCTCTTAGTAAAATTATCATGCATGTTATTGCAAAAGACTCAACTGACCACGGATGCTGGTCCAGACCCAGATGAGAGAGTTACTAGTAAATGTATCTTATTGTCTTTCAAAAATCTAAAGTACAAAGTTTAAAACCTCAGAGTTCCCTTGTGGCACAGTGGGTTAAAGATCCTCCATTGTCACTGCAGTGGCTCCAGTCACTGCTGTGGCACAGGTTCAATCCCTGGCTCAGGAAATTGCACATGCAGTAGGTGTGGCCAAAGAAAAAATTTAAAAAAAACCACTCAAATCTAAACATTTCAGGTTTCAAGTTGTCCTGAGGATTTTAGCTTAAGGATCAAGCAGACTACATGGCAGAAGAGGTCCTAACATTTCAACTTTTAATCATACAAATGTTCAAAGAAGAAAATTACCACTGAGTTAATTTAAACACAAACACAAGCTCTAGTTAACTAAGATTCAACAGAAATGTAAGAAGGAATCTTAACAAAAGGCATACTCAGTTTTGACTTTTCCAACAACAAGGTTAGCCATCAAATAAGTTGCCACTGTCCTGATAACATGTGTGTATACATGTGTGTGTGCATGCACACACATGAGAATATATCATGCCTATGAATCAAGAGACAACCACAAACTGTTGATGCCTTCACTTTCCCCAACCTGCAAGCCAAATCCAAGAGTCTCCCTGATTTGAAGTCTCTGGGAAGTACATAGTGCAGTAGACTAAGACCCTAACACTCTATATTTAGTTCTCTCCCTCACAAAAATCTTAAAAACTGAGATGCAAAAAATGTAGATGAAGGAGTTCCCGTCGTGGCGCAGTGGTTAATGAATCTGACCAGGAACCATGAGGTTGCGGGTTCAACCCCTGGCCTTGCTCAGCAGGTTAAGGATCCGGCGTTGCTGTGAGCTGTGGTGTAGGTTGCAGACGTGGCTCAGATCCTGAGTTGCTGTGGCTCTGGTCTAGGTCAGCGGCTATGGCTCCGATTCGACCCCTAGCCCAGGAACCTCCATATGCCACAGAAGCAGCCTTACAAATGGCAAAAAGCCAAAAAAAAAAAAAGTAGATGAAGAATCCATACAATGATTTTCCCTTTAAAAGTACATAATAAATAGTAATAATCATTTTCCAATAAAAACATGCCTAGGAAAAAACTGTACTCTGGAAGGCCCCTCACTACTGACATGGAAAAATCTATGATAATCTCATTTCTTGTACTCTGATAGTTCCATGGCCCAGGGCCAGAAGCAAGTTAAGGCAGAAATATTGTCAAAAAGTTTTATTTTACCTTATGTTTAATAAAGACAGACTAGTTTAAAGTATAACATCCTCTCCCAGAAAGCAATATATTAAATTCATTTAGAATTGGGGAATTTTATATGATGTTTATTCATGAAGTCAACATACATTTATTGTGTGGTTATTAGGCACCAAGCCTTGTCCTAGACATGGTGAATAAGGCAAAGTCCTAAATCAGGTACAGGGGGAAAAGCCCATCCCCATTTTACAGATGACAGAAATAAGACTAAGAGGGTCTGTATGTCAACAGTAAAAGTACTAAGAGTAGAACTTGCCTGCAGGCCCTCTGCCATAAGTCTCTGTCTACTAATCCATGACCCTCCACCTGTCCCACTGCCCTACATACCGGAGGCCAATGCAGACATCCAGAGGTAAAGCCTACGACAGGAGCAGAGATGAACACAAGAGCCAGCGAGCACACATACATCCAGGCCCCAAAGCGAGAGGAATAATACAACGGCCCCAAAGAAGCCAAAGAGGAAGGTGATCTCAAAGCCAAATACACAAAAATCCAAGTCTGGATTATGTTTAGTATTTCCCTAGAATTGACAGAGTGGAAGAACTTATTTATGGCTAATTTATTTATTATGAACTTGCTCCAGGGCTATCTTAAGATGAACATTCAAGAAGGGTCTTCTACTGAAAAATAGGAAATAATCCCTAGAACAACATACCTTGATTTTAGAGGGCTTTTATTATGCCGAAGACCTCAGAGCACTTTGTGGGGGTAGCAAATTTCTGATGAGCAGTAGCTAAATAGGAGGTGTTCCCACAGTCTCTTGGAATTTCCTAAAGAAAGACAAAGGCAAGGAAAGGGTCACCAAAGGCCACAGACATATTGTGTAAAATCTGTATTCATACATATTTTATAGACAGGTATGGTAAAAGCTAGAGATGTTACTGTTCTGTAAGCTTTTGGCTCCCAAAGGATTGAGACTGGCCAAAAATGCAGGTAAACAAAATACCAGCTGAAAACTCCTCTACAAAAATGCTTTGGAATATCCAACCTGGATTTTGGCTCCCTGCCACCACAAACAGAATATGTGGGCTTACTGGCATTGGAACAAGAATATCCGTGGGAGAAATCAGGAGAGTAGATGGCTCATGGGCCTGATAATAGGATATGTTTTGCCTCTTATCTTCTGGCTCGGATTCAGCCCAGGTGGAAAGTGACTGAAAATGGCTGCCTTATTGTGGCTTTTGGGGTTGGGCGTTTCTACTTGAGTCCTGGTAAACAAGAATCTACTTCCCACAAATAAAAGGCTAAAAAGAGAAACCTTGGGCAAATGTCTATTGGATCTGCTAAGAATTAAGTAGGCCATAAGGAAGAAAAAAATAAATAATAATAATAATAAACTAAGAGAAAAAAGGAAAAAATAGAAAGAGAAAACCCTCTTCACCTTAATAAGTGGTTAGAAACTAGCTATTCCTGGGGTAATAAACCCATCTGCAGTCTTGAAGGAGGGCTCCTATAAAGAGGCAGTTAGTTAAGGCATGAGGTCACTTACTAGATTACAGTGTAATCAGCCTCAAGTAACTCTGAGGTAGAAGGAGATGAGACAGCTAGATTCAACAGAACGCTTAACTAATACATAAATGTTTGAAGCCACTTCATCATCTTAGCCATAAACTTTTCTTTCACTGCCAATTTCCTAAGCCACAACCATCCTTCTATGTCAGGGTTTCTCAGTCTCAGCACTATTGCCACTTTGAGCTGGATAATTCTCTGTGGCTGTTCTATGCATTATTATTGAGCAGCATATCTGGCCTCTACCTTCTAAATATTAGTAGAAGCCCCTACAATTATGACAACCCAAAACATCTCCAAATATTGTCAAATGTCCCTGGAGGGCAAAACTGTCCTCAGTAAAGAACCCCTTCTCTCAGATAAGGGGACAAATGAAGTAATAAATAGATCATGAGATCTGGAACCAGCAGACCTAGGTATGGTTTGAATCTCTCTTCCTATCTAAGTGACATCAGACAAGTTATTGACCACTCCAAGCCTCAATACTAACTTTGCATGCACCACTGCTACCCTGCTGGGGTACTGGGAAGATTAAATGAGATACAGCCCAGCACATGGGCGTGTTCAATTTTCATTTTCTTCCTTCTGATCTCTAAGACCTTCTAAAGGTACAGATACCTTCCACATATTATTTTAACCCCTCTTCCGCTTCTGTTCACCAAAAATTCCCCAATCCTTTCTCTGGTCTGCCCTTATGAGAACTAAAATCAAAAGACTTGGGAATTATGCCTCGGCTTTGTACTTACTGGCTAGATGAACTTGGACAAGATTTTTAATCTCTTTTGGATTCTCTGATTCTAAATCAGTACCATCATCTTAATATCTACAAAACTGCATGAGGTTCTTATTGACTTGCTCAGAAGCCTGACCTGGCTCACTATTACTTTGTGGGCATGGAAAACAAGGATTATAGGCTCCCTTTACTCAATCAGGTATATGTCTTATATTGATTCTCAAACATGTATATGCATTAAGATACCTTGTGAAGGTTTTTCAAAACAAAATACAAGAGACTCAAGACACCACCCCACTGGTGTCTTAATTAAAGGTCCAGTGTGGAACTCAGGCAGCTATGGCATTTTATAAACTTCTTAGGCGATGCTGACAATGTGGCCAGAATTAAGACCACAGTCCTCAATTCAGACTCTCCGATCTAGTTAAGTGCACCTGCTTACCATCCCTAGCTCATGACTAACTCCCTCCCACCTCCAAGCTTTGCAGAAATTACTGCCTCTACCTGGATTACGTCCCCAATTTTTCTCAGCTAGTCCTGCACTTTTCCTTCTTTCAAGATTAACTTCCTTTAGGAAGCCTTCCCACTCTTCTCTGGTACTAGGACTTGCTCACCCATGAAAATTCTTAGTACATGCATGATATGTGATGCTTTGAAATGAAATTTATTTTCAAACAAAAATTGGCATTATACAGTATTGTTATATAGTATTGTCCTTCAGAGGAGAAGTTCTGGAAGGACTTCTACAAAGAACATCACTAACATTAGTTTGAATTCTTCTTGTTTAATGGCTGTCAAAGACAGTTTATGAGCCATACAAGGCTATGCTGTTAGAGTTACAAATACTCTACAGTTTATCAACACACCCTGCATCACCAGACTTGGCTCTAAATATCTTTCAGAGGTATCTAAATATTAGACTCACCATGTAAATGATGATTTATTATGCTAGGTAGTATTTTTAAGTTGTACTAAAAGATCTGAAGACAATTTTTAAATGTTTTGAACAGCAGCATTATTGGAGTAAGTGTGTATCTTCCCAGTTGATTACTTGGATAGAAACACTCATTTGAATAAGTAAATTATGATATGTTTGTTTTGAAAGAAGTTGTCACCATCAATCAAAATATCTTAGTACGCCAAGTTAAATTACTATTATTAGCTTGAAAGCTGTTTGATTAGAATGGTGGTTCTCAATGAGGAAGTTTGGCAATGTCAGGAAACATTTTTGATTGTCACAACTGAAGGGGGCATGCTACCGATCAACAGTGCCACAGCTGAAAACACTTGGATTAGATACTTCTGTGGCTCTGCAGCATGTTATTCTCATATATTTTAATCTGCCTATTTCCTCTTTAGAAGAAATCTCTTCCTCATCATGCCCCTCAGTACAGAACTGAGTAGATGAAGGCTACAGGCGAAATACCATGTGACTGGCTAGCAATTTTTTTCTGGTAACTGGAAATCCTCATTCATCAGAATGCATCATCCTAAGAAGGTGTGACAGACAGCAGCATAATGTAATTGGGAATGTAGACTTTGGAGTTTAGCCTCCCTGGGTATAAATCTCAGCAGTGTCATTTACTAGTTACGTGACTTGGGGGAATTTACTTAACTTCCCTATGCCTAAATTTCTTCATCTGTAAAATGAAAATAATACTATTTCTTATCTCATCATTTTTGTAAAAGTAAAATAAATTGTAAAGTGTTTAGTGCCTGGCAATATGAAGCTCTCAATAACAATTAACATCATCATCATTTTAAATCAACATCATTGCGAAGATTAAAGTGCTATACATTTGCATATAGTGCTAACTGAAGGAAATTCAAATCATGATTGGAACCAATAGGGCATAAGAGCAGTGACCCTCAACCTTGGATCACCTAAGGAGCTTTTTATAAAACCTCAAAACCCAGACCACATTACAGACCAATTCAATCAGGATTCCTGGGGATAGGACCCAGGTATTAGTATTTTTTTAGGCTCACCACATCCCAATATGTAAAGGTTGGGGACCACCACATTAAAGTTACTAACAGAGTTCTATATCTCTCAGTGAGATGATAAAAAGAAGGCATATTATGAAAAGAAACAAAAGTATGTGAAAGAAGAGATGGAGAATAATCTTTGAGTTAATAAATACATTTGGATTAACAAAGATACAGATTAGCAGTTCCCAACCTTTGAAGAATTTACAATAAGACAGATAAGGGGCTATAGGAACAGGAAGGAAAAGGCACTGAAATGTAACTACATGATAAGGTGACAGTAAAGCGATTTATATAGAGTGAGAAAAGAAAAGCTCTGTAGAAAGTTGGAGAGGTAAGAACACCTAAGACAGTTTAAGACAAGACAATTTTCAAAATTTAAAAGCAATCACACTGATATTCAATAAGGAGTTCTGAATAACCAAGGAAAAGTTATTTGCTGTTGATTTTTTTGGCGGGGGAGGGGGTCTTTTTATGGCCACACCCACGGCATCTGGAGGCTCTCAGGCTAGGGGGCCTATGGCCACAGCCACAGCAATGCCAAATCCAAGCCACATCTGTGACCTACACCATAGCTCACGGCAATGCCGGATCCTTGCGGTTGATATTTTTAAAAAGAGATGAAGTAACTTATTGCATCATCCCAGAAAGTGCAGCAAACCAAACACACAATCTTAAAAACTGGTCTACTCTACTGGGCCCCATGTTTCTTAATATTTGTGCCAACAATATACAAGATGACAACCCTCAAGGAAATCCATACCCACCAATTTAAAAGCAGACCGCTAACAAACCCACTTACAATCAAGTGAATCCATTAATGAAATGAATTCACTTTCTATTTCTATTCTTACCCCAAGAATAGATTAGCAGATAACATCTTATATCTGAAAGACTAATGTTCAAGACCAAATCGACTTTTAAGAGCAATGATTCCAAAAAACCCTGTTAACAGAAACTTATATCCTATTGACCTGGGTGTCTATCTCTGGAATTGTGTTTTTTTTCCCCCTTTAATTTTGCCTTCCACTTTAATTTAAACGTGTGTGCAATCCTCACTTGTAACCCCTAAAAGTGGTTCTATATACTAGAAGAAGTTTTCAGTTTGTACATTTGCCTCTACAGACATTTATTAAACATATCAAAACCTAACTGTGGGAGCAAAGCTACCCACATTCACTGGAACCAGGCATAAGCCTTATTTTTCTATGTGCATCCCATTATGGATCTATGTAACAAGGCAAGACCACCACACAGGGTGGGGAGGGACTTGAATTATAACAGCTGTGGCCTCAACGCAGGAACCACAGCACACTGTGAAATTCTCCACAGCTCTGGATCACAATTAGAGTAACACCTGTGCAAAACAGGTTTTTTTCTGATCCCTTAGAAAGCCCTCTATTTTATGCAGGCCCAAACTGTGTTTGTTGTTCTTAAGCCAGTTCTCTGCCTTGGAATTTAGACAATCGTTCAACTGCTCATTTCATCCCTCTAAAGCAATCCAGAGAGTTCATGGGAGATATATCAATGAGTCAGTTCATTCCTGCCTCACCCAACCCTTCTCTACGTGACTCCCTAGACAAGAACACTTTTACAAGGATGAAAAAGAATATCCTTTGTCTGTGATACATAAAGGTTGTCATGAAGTCAAATCTTCCATAGGGATGTGATTCCTCCACTCTGCAGGACCTACTCCATAAGAGAAAGGAAAGACGCTCAACTGCATTCCCCAAAGGAAATGGCTACCAAAATTGAGGTAATCATTTACACTAAAAATTTCTGCAAGTCCCTACTTAAAAGGAGTCAGAAGAATGTCATTCTTGGACACTACTGAAAATGTGATTAAGACAACTCTTCTGAGGTCTACAATAGGCAGGAAATGTCAGAATCTAATTTTTAGGCTCAATTATTCATCTCATAAATAAATTTTGAAGATGGGCTTGTCTTATGAAAGATGAGAAGTACAGTGTTTAGCAATTATGCAAACCCTGAAGACTTGGCTCCCTGAAATCATTTCTGTTGGTCTTGGAATGCTCTCTGGATCCAAGTAGCTGACAAAGTTTCTTCTTATTATTAATAACACAAGGCTTTAAGAAAGGTATGAGCTCTTTGAGTGAGTAAAGAGACTCTGGCTTAATTCCATTTTTCCAGTCTTACTGTTAACCAATGGCTGCTGATTTTCTACTTACACTTTGCTCTTATGTCTTGTCTAGTAATAATAATTCATTATTCAATTCAGGATAAATTCAAAACCAAGACGTTGGGGTTTTTTAGCCTTATGGCAATATTTGCACAAAGTAAAATCAGTTAAAATCCCAGTAGGTAATAACTGCAATAATTGTTTTCCTGGCATGCCTGGCCACTGGGAGTCACCTACAGAATAGCTCATTGCTATTTCACATCCATCATAAAGTATCAGAACAAGCATGCATCCCATGGAAACTTTTAATGAGGTTTTTAGTACTCTCATGGCCCTCATTGTTCAGTACAGTCAAACAGCCTAAAATGTGTGAAGTCTGTTTAAAAAAAAGAAGAAGAAAGAAAAAAACACCTGCAAGCCCTAGTCTCTGCCCTCTAGGGGCTTGCCCATAGCTAGTAAGAAAATGTGTTTAAATGAAATGTTTACAATGCATGCAGCATTGTGCTAGGTACTGCAGAAGTTTGAGAAGCATGATACATGTCTCATCCTCAAAGAGGATGCAGTGGAGTTAGAGGCATGATAAATGCCAGAAAGATCATCAAGGACTGGAAAGATCAGAAAAAAGTTCAGGAGGACATATGCCTTTAACTAGGCCTTGAAGGATGGAAGATTTGGGTGGAAGGAAGGCATTTAGGCAAAAGGCTAAGATAAACAAAGATGTGAAGGCAGGAGTATGGCAGTCACACGGGATTATGAGGGGGTTTCCTCCCCTCCCTTTTTCTTTTGGTCTGATTATATCCGTCTGATGAGAAGAGGTTAAAATTATTTGAAAGAATTTTGCCTCATCTACATGGACTTCCTATGGAAACAGAGAAACAAGGGAACCTTTGAATGAGGGAACTATGATAACTCAGTGGATGGGAACTGTCTGTGTCTGGGGGTAAAAAGGAGTCAGAAGGATTATGATTACAATACAGTATATAAAGTGCTGCCATGGGAATATACAGTCCTAGGGCAGGAAGATTCCCAGGAAGAGACGATTCCTTTTATTTAGTGAGATGGCCACGTGCACGCACGGGCACACATACACACAGAAACACAGAAACACACACACACACACACACCATGGATCTGGTTAAATTTGGCTGCCAATTATTAAGACTGTGAGAGTGCAGAACATTACAGGTGATGTCCAATTTTTTCTTCCTTCTCCCTGGCTTAAGCCTCTCCCATCCAAGTGCTCCTATAATTCCATACAGATTCTCCTCATTGGCTGCCACAAAAAATACAGTCATGCTCAAGCACTTCTTGAATGTATAACCTTGTTATATAGTCATGAAGAGAGACTGCATTACAGAGCATGTGACTTTCCATCATTTGGATGCATCCTTTCTTCCCCACCAAGAAGTAAGAAAGTTCTTTGCTTGTTTAGCTCAAAAGAATTCCTTGGAATCTCATTCTAAACCCCATGCACTTTCCTAAACAGGACATTTGTCCACCTAAGTGAATTCTAGTGAATATAATTTTCTCCATCTTATTAAAATTTCCCCTAAGTGAAGGCGAAAAGGGGAACATAAGCCATCTTTCACAGTTTTTACCAAGTTCTCCCCCAAAGGAGAAGATAAAGCATGTTGACTACTTGTCACACCATTCCCGTCCACATCACACCTACTTCACTACATGGCCCTAACTTCTGCTATCCTTCTCCTGTGGCCTTAGAGATCTTGGAATCCTCTTCTAGCTTTGCCTCTTTATTCATTTGAAGGGTCTCTCCCACACAACCCAACCAGACAAGGTTTTCTCTGGCAGCAGAGATCACCGAGGAACCAAGGAGAGAAGTCTGTGAAGGGGGCACTGTCAATACAGTCAACAGTACTAGGCTTAAGGGAGCTCCAAGAAAGGAGTGAAACTCCCAATCTAAACCTTGTGCCACATTTTCTTCATCTTCAGGCTCAGAGACCACCCTGGAAAGTGTTAGGTGGGCACCCTGCCCTCTATAGCATCTCTCTTTACAGCTTCATCCGTGTACAAGAAAGGGTTAGTTGGTTTAAATGAGCACCTTTACTGATGGTGCTGGAGTAGTCACCTCTTTGACTTCTTTCCCATTTTCTGACCTTACTCCTGGAAAAGCAATGGTTTTTCCTGCTAGCAGGAGTCTGCCACAAAATGTCTCTTCTCTCCATTAATAAAACCACACTGCATACCAAGAAGTCTTATGTATGTTCTTATGTCTCTCATGCTGACAGATGTTGCCACCCATCTTGTTTGTGATTCAGCACATACCTAGCTTCGTTCTGAAACAGCTAATATTAAAGTGTACTTTCCCCAAAGGCTGTATTGCCTATCTCAAAATGGTTTCCATAACTTTGCTCTAAATATAAATGGAATTTCCAAAATCATCAAAATTTTTAGCCTATCCAACAAACCTCTAATCTCCCTGCACAGTATACCCCACAGTTTGGAAGTCATTATAAGGCTATACTCCTGGTTCAGCTCTGCCCCTTAATTCAAACGATACTGGACAGGACCCCAAATGAAACACATATGTCAAATAGGGAATTTAAAGATCTGTTTAAACTTGGACAAACCCAAATTCTATAGGATTGTGAAAGGCAGAATCTTCCCCATGATTCTTGTGAATGCTCAGGACTGGCTTCCTTGGGCTTCTTCCTCTGTGTTCCCACACATCAATCCAGGCAGAAGGCCCAGTCTGTTTACCAGTTTCTACAAAAATCTACTCATAACCACACATTTTTAAGTTGGGAATCTTTAGGAGGATTTAGGGACAATCATGGGGGAGAATCACACCTCATTGTTCTCGGTCTTTATTTTTTCTCTCTCTTCTCCCTCTCTGAAGAAACTACAGAGGAAAGGAAAAGGAATGTGAAGGCAGAGAAAATGGATGGGTGGGCCCCCTTAAAGAGGAAACAAAGGCATATGGTAAACTAGTGGGGGAAGGCTGAGTCCCTCCAATGGAAGTGCTTGAGGGAAAGATTCCTGGTCCTAATATTTTTAACTGGAACCAGCAAAGGGAAATACGTGATTGGTGATTGAACTTGAATCTATTATACTGAATCACACGATGTTGCTAATCCTTAACTGTTTTTCTTCTATGGAAAAAACAATGCCATATGATTCAAACAAACCTAAATAACCAGACAATTCAGTAGATGATTACTCAACTTGAGGACAATGATGAGAAATAACCGTTTGTATTTGATTCATTTATTTTTTGCCTAGTAATTTCAACTTAATGAAAGTACAAGCAGAGATTAAAGTTACCACTAAAATATGACAAGATCAATTGTTTATTGCTTCACATCTTTATTTTAGCATTTGTATGCATATATTCAAATATATACTTTATATTAAATATTATGCACATTTTAATTATGAAATCAAACATATTGCCTGACAACTTCATTAATTATCAAGTAAAAGTGGCTATCAGGAGGACCGGGTAACTTTTTTTTTAATTTGCATACATGAGCCAACAACATGTCCAAGTTCTGTGAAAGATAGAGTAGAAAGATGTCATAGCTGTCAATCAGCCAAGCCCAGGAAATAAAATGACAAGTGAGTCCTGTATCAGATCTTTTTCTCTGGCCTAAAGTGAAAATAAGGGGGGTGGGAATTGCCAGAATTCAATGTAGGAAAATTAGTAGATGGAATCTGTGATCAATTGGAAACACAGTTCTTATCACAGGAAAATATTGCCCCTGAAAGCATAGACATTGTTATTCTTCAACACAGCTCACTAATGGAATAGTATTCTGTGCCAGTAAGTATGAAGTATTAAAATACCATAACTATATATATGGCTAGCTTGAGAATTTCTGTTTTGCAACTTCACATGCTCCAAGAAATGACAAAATGAAGTTGAAAAACTACAATAATTTTTGGTCTTTGTTTATTTCTTCTTAAAAGAAAAAGAAAGAGCAGAAACTTCACAATTGGGAATAGAAAATACCTTGTGGATATGGATTTTACTGCAAGCTATGCGTCTGAGTTAAAGATGTTAATGCCGAATTCGCCCACCAAGATCAAAACTCCTACAAAACTCTTCCAGCTGCAGCATTTACGGCTCCAGGTTTTGTTTCAGAAAGTGAGGAATATGTTCCAGCATTATGATCTTATTTCTCTTTCTTGACTGTTTTAAGTATAACCATAGTCTGCTCTGTTAATGCTATGGAAATGTTCAGTTGGCATTGTTTTTCCCACAACCATGGAAACACCTGCTTCCAAATTAATTTATAATCTATTTTGCACCTATGGCTGCAAGCCACATTTTAGTTTATTTTTTTAAGAATTTGGGTATAAAGCATATAGAAAAGTTTGTAATGTCTGCTTCTTTTCTCTTCTGCTCCTCATGACATAATGTTGGCTTTTGCACATTTTATTTTATGTCCAGCTTTTTAAGATGTTAATAATATGTAAAGATATGTGATACATTGGAATATATGTAAAGTTTTTTCTTAAGTCTTTTAAAGCATATCCCAACACAGATATTGTACACTACACAAAGTTTTCTTGCATCTTGGTCCTAATTTCTCTTTTTATCTGGTCATACTAAACCATGCAATAAAGTATCTTTGGAGTTATTTTAATGAAGAAAGAAATCTGAGTGTGCCCTCAATTTCACTAACTTCAAATGTGAATTATTCACTCCTGTAAAAATATTTATTTCCCCTTAGATTTTATGTTAAGGTAAAGGGAAGATGTGTTTAATACATTCCAGATGATCCTATGGAAGAAGAATTATGAAAATCAATTCACTACTACTGGTTCCTTGATTTCGCTTTATTCTATTTATCAATTATGGGGCACAGAATTTTATAACTAAAACAACATTTAAGCTATTCTTAATATTATACGAGACTAGTATTGGGTTAACATGTTAATTTTTAAATATTTTTAAGTATTTTATAAAAGTAAACACGCCTTTCTCACAACAAAAAAACAACAAAAAAACACAAAATTGAATCAACTTTAGTAACAGAAATATCTAGCCTGACAAAAAACAAGGCAACTAAAATCAACGACATCATATTGTCTTCAAACATCTGTGATTTTTAGTTCAAGAACGGTGATAATATGCTTACTACCTATAGAAAAATCAAAAACAAAAAAATGTTTAAGTAGAAAAATTTTACTCTCTTTCAGTTCTGAACTTTATAGGAAAAAAAAAAGAGCAAAGGGGAAACGGAAGCGTTTGCCTCCAACAACAAAACCTAAGCTCGCAAATCAAAGATGATACCCTTTAACCATTCCGAGTTCTCAAACTGGGGATGAGTCATCACTCATAAGCATCAAAACCAAAGCTGATCCCTCGTTTCTTTCCATTACTGAAAGATAGTCTGTGTAACATAAGGACAGAAACAAGTATGATCAGCCTCTAAGAATTTCATGTGGCATTATTATAAGATAAGGAATTTGTTGCAATCACTGCTGTCATTTGTAATTATTTGTAATTAACTCTCCTAAGAGTTAATGAACAGGGCAAAAAGGTAGTAAATTAATTTTTTAAATTTGTGTCTTATGTGCTTTTGACCAATATTAAATGTTATTCAATTCTTTCTTGTTAAATGTCCATACAGTCAAATACGTACTGATTTTACAAGAGATCCTTAATATTTAAGTTTTTGTATTGTGAAATGCAGGTCACAATAATTTAAAGTCTCCCAAGCGCTACATTGTTGTTGCATCACTGTTGTTTATCATACCAGCCTGCAAGTTCACACAGGATTGTTACCAGAGGATGCCTTTATAGTTCACAGATGAAGACTCATAATTCAATCCCTCAGAGTCCTAGAAGCACTCTTTGCTTCATTTGTCTATTTTTAGCAATCTTTTAAATTAAAAAGAAAAATATTCTAATGTGGAGGAAACATATAACAGATACATTAGCAGCCTTGACTTTATAGGAAGGGATTAGTAATACCACCTCATAAAATGGTGAGAAGCCATTGCCTAATTGGTAGGCCATTCCCTTCAGACCTCAGTATTAGTCACCTGTTTATTTACTTTTTGTTCCATGTACGTATTTGCTTACAAATTTTTCCCTGTCTAAAAAGGTTTTCATGACCTGCCACACTAGAGCTGTTCATGCCAGATTGTCAAATCAAGATCAGGGGCTATAACTTCAAGAGACACACTCTAACAGCTTTACAGAGAGTGAAGGGATGGGTTAGTTGTAAAGTAAACACAATTACAAAGTCTTTAGTACCCATAAGGTACTTATTAGTACTTATTATTTGGGGCACTGTCACTTTAATAGTGCATTTTGGGGTTAAGATAAAAATGAATTTTACTTTGGTTATCCATTTCTGGGCGACAAAGTGTCCTTTCAAATCACAATCTTCCAGACATTTGCAGAAACTATCTTAAGACATTACCAGAGGATGATGAATACTGTGTACTGGAACACACTTTTGATAAGCTTATACCTTTCAATTATCACCCACACAAGAACAATAAAAACAACCTTAAGAAACAAGTTCCTTTCCTTTCCTGCCTCTTCTTCTAATCCTGGTGACATGTGAATACTGTTCCTCATTCACTGTGTATTCTTCCTCTTCCCAGGAAATCTTAAAAATGGGCAGCCTCCAGCGTTTAGACCTCAGGTTTTCATCAGATCCTGCTTTTTTGGAGTTCTCCTGTAGTGCAGCTCGTTAAGGATCTAGCATTGTCACTGCAGCTGCTTGGGTCACTGCCATGGCATGGGCTCAGTCCCCGGCCCAGAAACTTCATCATGCGGGCATGGCAAAAAGAAAAAAGAAAAGGAAAAGAAATCCTGCTTTTTTTAAGAGTCCTTCCAAGATAAAACCTTCAATTACTGCAGCTATGCTAGTGAATCCCAACTCTACATTCCCAGTCATACATCCCCCAACTCATTTTTCCCCTTCTCTGTTTTATTTTTTTTTCAAAGAGCTCATCAGCAGCTAATATGCTATATAGTCTACTTGTTTATATTTTTAATGATTGGTTTCTCCCTCTCTTGAATGTGAGCTCCACAAGGTCAGGGAGTTTTCGATATTTCTGTTCACTGTATCCCAGTACGGAGAATATAGTAGGTACTCAATAAACATTTCTCAAATAAGTGAAAAGGTAAATGGAAAAATGAATGAAGCTATAATTTTTCAAAACCTCTGGACCAAAACATTAGAATATATTTGAATCTGATCTCACATCTGTCCTGAACATCTAATCAGTTATAAGTCCTATGATTCATCCTTTCAACATTTCCTCTCTACCAAGTCCAAACCTAAATGCTTCACACATGGATTTAAGACAAAAAGTCTCCAGTCTTTCTCCATGTCAATCACTTCATCCAGATAAGGCTCTTTAAAAATCTAGTTTTCATCACTCTACAGAAAACATCTGATGTCCTTCACAAATTTAAAAAAACAAAAAATAAAAAACCTCCCTGGTGTAACCTCTAAAGCCGTCCATAAACTGACCCCACTTTACTGAAACATTCTAATTCCCAACTGCTACTCATTACTCTTCTGTCTCTTTCTTTGAGACTGAACTCTGGACTAGCCCACCTTAGATACAATGTTCATCCCTACATCATGCCTTTACTTAGGTCCACTGGCTAACCTGTCCTTCCTTCTCTCCATCTACTACAAGTCCTATGTATTTTTGGAGACCTAAGTCCCAGCTATGTTCCACTAAGCTTTTTGAGATCTTCACAAACAACCACAGCCCACAATGATTCCTGCTTTGTCTGATCTCTGGAAACACATATTGTTTGCACCTCACAATCCATCACTCTGTTTGCCAGTGGTTTCATGGCTTCATTTTGGCTCTCCAAAAAGATAGTGACAGAAGCCCGAACCATTCTCATGGCCATCTTAGATCGGTTCTGTATCCAACATATACTTAAAAATATCTTAAAATTTTACTGATATTTTTCAAAGAGACAGAAAACATCATAAAGATCCTCTTTTTCCATCATTATCTCTGAATTTCTTTATAACAGCTGCTTAGTAGTCACTCTTCTCTCTCCCTCTCACTTGGATTCTGTACCCTTAAAACTCTAGTCCATACTTAGTTTTATTTCTCTCATATTTCCTTATTTCTCAATCTATTATTCTTCCTGAATATCTCTCTACCCTATCTCTTAGATATCAATTTAGATTTGGGGGGTTCCAAAAGTATACCCCAAAATCAATAATAACAAAAATCCCAAACCCTTGGAACTATGGAAGCATAGAGGACCCTTCCTCCATCACAGGTAGGAAAGGAAGAAAAGGCTAACAGCATTTACCAGGTTAATGATTTTGTTCTCGACATAGCTTCCCCCTAGTTAAAACTTGGCGGATCTCTACAAAGATGGGAGCACTACTTGCCCCCAGAGGCATTTCCAATCAGATCCCAAACCTCTCCTACCTCTCTCCTCCAGAAGGGTTGGAAGATTTGTTAACAGCAAACATTATTATGGGTAAACTGAGCCAGACAGTGGATTCCTGAGCCTGAACCTCTAGCTAAAATCCCTCTAGCCACCAACTGCACACCACATGCAAGAGCACATTAGATGAGTGCCCTGCCCATGTCAGCCCTTCCCGCCAGATGTTTCATCCTCTGCTGGAGAAAAATCATCTGGTCACCAGGTTGTTTGTCTCACAGATTCATGACAGTGCTGTATCTGTGCACAAAATAGGTCATAATGTAACAGTGAGGCAACCTCAGTGCCACAACAGCTTGCACAGCTTAACCTCTGGAGACATCAGCAGGGAGAAACTGCAACAGCAGACCAGACAAGGAAGAAAATGGTAGACCTGACACAGTAAATGGAAGGGCAGTGGTAAATGCAAAGGCTATTTTCATGAGTACATAGAGGACACCCCAGACATTTGCCGTAATAAGCAAGGGAGCTTTAGAAGAACTAAGGTCTATCAAGAGAGATAGCTTAAGTAAAAAGCTAGGAACATAATGGCATTATTTATGTGATTCCTATTTCACTCCCTAGCTCTGCAACTGGAAAAATAAGGAATGCATGGAAAATGAAATAAGCTCATTTACCTCAAAGGGCTTTTGTAAAACAAGGTGTGGAAAGTGTAAACATAGGACCTGGCACATAGTAAGAACATAATCGATAGTTCTCTTCCTACTCTTCTTCTCAACCCCTCTAAGAATAGATTCCATTTTTTTTTAAATTTCATATAAAATATTCATCAAGCATTTATTAGGCATTGGAAATACAGTGGTAAATAGGACAGAAATAATTATACCTTACTGGAGAGTTGGGCAGAGAGCAGGTGCTTAATAAACATTTGTTCACTGACAAGACCAATCCCTAGTAGTCCTAGACAATCCTCCACTGGAATTCTCATACCCCAGAGAGCTCTAACCAGGGTCTGCTGTCACCGGAAGTAATTAATGTTAACTTTATGCTTAAGGATAACCAAGAGATGGAAATAAAAATAAGTGTCCTGGGGAAAAAAGAAAGGCTGAGGGACCTAGCTCAAAGCGAAACTGCTAAAATGTCTGTCCCCATCAACAGGAAGAAAATCTGGCAAATTCCAGGAAGGAATACATCAATGTTTAGGTTACCAGATTATGCCAAGGTCTATCATAAATCAAAGCAGGAAAGGGTCAAATGAAAATTTTTACTGCTGAGATTCTCAAAAGCTGTGTATATATCATTCAAGGTATACAATTTAATTATCATGGTTGATAAGTTTTATAAGGGGTCAATTTATAATTGGATTCCACTTAGATAAAGGATACCAAATAAAGATTGAATAAATTTTAAAATATATCAACAAATAACTATAATAAATTATTATTTCTTAAGATCTCAAAATCTTTTTGGCACAGATTGAACATATACCACATCTCTTGGGTCCCACACTACAAGAAAACTTTTTTTTTTTAGTTAAAAAACATTATTGAATGTCTGATTACCACTTAATATGTACCCTCCTATTCTTTGGAGAGACAATCGATGATGAAGAAAAAATGTCATGTGATGTGGCGTTTACAGACTAGTGAGGAGAAAAACAAGGAAATATTAACAATGTAACCACTACTCTGATAGAAGATGGAAAATTAAAGAACAGTACATTCTTGGGGGACTGAAAGGTGATCAGACAAAGTGTCTCTACTCCGCCCCCACCCCACTCCACCACCAAAAAAATGGTTCTTAAATTAAGTCCTCAAAAATAAATAGGAGTTTTTCTGGTTGATGTGGGTAGAGATCAGGAATAGGAGGAATACTCCAGCCATGGCAAAGACATATGAGTCTTGGATCCAAAAATAGTAGCTATGTATAATTGTTCCAGGAGGTGAATCCACCATTAGACAGCTATTTCAAATAAGGACAGAGGAAGTACTCCTTATTCACCATATTTCCAGTAGACCCCCTGACAAACAGTAGGTATTCAATAACTATTTAAATGAATATATCTCAAAAAGCAAACAGGTTCCAAATTACTAAGGGTGTTATACGTTGTCCTAAGACCTATCTGTGGAATACCCTAAAGAATTTTACAGCAAGAGAAGGATATGGCTAGGTTTAGGTTGTAGAACATTTCCCCCCAGCAGCTCTGCTGAAGATGGTCTGAAGGAGAGTAATAAAGAAAGTAGGGGAGTTCCCGTCGTGGCTCAGTGGTTAACGAATCCAACTAGGAACCATGAGGTTGCGGGTTCGATCCCTGCCCTTGCTCAGTGGGTTAACGATCCGGCGTTGCCGTGAGCTGTGGTGTAGGTTGCAGACGCGGCTCGGATCCCGCGTTGCTGTGGCTCTGGCGTAGGCTGGCGGCTACAGCTCCGATTCAATCCCTAGCCTGGGAACCTCCATATGCCAAGAAATAGCAACAACAACAACAACAGCAACAACAAAAAAGACAAAAGACAAAAAAAAAAAAAGTAGGGAAACCAGGTTGGAAGTAACTAAAAGAAATGATGAGACCTGAGACTAGATGAGACTAAGGCATAGCCAGGAGTTGGAAAGGAGAGATCACTTGGGAGAATCATTTGGGAAATAGAGGTATAGTGACACATGACTACTTAGACAGTGGGGAGGAGGAGGGAGAGCAAAGAGAGCAGCCTCAAACAGCTCCCAGATGTCTGATATTCACCACTAAGAGAATGCTGCTGCTGTAACAATATAAGAAATATGAACAAGAATCTTCTTTAAAACTGTTTATTTGAAACACATTCACATGTATATACAATAAAAATTTTGGACTAGATATGAAGATAAAGGCTGAAAAGGTTGGGACTGCATCATGATTTATTTATTCAACCAAAGAATATTTAATGAGTTCCTGCTCTGTGTCAGGTACTGTACCAGATAGTCAATGGGGAAATAACTTCAGGGAAAAAAATATATAGTCCCTATTACTGAGCTTATGACTTTGTGTGGGGAAAAAGACTATCAGTTACATTACAGAGAAATAGAAGACAAATTATGTGGAACCTAAAAGGCTAAGTGAAAGAAGTTCTCTTTATCTAAGAGCTATTGAAGGCCATGAAAGGATTTTAAGAAGTAAGAATAGGAAGGAGACCAAATATGTTTGCACTTGAAAACATCACTCTGGCTATTGTGCAGTAGAGTAGGGTACAGCAGAGGATCCACTTACGAAGCCTTTACAGGGTCCAGGCCAGAGGCAACTGGACTTTAGATTACAAAGAGGGGTGACCAGTACAACTATTTTTGGTTATTTATAACCAGTCATCCTGATAGGTCAGTGCCTTGTGCCATTATAGTTATTAAATATTTTGAATATAAATCCTGCTATGAAGGTGATGGTGGAGACAGAGACAGTGGATTCAAGAATTTTCTAGGAGGTAGAAATGATACCCTTTCAGCACACCAACAGGCTTTACTGGTCACCAGCTTCCTCTAGCTGTTGGCCCTCATGGGGTAAGAGGTATTAAAGGCACAGGAGGGAAAATAAAAAGCCCACCTATTTGGCAGCAGTAAAAAACGACATTGGGAAGTCCCCACCTCCTTTTTAATTTCTATTCCCCCCAGTGACACTTGGTCATCTCCATCTCCAGGGACAGCCCCACTTAGCCTTTCAGTTTATAAATGAGGAAAAGTGGGTATTAGAAAGTATCATTCCCTTGCAGTTCCCATCATGGCGCAGTGGTTAATGAATCTGACTAGGAACCATGAGGTTGTGGGTTCAATCCCTGGCCTTGCTTAGTGGGTTAAGGATCTGGCGTTGCCATGAGCTGTGGTGTGGGTCGCAGACACGGCTCGGATCCCGAGTTGCTGTGGCTCTAGCGTAGGCCGGTGGCTACAGCTCCGATTAGACCTCTAGCCTGGGAGCCTCCATATGCCACAGGAGCAGCCCTAGAAAAGACAAAAAGACAAAAAAAAAAAAAAAAGAGAAAGTATCATTCCCAGACTAGCTCTAGTTTATTATGAAACAAACTGTCAGATGCTTGTTTCCCCACATAGAAAGGTCAAACACTTGTTCAATGATGCACTTAACACACATTCTTTGGCCAACATAACCAGACAAAAGCAACCTGTCCTATGCAGATCCTCTGCTTCTTACTCTGACTTGTGTTCCTCATGTTAGTCACAGTAGTCAAAGCAAGCAGAGTGAATGAAACTCACCAATTCGTTGTTCACTGCAACTCAACTCAGATAAAAGGCTCAGTTGAGAGGGGAGTAATTAAACCCTCTGTTCTAAGTGAGTTTATAGGATTATCTCTAGATTTTTAGTTCTCCATGCCATCTTTGTCCACATATAATGGCACCATTTAGCTAGAAGCAGAACTTTGCAAGCAGGAAAATTATGAAATATAACTTAGGAAAAAATCATTAACCAGTCAATAACTTTTTTATTGTACCACTGCTTTTGAGAAATCATTGTGCTACCTTCTATAGAGGGTACAAGCTGCTGTGTCTTCATACACTCTAATTAAAGAAAAGAAAAAAAAAAAGCTACTAAGCAGTATGTAATCTGCATGAGATGGAGCACAAACACTAAGTCTTTGAGGGTCCTGAGAAGTAGAGTTTGGGGAAGTGGCCAGAAACACAGGAACAGAGCTGCTAATGACGGGCAAGATGATATAAAAAAGAAGTTCAAGTGGGGCATAGTCCAAAAATGGATGAAAAGAGTCTAGAAGAGCAGAAAAGAATGGAGGGGTCTTTTCGGCTTTTGGACAGTTTTAGGGTTTGGGGAGACAGGTTGGAATTTTTTTTTTTTTTTTTGGTTGATTGGTTGGCTTTCAGGTATACTTATTTCAGCTTTATTGGAATGTTTGGGGGAGGAGTAAAAAGTAGAAAGGAAAGGTCTCTAGTTAGTACTCCCATAGAAAACTTAAGAGTTTTAAGGAATATTTTTCTTACTAATTTTTGTTTGTTGCATGTTCTCTTGGTGTCATATCCAAAATATCATTGCCAAAACCAAAGTTAAGGAGCTTCTTCGCTATGATTTCTTCTAGGGGTTTTGCAATTTCAGGTCTTATGTTTAAGTCTTTAATCCATTTTGAGTGAATTTTTGTGAGGGGTGTAAGGTAGGGGTCAGTTTCATTCTTCTGGATGTGATTATCCAGATTTCCAACACCATCTAGTGAAGAGACTATCCTCACCCCACTGAGTATTCTTGGCTCTCTTGGCAAATATTAGCTGACTATGTATATGCATGAGTTTAGTTTAACAAATGGGACTACATCAAACTAAACAGCTTCTGAATGGACCTAAGGAGTATTATTTTTAGTGAAATAAGTCAGAAAGATAAAGACAAATACTCTATGTTATCACTTATATGTGGAACCTAAAAAATAAAACAAATGAATATATGTAACAAAACAGAAACAGACTCACAGATACAGGAAACAAACTAGTTGTTACCAGTGGGGTGAGGGAAGGTGCAAGATAAGGGTAAGGGATTAAGAGATACAAACTATTATGTATAAAAGAAATAAGCAAAGAGGATATACAGTACAGCACAAGGAAATTTAGTCATTATTTTGTAATAACTTTAAATGGAGTATAATCTATACAAATATTGAACCACTATGTTGTACAACTGAAACTAACATGATATTGTAAATCAACTATATTTCAATTTTTAAAAACTAAATAACTTCTGCCTAGCAAAAGAAACAATCCACAAAATAAAAAGGGAGCCTATGGAAGGGGAGAAAATACTTGCAAATCATCTATCCAATAAGGTGTTACTATCCAAAATACATAAAGAATTCATATAACCCAAGAATGAAAAGGAAAAAAAAATTGAATTGAAAAATGGGCACAGGTGGATTTCCTGTGGTAGCTCAATAGGTTAAGAATCCAACTATTATCCACGAAGATGTGGGTTCGATCCCTGGCCTCACTCAGTGGGTTAAGGATCTGGAGCTGCTGCAAGCTACCATGT
This sequence comes from Phacochoerus africanus, assembly GCF_016906955.1. Lineage (NCBI taxonomy): Eukaryota > Metazoa > Chordata > Mammalia > Artiodactyla > Suidae > Phacochoerus > Phacochoerus africanus. The sequence continues at coordinate 47,244,587 of NC_062544.1, read as the reverse complement.
AGGTCACAGGTGCAGCTGGGATCTGGCGTTGCTGTGGCTGTGGTGTAGTCTGGCAGCAGCAGCTCTGATTCAGCTCCTAGCCTGGAACTTTCATATGCTGCAGGTGCGGCTATAAAGAAGAAAAAACAAATTTAAAAAATGGGCATAGGGAGTTCCCACTGTGGCACAGTGGGTTAATGATTCAGGGTTGTTTCTGTGGCACCACAAGTTTGATACCTGGCCCAATGCATGGCTTAAGGATCCAGCATTGCTGCAGCTGTGGCAGAGGTCACAGCTGTGGCTGGGATTTGATTCCTGGCCTGGGAACTTCCATATGCCATATATGCAGCCAAAGAGGGGGAAAAAATGGTAGAGAACCTAAATAGATATTTTTCCAAAAAAGATATATAAATGTACATAAAAAGGTATATAAAAAGATGCTCAACATCACTAATCATCAGGGAACTGCAAATAAAAACCATAAGGAGATATTAGCCTACACCTTTAGAATGGCTATTATCAAAAAGATAATAAATTACAGCATTGGCAAGGATGTGGAAAAAAGAGAACCCTTGGTCACAGCACGTTGACTACAGTTAATAACACTACATGGTTGACTCTTGAACAACATGAGTTTGAACTGCACAGGTCCACTTATATGTGGATTTTTTTCAATAAATACAGTACTACATAACCTGTGATTAGATGAATCTCGGGATGTGGAACCCTGGAAACAGAGGGCTAACTGTGAGACTTGAACATCCATGTATTCTGGTATCCACAGAGGGTCATGGAGTCAATCCCCTATGGATGCCAAAGGATGACCATATTACATACCCCAAAATTGCAAAAAGAATAAATCTTAAATGTTCTTACCAAGCATACATTTAGAAAAGGCATTATGGAAGGCAATGAAGATGCTAACATTTGGCAATCATTTCACAATACATATGTGTATTAAATCATCATGTTTTACACCTTAAACTTGTCAACTGTATGTCAATTTTATCTTGATAAAATTGGGGGAAAAAAAGAGAAATTTCTTTCCATTCAATTAAAAAATTCTAATGAATCTATGTTCCTTCTCAACATTGTTAAAGGCTATTAGCAGTTCTCCATAATAACCTTTAATAGAGAATCTACACAGGGTAGCAGAGAATTTCATGGAAAATCTCCCCTGAATGGTAACACATTGAGAACTTCTAGGTTAGAACATAACAGAGATGCCTAAATACAAGACGTCTGTATTCATGTTAAAGTTTAGAAGTTCAAAAGGGAAGGAAGGGTAGACTACAGCAGAAGCTCAATTTTGGGGGGTCTCAGAGACTAAGAAGCCAGGAGCATGCTTGTCTAGAGGCTCATTAATCTAGAGAATTCTTATGCAGAATAGCAGAAATTAACAGCAATGCGAAAACATACTAGGAGGCTGGAGAATTGTACTGGCACCAGAGCCAGGACATAGCAAAAAAACCCATAACATAATGAGGACTCCACAGCCCCACTGGACAAGTCCTGTTGGGACTCTAAGACTTGAACTCGGAGTTCCCGTCGTGGCGCAGTGGTTAACGAATCTGACTAGGAACCATGAGGTTGCGGGTTCGGTCCCTGCCCTTGCTCAGTGTGTTAAGGATCCGGCGGTGCCGTGAGCTGTGGTGTAGGTTGCAGACGCGGCTGGGATCCCGCGTTGCTGTGGCTGTGGCGTAGGCCAGTGGCTACGGCTCCGATTCAACCCCTAGCCTGGGAACCTCCATATGCCGTGGGAGCGGCCCAAGAAATGGCAAAAAGACAAAAAAAAAAAAAAAGACTTGAACTCAACAGGAGGAAATCATCTGCCCTCAAGCAAGCTCTGGTGATGACCTGTGCTTAAAGAAAGAACCTCTTGAACACTCATGCAAAGACAACCAGGAGCTGATCCTAAGAGAAATCTCTGCCTCAGAGTGGACAGCTTCCTCCTGCTCAGGAGTCCCTTTATTCTTGGGTCACATGGTTAAAGGCTCTATATCCTAGCCTCCTACTTCTCTTGGAACCCCAAACCCAAGAAAAATCTACACAAATACAAAGGAAGAAAAAGTAGTGTGAGCTACAGTAGTATGGAAAGTTTTCGTACAAAAATAATGTGAATATACAACAACGACCTATTGTGTAGCACAGGGAACTATGTCTGGTAATAATCCATAAGGGAAAAGAATCTGAAAAAGAATATATATATAATCTTTTATATATAGTACATATATAAATATAAACTGAAAATATTTACTATACCTGAAATATTATAAATCAACTGTACTACAATTTTAAATTTAATTTTAAATGTTTTAAAATATATGAATAACAATAGCTACCATGAATTTAACATCTAGTGTTATAGGTGCTGTGCTTGGCATATTTCTATATTTTCTAATTAAATTTTCAGAACTCCAAAACTAAATTATTGTTTTCAGAGCTACCAATAAGTAGCAAAGAAAGGATTCCAATCCTAGCCAGTCTGAAACCCATTCTCTTTCTACTGAACCCTAATATTTTAGTTCAGGGAAGCTATTAAAGTTGATGTAGAAAATAATGGGAAGAAGATATAAGAATAGGCCAAAAGCAAAGGCAAGTCTAGATGAAGCAAAAACAGAAAAAATAGACTATGAGGTTAACTGGCAGTTTTTGAGCACCCACAATAAAGAGAACAAGCCATATGGGTGAGTATGTGAATGGACCAGTAGGTTTTAGGAAGATAAGAAAGAGTAAAAACATAGTCAAGAGAGATATTAACACAAAGAGAAGTTGGTGAGTGTCCCAGGGCTGGGTTCCAACATGACAGGCATACTTGGCTTGACAAACCGGAAAGTGCCTGAAAGAAGAAAGCCTGGATGGAGATGAAAGGAAAGAAACAGACACACCCACCTGCTGGAAAACAGAAATGGACCTACAGCAACAGCAGCTGATACCCCACATTTTCAAACAGACTGAGCTCTAATACAAAGGAGTGACAGATTGTCAGCAACTGTTTTCAAAAGAAAGACTATGATCACAAGACCCAGGACATATCTGGATCTGCACCACATGTCACTGGGGCCAGCACAAATGAAAGCCTCTACCCCGAGGGGCTCACTTAAGTTGAGAGAGTTTATCTCCAAGAATTCTTTGTTATTCAGGCTTTCTTGTAGGCTAGTACTGCCTTTTCCAAAAGGTTTTCAGGTCTCCCATTTTCCTGATGAGGGAGATTAGTGATAGAGCCACTGACAAGAGCAACACTAACTCTTTTGGGCACCAGCCCTGGACAGAATCATGAAGAAGCCAAAGCTCAGCTTTGGTGTCTCCCATTCACCCCGTATATACTCTCTCCTTCATCTTGGCATAGTCCTTCATCCTCCTCAGGTGCCTGCCCTATATTCTATAGGGTTTTGTTCTCAGAGGGCTCTGGACTTATTTCACTGATTCTAGAACTTCACTGGGTTTAAGAGTCACCCTGGCTCACCTATCTTCCCACCCAGTGATTCTGTCCAAACTGGTCTAGGGGGAGGGCCCCTAAATCAGTATTTTTAATAGAACTTACAAGTGATTCTGATAAAGATAGTCCATGAGTAGAGAAATATTGCATTATGGTATTTATTGATAATTACTCAGTGATAATGGCTTAGATTTTAACAAAGAGCACTTGACTGGAAGTATTCAGAGCTGAAGGTATGTATGTGCAATGGTAGAATGCTGGCTAAACACTGGATATTTGAAACAACTATAGCCATACCACCCTCAATATACCCAATCATGTCTGAAATGCAGAAGATCATTTCTGGTGCTCTCTCACTCAACATCATTTAACCTATAAACAGGACTCAAATCAAACACTTTAAGGGACAACTATTTCTCTACAAATAAGGTAGGGATTCTTGGGGATTCCCTCTCATGACCAATACGTACGTGCCTTGATCACAAGAATAAATTTATAGAACATCTGAATATTTCCAAGCTATCCATACAGAAACATAATTATACAGAAAACAGAATTTATTAAGTTTAAATTTTAAGATGTTGCCTTTTTCCTCAAAGTCACAGTCAAAATCAAACATAAGTCACCACTGAGTAAGTGATTAGGCCTCTATTCTTCATAACTGTAATTATTTTGCCTATACCATTTTTTTTGTGTGTCTTTTTTTGCCATTTCTTGGGCCACTTCCGCAGCATATGGAGGTTCTCAGGGTAGGGGTCCAATCGGAGCTGTAGCCGCCGGCCTATGCCAGAGCCACAGCAATGCGGGATCTGAGCCACGTATGCAACCTACACCACAGCTCATGGCAATGCCGGATCCCTAACCCACTGAGCAAGGGCAGGGATCGAACCTGCAACCTCATGGTTCTTAGTCGGATTCGTTAACCACGGAGCCACGATGGGAACTCCTATACCATTTTATTTTTATCAATTTTATTTGGGGTTATAATATCTTTTTATGCATTTATAACTACCTTGAAAATGCAAGCCTTACTAATATGAGCTGATAATCAAAAAGAAAGAATAATAAAATAATAAATGTATATTCTATAGGTCACATTTGACCTTTACTCTTTCTACTCTAAACTGCCATTCCTATCACTGATTTAGAGAAATTTGAGAAACAACGTGGAAGTTCATACAACCCTTGATCCTAAGACAAGACGGTAGGTCTCCACTGGAACCCTCCAGTCCTAAATTTCAATAAACTCCACTAGAGGGCAGATTTCCGGGTTCCTGCAAGATTAGATTTACTCTGCCAGAATTATTTCTAACTGGCTAGTTTTCCCTTTTTTTTTTTTTTTGCTCTTTAGGACTGCACCCACAGCATATGGAGGATCTCAGGCTAGGGGTCAAATCGGAGCTACAGTTGCCGACCTACACCACAGCCACAGCAACACAAGATCCAAGCCATGTCTGCAACCCACACCACAGTTCATGGCAACACTGGATCCTTAACCCACTGAGCAAGGCCAAGGATCAAACCCGCAACCTCATGGTTCCTAGTCGGATTTGTTTCTGCTGAACCACATTGGGAACTCCTTGTTTTCCTTTTATAAACATTTCCCATTAGTTGGGGGAAAGGGATGGCAGCAGGAAAGGGGTCATAATTCCAAAAGAAGTATTTTCAGTCCTATCAGTCATTGCTGTAAGTGCCATGTTCCAAATTTGAAAATTCTGTTAATATTTTCTGAAAATCTCTAAAGATCAAGTATACGACATGCATATCATACTCTTGTCTGAAACAGAATGCACTTTTTTTAAAGTTACTACTTTATAAAACTAATCACTAATCGGAGTTCCCGTCATGGCGTTGCCATGAGCTGTGGTGTCAGTTGCAGATGTGGCTCGGATCCCGAGTTGCTGTGGCTCTGGCGTAGGCCGGCGGCTACAACTCCGATTGGACCCCTAGCCTGACAACCTCCATGTGCCACGGGAGCAGCCCAAAGAAATAGCAAAAAGACAAAAAAAAAAAAAAAACTAATCACTAATCATTTAATTGTTGTCCCATATGAACATAGTTAATTAATATAAAGGAAAGCTGTTGGTTGTCATTTTAAAATAATTTCTAGAGAGTTGATTTCAAATAATTAAACTTGATATTCTAAGACCTACCCTTTACTTTTTAGAAATGCTGTAAACATTAATAAGGCATATTCTCAGAACATTCTGAAAATGATTTTTTACAAATTCAGAGAGTTGAGGTTCTGGTTCAGAAAGCTGGTAGGAAAAGCAAAGACTCTTTGGAACATCTCTGTTCCTACTTTTTACAGACTCCAGAGAGTTTAAATGTGTACGAGTCTTAAAAGATGTTAAGATTCTCTCACAGTATTTGCATTTGAGAAGAGAAAGACTGTGTAGCCTCTATGTCAAGAGAAAATCAAGAAATCAAGTGCATTAAGTCAGGGTTCATTCACTTATTCGGCAAATACTTATTCATTACTTCCTATGCACCAGAATGATGTAAAAGAATCCACAAGGCATTAATCAAACAAAACTGACCCCATCCTCATCTTCAATTTTTTGAGAAAGAGTTTGGTAACATGATCAAACTAATTCTGAGACCAAACATTCATAGGTTAAAATCAGTCTATTTTTTATATGTCTTGCCCTCTTGGAAGTAAAATGAAATTCTGTAACATGACTTTGGTTAGCCATTGCAAGTTTACTAAACCGTGACCCAAAACTTCTTGTCCCCAAGCCATTTACTCCAAGGCAAATACCATTCATCTATCCTTGGAAATGTAATAAAAGTCAACTGGGAAGAGATTCTAACATATTTAAAAAGAACTATAAGTATTACATACAATTATTATCACCCATTCTCAGGGCCTAGCTCAAACTTCATCTCACTATTGAAGTCTTATACAAATTTCACTATACTCCTACAATAGCGTTTACTTTAGGGGGCTCTAAAGCCTTACTACATGCTGCCTTAGATTATGGTCCAGGTGTGTGCAAGTGTACATTCGGTACTCAATATATCAGAAGCAATGCAGTACAGTGGTTGAGAATGAAGGCTCTGGCTGAGATTTCCAGAGCTGAATCCCATTTCTGTCTGGCACTAACCTCAGTTTTCTCATCTTTAAAAATAAATGATAATGGTCCTACCACATGGAATTGCTGTGATGAGTAAGAACACCACTATAAAATGTGACGGCCAAGAGGAACCTAAGGAAATATGATGACTAGCTAGTGGTAATGTAGTATCCCAGATGGATTCTAGAACAAAAAAATACAAAAAAAATTAGGTAGAAACTAAAGAAATTCAAATAGAGTATGGACTTTTATTAATAATAATATACAACATAAGCTCATTAATTATGACGAATGTACAACACTAATGTAAGATGTTAATAATAGAAGAAATTGAGTGTAGGTTATATCAAACTTTCTATATTATCTTCACAACTTTTCTATTAATCTAAATCTACTGCAAAATAAACACCTTACTTAAAAGGTAAAAACTAGGAGTTCCCATTGTGGCTCAGTGGTTAACGAATCCGACTAGGAAGCATGAGGTTTTGGGTTCGATCCCTGAACTTGCTCAGTGGGTTAAAGATCTGCTGTTGCCGCGAGCTGCAGTTCAGATCCCTCATTGCTGTGGCTGTGGTGTAGGCCAGCGGCTACAGCTCCGATTCGACCCCTAGCCTGGGAACCTCCATATGCCGCAGGAGCGTCCCAAGAAAATGGCAAAAAGACAAAAAAAAAAAAAAGGTAAAAACTAGGAGTTCCTACTATGGTGCAATGGGATCAGTGGTGTCTCTGGAGCATCAGGACACAATTTTTTCAATCCCCAGCCTGTCACAGTGGGTTTAAGGATCCAGTGTTCCCATAGCTGTGGCACAGGTCACAAGGGTGGGGGTGGGAGCGGGGGGCGGGGGGGGGGTAGGGCAACCAAAAATTAAATTTAAAAAAACAAGGGAGGATTAAAAACTAGAATTATAAAAACTTTTAAAGTTACTATAGATAAAGCATTAAGAATAGTAGTTCTCTTGTGGTATAGCAGGGTAAGGAGTCCACACTGTCATGGCAGTGGCTTGCATCACTGCTGTGGCAAGGGTTTGATCCCTGGCCCAGGGACTTCCATATGTCATGGGCAAGGCCAAAAACAAAGAAAAACATTAAGAATAATATATGTAACACCACCATCACCCTAATTCCAAAACCAGACAAAGATACCACCAAAAAAGAAAACTATAGGCCAATATCTTTGATGACTATAGACACAAAAATTCTCAAAAGAATTTTAGCCATCTGAATCCAACAACATATCAAGAAGATCATACACCACGACCAGGTGGGATTCATCCCAGGTTCACAAGGATGGTTCAACATACACAGATCAATCAACGTCATATACCACATTTACAAAAGAAAAGTCAAAAACCACATGATCATCTCAATAGATGCAGAAAAAGCATTTGACAAAGTCCAACATCCATTCATGATAAAAACTTTCACCAAAGGGGGTATAGAGGAAACATTCCTTAACATAACAAAAGCCATTTATGACAAACCCACAGCAAATATAATACTCAATGGAGAAAAATTGAAAGCCTTTCCACTAAAATCTGGAACAAGACAAAGATGTCCACTATCACCACTGTTATTCAACATTGTACTGGAAGTCCTAGCCACAGCAATCAGACAAACGAAAGAAATAAAAGGCATCCAAATAGGAAGAGAAGAGGTAAAACTGTCACTATATGCAGATGATATGATACTATACATAGAAAACCCTAGGGTCTCAACCCAAAAACTGACTGAACTGATCAACAAATTCAGCAAAGTAGCAGGATATAAGATTAACATTCAGAAATCAGTCACATTTCTGTATACTAACAATGAAATATTAGAAAAGGAATACAAAAATACAGTACCTTTTAAAATTATACCCCAAAAAATCAAATACCTGGGATTACACCTGACCAAGGAGGTAAAGGACTTATATGCCAAGAATTATAAAACATTAATCAAGGAGATTAAAGAAGATGTAAAGAAATGGAAAGATATTCCATGCTCCTGGGTTGGAAAAATTAATATTGTAAAATTGGCTATACTACCCAAAGCAATCTACAGATTCAGTGCAATTCCTATCAAATTACCCATAACATTTTCACAGAACTAGAACAAACAACCCAAAAATTTGTATGGAACCACAAAAGACCCAGAATTGCCAAAGCAATTCTGAGGACAAAAGCCAAGCAGGAGGCATAACTCTCCCAGACTTCAGGCAATATTACAAAGCCACAGTCATCAAGGCACTGTGGAACTGGTACCAAAACAGACTTCTAGATGGAACAGAATAGAGAACCCGGAAATAAACCCAGACACCTATGGTCAATTAATCTTTGACAAAGGAGGCAAGAACATAAAATGGGGAAAAGACAGTCTTTTCAGCAAGCATTCCTGGGAAACCTAGACAGCTGCATATAAATCAATGAAACTGGAACACACCCTCACACCATACACGAAAATAAACTCAAAATGGCTTAAAGACTTAAATATAAAACAAGACACCATCAAACTCCTGGAAGAGAACATAGGTAAAACATTCTCTGACATCAACCTTATGAATATTTTCTCAGGTCAGTCTCCCAAAGCAACAGAAATAAGAGCAAAAATAAACCAACGGGAGCTAATCAAACTGATGAGCTTTTGCACGGCAAAGAAAACCAAAAAGAAAACAAAAAGACAACTTACAGAATGGGAGAAAATAGTTTCAAATGATGCAAATGACAAGGGCTTCATCTCTAGAATATACAAGCAACTTATACAATTCAACAGCAAAAAAGCCAACAACCCAACTGAAAAATGGGCAAAAGACCTGAAGAGACATTTTTCCAAGTAAGATGTACAGATGGCCAACAAGCACTCGAAACAATGCTCAACATCACTGATTATTAGGGAAATGCAAATCAAAACTACCAAGAGAGACCACCTCACACCAGTCAGAATGGCCATCATTAATAAGTCCACAAATAACAAATGTTACAGGGGGTGTGGAGAAAAGGGAACCCTCCTGCACTGCTGGTGGGAATGTAAGCTGGTACAACCACTGTGGAGATCAGTATGGAGGTACCTTAGAAATCTATACAAAGAACTACCATGTGACCCAGCTATCCCACTCTTGGGCATATATCCGGACAAAACTTTCCTTAAAAAAGACACATGCACTCAGCATGTTCACTGCAGCTCTATTCACAATAGCCAAGACATGGAAACAACCCAAATGTCCATCAACAGATGAATGGATTAGGAAGAAGTGGTATATATACACAATGGAATACTACTCAGCCATCAAAGAGAACAAAATAATGCCATTTGCAGCAATATGGATGGAACTAGAGACTCTCATCCTGAGTGAAGTCAGAAAGAGAAAGACAAATACCACATGATATCACTTATATCTGGAATCTAATACAAGGCACAAATGAACCTTTCCACAGAAAAGAAAATCATGGACTTGCAGAACAGACTTGTGGTTGCCAAGGGGGAGGGAGTGGGTTGGTTGGGGAGCTTGGGTTAATAGATACAAACTATTGCCTTTGGAATGGATTAGCAATGAGATCCTGCTGTGTAGCACTGGGAACTATGTCTAGTCACTTATGATGGAGCATGATAAAGTGCGAAAATAGAACTGTGTAAAAAAAGAAGAAAAAAATAAAGAAAAAAAAAGAAGAATATATGGACTTAAAATTGTTAAAATATCCATACTGGAGTTCCCACTGTGGTAGAGCAGGTTAAGGATCCAGCATTGTCTCTGTAGTAGCGCAGGTTCAATTCCCAGCCTCGCACAATGGGTTAAGGATCTGGCATTGTGGCAGCTGTGACACAGATCACAGCTATGGCTCAGATTCGATTCCTGGCTGGGGAATTTCCATATGCCATAGGTTTGGCAATTAAAAAAAAAAGTCCATACCATCCAAAGCCATTTACAGATTCAATGCAACCCCTCTCAAAATCACAATGGAATTTTTTTTAAGTTGATCTCTCTTTATTCTTGGCTACCTCCCTTTTTTTGGGGGGGGGGGGCCCACCCACAGCATGGGGAAGTTCCCAGGCAAGAGATCAAACCCAAGCCACAGCAATGACAATGCTTAACCCACTGAGCCACCAGGGAACTCCCCAATGGCATTTTTTTAAAGAAATAGAAGAAAAAATTATATAATTCTTATGAAACCACAAAAGACCACAAATAGCCAAATCAATCTTAAGAAAGAACAACAAAACTGAATGTACAACACGTACTTTTTTTTTGCTTTTTAGGGCCACACTTTTGGCATATGGAGGTTCCCAGGCTAGGGGTCAAATCAGAGCTACAGCTACTGGCCTACGCCTACATCACAGCAACACAAGATCCAAGCCACATCTGTGACCTACACCATAGCTCATGGCAATGCCAGATCTAACCCACTGAGGGAGGCCAGGAATCGAACCTGCAACATCATGGTTCCTAGTCGGATTCATTAACCAATGAGCCACGACGGGAACTTCCCATACCACACTTACTGATTTCAAAATATATTATGAAGTACAGTAATGGTACTGGCAGAGAGGCAGACATTTAGATCAATAGAACAAAACAGCCAGAAATAAATCCATACAAATATGGTCACCTGATATTCAATAAAGGAGGTCAAGAACACATGATGGAAAAAGAACAGTCTCTTCAACAAATACGTTGGGAAAACTGAATAGCCACATGCAAAAGAATGAGACTGGATGCTTATCTTATACCATACACATAAAAATCAACTCAAAATACATTAAAGACTTAAACATAAACCCAAAACTGCAAAATTCCCAGAAGAAAACACAGGAGAAAAACTTCATGACATTGACCTTGACAATAATACCAAAAGCAGGCAACATAAATTAATATATAAATAAACAAGTGGGACTTCATCAAACTGAAAAGGTTAAACAATAAAGGAAACAATCAGAGTGAAAAGATAACCTATAGGATAGGAAAAAATATTTTGCAAACCATCTGATAAGTTAATATCCAAAATATATAAGGAACATCTACAACTCAATAATTTAAAAAAACTAATAATGCAATTGAAAATGAGCTAAGATCTTGCATAAATACTTCTCCAAAGATGACACACAGATAGCCAAGAGGTACGTGAAATAATGCTCAACATTACTAAATCATCTGGGAATTGCAAATCAAAACCATAATGAGATATCATCTCACACCTGTCGAGAATGGCTCTTATACAAACAGATAAATAGATAAATAAATAAATATAGTATTGGTGAGGATATGGAGAAACTGGAGCCCTAGCACACTATTGGTGGTAACTCAAAATGGTGAAGCCACTAAGGAAAACAGTATAGAAGTTTCTCAAAAAAAATTAAAAATAAAACTACCATAGGATCCAACAATCCCACTCCTGGGTATTTATCCAAAAGAACAAAAATCAGGATCTCAAAGAAATATTAGCTATTTGGCCATAAAAAAGAACAAAATAATGCCATTTGCAGCAACATGGGTGGACCTAAAGATAATCATATTAAGTGAAGTTAACTCAAAGAAAGACAAATATATGATATCACTTATATGTGGAATCAATTTTAAAAAATTTAAATTATGCCAAAGAACTTATTTATAAAACAGAAACAGACTCACAGATATCAAAATCAAATTTATGGTTGCAGGAGTTCCTATTGTGGCTCAGTGGGTTGTGAACCTGAAAAGCATCCATGAGGATGCAAGTTCTATCCCTGGCCTCGCTCAGTGGGTTAAGGATCCAGCATTGCCTTGAGCTATGATGTAGGTCACAGATGCAGCTCAGATCCTGAGTTGCTGTGGCTGTGGTGTAGGATGGCAGCTATAGCTCCGATTCAACCCTTAGCCTGGGAACTTCCATATGCCACAGGTGTAGCCCTAAAGAGACAAAAAAAAAAAAAAAAGGAGTGGATATATGTATATGCATAACTGATCACTTTGCTCTTCACCTGAAATTAACACAATATTGCAAATCAACTATTCTCCAATAAAATTTTTAAAAAGAGAGAGATTAGCATTCTTGTGTTCACTGCAGTACTATTCACAATAACAAGATGTGGAAACAATTTAAATGTCCTTGGGACAGATGAATGGATAAAGAAACTGTGGTAGATACACAAAATGTAATACTATTTGGCCTTCATGAAAGAAGGAAATTCTGCAATATGCAACATGAATGAACATGAATGAACTTTGAGGAGTTATACTAAGTGTAATAAACCAAGAACAGAAGGAACATTATACTAAGTGTAATAAACCAATAATTTGAGGACATTATAGTAACTGTAATAAACCAGACATTATACTAAGTGTAATAAACACACAGGCATCTAAAATAGTTACATTCAAAGAGTGAAAGAGAAGAATAGTGGTTGCCATGTATAGGGGCAAGGGGGAAATAGGGAGTTAACTAATCAATGAGCATAAAGTTTCATTCAGGCAAGATGAATAAACTCTATAGATCTGCTGTAAAACACTGTATCTATAGTCAGCAATAATATACACTTAAAAATTCATTAAAAGGGTAAACCCCATGATAAGTGTTCTTTCCAGAATAATCCAAAAATTTTTTCTTAAATTCTAAAACAAAACAATATGTGGCCCACAGCAGGCACTCAATAAAAGGTAAGTAGCAACTGTCTGTAGCAACTGTCTATAGCAACAGTAATAATGGCAGTGGGAAGCCAACCAAAGCTTTTACGTAAAATTGTGAATTTCTTGTTCCTTATGCTTCTTGTTTTGTTTTTGTTACTGCTTCTGGGGTTTTTTTTTTTTAATGCAATATTTAGCAAAAAAAACTGTAACTAAACAAAATTATTCTTTAACTTTTCAATTTTATTGTTTTAGCACTATATGCCAAAGACTGTATACATTATAGTGTCTTTTGGTTATAATCACATGTTGTATGTTTAAATAGACATGCCTGAAATGTCAACAGCACCTGCTTGAGAAGCTATGAACTTATTCCATAGGCTTTCCATCTGAACCGCTGGGGGTTTTTTTGTTTTTATTGTATGATTCCATTTATATGAAATATCTAGAACAGGTAAATGGAGACAGATAGTAGATTAGCAGTTGCCAGGGACTAGAGAGAAGAGGGAATAGGAAATGACTTCTAAAAGCCACAGGGCTTCCTTTTAAGATGATGGAATTAGATAGTGGTGATAGTTGCACAACACTGTGAATACATGAAAACCCAATGAATTATGCACTTTAAAATGATGCATTTCAATACTGTATGAAGTTCATCTCAATTTAAAAATGCAACAACAGGAGTTCCCATTGGTGCAGTGGAAATGAATCTGACTAGAAACCATGAGGTTGCAGGTTCAATCCCTGGCCTCACTCAGTGGATTAAGGATCTGGCATTGCTGTGAGCTGTGGTATAGGTGCAGACGCAGCTCGGATCTGGTGTTGCTGTGGCTCTGGTGTAGGCTGGCGGCAACAGCTTCAATTAGACCTCTAGCCTGGGAGCCTCCATATGCCACGGGTGCGGCCCCAATAAGACAAAAAGACAAAAAAATAAATAAAAGTAAAATTAAAAAATAAAAATGCAACAACAACCAAAAAAAAAAATCCCATAAAAACAGAACAGGGCCTGGTCTTGAGTAAGCACTCAAAAAATGTTAGGTATGATTAATACCAATACTTCCAGTAGAATTATTATTTTCTTCATTGTAATAAAGTGACTCAGTTTTTTAACGTCTGACTACTGATAGCTTTTAAGCCAGCCCTTGCTCTTCCCCACACACCCACATCTGGGCAAGCTGATAAGGAAGCCTGAGTGTTCCCTTCTTTGGTGTCTATGGGAGATTCGAATTATGTGAGGCCCTGGCCCATGTACAGGAACCCTCACTCCAGCAGCAGCCCTTAACCACAAAAAATACTCAAGCCAGGGTCCTTCCTTTGTTCTTGCAAGATATTTCTGACCTGCTCTCCCCAGAGACTTCAATTATGCAAGCAATAAATATTGCATATCCTCTTGGTGTGTGTGTGTAACATCATCAGTCTAGATATCCAAACCCAGTTTGGGGTGAGGTGGGGGGTCTATCATATCTCTGCAGGATGGTTACAACAGTCATCATCATCCTTATGAATTAGCTGCACTGGGGCCTGCACTCCAACAAAACAACAGTAGATGCAACTGAAAAAGAGTGCCCTCTTTACACAGGGCACATGCCCTCCATTTGGCCACAGTCCCTACCACTTCCAATTACCTACTCCGAACTATAGCATTTATTTACTCGACCTCCCCAGCTCCTGTAGGTGGGTAGGTTTTCAGTCACAAGTCTAAAGGAAGGTTGTCTAGAGGCAGGTCTGCAGCTGGCACATGGCTTTCATTCCCATTCTAACAAAAGGGTCCTCCTCCCCTTGCCCTGGCTCTAAGACAGCCCCGCCCAGCCCAGCACCCGCCCCATGTGGCCAGTACCTTTATAGAGAATGCCCTGGTCATCCCTGGTCCAGAAGGATCCCAGCTTCCCGTGCTGCCCACTCTTGACTGTCAGCACCGTCCCCATTGGCAGGGCCTCAAGTGAAGAGGTTACTGGGCTCTGCTTCAGTGTTTGAGGGTTTCACCTGATCGTATGCCGACTGCTTTTTAAGGTTGGGGTCTGCACCGGGACCCTTTGCGTCTCTCATAGGGACTCAAGGTATTTTCGGACCCAGAACTGCCACGTTCTGAGAAGAGGGCTGACAGGGGAGAGGCGACAGAGCTAGCCCATTTCACAACCTTGGAAGAGATTTTCAGAACTGGCGTCCAGCTCGCTCCTTGAGCCTCTGAAGTATGCTTCAAGGGGTCTGACAAAGGTCTGGTACTGCTCGTGCTCCTCTAGCTGAAAGATCTCTGCAGAAGGGGCTTCCATACTTCCCCACAGTCTGGACATAAGATGATTATATTTTATTGGGCCACTGTCAGGCCCTCAAACGCCCCACGGTGGAAACTACGCCTTAGCGTCCCTCCAATCTTCCCCTCAGCAACTTCCGCTGGTGGGGGGAGGGGAAGTCGGAAGTCTGGTGTGCGCGCATCCTCTGAGGCAGGGCTGTGACAAGAGTAGTTTTAATTTCTGAATTGTATTTTTATACGCATTTCATAGTAACATTGTAACAGACTAGATATGTAACATAAAAGTACATATCTAATCATGTTTTATGGCCTTTAATGTTTTTACATTGTTTATAGGATCAATTCTAACTGGTTTTTTTTTGGGGGGGGGGTTGGTCTTTTTTAGCCTTCGCCTGGGGCATATGGAAGTTCCCAGGCTAGGGGTGGAATCGGAGCTGTAACCACTGGCCTGTGGCACAGCAAGGCCAAATCCTAGCCCCGTCTATGGCCTATACCGCAGCTCAGGCAACGCCATTCCTTAACCTACTGAGCTTGGCCAGGGATTGAACCCGAGTCGTCATGGATACTAATGGGGTTCGTTACTGCTGAGCCACAACGGGAGCTCCCTAAATGTCTTAATATGTCATTCTAGGACTTGTACAATTTAATCTTTCCAGATTCATCAGCTACAGTACCTGCCTCACAATCCCATACTTTTCATACATTTGCACTATTTCTTCTGCTTTTGCTTGGGATACCCATCTATCCATTCTTCTCATAGTATAATCTCTTTTGAGGTCTTTTCCATATATTAAGACAACTTATTTGATGTCTTCAGAAAATTTAATTACTGATTTCTCCATCCTCCTGTAACATTTTATCTCTAAAGATTATAAAATGAGTACCTTCGGGGGAACACTAAGTATGATTTATTCATCTTTATTTTTCTGAATTGGATTTGTTTGTTTCAGATGATTCTTTCTTGTAAACACAATAACTGTAGTCAGCTAAACTAACATATCTACAGAAAATATTTTTTTATCTTGAATTCCCTTAGAAATTATGTAAACCATGTGTATCACACAGTCATTAACTTGGTTTGAGTTTGCTTTGGGATTAGTCCATCCCTGTTCAGGTATTCACTCTCTACCTTAATTAGACAATATTTAAGAAACAAGATCACATCTATCTTTTCTTTCATTCCCTTGTGGCTGAAAACCATCAGTCATAGTAGCTACATATAATAAAGTGAATAGCCACATATTTATGAACATGGGAAACCTTCATTCTTTATTTGAATAATTTAATTCAGTGTTTATTCATTCAGTTTTATCTCTGAAAACTGCTAAACTCCAATACTCATGAGTTTGCTCATCTGACCAAGATTCTGCCTGTATTTATCTTCTATCCATAGTCACCTAAGCATCCATTTTAAAAATCCATTTTTATACCAATAAACATATGTATTTTTCTTTGCAACATTAATATATTGATTACAAAAATGTAAATGCCTAAAAGTAGAAAAGCAAATCCCTCCTTAATCTCCCAATACTGCAATTCATTTCATAATATATGACATCACTTTTCTATGTATACTAAATGCTTCATATATTAAATATATGTTTTCTCTAATTTTTACAACCACTTTATATCAACTCTACTTAATAAATAACAAAAATCCTCCTATATCTATGCCTAATCTTTTTTTATTTTTTGATTAACTATTTTATTTTATTTTTTTATGGCCACACCCACAGCATATGGAAGTTCCCAGGCTAGGAATTGAATCCAAGCCATAGCTGTGACCTATGTTAAATCCTTTAACCCACTGCCCCAAGCCAGGAATCAAACCCACGCCTTCACAGAGACCCAAGCCACTGCACTCAGATTCTTAACCCACTGCACTACAGTGGGAACGCCACATCTCTTTTATTTTTAAGTTGACCAAGCCATAATAAACCTACTTGAAAAAGGACAGTTTCAACAGGAAGCAAACTGTGGAATTTGGTAATGGAAACAAGTGTCCAAATGTCACCTATGTCCACATAGAGACTTTTTCCTCAGTGAAGAAAAAGGGTCAAGTTCTGTGGTATCAGAGGTGATCCTCAGAAAGCACAGAATTTAATTCCTAAATTTAAACTTAATCCTGACCCACTTCACTTCCATATCTTTGATACTATTGGTTCATTGTATTTCATTAGTCTGACTCATACTCTTACATCAGTCTTAACAAGTCAGTATCTTGACAAGAAAATTTCCCTGAACTCCTAAAATAATGATGAAGCCAGCATTTAGATTTGGTGGCAGACTTTACTAAAGCTACGAAATCTGCTCTTCACTACCAGTTGAATTTGGGCACATCTATTTGTGCAGTGTGCTAGACAAAACCATGATTCTAAAAGCCAGAATCAGACTATGCCCAGCATCCTCTTAAAAATCAAGCCAGCACAGAAGGCAGGATCATGCAACATCGGTGCAATCATTCAGGAGCTTCTATATATTCATTGACTGTACTTCTAAACCCAAAGTATAAAAAAAAAATGATTCTATAGAATTCTGTCTTAGATGATACAAAGTCATATCAATGCAAAAATGTAATCCAAAGCCTGGGGTGGTGTGCCATCCTCACAGAGGAAATTTCTAGAAATCCATTGGGGAGAACTAAATACAAATGTCACCTCCTTCAGAGATGCATGGGCAGCCTTAAAAAAAATAGAACACTTGTTCCAAAAAGTTGCCTTCTGGAGGACATCACCCCAAAATTATCAAGACATGGCATCAAGCAGTCAGCGAAAGTAAACCTCTTCACCATAAGCATCTCTCCAAAGGAAAAATGACAGAAATTTGGGCTCCCACCTGCTTCCTCCAGCAGTCTCCACAGCATCACCCATGGGCCATAATTAACATCAGTGGAAACTCAAAAGTGCTGAAAACAAAGATCCAGAGTGTAGTCACTCTAGCAGCATCTAAGCTCTGCTCATTGAATCTCTGCCCCTAGACACGTGCACTAAACCACAGCAACTGCACCCACCACAACACAAAGGGGTTTGATTTGAAACAGGGTCAACAAAAGAAAAGTGGGAAGAATGTGTAGTAGCTCAATGGTTAGCCATGTGGCATATCCTCTAACTCTGGGAAACCATAGCAGCCGACAGATCAGTGCCGCATACTTCAAACCTGGAGGAGCTCTTTATTAACTGAGATTTCCTGAAGCCCCCTAGGTGAAAAGGGAAAGCCACCAATGGTGACAGACAGCCTGTCTACACGTGTACTTAGATGAGATTGGACTGTACGTCATTAATTTCGGCAGCTTTGAGCCCCACTCACACACGTGAACAGTAATGCCGTCAGCAGCAACATCTCCTAATACCAAAGACAAAAATAAGTGCTTAATGTGAAGTATAGACACAAATCAAGACAGGCCTCTCTTGAGTTTTGAATTCTCATCATAGACTAAAGATGATTGATGGTGATGGTGCTGATCTCCCTGATGATATTCAGCCTTCACAAACATTATTCTTCCTGAATTCCCCCCTCCACCTTCTCATTGCCTCTTCTAACCAGTGGTTTCACTGAGAAGTCTGTGTTCTCCCTTTCCTTTCTGTCGATGTAGCATGTAAGCTTTCATTGTTCAGCTACCTGGGCATTTTTCCTTCCCCCAGCACCCTCCCCCCACCATTTCACCCAGACTGTGCTAGTCTATCAAGATGAAAACAACACTATGACACTCGGAACAAACTTCTCCTGTCAGATGCACACAGGGGCCCTCTGTTGCACAATCTGCGTTTGTCCCACATGCAATAGAGATTCAACTCGCAGATACGAGATCCAGACTTCAGATCAGAGGGAAGACTGACTTCTGCCCTTCATTTGGGCCAAAGAATACTTATCTTCTTATTTCCAGCTTCTTCTCAAGTTGCAGCTAGACCTGGGGAGATGTAAATATGTAAGTAAAACCTAAGACCATATTCACAGGTTATCCTTTTCAAAATTCCGGTGCTTCTCAGTCACCTTATCACAGGCTGATTCAATTCCTTATTCATAAAGGGCCGAGGGCAAGAAAAGGCAGCTGAGTGTACTAGGAGGACTGCAGAACTTAACGGCCATATACTGACCTTTTTGTTCTGACACATTGGTGTGTGGGATTGGGCTATGGGCAAAGTTTCTATGTCTCTCTCTCTCTTGCTGCCCCAGCCTATCTTTTTTTTTTTTTTTTTTTTTGTCCTTTTGCCATTTCTTGGGCCGCTCCCATAGCTTGTGGAGGTTCCCAGGCTAGGGGTCGAATCGGAGCTGTAGCCACTGGCCTATGCCAGAGCCACAGCAATGCAGGATCCGAGCCTCATCTGCAACCTACACCACAGCTCACGGCAACGCCGGATCCCCAACCCACTGAGCAAGGGCAGGGACCGAACCCGCAACCTCATGGTTCCTAGTCGGATTTGTTAACCACTGCGCCACGACGGGAACTCCCCAGCCTATCCTTAATCCATAGCTCTGCTGAAGCCTTTTCTGGGGCAGACATAACATAGGAAACTTGACAATTGTCATTAGTGCTCAACATTTATGGAACACCCACAGTTGGACCAGGCTCTCTACCAACGTATAGCTGTATCTTGTTAAAAGTTCCTAGGGAAAGAAAAAAAAAAAAAAAAACACTTCTGGCTGAAAGCTGAAAGCTGTCTAGCTATTGTAAAGGCAACAAGAATGCACATTCCTCAAATATCTCTAATTGCTTCTTATAACACAGTGCAATTTTCTGCCTCTTCCATTAAAATTTTCATTAACAAAATATGCTCTATGAGCAAGTGCTATGGTACTTTTTAAAATATTCAACTAGGCCCATTAGTAGCTTGAACCGAAAAAAAGACACCATGTTAAGACATATTTTTAAAGACTTCTTCTTTTAGAAAATGTGTAATATAATTAGAAATAAGACTCATTTTCAACCTGCCCAGAATTAGCCCTTGCCTTGGTGGCCTGCCTTTCTCTTCCTCAGAACCCAAGATCAGAGCCTCTGATGAGCTCCATCGATGGAGGCCAAACCTATCTGCTTTTCTGAAATAGTCCTAACAGGAAAAGGGGGCACAGAGTAGCCATAACCCTATCATTCTTTTTTCTTTTTTACAGCCTCGCCTGGAGCAAATAGAAGTTCTCAGATTAAGGGGTAAATCGGAACTGCTGCTAAAGCCTGCGCCACAGCCACAGCCACAGCCACAGCAATGCAGGACCCAAGACCATATCTGCAACCTACACAGAAGCTTGTGGCAATACCAGATCCTTAACCCACCGAGAGAGGCAAGGGATCAAGCCTGCATCTTCATGGAGACTACATTGTGTTCTTACCACACTGAGCCACAATGGGAATTCCAAACCCAACCAACGATTCTTAAAGCGTCCAGTCAATTTCCCTGGACCCAGGAATCTTCCATGCAGTCCTCTGTATCTTCTTCCTTGGCAACTAGATCTGGAACTCTGCTCGAAACTCAATCTGTAGACTGAGAACACTGAACCCTATCTACTTCCTACCAGCCTTCCTTCCTTAAGCTAAACTCCATGTTGGCAGGAATCCTGAAAAATGAGAAATATTTCCAGAATACCTACATCTGTGTTGGTGAGGTTCTGCCTATCCCAATGGACTAGAGTTGGTGATCCTCTGAATTACTGCTTTTATACATAGAAAAAAATCTGGATGAATATGCACCAAAGCATTAATCATCGTTATCTCTGGGTGGTAAGGAAACATATGATTTCAATTTTCTCCTTTACTATATTTCCCAAATGTTCTTTATTACTTTCATACTGAGGGGGGGAAAAAAGTTTTGTGTTTTGCTAAGTTACCAAGACATGCCATTACCCTTCCCCTGTGTTTCTGTTTCAATAAATTCTCTCCTCTCTTTTCCAGTTCCAGCCTGGTGAAAAAGAAGGCCAAGATCTAAAGAACAAATTCTAAGAGAAAATATTTTTTAAAAAGGTTTTAAAATCTTTTGTAATATAAAAAAGCAGAGTTTTGGAGTTCTCTTGTGGCGCAACTAGTTAAGGATCTGTGTTGTCACTGCAGCTGCTTGGATTGGTGCTGTGGCACAGGTTTGATCCCTGGCCCAGGAACTTCCACATGCCACAGCCAAAAAAAAAAAAAAAAAAAGTTTTTTAAACCATATGTTTTATAACATAGAAAAAGGAATATAAATGATTTATTAATAATATAAGAAATCAAGATTTTGGAGTTCCTGTCATGGCTCAGTGGTTAAGGAACCCGACTAGTATCCATGAGGATGCGGGTGTGATCCCTGGCCTGCTCAGTGGATTAAGGATCCAGCGTTGCTATGAGCTGTGGTGTAGGTCCCAGACTCAGCTCAGATCCTGAGTTGCTGTGGCTGTGGTGTAGGCCAGCAGCTACAGCTTCAATTCGACCCCTAGCTTGGGAACCTCCATATGCCATGGGTACAGCCCTAAAAGACATCACCCAGTGCTTTAGGAACAAGATTTGGATCTTTCAGTGTTGATGGGGAGTTGCCTTCTTGTAACCTCACCGTTTTGCACTCCACGTGGGAACTGTTTTCTTCCTTAATGGATTATTTATGTTGTGCTGCATGTTCTACAAGCTTCTTTCCTCAATTGCACCCATGAGTACCAAAAGTCTCTTCTGTGCATTTGATGTTCTTTACTTGAAATGTACAGGTTGCTGTCATTTGTTTCCTCATTACAAAATCTCTTTGTATGACTGTAACTTCAGATCAAATTTATTACCTTTGCGGGGCGGGGGGGGCATGAGATGCCACTTCACACATATTAGGATGGCTATAATCAAAAAGACAGTTAATAGCAACTACTGGCAAAAATGTGGAGAAATTGAAACATTCATACTTTGCTGGTGGAATATAAAATAATATGAACAGTTTCCAAAGTACTACTTGGAAAATAATTCAGTAGTATCTCAAAAAGTTTTTTATTTTGTTTTGTTTTTAATGAATTTTATTGGAGTATAGTTGACTTAGTCAAAAAGTTTAACATTCCATTATCTTATGATCCAGTAACTCCACTTCTAGGTATAATTATATATAGTATTCCTAGGTACTTGAGGTAAATGTAAACATGCGACACACAAAAACTCGTATGAGTGTGTTCAGAGCAGTATTATTCATAATAGCTAAAGACTCACCCAAATATTAGTGAGGATATATTAATGTCAATTAGTGTCAATTCCCCATCAATCATTCATCTAATCATTCATCGATCATTCAGTTTTACTCTCAACTGTTACCCAGTTTTATTCAATCAATTCTGTTCACAAAATATTGTTTAATGCATGAATAAATGTCCAAGGTAGCTGAAGGTGGATTTCTCATCTTCTACTCTTTCCATCCCCATTCCAGAAACTGGATCCTGGATGGCAATGCCTTCTGCAGACTGTCTTATTTACACCAAACAAAGATTCCCACACGGCTGTATATCTTAAGAGGGTGCTTGGGCCCCTTTCATTCTATCTTCGTGTAAGTTTTATACACTGAGTTAAACTAACTCAAACTAAACTGAAGCTAGTGCTTAGAAAGTACAAAAGGGACCATGTATTTTCTTGGAATTGGTTTATGAAACAACCACCCATTCTCATTCGTTTGGTTAGTTCACGCCTATTTGGATTTTTGGTTGTAATTAGTCATATCTAGGTAGATTTGCCTGTTTCCAAGGTCAGAAAGGAAGGCTCTCTTATGTTACCTGTAAGAGATTGGTTCACAAAAATGATCCTGGCAATTCAAGGCATTCAAAATTTCTTAAATCCCATAGGCTTCTTAAAGACAAATCCCAAACAGAAATCTGCCCTTCCTCCATTATTGTTTATCACAGGAAATGATATCACCACCACTCACTTATTCATACCAGAAACTGGAGTCATATTTATCTCCTCCTTTTCCCTTATCCTCCTCATTCAATCAATCAACAGGTCCTATCAATTCTACCTCTTAGTCATTTCTTGACTCTACCCTCCTCTTCAACCCAAGCTGATAGAGCTCTGCTTCTAGGATGGCATCCTAAAAGTTAGCCTTTTCTTGAATGCACCCAATCTCACCTAAAAGGTAGCCTTTCCCCAGTGCTAGTGCCTTCCAAATCTGTCTCTACGGCTCAGTCAGAGTTTTCTAAGTGAAAAAATGGCTCATGCCACCCCCTACATATAATATTCTGATGAATTTCCTCCAGAAAACTTATCAGCCCATAGTTTTGATAAGAATTTGTGCAATCTGCACCATCACCTTCTCCTATCTCCTCACTTTCCACTTTTTCCTCTCAAATTATGTGCCTTGGTCATTACTGAACATCATTTGGTTCCTCAAATGATTTCTCTCTTGCCTGCTGGGCCTCACAAATTCTTTTTCACCACCTCCTCCAAGCACCACCTTCTCCTCGCTAACCCTCCCTCAAACATAAGGTCTCAACTAAATGTCACCTCATTAGGAAGAACTTCCCTGGTCATCCTCATCACAGTTTGTTATATACACTTATTTAATATCTGCCTTCTCTGTCATCTCAAAGGTTCAAAGAAAGGTGCAACTAGATTTGCTTTGTTTGCTTCTCTATCTCTATCACAGAGTCTGTAGGATATCATAGATAATTAATAAATATTTGTTGATATTATGTTGAAAATTAAGCCACAGCAAGACTACAGGCTATTTGTGCTAGCATATTTTGCATGCCTCGACTGTAAATTTTATGCGTAACAGTAGAAAAACCTTATCTATGAAAGTATGTTAAGTTGTTTAGAATATAGTAGTAATCACAAAGCTGTTTCTTTTGCCCATTACTCCTTGGAATGTCTAACATACAATCCCTTCCTAAATGCTGGGCTATAAAGATTTCCTGGCTTAGCTTTGTCCAATTTTGTGAAGCAATCTAGGAAATGGTGATAGTAATATCTGTCTGGAAAGGCAGTTAAGAAAACAGACATGAGGGAGTTCCTGGCGTGGTGCAGTGGTTAACGAATCCGACTAGGAACCATGAGGTTGCAGGTTCAGTACCTGCCCTTGCTCAGTGGGTTAACGATCTGGCATTGCCGTGAGCTGTGGTGTAGGTTGCAGACGCGGCTCGGATCCCGCGTTGCTGTGGCTCTGGCATAGGCTGGTGGCTACAGCTCCGATTAGACCCCTAGCCTGGGAACCTCCATATGCCACAGAAGCAGCCCAAAGAAATAGCAAAAAGACAAAAAAAAAAGAAAAGAAAACAGACATGAGGAGTTCCCATTGCAGCCCAGTGGTAATGAACCCAACTAGTATGCATGAGGATACCAGTTTGATCTTTGGCCTCACTCAGTGGGTTAAGGATCACACATTGCTGTGAGCTGTGGTGTAGGTCACAGACAAGGCTTAGATCTGGCATTGCTGTGGCTGTGGTGTAGACCAGCAGCTGCAGCTCTGATTCACACCCAGCCTGGTAACTTCCACATGCTATGGGTGTGGCCCTAAAAATGAAAGGGAAGAAAAAGAAAGGAAGGAAGAGAGGGAGGGAGGGAAGGAGAGAGAGAGGAAGGAAGGAAGGAAGGAAGGAAGGAAGGAAGGAAGGAAGGAAGGAAGGAAGAAAGAAAGAAAGAAAGAAAGAAAGAAAGAAAGAAAGAAAGAAAGAAAGAAAGAAAGAAAGAAAGAAAGGAAGGAAGGAAAGAAAGAAAGAAGAAAATGGAGATGATATATTTCATGTTCCTGGCATGGAATAGGCACTCAATATGTGGTAGCTATTACTAAATGACAAAATAATAGAGATGCGTATCTGTGTGTGTGTGTGTGTGTGTGTGTGTGTATGCGTGTGTATTTTGAACACTGAAGATAATTGCTCTAATGGTGACATTGGTTAATTTTGTAAAACACTAATACTTGGAATTATTCTAGGGAGGACACTCTGACTGTGGTCTGAAAGGTTCTTAAAAACCAAGTAAACAGATTGGGATGTACTGGCAGAAAAATCAGACCATCTAGCAACTGGATCTTCCAAGATCAGGGGTGTTGATCTGGGGCCCACGAAACCCTGCAAGGATCCATACATGAATTTCAAAATGCTTAGGACCTTCCTAAAAATGAATGCAAAATTTTGTACAGGTGTATATGTATTTGTGTCTGTGCACTATTCTGGGGAGATGGTTTATATCTTTCAATACCTTCTCGATTGACTGTGAATAAGAAAAAGTTAGGAATCACTACCTAAAGATTTCTTCAGGAAATCTAGTGCTCTGGCAAAAATGAAAATGTTGACAGTGTGATGGTTGTGACATCTGGCTGGACAAAGCCTTGTTTCCTATAAAAGATAAGAAGTCTTGGGTCCAAAATGATCTCAACTAAAAGGTTCTTCTACACTATATTTCCATTTGCCCAGCATGTAATCCATTAACACATAGTTCCTGTGTTGATGATTTTCATATCCTTATTTGCAAGGAAATTGAGACCAGTTTAGAAGAATCATTTAACTAATGCATTGGAAAACCAAATAAATGAGCCTTCTATATATACGAACAATTTTATATTCCTAAAAAGTGACTATTTATGGGAGATTAAGCACACACTGACAAAAACTGCCTCTAAGTCATCCACCAACTAGTTTTCATAATATATATATTCCTATTCTAGTCTAGAAAAATAGCAAGGCTCGTCATGTGTTGAAATAATTTATTTCAACACTTAATGCATCATCTGTTCTGTATTTCCACATGTTGTGTCATCACCGTTTGACCTCAACCCAATGTTAAATATTTAATAGTACTCTTGGATAAACAATACAAAGTATAGTTTACTTTTGAATGTAGCATTTACATGAAAAAAAATAAGCCAATATATGCTGCAAAATGTACAACTGTAGGTTATAACACTAATCCTTCTTGTGGAAGGAAAGTGAGATATAAGAGGAAAGGAAACCACAGGGAGGATGAATGGATCAAGGAGACCAGTGATAAATGAAAAGATGCCATAACTCTCCAATAAAGAATACAAGAAGAAAGTAATAGCCACCCAAATGTTGGTACATTGAAACTGCATGTTTCCACCTCTCAAAACTTAAGCACAATGATGGACTGTTTTGAGTAGAAATCTATTCATATGAAAATTATGAAATAAAATTCAACGAAACACTAACCAATAAAGGGTCACTTTTAATACTCACTGGTGTAAACCTCATAGTGACAAATTATTCATTTAATGGAGTGATTATTGTCTGGTCTAAAATAAACACCAAAGAAATGTATGCAAGAGATTTTAAGTTAGCACACCACTCCTGGAAAGTGTGCTCAATACATTCTTTTTAACTGACCGTAGACAATCAGCCTTAGGAAGTATGAAGACATGTATAAGCCTGCACCAGGGAATCTTTATAACCCATTCAGGTCCTTTGAGGTAAAGAGCTGAAAACAGCATTTTTTATCCTGCTTCAGCACGTTTTTCAATAACAGTTAAAATACAAAATGGATCTACAAACCATAGTCGAGAGAAATTAAAGAAACCTAAGTAAATGGAAAGATATACCATGTTCATGGTATTGAAGACAAAATATTTCTAAATTTCCAATTCTCCCCAAATTGATTATCCCAATCATAATCATATCATGGTTTATTTTGTGTGTGTATAGAATTCAATAATTCTAAAACTTATATGGAAACACAACTAGAATATCCAAAGCAATCTTAAAAAAGAACAAAGTTATAGGAATTACACCACCTGACTTCCTTACTTACTATAAAGTCACAGTAGTCAAGATAAGACTGACATAGAACCCAGAAATAGATCCACACTTATGAGTTGCAAAGGCTAAATGCAAAATAGATTTGGAATGAATTCTCCTTTGAGGAAAAATGACAAATTAAAAATCTATAAAGAGATGCAATAGGATGTGTAAAATTGTATCTAACTGTCTTGTGAACTTTAGACCTATCATAAACATAACATTTAACTTTGGGGGCAAATTAGACATCAGGTATGAAACAGGATTCATGTCAAATAAAAAAAATACAGATGAAACATGGATGATCAAAGAGCAATTATATCAACTACTGACTGCAATATTGAGTAGGCAAACACATAGGAAAGAGCTAATTACTACATGTGCAAACCACTGCTACTCTATGTAAAGTTAAAATGAGGGAATATAAACCAAAATACACAAAAGTAACTGCAGCATTATCAGCTCACCTTTGACCAATTAATAATCTGGAAAAGCGGCTCTTACTTTGACATGTTGGTTCATTCATAAAGTAGGGAAACAGAACAGCAAATACCAACTTGCTCTCCTCATACTTTCCATACAGTAGAAAATGTAAATAGAATCAGGGTTAAAAGTTCTAAAGGTCACACACTGATATTTTCCATCACATACAAATATATGAACAATTTGTATTGTCAAAATGAACTAAAATACAAGAAACTATTTAGAAGTTTCTACTAATCCAATGTAATATTCCTATCCTGAAGCATAATTTGAATTCTTTGCTAAGGTTTATTTTAATGACTTCATTATGTTAAATGTGAATATACTTATTATGGCTAGTTTAAGTGACTATGTGCCATATATCATAGATGACTTCTGGAAACAAAATATTTCTAAAAATGAAGGGGAAAATAAGGCAACAAAAATATTAGGAACAAGTCATATCAAAAACAAAGTGTTGTCCATGAATGACTGACTCTATATAACATAAAAGCAATACTGAAAAGAGAAAAGTTCAGGTAATCAATGCATTGTTTTCTCCACACTATATTTTTAAAAACATATATTCTAATGACTTTTTTAAAAACTTAACTGATGGTTTGGACATCTTGGACAAACATTGCTTTTATGTACTCACATTTCTTAACTTTTCAGTTCTGCAATGATTCAGCCAATACAGAACTATTACTCCCCACCCCCACCTCAAATCCTCATCAAGCCTATGAAGTTACACAACACCAAAGACTATGACGCATTCAGTGACCATTTTTTTGTACATAGAAGAACAAAATCTGATTTAAAAATCACTTCAGCCTATTTCTCAGGTGCTTAAATTCTGTGGTTTAATCAAGATTGATTATTTGCATTTGAAATCTTAATATCACTTTGAAAAATAACTAACTTCAAAAAAATTTGACATTTAATTTTAGGGCAAGATATAAAAGCTTCTCACTTGATGACTTCCAAACTTCCCATACGTAACCTCATCCACCCCTTCCATATTCTCTTCTTAGGGACTAAAATTTAGCCAGATCAGTTCTGGTTCTAACAACCATTTCCTATGATTTCAAATAGGTATCTTGAAAGCTAGATTGAATAATTTGCTAAACTCTAATATTTTAAATTTATAAACTTAAGAAGGAAGACAGCTTTTGAAGCTGACTAAAAAACAATCAGAGAACAGCAGTCTTTTTGTGCGCTGCCCAGAAAGTCAGTTACAAAGTGGTCCTATTGTGTTTCTCATAATTTACATTTACTTTTTTGGCAGAGCAGAAAGGAAAAAAATAAGAAGTCAAACTTGGAGGCATACAACAAAAATGACAGAAGGCATTTTTATTTTAAAATGTCCCCCTGACATTTAGACATCTACAAACCCAATATTGAACATTTACAAGAGACAGAACAGTGAAAGAAATAGCAGCTGTTTTTCTGTGATGTCACTGAACAGGTGTGATACCATTTCATACCCCAGAAATTAGATGGATCTCTTCTGATGCTCACAGGAGTCCCATATGAAACCAATATTGACCTGTGTCTCATTTCCTCAGATTGGCCAGAAAATAACCCCAGGCCAACAAGAATTCTGATGACTGATCTGTGCCGATTCGGAGCAGACATACTCCCAAACAGATCAATAGTATCCAAGGTGCAGCTGAAAAACAGGATGAGCCTGTATCCCTAAACAAACACTAAACTGCTTATTCACAAAGGCAAAAGCAACACAGCACTTATGTTTTCCACAGTGTGTTTGCCTGTGACCTCAACCCTGACCCTCAGAGCCACCCTCTCAGTGACAAGGAGTAATCCTATATTAGGTCTGCCTCTGGTACTCATTTCTGTGAGTTGCGGCATTTTTTTTTTTTTTTTTTTTTTTTTACAATGAGAGCTACTGTGACTGCTTTGGCCTAGCCTAGACAATCACATGATGCCAAAGCAACTAGTCTATGCAGTCAATTTAGTCAAATGACCTGTCTGAGTTCTTGGCATTATGTAGACAAAGAATATAATAGAAAATAATTTTTGCTTTTTACTTATCATACTGGACTTATGTGGACATAACTTGAATTAACTTTAGAAAGTTCTTATGATACCTGTTGTTTCTTTTCTTTTTCTTTCTTTTTTTTTTTTTCTTTTTAGGGCCGCACCTGAGGCACATGGAAGTTCCCAAGCCAGGGAACTACAGCTGCTGGCCTGTACACAGCAATGTGGGATTCAAGCTGTGTCTGTGACCTACACCACAGCTCACAGAAACACAGGATCCCTGATCAACTAAGGGTGATGGGGCAGATCCCCAACCCACTAAGGGACACTAGGGATCGAACCCGTATCCTCACGGGTAGTGGTAGGTTTTGATTCCCCTGAGCCATGACAGGAACTCCCCCGTTGTTTCTATTATACACAAACTAAAACACTATCTGAATAAACCAAATGTGTTTCCTCAAAAGTCCAGGTAAAACACTTTTTTGATTAACCCCTCAAAATTGCCTTTGTTCTAATCTTCATTTAGCCACATAGATATTCCCACCAAAAATGTCATATTGTCATATTGCTCTTTTTTACATCAACATATTCTACCTGCAACATGTAAATGGATGAGTTAAATCATGAGAACATACAAATTACATCACTATTTTCATTGCTATATGGTTATGAAATATGAGGAAATTGTGGTCTTTAAAACAATATTCCCCAAATTATTGAGAAAATAAACTATGCATTACAAAATATGACCCCACATTCCTCTAGGCAAAATGACTTCATATACAATGAGACATGAGTAAAATTTAAATGTTTTGTATGGTCCTAAAATGAAAAATATAATTACAATTAGATTTTTTCAGCTTCCAGGGGCTAGAGAAGATTCAGGACCAATAAACATATTCAAATGGGGGCAAATAGGAAATCATATAATTACATTTGGGTCTTAAAATGTTTTAATGGCTATTGGTAGCACTGCCATAAGATCCAACCATCTACCATCTAAGGTCATTTATGTATTTAGAGTATTTATTTTCCAACTCTAGACACATTTGATAAACTTTGATGAAACAGAAGCTATGTCTCTTCCTGCAAAACAAATCTATACCAAAAAAAAAAAAATGACTAGTTGTTAGCTTTCCCCTTTCCTTCAACTAAA
This sequence comes from Phacochoerus africanus, assembly GCF_016906955.1. Taxonomy (NCBI): domain Eukaryota; kingdom Metazoa; phylum Chordata; class Mammalia; order Artiodactyla; family Suidae; genus Phacochoerus; species Phacochoerus africanus. The sequence continues at coordinate 47,213,984 of NC_062544.1, read as the reverse complement.
TTTTCCCAAGGAAAAAAAAAAGATTTGAAGGGGAGAAAACAAACTTTCCCTCCAGCACATTACTATATAAGCACTGTATCCATCTGTCTGAATAAAGAAGAAACAAATTCAACATTGGAACTCTGCCATGGAGTGTCGGCTCCTGCAAAGGGGACAATTTGCTATTAATTGTTAATGTCGTCTGCCATTAGAGGGCACTAAACAACTCTACATTAATGCTGCATTGGAGGGAAGAGAGACGGGAAAGGAAAGAGGGGAGGGAGAAGGGGGGAGAGTATGGGCAGAGTCTGGGAAGAGGGAGGGAAGGAGAAAAGAGAAGGAGTGGGAGGACGGGAGGGAAAGAGAGAAGAGGTAAGAGAGAGAGAAAGAATAAATCTGGAAGATTAAGAAGGCTATGGAGCGCCCAGAGCCGTCTGAAGCGAGCAAAAAGCCAACGTCCGCCTCCCGCGCCCCTCCCCTCCCGTCCTCAGGACGGTAATTATAAAGCGAAAAGCAGCGGCGAGGTCACCCGTTTTTACCAGCCTGCTGCACCCAATGCGCGCGGTGCAGGTGCGGCGGCCGTGGGGCTTTGTGATTCATGCCCACTTTCAAAGGGGGGCTTGGGCCCGTCAGAGAGGCACCCAAACAACTGTCTTCTAATATTAGCACGGCTGTATTTCGGGATCTATTATAGTCTGTCCAGACAGATCCCATTGTAATGGGATCTTTTATTAAAAGATTAGCACTATCTCCTGCAGTTGGTGGAAAAAAATCTGTTATCACTGAGTTATTTGCAGTTGTGGAGGGGGTGGGAGGGAGGTGGTGGAAGATGGGGGGGAGGGCAAAAGGAGGCGTGGGGGGGGGGCGGTCTGGCAGGGGAAGGCTTGAGGGGGGTTGGGGGCAAAGAGGGGAGGATTTGAAATCCGTAGGAGAACAAATCCCAGTGACCTGCGAATGTCCAAGAATTTTGTCTGCATACTTCGCTGTCTGTTGTCCTTCGGGCTCCAGAAGCGAAAAGAATAGAAATTTAAAAGGCAGCTTTTGGAATAAACAATATAGCTTTTTCCGTGAAGTAATCATTTTATATAAAAGGAAATATCGCCTCCTCAGTTTCATTCAGCGGTGCCAAAAATGTTATAAATGAGAGACCCGCCAACTTTCAGCGAAGAATGCCAGCCACTGTGCTTAATAAACTGAGGCTACAGAAGTTCATTATCGATGTTGCAATCTTTTTTATTCCGCGAACCGAGAGAGACAGAGACAGAGAGAGGCCGAGAAGGAGACTGGGAGACAGACCGAGACATACAGGACAGAAACTGGGGAGTCTCGGAGGCGGGGGGGTGGGGGGTGGGGGCAGCAGACCGCCTACGTCGGCGCCCCAGCTCCGGGCTCCAACTCCATACGCGGCGGAGTGAAAGGGTAGAAAAGAATAGAAAAGAAATGGAGAGGGTGAGACTGAGACTGGGGGGAGACCGGGCCTGAGGTGTTAAACATTTTTGTTTGCTTCTGACTCGTCGAGACCGAGGGCTGCGTCTCGGCGGGCTCAGCCGGGGTGGAAGGTGCCGGGGCTGGGATTCCCAGCCACAACTCTGGGCTCGAGGTGGCCGAAGAACTCGGCACGCGCAGACCCAGACACAAAACATCGCGGTGTCCCGCGCTAGGCTACAGGGGCCTAAACACCAGCGACAGACCCGGAGTGGGGTGTTTCAGCAGCTCGGGGATCGCCGGGCATTTGCAAAAGTCTTCTTGGAGCGGAGCGGCGATGCGAAGACCAATTCTCGCCCCGCTCTGCTCCTCCAGCCGCCACCCCCAGCCCACCATGCCCCCCCCCCCAACGCACACACTCACACACCACCATGAACGAACACACACACACACACACACACACACGCCGTCCCAGGCGCGCCGGCGCTGCCTGCGAGCGGCGGCTTGCAGGACTTGAAGTGGGTGTTCTTCCCCACTCCCCACCCCCGAAGCGTCGCCCTCACCCCCCCTCCCGCCCCGGTCGCCTGCCCCCTCCCTCTCGCTCCTACGCAAATAAGAACTCGGCGATACCCTCCTGCCGCTTTGATTTCGGGCACCTCCACCAGATAATTGGGAAGGGTTTCCAGAAGGTGGGAAATGTCACCTGATTCACACTGAACTTTTAAAAGCTCCCCACCCCCAAGGAGCCGCGCACACCCTCGCTCGAGGCCGCCCTCCCACTGCCCCACACACTGGGAGACCGCCCACCGCAAACCGCGGAGACCCCCGTCTAGATTTAAAGCGCGGCTGCGCCCGGCTTCTGACGTCCATTGAATCGCGCGGGCGGCCGGCGGCGAGCGCGGGGTTGCGCCGGGATCGCTGCGCCCTCCGCCGCTCGCCTCTGCGACGCGCGCCGCTCGCCGGAACCACTCGCCGCCGCGCCTGCTCCCCGCACCGTCGCGCTCCTCGTCCCGCGCCAGACCCCAGAATGGTCCGTCCCAGGCACCAGCCCGGCGGGCTATGCCTCCTGCTGCTGCTGCTCTGCCAGTTCATGGAGGACCGCAGCGCCCAGGGTAAGAGAAGGGGGATGCGCTGGGAGGCTCGGCAGACGACAGGGGTTTGTACTTTTCAGTCGTCTCCACTGGGTCTGTTCTGAGCCGCGCTGCTCTTAGATGTTGGACCAACTTAGGAAGTCCGGGATGGAGAGGAGTGGGAAAATTGAAGGCAGTGACACTTTAGGACTGGGAGCCGAGTTTGGAGCGGGGTTATCCTTTAAAAGGAAAGGGAGTGAGCTGGAGCCTGTCTCAGTAGTTAGGGTTAGATGCTCCAAGTTCTGGACATAATGAGTTTAGATGTTATCTCCCCTGTTTGGCTCTGAAGAAGGGGAAAAGCATCAGTAGCCTGGAGATTTCTGTCGACCCGCTTACAGTCTACCTCTCTACCTCCTACATCTTTTGGATACTTTAAAAAATGACTGCATTGGGGAGGGGGATACTGAAATTTCTTCTGTGGCTGAGGGACGTGGTTTCAGAAACTTTGCCCAAACTTGGAAATGTGGGTGCCGAAAATTTTAGAGGGAAGTAGCTTTCTGCCTAGTGGATGCTTCTTCCAACACCCTCCCCCAAACCCGCAAAAAAAAAAAAAAAAAAAATTACCCCTGATTGTTTTCAGTAGTTTACAATTTTTTTTCTTTGCCTCATTCCTCATGTTAACTTTCTGTAGAACAGTGAAGAGCCCACAATTGATTTAAATTCTGAGATGCAGTAAGAGCAAAGTATTTTTTTAATTATATTTATTTATTTCTGCTAGTCTTTGGGCAGACTTTTTTAAAATCATAAAAGCAGCTTGCTGTTCAATATATTGTTAAGATTATAGGGATGATTCACGAGAGGTCTTTCTGACCAAATCCGAACATTAAAAAGGAGGAAGGGGGGGGGAATTACTTGCAAAGATTTCTTGGTAGGTATGAGATATATATTACCATGAGACGGTGGAAGCCCCTCCCCCCTTTATTATTATTATTTACTTGGTTGGTTGGGTTTTTTACCCCTACACTCTTCTTGAGACGGACTTGTAACTTTCCTGGCTTTAGCATTAACATTTTATGTGTGTTGTAAACTGGCCACCGGGCACTGCCCCTCGCGGTCTGCAACGCACTACTCTGAGTTGCCCGCCTTTCGGGGCGAGGCGCTGCCTAGGTGCCGGGGACGTGGGCGCCGGGGAAAGCAGCCCTCGGAGATTTCGAAAGATCGCGGTGGCCGCGGGCGTCCTCTGGATCTGGCGGATTGCAAAACGGGACCGTCGGGAGGGCTGCGCCTTGAGGCCGCACGGGGCAGCTCCGGGCAAGGCTCAGTTGCTTTTGCTTTTTTGCTTTCATTTTTCTCAAGTTCCTTTTGCTTGATCTGTTCCTGTAGGTGTCTGTCTCAGCCTCTCCACCCTCCCCCCCCCCTTTTTTCTTACTCTTAAGTTCTCCTACTTTCTTAACCCCTGTCACAAATAATACTTTTACCGCCCACATGAAACCAACATGTAAAAACATCCGTCGCATCCTGTTTTTGTCAGGTTCTTTAATCTGCTCTTCGAGTCGCTGCAGGTTATGAAATAGGACGAATAAAAGTAAACAGTCTAGTAAAAGTCAATGCAAGCTGCACGTGTTGTGTCTGGGTCACTGGTAACTGACATTGATATGGCTGGGGCGCTCTGGCTTCTCGCTCTCGCCCTCCCTCCCCACCGCCCCCTAGCCCACCTCCCACTTCTTCAATCTGGCTCCCCCCCCCCCACCCTTTACACACCCCGTCATTCCCACCTATTTATTTTCTGCTTTTCTCTTCTCTCTCGCCTCCTCCTCCACGCTCACTCCCTCCCCATCCCCGAAGGGTTTCCTTGCCTCGAAAGCTCACCGCCTCCCTACCCGAACCCCTCCGCTCACTTGCCCACCTCCCCACCCCTGTCTCCCCGCAGCTGGGAATTGCTGGCTCCGCCAAGCAAAAAACGGCCGCTGCCAGGTCCTGTATAAAACCGAACTGACCAAGGAGGAGTGCTGCAGCACCGGCCGCCTGAGCACCTCCTGGACCGAGGAGGACGTAAATGACAACACACTTTTCAAGTGGATGATTTTCAATGGAGGTGCCCCCAACTGCATCCCATGTAAAGGTAAGGGTCTTCCTCCCCAATTTGCAGGCCCTCAGTAGAGGGCGTCTTACCCTCAGCTTCCCCACTGCCCAGCTGGCGTTTGTTTGAGCCTGGGAGAGCTTTGTTGGTGGGTTCCCCCTAACTGCCTCCAGCCCCGGTAAGCCATTGGCGTTGAATTTTGGCAGTCGTATACTACAGGCAAAACAAGATCTGCAGAGGTTCGCTGACCTCTTAGCCAAATGCGGTGGTGACACCAGCCAACCCTCTCACTTTGAGAGAGATTTGGGTATGGGAACACAAATCTGTCCCCCACCCCTCCTCAATTTCTGGGCGAGAGCCTAGACCCCTCAGGCTTGAACTCCCGGCTGCGTGATTGCGCAAGGCACCCGAAGCCCTCCTGGCTGACCTGTTTGGTGCCTGGCCCTGGTTTTAATCCCCTGCCTCTTTCCAACTCTTAGAAACGTGCGAGAACGTGGACTGTGGGCCCGGGAAAAAATGCCGAATGAACAAGAAGAACAAACCCCGCTGCGTCTGCGCCCCGGATTGTTCTAACATCACCTGGAAAGGCCCAGTCTGTGGGCTGGATGGGAAAACCTACCGCAACGAATGTGCTCTCCTCAAGGCCAGATGTAAAGAGCAGCCGGAACTGGAAGTCCAGTACCAAGGCAAATGTAAAAGTAGGTCGCCCCTCCTCCAGCTTTCAACCTGAGGCAGTCCCACAGCAAGACCCCTGGGGGATGGTGTAGTCACAGTAAGAGCCTAATGATACGAATAATGATATCAAATAAAGTAACCCTTTTCTAATGACTCCTTAAGAACACTGAAGGCAACCCAGAGGCACAGTTGTTTTTTTTTTGAAAACCACAGCGTTCCCAAAATAAATTTTTGAAAGCTGGATGCTTCCATTCATGATTTCCTTGATAGTATCAAATGCTGAGTCCCAAAGTACAGGAAGGTGCCTATTAACGTGTGTTTCTCTCTTTGTTTCAGAGACCTGTCGGGATGTTTTCTGTCCAGGCAGCTCCACATGTGTGGTGGACCAGACTAATAATGCCTACTGTGTGACATGTAACCGCATTTGCCCAGAGCCCACCTCCTCAGAACAGTATCTCTGTGGGAATGATGGAGTGACCTACTCCAGTGCCTGTCACCTGAGAAAGGCTACCTGCCTACTGGGCAGATCTATTGGATTGGCCTATGAGGGAAAGTGTATCAGTAGGTATTCTGGATTGAGAAAGGAAAAGAAATAAATGGGAAAAGGGAAAAAGGCTAATTCTGTCATTAAAATAAGCCTAAAGCCTCCCCAAACACGTAGCTTCAGCAAAGGGAGAAATATTCTCCAGTTTGGGTAAACTGTCCTGCTCACAGCACAGTCTTCCAGAAGCATCAGCACATATATTGAAATGACAGCAAGACACAGGAAACAATTTTCCTTCATAGAAACCCAAGACCTCACTCACTTTTACACATCTTTTAAAGTGCTAGACTTGCTGGAAGCAAGAAATAATTACTTAACAGTTCCTAAAATCTGTTCTCAGATTGATAACTAATGGAACTTTTTTTTTTTAAGATCCCACTTATGGGAAATAAATAAATATGTATATTTAACTCACAGATATTGTGAAATCCGGTTCCCCAAAAAATACTACAGTATTTTCATGCACTAATTATAGTATGAAGGGTGTGTGTGTGTTGAGTTTCACCGGTTTTTTAAAAGAACATTTTTGCACCATATCTCCATTAACCCCCTTAATGAGTAATAAGGTATGTTATATGTTTACATTTATTGATAGGAGACTAGAGAAAAGGGGGCAAAGGGGAAATGAGTTTACTCATCACAGGTGTATTATATCCTAGAAGCAAAGTCCTGTGAAGACATCCAGTGCACTGGTGGAAAAAAGTGCTTATGGGATTTCAAGGTTGGCAGAGGCCGTTGTTCCCTCTGCGATGAGCTGTGCCCTGAGAGTAAGTCTGAGGAGCCTGTCTGTGCCAGTGACAATGCCACCTACGCCAGTGAATGTGCCATGAAGGAAGCGGCCTGTTCCTCAGGTGTGCTGCTGGAAGTAAAGCATTCTGGATCTTGCAACTGTAAGTGTGATTTCTAACCTTTCTGAAATTGAAAGCTTTCCCAGGCAGGCCCTAGGGAATGCGATGTAAAAAAGCACAAAAACCTCCCCATATAAGCCCAGTTAGGTAGCTGCTAAGTTTTACCAGCAATTCAGCAATCCACAGAAAAACTGCCTGGAATTATTCTGGGCCCTTAGGACTTGTCCAACGATCATCAATGGGGTCGCCTCTATAAACCTGTTTCCAGTCATTCACCCCTAATTTCTTTAGCTTTAGTAGTGTGCTTTGCTTTATTAACACTTGAATCTAAACTAACTGCTTCAAAGGTGTTTTTTTTTCTTTTTCAAAGACAGCTTTCTATTATCATACATGGGCTGCTGCTTTGCGCAGTTGCCTCTACTAACTCTGAATTAAGAACCCAAAGCAGTTATACCTAGAACACGAGCGCTTTTTATCTAATTTCAGGAATCTGCCCGTAAAACCTGAGCCATTGATTCTTCAGAACTTTCTGCAGTTTTTGACTTCATAGATAATGTTTTTAAAAAACATTTTTTTAAAACTTAATGCATAACAGCAGATGCCAAAAAGCAAAAAAAAAAAAAATCTTACTGCAAGTCACATAAAAATGCAACGCTGTAATATGGCTATTTCAGAGGGCTTTGAAAACATACACTGAGCTGCTTCTGCGCTGTTGTTGTCCGTATTTAAACAGCAGCTCCCCTGTATTCCCCCATCTAGCCATTTCAGAAGACACCGAGGAGGAGGAGGAAGATGAAGACCAGGACTACAGCTTTCCTATATCTTCTATTCTAGAGTGGTAAACCCTCCACCAATTTTCAGTGTTGACATAGCCTTTGGGCAAAAAAAAAAAAAAAAAGAAAAAGAAAAAAGAAAAAAAAAGAAAGAAAGAGAAAAAAGAAAAATATATATTGTCCATACTGTAAATAAGTGTATGCTTATTTATTTGGGGGGAAAAGTATACATAAAGGACCTTTGTCCTAAAGCTCTCTCCCAGGCCACCTTGTTACTCATTGGACCCGGAGAGGCAGTCATTGTGAGGTCTACTGGATGAGGCCCATAGTTGAGACTTGTAGACATTTATTTATACTGTGTCATGTTTTATAATTTATACATAAAATGTCTGGTTGACTGTACACCTTGTTTTTGAAGAAATTTATTCGTGAAAGGAAGAGCAGTTGTTATTTATTGTGAGGTCTCTTGCTTGTAAAGTAAAAGCTTTTTTTTTTCCTTGTAAACCATTTAAGTCCATTCCTTATTATTCACTCACTCATCTGTCTCCCTTCATTTCACTGTTAGACTCTTTTCCATTTTAACAAACTTGCATGTCAGTTTCTGTCATGTTTATTTATTGGATTCTTCGCTGCCTGTTCTGTACATATATGATCCCTCGGGTTTTGTTTACAAGGAATCTTGACTGACCAAAAGGCATTATAACTGACTCAAATAGAAGGTACAGAGGATACATCTTGAGGAAACTCCTACTCTGTTCTCTTGTGATGAAGACATTTGTGAGAGAGGGGCTGACTGCATTTCTAGTAATGTACTTTTAAGATGTTGCAGATCCAAAGATATGGGTGTCAGGGGCCTGAAGGAAGGGGATTGCTACATATTCAACCTTTTGTTAGGTGTTTCCTTTAAGCTAGTCTGCTGTACCTTTTAAATTAGTTATTTTCACCTAGCGTGTCATGAAAAACTATATCAAAGCTTTATCAGTTCAAGTTTCTTGCTTTTCATAACACTTTTTTCTGATGCAATTTTATATTTTCAAACATGGCAAGTTAAATATAAATTCATTTAAATATATAGTTTTGTACTTTTCTACCATGTAAATGTGCAATGTATATAAAAGTTATAATGTGTATTTGTAAATAAATGATGAGTGAAAAAATAAAAAAATTTTAAAAAGCCAGTGGTCTCAATTGCTGATGATGTAATAGAAATTGTTTGGGCTTTTGAGTAAAAATGTATATGATACTTTTGCCGAGAAACCAATATCTCTGAAATTAAGTGGCCAGGGCAGTGGAAGCTCCAAAGTAAGTTATAGATTGCCTCAGTGGTGCTCAAAAGATAAAGGTTCAGCAACCCCTTTGTAGGAGTCATGGCATACCTGCCACTAAGCTAAATGTTCCTCCCTGCAATGGGCCAAGCCTAAAGTTCCCTCTTTAAAAACCCCATCTTATCTATCCTTGTTCCAAGCCTATCTCCATAGGCAGATGTACACTTTATCTTTCCTCATCTAAATAAAGTGGATCTTAGATCTTCAAAAAACAAAGCACATGGCAAGGAAAAGTGAAACTAGCTGAATATCCTAGAAATTGGAATATCAGCTATCAAAATAAAGGCAATATGGTATAGGAATTCTGGGGGGGGGGGGTAGATTTCCACAATGATGCCCATGGTTCATGGAGACTAGATAAGGACACGTATCAATGTTTTGCAATTTATATTAGACAAGCAAGTCAAACAACCTCAGATTGGCATCTGGGGCATCAGTTGTCCCTGTAATCCGTAGTGATACATAACTAATCACAAATTTCCAACTCAATGTATGCTAATTCATTGCCTAGGTATATTAAAAATAACAAGTACAACATGCAAAGAAGTGAAGGTTTGATCTGTGGGAGGTAAAGAGCAAACAGTCAATGTTGCCAACACTGCTGAACAAATGTTCTTGCTTTCAAAGACTGCCCCAAGTTCTTTTGAAAAGTTTATACCATTTGTGGAAACCCTCATTAATATAAGTAATTATTTAAAAAATGATTACAGGAGATTGTTGGCTCTCAAATATAGTCACAAAATGAGAACTTTGGTGGTGGCAGAGGGGCCTCTAGGGTGGGTAGATATCGTATAGTGATCAGGACACTGTAGGGTTTTGTTACCCTCAGCCTTTGGGTTCCAGTTCCCAGAGAAAGGGATAAAGGTGGTGTAGAAGACAAAGAGGCTGCCATTAACCTCGGAAGACAAGGATGCTAACTTCTGCATTGCCCAAAGCTACAGGCTTGCCATTAGGGATGGGCTCTCCAGGAAGGAAAGAGCAGGTACGGTTTCACATCCCTTCCTGGACTTGATTTGTTACCTTGTCCCGGGATGCTACAGATGCTTTAAAGCTGCCATTGACATCAGAGTAAAAATGTCAAATTTAACAGGCACTGATGTGTGTCTTGGCAAGGGGGAGTGATAAAATCAACAGCTTGCCATTTAAACAACATCTAGATTATTTATTTAAAATTTGTATTTTATATTTGTCAGCATCAATCATTCCTCTCAAACACCAGACAGTATCTCATTTTCCTTCTTGGGGTTTCTGACTTTTCCAGTAATCCTGCATTAAGTTAATTAGTACCAAAAAATAGAAGTCACTTTTAAAATTAAATTAATACCACTAGGCTACTCTTAGAATTTCAGCTATGACACAAAAGAGTCTAATTCACTTAGGTATGTAATAGAATAAAAACAGTTGTGTATAATGCAACTATAAAAAGTTGCTAATATTAACTAGTATATGTCCTAATCAATAGAAATTATAAAATATCAATAATGAAAAATCGATCAGAGGTGTAATTTTCATCAGATGTTCACTTCAGTTGAAGTTTTTATATACTATACGGGTATAGCAAAAAGTTAAATCTGCCGCAATTAGAATCATTCCCAAACAATGCAGCTCAATGCAGTACACGTCCTTAGACTGGATCTTGTACCCAAGGGAGAAAGCACTACAATCAATATATGGTTATTAGGCCAATTGACAAAATTAGAATACTGTCCATAGATTAAAGCATTGTATCAATATCAAATTTACTGAAATCAATTATTATGATATGCATGCAAGAGAATATTCTTATACTTAGGAAAAGACACACAAAAGAATTATGGGAGGAGTTCCCCTCATGGCACAGGAGAAACGAATCCGACTAGGAACCATGAGACTGCGAGTGAGTTCAATCCCTGGCCTCTCAGTGGATTAAAGATCTGATGTTGCTGTGAGCTGTGGGATAGGTTGCAGACGCAGCTCAGATCTGGCATTGCTGTGGCTGTGGTGTAGGCCAGCAGAAACAGCTCTGATTAGACCTCTAGCTTGGGAACCTCCATATGCCGTGGGTGCGGCCCTAAAAAGACTAAATAAATAAATAAATAAATTTTAAAAAAAGAATTATGGGGAAAAGACCAAAATGTATGTAATTTACTATTAAATGATTTAGAAGGAAAAAAACAAAGCCGTAGTTTTTTTTTTTCCCATATGTATTCAGAGATAGCAATACAAATGATAAAAGAAGTAGACTAAAAGGTTAATTAACAATAAGTCGGAGTTCCCATCATGGCTCAGCGGTAAGGAACTGGACTAGTATCCATGAGGATGTGAGTTCTGTCCCTGGCCTCGCTCAATGGGTTAAGGATCTGGCGTTGCCATGAACTGTGTAGGTCCCAGACATGGCTCGGATCCGGCATTGCTGTGGCTGAGGTATAGACCGGCAGCTGCAGCTCCAATTCCACCAGCAGCCTGGGAACTTCCCTATGATGTGGATGTAGCCCTAAAAAGCAAAATAATAATAATAATAATAATAATGATTTGTAAATTTGAGTAAGAGGTATATAGGTATCTTTAATACTATCTTTATTTTTGCAACTTTCTATATGTTTGAAATTATACCCACATAAAAAGTTTAAAAAGTCATTCTCAAGGAATGAGACTGCTTCGCCTAATTTCTAGGAAAACAATTGAAACAGTGTCATTTTAAAAAATCACTTCGTATGACCAAAAGACTGGAAAATAATTCTGGTGACTTTATAAAGGTTACTAAAAAAATCGAAATTGGCAATGAGAGAATTTCTGACACCTCAACCATACCTGAACTTTTCTTTTCCATAATTATCTTAAAATTGAGAATAACTAGTAGCTTTGCTAAAACACTTTGAACACACAAAACCCCAGTTCTTCCCACCCCACTGTATATTATTTAGACGGGAATTTAACCACTCTGTGCCTCAGTTTCCCCGCATATGTAATCAGGATAATGAAAGGACCTCCCCCATAATAATGTTCTGAGGAATAAAAGAAATAAGATGTGTATGGTGCTGAGACCTGTGCCTGGTACTTAAAAAAAAAAAAAATCAGTGAATAAATGTCCTCTGGAATTGTAGTAATTGTTATTAATGAAAGAGAAAAAAAGGTAAAATTATGGTTCACCAACCAAACTCTACCTTGAAAATGCAATGGATAAGGAAGGACATCAATTAAGACCAGAAGCACAAGTGTAAACAATTTTTTAAATGGAAGGTCAATATGACTTTAAAGCATTTTAGCTATGCTAATATTTAACAAACTTCACTAAGTTCTAGATATTATAGAAATATCACAGTTCAAATAACAGATTTAGCTATATTAGTTTCCATGGAAATTTAGAAAAAAATTCAATCACCTACCAATATATCCAAAGCCACAAAACATGCCTTTTGTCCTTTGGTTCACAATCCCTGGTAGTAAACTAAATGAAATCCATCTTCTTTAATTTTGGTATGATTTCCTGCGTGAGGACTGCAGATTCCTAAAGATAATAATAAACTCTTTCCAAACTATCAAAAATCCTAAGGTAAATTGTACAATTACCAGATATAAAAGATGATATACTATTTAATTAATAAACTCACTTATTAAAAAACATTTTAAAAAACTGGTCCTAAGACAGGCACATTTCTGGACTTCCCATTCCACTTTCCATTCAGATCAGCAAACAATCATTCTTCAGCCAAAAGTTGTCATGTAAATAGACTCCAGGCATGCCTACTCTGAGTACTCAGCAGACCTGCCCAGACACGTCCAAATCCCAGATTCTATTTAGCTGGAACACTCCCATGAGTACTGGATGGTCCCTGGGTTTTGCCATCGTTGGACCTCAGATATCTTGGCTGGTACCATCAAGATTCCTGTGGCTGAGTCCTTCAGACACTTAAAAACATATTCTCTGGATTATACCAAATGAAGTCCTGGCAGAGCTGTAATTTGTCATTTTTCTATTTTAAGAATATGGCCCAGGAACCAACAGGTACGGTCGGGAGCCAGATATACTCTCACCAAAAGTCTCTTGAATTAATTCCCTAAGGATTTAGGTCTCTGGCTAAAGAATGAGCATAAGCTTTTCTCAAGAATTTGGGGCAAGTGAGAAATCAGAGGCAAAGTTACAATCCCGGTGAGACAGAGAGAGCTGTACACCTATTCTAGTTTCAAGAGATCTTGATAATTCTCTGTCTTTTCCAGTACTAATATAGAGAGATAAATGATAGGTAGATAGGTAGAGACAGAGAGAGAGGATGATTTCCTGGCAGTGAAAGACCAAGGCAAGTCTATAGCTGCTTGAGACGGCTATGGGCTTATGGGCTAATGACAAGGGAGGAATTGGATTATTCAAAAGGTTAGCAATACCTGAAACTTAAGGTAGAGTCTTCTATAGGATCAGTGCCTCAGGAAAAGTTATCAAAACAGATTTAGGGCAATTTATTTATTAGGTATATGGAGACAGAAACCAGTCACTAAAATTCCCCAATATAAATGATGCTATTCAAGATGTAGTGCCTGGACATTGGCATCAGCATTACCTGGGAGCTTGTTAGAAATATGACTTTTAAACATGACTCCAGAACCACTGAACAAAATTCACTTGGTGTTCCTAGGATCTATGTGGCAACAAGCTTTCCAGGTGATCCTTATGTGTGCTAAAGTTGGAGAACTATTACCCTAGAATCATTTCAAGCTCTGAGTGAACCATGGCTACCTGATGTTCCAAAGGCAGCCAAAGTGCCCACGCATGGGGCTCTGGTAGGGCTACAGAGAAGCTGTGTTCAACGCTGTTCCCAAAGCCTGACCAGGCCAGGATTCCTAAACATAATTGTCCTTATTTGCAGGAGTGTACCTACTGGTGGTAAAGGCACTTGGCTATAGACAAGGTGCATTTTTTTCCTAAGAATATTTTCAGCCTTAATCTTTTTCTCTCTTTTTTTTCAGTCTTTTTAGGGCTGTACCTGTAGCATATGGAAGTTCCCAGGCTAGGGGTCGAATTGGAGCTGTAGCTGGCAGCCTACACCACAGCCACAGTAACGCTGTATCCAAGCAGTATATGTGATCTGCACTACAGCTAATGGCAACACTGGATCCTTAATCCATTTAGAGAGGCCTGGGATCGAACCCATGTCCTCATGGATTCGTTACCTCTGAGCCACAAAGGGAACTCCCTCAGCCTCAAGGGTGATCTTCCCCGTGAAACTTAAGCTGGGGTGGCTAGGAGTAGACTTGCCTCTATTATCCCTTCTATATGTACTGAGTGATAAAGTTTATCAAGAGATGTGAATTTTGAGTGATGAGTAGCGACATCCCAACACTAGTCCTCCCTTAAGTTGACATTTGGTCCATTCCCCTTCCCTGGCACCTGCCTACAACTTCTTCCAGGAGTTCTACATCACCTTCTTAGAGTAGCACTTCAGCTTCTGTGGGTTAGGAAGCCAACTCTGCTACCCATTTGATTCATCACGTCTAAGAACAGGGAGAGAATTCCGCTGTGGTGCAATGGAACTAAATCCGACCAGTAACCATGAGTATGCGGGTTCGATCCCTGGCCGCACTCAGTATGTCAGGAATCCGATGTTGCCCTGAGCTGTGGTATAGGTTGCAGACTGGCTTGGATCTGGTGTTGCTGTGGCTGTGGCATAGGCCGGCAGCTGTAGCTCCGGATTTGACCCCTAGCCTGGGAAACTTTCTTACGTGGCCCCGGGGGAAAAAAAAAAGCAAAACAAAAAACTAAGAACAGGGAGATCTAAGCAACCAGGTGGAATAGACATGCAGGCTTGAAAGAATAAGAAGTGACATCTTCCTAGGGATGTATCCAGATGCAACAACATCCCAAAATCCATAGCCTGAACCAAGAGTGGAAAAGTTTCTCTCTCAATTTTCTGACATCCTGTGCCCCCTGGCCTCGTACCATTTCCTATCTCAACCATCCCAATGATTTTTTCACCAGAGCCCTGTCAAACTGAATTCCTGTCAATATCCCCACACTCTCTGGCCAAAATCCCAACTAGAAATCATTGAAATCCACCTTCTCCACATCTATACCTATTCTGCTGAGCAAGTATGAAATCCCCAAAAGTACCACTGAGTGCCCTTGCCCAAGTATGGGATCTAATCTCAACTGGGTTCTTTAAGAGCCATTTTTATACACATCTCTCTTTGCCCACTTTCCTCTCTGGCACTTCCTCAAGCAGTATACCCACTCCCACCCTCCTCATTTTCAGGGGACTTTTATCTCATCTACCTAATTAAAAAATTGCTGCCATCAGGAAAGAATTATGTCAGCTTCCTCCATGGCCAGTATTACCATCAGTTTGCCCAATTCCATACCATTCCTAATAGCCTTCCCTCCAATCGCACAGCATCTCATTTTCATATTTGTGTTTTCTACCACACCTTCTTCCATCTCTTCGCCCTATTAGCAGAGCTTTCCCTCCATCATTTGAAATTTCTCCCTCTGTAGTGGTTTTATTAACTTGAGCCTGTAGGTATGTTTTATAAAAATTTCTTATTTAAAATTTTTTTTTTCTTTTTAGGGTCACACCTGTGGCATACAGAAGGTCCCAGGCTATGGGTCACATTGGAACTGCAGCTGCCCCCCACAGCACAGACACATCAACACCAGATTTGAGCCACATCTGTGACCTACGTTGCAGCTTACAGCAATGCCGTGTCCTTAACCCACTGAGAAAGGCCAGGGATCTAACTCGAATCCTCGTGGATACTAGTCAGGTTCTTAACTTGCAGAGCCACAACAGGAACTCCAAAATTTTTTTAAATAAATATACAAAAATTGAAATAATCAGTTAAGTAGTTAAGTTTGCCTAAGTCAAGATACACACACACACACACGTTACTTTAGGCTTGTTTGGCCCTTAAAAAAAAAAAGCCTCTTGTCTCTCCCTCTAGACACAGCCTGTGGAGTAATCTCCACTCTATCTCCACTATCTCAACTCTCCCTAATTCCTCAACCCTCTGCAATGTAGTCTTTCCTTCTATTACCCATCTAAAGAGTTTTGGCAAAGGTTATCAACGACCTCAAAGCTCTCAATACAGTGGACACAATGGACATGACTCTGTCCTTATCTAATGGATCACTCTTTGATTTGTATGCCATCAACCAGAATTTACCCTTCTCAATTCCCCTGGCTTTGGTATTCCTAGCGCATGTTATCTCACCATTCTTATAGGGCTTTATGCACTGTTTCTTCTCATCAGTAAAGCAGGGATGGAAAGCTGGCAACCCAGGGACTGTATCCAATTTTTATTTTATTTGATCACTCTAACCTGTAAAATAATTTTGAATTAGTTAATAATATTTTAAAAATTGAAAAGTTTACCCCCAAATCTGGGTTTCTACTTCCTCTTGGAAAAATCTGAGAACCAGATCCCACACAGGCACAACCACCAAGAGCAGCACAGACAGGGGCAGCTCTTTCCTGAAGAGGGGTGTGTGCTTCCTGCTTCACTGCCTCATTTCACTCAACGAGGTGATCTGACTGCCCTGTGTAGGTCAAGACTTCCATCCTCTACTCCCTTGCTTCTCAATCTACACGGTCTTCTCTATATTCTACCAGATTCCAACAGCATCAGATCATTGTGGTTGTCACGGCAATCCAAACGCTAGTGACTGCAGATCACTATGACCAGCCCTGACGTTTGATTGAGCTTCAGATCATATCTTCTCTCCTGTGATCCGGAAACTGCACCTCTACGATAATCCCAAAAAACCTACTGCCCCTGACAAAGGGATGGTCCTCACTCTGCTTCTTTCCTCACACAGATTCCTTCCAAATCAAAATCTTATAAGAATAAATCTGGTGGGAGTTCCTGTCATGGCTCAGCGGAAACAAATCTGACTAGGATCCATGAGGACACAAGTTTGATCCCTGGCCTTGCTCAGAGGGTTAAGGATCCAGTGTCGCCATGAGCTGTGGTGTAGGTCACAGATGCAGCTTGGATGCGGTGTTGCTCTGGCTGTGGTGTAGGCCAGCGGTTGTAGCTCCAATTCGAACCCTAGCCTGGGATCTTCCATAAACCACGAGTGTGACCCTAAAAAGACTAAATAAATAAATAAATAAATAAATCTGGTGAAATTAAATCCCCAGCAAGGGAAGCTGGGAAATGCAAAATTAAATTCTAAATTGAGAAGACAGAATTCAACACAGAGAAGTGTAGAGAGGGTGTTCCAAAGATCTCAGCAGCCACCATGACAGGTAAACACCACTAGATAATCTAAACAAAGATAAATATAATGTTGTTAAAAGTAGAACTGCAAATGGCTGCAGCCAGAGGGAGAGTATAGAATTCCTCAACATCAGCAAAATTGAAGAATATTTTCTCAGAAGCACTCAACAGGAGTTCCCGTTGTGGCTCAGCAGTAACAAAACCTGACTAGTATCCATAAGGATGTGGGACTGAGCCCTGGCCTTGCTCAGTGGGTTAAGGGATCTAGCATTGCTGTGAGCTATGTGTGGCTTGGATCCCAAGTTGCTGTAGCTGTGATAAAGGCCAGTGGCTACAGCTCCAATTCAACCCCTAGCCTAGAAACTTCCATATGTTGTGGGTGTAGCTCTAAAAAAAAAAAAAAAAAAAAGTTCTCAACAAGGATGAAGCTGTTCATAATCTACTCCCAGTAAAATGCTCCACCAAATAAAATGGCAGCTGCAAACACTATACATCGTCCCAGCACAATTTGGAGAACTATAAGGAGGGTAGACAAATAGAACAGGCAGAGAGAAGCAATTTCCCAAATACTGAGAAGCAATCAGCCTTTGGCAGAATGTTTTCCAAGTGAAAGCTTTCTGACCTCCAGCCTCTAGTGGACCAGTGAAGGGTTCCTACTTATAAATACATGACTGAGAAGTCTGAACCCAACCTTAAGCAAAGACTGGAGAAACACGAAGAATTCTCTGACATTAGCAAAATCCTTCTATGAGAATGTCATGATCTCCAGTGCTGATGACATGGGACAGAAATCTAGGTGACAAAAGAAAAACGACCAGATCAAAATATACATGTCCATTCACCAATATCCAGGGACAGAGGGAATAAATATAAATTAAAGTAACTCCTGAATTTTGTGTTGCTTGATTTATTGATTTTTTTATCTTGCGCCTGAAGTGCTTTACATTTTATGGGCCAAAATTATACCTCAGGAGTTCCTGTCATGGTGCGGCAGAAACGAATCCAACTGGGAACCATGAGGTTGCAGGTTCAATCCCTGGCCTCGCTCAGTGGGTTAAGGATCCAGCATTACCCTCAGCTGTGGTGTAGGTCGAAGACACGCGACTCTGATCTAGCATGCTATGGCTGTGGCATAGGCTGGCAGCTGTAGCTCCAAAATTAGAACCCCTACCCTGGGAACCTCCATATGCCATGGTTGCGGCCCTAAAAAGACAAAAAAAAAAAAATACACCTCAACAAAAAACCCACAGGTGATGGACCTAGAAATTAGCATATTAAGTGAAATACATCAGAGGAAAGACAAATATCATATGAAATCACTAATATGCAGAATCTAATTTTTTAAAATGATACAAAAGAACTTACAAAACAAAGATTTTGAAACTAAATTTATGGTTACCAAAGGGAGGGTAATGTGGGGGTGGAGGGATAAATTAGGGGGTTAGCATTGACATATATACACCCCTATATACAAAATAAGTAACAGGAATCTATTGTACAGCACAGGGAAATCTACTCAATACTGTGCGATAACCCACATGGGAAAAGAATCTGAAAAGGATTGGATATATGTATGCATATAACTGATTTACTTTGCTGTACACCTGAAAACTAACACAATTTTGTAAGTCAACTATACTGTAATAAAATTTATTTTTTAAAAAACCCACAACTATTATTTATTTATATTTTATGAAAGCAGTTTGGGGATCAGCTGTAATTTTTCCAAAAATCTTATATATGACTTCAGTATTAAGTTAATACAAAATTTCAAAAGTTAATTAGAAAGAAAACAGAAACAAATTTCTACCTATATATAATAAATAAATGTAAAATTCAGAATTTGTCAGAGAAATATTGCACCTTTAAAAACTTGCCAGGATGTCAAGAATAGATAAATCTATAGAGAGAGAAAGATTAGGGGTTGTCCAGGGCTGAGGGAATGAGAAATTAATTGGGGGTGACTGCTAACAGGTATGGGATTTTTTTGAAGAGATGAGCATATTCTAAAATTGTGGTGATGATTGCACAACTCTGTGAATATATAAATACCATTAAATTGTATACTTTAAATAAATGATTTGTATGGTATATGAATTTTATCTCAATGAAGCTATTTTTAAAAATAATTTCCAAGATAATCTAAGTGGAAGAATTTCATAGTTTTGCTTTCTTTTAAAATTGTTTGGAGTTCCCGTCGTGGCGAAGTGGTTAACGAATCCGACTAGGAACCATGAGGTTGCGGGTTCGATCCCTGCCCTTGTTTAGTGGGTTAACGATCCGGCGTTGCCGTGAGCTGTGGTGTAGGTTGCAGACGCGGCTTGGATCCCGCGTTGCTGTGGCTCTGGCGTAGGCTGGCAGCTACAGCTCCGATTAGACCCCTAGCCTGGGAACCTCCATATGCCGTGGGAGCGGCCCAACAAATGGCAAAAAGACAAAAAAAATTGTTTTAGTTTTATAAAAATTTATTTATTTATTTATTTGTCTTTTTTTTTTTGCCATTTCTTGGGCCGCTCCCGCGGGATATGGAGGTTCCCAGGTCAGGGGTCAAATCGGAGGTGTAGACGCCAGCCTATGCCAGAGCCATAGCAACGTGGGATCTGAGCCGCATCTGCAACCTACACCACAACTCACGGCAACAACAGATCCTTAACCCACTGAGCAAGGCCAGGGATTGAACCCGCAACCTCATGGTTCCTAGTCAGATGTTAACCACTGAGCCACAATGGAAACTCCCCTAAAAGAATTGATTTATAAAAGACACACAGTAGTACATCTTAACACATTCTAGTTCTGTACTCATATTTACTCTAGATCTCTAAGTCCTTAAATATCAGGGGTTTTGTTGCTGGTGGTGGTTTTTTTTTTTTTAATGGCTCCACCCAGGACATATGGAAGTTCCCAGGCCAGGGATTGAAATCAAGCCATAGGACCTACAATGGATCCTTTAATCCACTGCACAGGGCTGAGGATCAAACCTGCATCGAGGCAGTGACCTGAGCCACTGCAGTCACATTCTTAAGCTACTGTGCTACAACAGGAACTCCAATATCAGGGTTTTTTTTAGATTGAAGTATAGTTTATTTAAATTGTAGTGTTAGTTTCAGGTGTACAGCAAAACGATTTAGTTATACAAACGTGTGTGTGTGTATACTTTTTCATATTCTTTTCCCTTATAGATTATTACAAGTCCTGGTTATCTTTATTATATATAGTAGTGTGTATATATTAATCCCAAACTCCTAATTGATCCCTCCCCCCTTAAATATCAATTTTGACGGTGGTAAATATAAACAAAGTATTGAAATTTCAGCTCTAGAAAATTTAGTCATTTTAGCTTCAGTAGGAATCTTTTCATGAATTAAAAATACATCACACTTTCATCTCGATTTTATTGCCACAGAGATGGTGAGAAAAGGAGTCAGAATTCCATGGGAAAAAAAAAAAACTTAATTTAGGAGTTCCCACTGTGGTACAGCTGAATAAGGACCCAGCATTGCTGCAGCTGCAGCATAGTTCTCAGATGCAGCTCGGATTCAATCCCTGGCCCAGGAACTTCTACATGCTGCAGGTGCAACCAAAGGGGAAAAAAAAAAACAAAACTTAATTTAGCAATGTAAGTTTCTTTTAACATCACTAAGAAAATTCTCAGACTAGGTAAATGATAGAGAAATCTCAGTCTCATTCTCTCTCTCTCTCTCTTTTTTTTTTTTTTTGGCCATGCTTGCAGCATGCAGAAGCTCCTGGGCCAGGAATTGAACCTGTGCCATAGCAGTAACCAGGCCCTCAGCAGTGACAACTGCCAGATCCTTAAACCAACAGGCCACCAGGAACTCCAAAAAATCCGTCTTATCACATTCTATTTTTCACTGAAAATATTTATCATAAAATTAAAAGAACAACAATAGCCAAATTTATATAAAAACTTTACCCAAAGATAGGATGATTTTTTTCCCACCTGGCAATTAACACAGTCTTAAGGCAATTAATTATGTTATCACAGGTTTTTACTGGTATGCTGCCAATTTCTATTAGCACAGAAGTTGATTTTTTTCCCTTTTGAGTGTAAAATGATGCTGGAAAAGAGAACTGTTAGCATAGAACAGTTTAGTCTATAGTAGTATTTTAATGTTGCTTGTTATATACTTTGCCTTGGAAATGAAAAATTTGCCACATTTTTTGGCAAATATACTTATGCACAATCATTTTTCTAATTAGAGCAAGTTACTCCTTCTTTAAGAAAAAATTTCACTCCCCAAATAAATATGCTTTATTTTCCACTTATAAACATAGCGGAAAATCAGATGCTACCCTCTGAATGCTAATTTTCTTTAATCAAATTAAATTGTTCTTCACAAATTAGAGTTTTAAAATTGCAGCTTTCCCTTTCAGAAGGTGGAAGAAAGAGTTAACTACGTCTTTTCTCCTTAACGTGATCTTTTGTAAAACTCTCCAATCTTAATTCAGATTCTTGTTCTTTAGTTAAAGCTGGGTGTTGACTTTTTTAAAAAAGATTTTAATTTGATCATTCAATTCCTCTTGGGGGGAGGCTTGAGAATTTATGCAAGCACTTTCTTATTTATCTAGAATATTAATTACAGATCTCAAAATATGATACACAACAATTTATGGCGGTGATGCACATGCATATATAATGAGCATATATCTACAGAGAATTTTTCCTTAAAACTCTTCTTCAATTCACATAGCGTTCCCATAGTCACTCAAAGCTAGACGGAGTTTGGGAAGATCACAGTTACTAACCGATTACCTGTTAGAGAAACACATACACCTTCTGCTCCATCTTGGAATTTGCCCAGAGGCTTTTAATGCAGGCAATGCTGAGTATGCCGATTATTCTGTTTGCCCTTCTACTCCCATCCATTCTCCATCCTTCTCTTTCTCTATGCCCTCAAATGCTGAGCCCTATGGAAGTGCCTCTCTCATGTGCCCCATGGGAGCTGTTTTCCCTCTAAATTTGACCAAGCCAATGAGAAGAGAGCACACGATGGGAGGAGAAAGAAGTGGGGTACTATGTGGGTTTCTAGCTCCCTCTGTTTCGGCCCCAAAGCTAGCGGTAGCTGCTTTCCTCCGTGACCATCCCAGAGAAGCAGGGCGGACAAACCTACACATTTCTAGTTGCCTTTGAGTCCAGAAAACTATATTTCCCTGCCTTTGTTCTTCTTCTCTAAGGAAAGTAAGGTCTTCCTACACTGTTGCTAGTGTAAGTGCCATCGTGTGCTTACTCCCTTACCCCTGCCCACGCCACTCTAAGTAGTTCTGTCGCGTGGGTGCGCGCGCACACACATGCAGATGCTTACAGACCCTCCAGGCAGGGGCGAGAAATGAACTGTCTCTTCCTGCCTGAACCCTGATGGACACAGGAGTCTTCTAATTCAGATCTGATTTTTGGTTGAGGAATCCTTAATTCATATAGGAAAGGGGAGGGAGAAATCACTCAAGCAGAGAATAGTTTCTCTGGCACAGCCTGATAGAACTGCTTCTCACTTTATTTATTTATTTGTCGTTTTTTTGTTTTGTTTTGTTTTTTTCTATTTCTTGGGCCGCTCCTGCGGCATATGGAGGTTCCCAGGCTAGGGGTCGAATCGGAGCTGTAGCCACTGGCCTATGCCAGAGCCACAGCAATGCAGGATCCGAGCCGGGTCTGCAACCTACACCACAGCTCACGGCAACGCCGGATCGTTAACCCACTGAGCAAGGGGAGGGACGGAACCCGCAACCTCATGGTTCCTACTCGGATTCGTTAACCACTGCGCCACGGCGGGAACTCCCTGCTTCTCACTTTGATCTACCTCATTTCATTGAAAAACACCTGCTTTTGCTGACACTGCTTCTAAACCTAGGATCCTTATCCAATACACCTGAACACAAGCTTTTTTTTTTTTTTTTTTTTTTTTAAGGGCCACACTTGGAGGCATATGGAAGTTCCCAGGCTAGGGGTCCAATCGGAGCTACAGGAGGCAGCTACAGCTGCCTGCCTAAGCCACAGCCACAGCAATGCCAGATCTGAGCCGTGTGTGCAACCTATACCACAGCTCATGCCAACTCCAGATCCTTAAACCACTAAATGAGGCTAGGGATCGAATCTGCATCCTCATGGATCCTAGTAGGGTTGTTAACCGCTGAGCCACAGAGGGAATTCCAACACATGCATTTTGGGGGGATCTAATGTAGTGAATACAGCAGTTTCACACTTCAAGTTGGAATAGGCAGCAAAGACAGGCAGCTTCCACTGAAAACCAAAACAGAGGTTCCATGAGTTTTCTTCACTTGTGATATCAGCCCACTCCAGTTTTAGGGCTAAAGCAATCTATTCCTCCACCCTCTGTTCAGACTTGTCTCCAGGATCATGGCACCAATCTGTTAGAAAGCACAAGTGTTTCAATTGTGGTTTTGATAATGAATCTGCTTTAAGCACTGCTTTATTTCCTTGCACAACTGAGGAGAAAAATCCAGACTCAGAATCTGCTACAATTTTTGGATTAGCAAGGGGTTTATTGTATTTATATAATGAAGAGGATCATTACATTAAGACCAGTAAGGTCATGGTCAATGTGTTAATTATCACAAGTAGATAAATAAACTCAAATTCCTGAGACATTTTTATTACTTTAAGTGAATAAATGTAATTTTGTATAACAAATATTCTAAAACATACACTTTCTTAAACATGCCCTGAAATTAACACAACCTGGTTATGATTGCTACAACTGGCTATAGTTGCTTTGGGTTACAATTGTTAACCAAAAATCCTTTGTATTTAGAAGCTGCATATCATAGAATATTTCCTTATAAATGTTAATGGACATTTATAAAGAAACATGATTTTGTTTAAAAGGGACAAAATTTGGAGTTTACTGGAGGTTCAGCAGGTTAGGGATTTGGCGCTGTCACTGGTGTGGCTCAGGTCATTGCTGTTGTGTGGCTAGGATCCCTGGCCTGCGAACTTACACATCCTGCAGGTATGGCCAATCAATCAATCCATCAATAAGAGGGACAAAATTTTATAAATTTAAGGTGGAAGAGCTCTGCTCTTCCTCCCATCCTAGGCTAAGAGTTATTTGTATATCATGTTCTTTTTTATTTGGTTGGTTTTTTTGTCTTTTTTTAGGGCCGCACCCATGGCATGTGGAAGTTTCCAGGCTAGGGATCAAATTGGAGCTGCTTCTGCCAGTCTATGCCACAGCCACAGCAACGAAGTTGGATCTCAGCCTTGTCTGTGACCTACTGCTGCTCACTGCAACCCTGGATCCTTAACCCACTGAGGCAAACCAGGAAAACCAGGTTAGGGTTAGGGTTAGGGTTACTGGTGGATACTGGTGGGGTTCATTTCTGCTGTGCCACAATGGGAACTCCCTCCTCATGTTCTAAAACCATGTAAGCTCTTCTTTTAAAGCATGTTTATTTGATTTGAGTAAGCAATGCAGGAGTTCCCATTGTGGCTCTGCAGGTTATGAATCCAATTAGTATCCTTGAGGATGCAGTTTCGATCTCTGGCCTTCCTCAGTGGGTTAATGATCTGGTGATGCTCTGAGCTGTGGTGTAGGTCGAGGCTCAGATCCTGTGCTGCTGTGGCTGTGAAATAGGCTGGCAGCTGCAGCTCAGATTAGACCCCTGGCCTGGGAACTTCCATATGCCTCAGGTATGGCCCTAAAAAGCAAAAGAACGAAAGAAAGAGAGAGACAGAGAGAGAGAAAGAGAGAGAGAGACAGAGAGAGAGAAAGAAAGAAAGAAGGAAAGAAAGAAAGAGAAAGAAAGAAAGAAAGAAAGAAAGAAAGAAAGAAAGAAAGAAAGAAAGAAAGAAAGAAAGGAAGGAAGGAAGGAAGGAAGGAAGGAAGGAAGGAAGGAAGGAAGGAAGGAAGAAAGGCATACACGTGTTATGAAATCCAAAAGGAGCAAAATGTTATCCATATTTCTCTTCCACCCCTATGCCCTCTCACCAAGTTCCCCTCCTCTGAAGCAACAGATGATACCTGTTTCCTGTACATTTTTCAAAAATATTCAGTGCATAAACAATCATGTATCTGTATTTTTGTTTTGTTTTGTTTTGCATAAATGGTACCATACTATAAATTTTATTGTACAGTTTTCTTGTTTGTTTTGTTTTGTTTTTTTCTCTCTTTAGGGCCCCTCCTGCAGCATATGGAAGTTCCTGGGCTGGGGTCAAATAGGAGCTGCAGATGTCAGCCTACTCCACAGCCACAGAAATGCCAGATCTGAGCCGCTTCTGCAACCTACACCACAGCTCCTGGCAACACTGGATCCTTTAACCCACTGAGCAAGGCCAGGGTCAAACCTACATCCTCATGGATACTAGTCGGGTTCTTAATTGGCTGAGCCACAATGGGAACTCCCTGTACAGTTTTCTTTGTGCATTTTTTATATCTTATAAGATATAGATTATTCCATATAAGTATAGAGCTGGGAAATTTTTTAAAAAAGAAGATAGAATGTTAAACCTCATAGATAGGAAGTAAGGTAAAGAGGCCGTTTGCTTCCACTGAGGATTTTTTAGTGGTGTACTGGGAAGTGTGATTTAACAATCAGTTCTCTGGCGAGAAAGAGCCCTGGTTTGTGGAATTTGCTCATTATCCTATCATAGTCAGTTTCAGGCTACCAGTGTTTAAGATGCCACTGAACCCAGAATTGGGAAGAGATATGCTTCATTTTATAGAATTTTCACTGAACAGATAGAAGGAACTTAACCTCATGATCATAGACAATAGTAAAATGATTAGAAAGTGATGTGTTTTAAAATATGTATTTCTGCAGTTCCCATCATGTCTCAGCAGAAACAAATCTGACTAATATCCATGAGGACGCAGATTGGATCCCTGGCCTTGCTCAGTGGGTTAAGGATCTGGTGTTGCTGTGACTGTGGTGTAGGCCAGCAGCTCCAGCTCTGAGTCAACCCCTAGCCTGGGAAGCTCCATATGCTGCTGGTGCATCCATAAGAAGGCCAAAAAAACCTAAAATAATAAAATAAAATAAATAAAATATGTTTTACTTTTGGTAAAATGTAATACACCTTCATACTTACATAGCTTAATTTTGAATAATAGCTTGTTAACTTTTTTTGTTTTTGTCTTTTATCCATTTACGGCCACACATGCGGCACATGGAGTTCCCAAGCTAGGGGTCTAATCAGAGCTACAGCCACTGGCCTATGCCACAGCCACCGCAATGCCAGATCCAAGCTGCGTCTGTGACCTACACCACAGCTCACAGCAACACTGGATCCTTAATCCACTGAGTGAGGCCAGGGATTGAACCCACAACCCCATAGTTCCTAGTCAATTTGTTTCCATTGTGCCATGACGGGAACTCCTAGCTTGTTAACTTTTAATTAATGGCTTTCAGAATTCCTAAAAATGTTATAATCAGCTCTCATGAGCCAGCTCCAACACATCTCTAATTGTATTTATCCTCATTGAGCAAGTACCCATATTAACATATGTTGAAAGACATCTTCTCTTAACTCGTAATTGTCTCAAATTTAATATGTCCCAAACCAAATTCCCAATTAGCTCCACCCTCTAAACAGTCTTCTGTATTCTAGCAAACGGCAACTCTGTTCTTCCAGTGGCTCCACTCAGAAGCCTTGGAGTCATCCTTGACTCTTTTCTTTCATACACACCACATATAATCTGTCCATAAATCCTATTGTTTCAACTTTCACAATATATCCAAGAACCAATACTTCTTGGCACCTCCACTGACATCAGCCTGGCCTCTCTTGGATGCCAGCACCTAGGATGTTGCCTAGCACATAACTAGTACTAAACAAATATTCATTAAATGAATAAAAGAATGAAAGCCAAGGCAGCATATTTTGAAAAAAATTAATCTCATTTTTATGTCATTTAACTTTACTTCGTCATTATTTAATCAGAAACCTTCAGTGGCTCCTCATTACCCAGAGCACTGCAATTTATAAAAGCCAAAGAGATTGCACAGAGCCCACAAATCCATGTACACGCCAAATGTTATCATACGTCTGGTAACATATGAACATCCATTTTTCCCTGTGTCCTCAGATCCTTGAGTGATAAGTAGAACACAAATTTATTTTTAAATACCACTAAATTTATAGCAGCTTTTTTTGTCATTATACCGCTGTTCAGGAAAATCTGAAAAGTATGATTACAAAAGAGTCCTCGTACTGGAAAAATGGAAAAGAAAAAGCTAGCTTTAGGGAACAAGTCCAAAATTAATTGCATTTAATTTTAAAACTCACTAATTAAAATTGTGCTGGATGAAACCTGTGGTACAAAGGAATATGCCTGGCTTTGTGAGTGATAACAACATGCATGGGATATATCTAAGAATTCTAATCTACTTGGGAGATAGACACAATACAAAATAATTCTACCATGAATTCTATTGTGAAGAGCATGCAGAGTGTTTTGAGGGTATCCAAAAAAGAAATTAATTTTACCTGGAGGAAAAAGCCTTATCATCAGAAGAGGCAGGGACAGTTTGAACTGGGCCTTAAAGACTGTTTAGTTAGAAGGTAGAAACACATCCTAGGCAAAGGGAAAAGCTTGAATTAAAGAACTGGTGTGAAAGTAAAGAGTGTACTCAGAGAACCACCGTAGATTTTTTTTTTTTTTTTTTTAATAGCTAAGAGTATACAGTCGTAAGGGGTGGAGTAGTAGGATAAGCTACAAAGATAAAGTGCAGTCAAATTGCTGTGGGTTAGGCTGACATATTTTGTCTTTTTTCTGCAAGTGATAAGCAGCCTTTAAAGTTTTTCAATTTTATCTATGAGTACCTACAGTATCTGTGAGTATCCACTATGTAAATGACCATAAGTTAGGTACTAGAGATGCAATGGCCACCAAGGAAAGCAAGACATTACCTACCCTCAGAGCAAGAGAATGATGTCACCTGATCTGTATTTTTGGAAGATAAATCTGTAGAAAAGATTGGCTAATTTCTTAGTTTTCAATCACTTGCAAGAGGAAATTATTTTGTACAGATAAAAATATATTCACTATGAACAATTCTCCTCACCTAAAATTCCCTCCAACTCTTAGAGTCTTTTCTTATGGAGAGGGTTGAGGAGCAGAAGGATTGTTATGAGTTGAATTGTTGTTCTCTGAAAATTAATATGTTGAATTCCTACTCTCAATACCAAAAAACATGACCTTACTTGAAAATAGGGTCACTGCAAATGTTATTAGTTAAGTTGAAGCCATTAAAGGTGGACCCTAATTCAATATAACTGGTGTCCTTATAAAAAGGGAAATTTGAGGACTTCCCATTGTGGCTCAGCAGGTTAAGAACCTGACACTGTACGAGCATGTGGGTTTAATCACTGGCCTTGTTCAGTGGGTTAAGGATTTGGTGTTGCTGCAATCTGCTGTGTTGTCTCAGATGTGGCTTGGATTCCATGTTGCTGTGGCTGTGGTATAGGCCTGCAGCTCCCATTTGACCCCTAGCTTAGGAACTTCCATTTGCCACAGATGTGGCCAGAAAAAGAAAAAAATTAAAAGGGAAATTTGAAAGCAGATGCACACAAGGAGAACACCATGGAAGGTGAAGGCTGAGATCAGGGTAAAATTGTACAAGTTAAGGAATGCCAAAGACCATCAAAACACTGCTGCAAACACTGGAAGCTAAACAAGATGCCTGGACCAGATTTCCCTTCACAGCCTGAGAAGCAACAAGTCCTGCCTATTCCTTGATCTTGGAGTTCTAGCTTCTAGAACAATGAGACAATAAATTTCTGTTCTTTAAAGCACCCAGTATGTACAACTTTGTTACGGCTATTCTA
This sequence comes from Phacochoerus africanus, assembly GCF_016906955.1. Taxonomy (NCBI): domain Eukaryota; kingdom Metazoa; phylum Chordata; class Mammalia; order Artiodactyla; family Suidae; genus Phacochoerus; species Phacochoerus africanus. The sequence continues at coordinate 47,185,278 of NC_062544.1, read as the reverse complement.
GCAAACTGGTAGAAGGACAAAACCTGGAGTTCCTGTTGCAGCTCAGTGGAAAAGAATCCCACTAGGAACCATGAGGTTGCGGGTTCGATCCCTTGCCTCGCTCAGTGGGTTAAGGATTTGGCATTGCTGTGATCTGCCGTGTAGGTTGCAGATGTGGATTTGCTGTGGCTGTGGTGTAGGCCGGCAGCTGTAGCTCCGATTCAACCCCTAGCCTGGGAACCTCCATATGCCGAAAGTGCAGTCCTACAAAGAAAAAAAAAAAAAAAGTATGAAAGCTCGAATGTTCCATATTAGAAAAGAGAAATAGAGAAAGATTTTTGTTGGCATGATGAAATCAGACTAGTGAAGGCTGAGTCCGTGAAGCTGGGCAGGCTTCTTGGAAGGGGAAGGGGAAGAAAACATGCTAAAAAGGAACTTCAAGGGGAAGAATAGAAATGTCTAATAGGAATTTTCATTTAAACTTTGCAGTGTTGTATGTGATGTCATTCTCTTTTTCAGCTCCCCCAAAAGTATTCAGTAAAATCTACATTATTCACTTCCTTAGGTGATTTAGATTTGAACTATTTAGAGAAATAAAAAGCTGTGTGTTGGTTCTCAAGGTAAACATAGGGCCAATGACAGGGTTTCCCAGTGAGCCCTGTCACATCTACTACACAGCCTCATTCATAATGGAGATATTTATTAAGCAATGACTCTTGAGTCAGGCACAGTGCCAGGTCTGTAGAATTCAGTAATAAAGAAGATAGACACGGTCCACGCCCTCATGGAACTTAAACTCTAGTGAGAAAGAGAGGTAATAATTCATCACATTTCTGGGGTTCCCTGGTGGCTCAGCGGGTGAAGGATCCAGCATTGTTACTGCTGTGGCTCAAGTTTGATCCCTGGCCAGGGAACTTCCACATGCTGCAGATGCCGCCAAAAATATACATATACAAATATACATATGTGCACACGTATATAATATGTATCTATGTATATACACACATAGATACATATATATATAATTAATCATGTTTCTGTTAAAATTACTACTGGTTTGTGTAGTTTTACTTCTACAATTAATATGTTTAAAGGCAAATACAGAATACTGCATAATATGTAACCCAATCTAGGCTGGAGGGTGGCTGAAGCTGGGACTTGAGGTTGAGGAGGAACAAGCAGGCAGTGGTGGCCTGGTGTGGGGTGTGGGCGGTGACGATTTTTCCAGACAGACAGAAACAGTGATTCTCTGAAGGGTCGAAGTTTATTTGAGAAAGAGCAGGCATTGAGTTTGAAACTCAGTGATGGAGGCAGAGAAAGGTGGAAAATGAAGCTGGAGAGGTGATCGAGGTCCTGATCATACAGAAATTTGGGAGATGTTAAATTTTATCCAAAGAGCAATTGCAAACCCTTCAGGAACTCAAGCAGGTGAAGGTTATTAGCAGATTTTAATTTTAAAACTTCTACTACCTGCAGAAGTGGGGGAAGAGGATAGAGGAAGAGGGGAGAGGAGGGATATGAGTAGGTAAGAGGCCAGTTAGAGGATCCTTGCTGTGCTCCTTGTTAAGGATGACTTAGCCTTAGGGAGATAAATTCTGGGAGCTGACTTCACTACACATCCAACCACTGTTGGCTGTGCTTTTGGTTATTTGACCAAAACTCACAGCCTGCTTGTGTTCTGCCAGCATGAGGAATGCTGCTTCCCTTGCCAACCACGCTCGCTGATGCTGAAGAAACCTCTCGGTTGTTCTCTTTTACCTTGTTTTTACTTCCAAACAAGGTAAATATATGCAAGAGTGAGATCTTTCTTTTAAATTCTCCTTATTTATGTTTTCCCTCCACACCTAGGTTGTGACTTAACACCACTTCATTTTTATTGACTGAGGAGCATTGCTTATGACAGACTCAGATCCACTTGCCTTTGGCAAAGGCAGTCAAGGTTCCTTTACTTTTTGTAATACATTTACTGATGTTCATTCCATTTGGCTTCTTTATTTTTTAAAGATTTGACTCTGCATAGAGCATTATTTCAAAAAAAAAAAAACTTCAAAGCAATGACTTTTTTTGCAAATGTGGCAATTTTTCTTTAAAAAATTCTAAATGTTTACATTTGAGATTCTCCTCTCTATGCTGACTTGCAGAATGCTTCAGATTCAAATGAAGGTCATATCCACAGTTTTATCTAGACTATAAAGAAGTTTATAAAACTAGCAACACTTTTAAGAGATAGTTGTTATCTATTCATTGTATGGACATAACATGCTCCTTCATCCTCATATTTGACCCTAGTCAATATTTTAGTTGTCCAAGAGTATCCAAGAATCAGGACTTTACAAAAACAAAAAACAAAACAAAACAAAAAAAACCCTCACATTTTCTCAATACTAAAAGTTTATCTAATGTTTCTAGAAATGTGTGAAGGATGAGATATGAAATAGTATGCACTTTCCCCAAGCCTAATTTTGATAGATTAAAAAAGAGAAGCATCTATTATAAAACATTATTTAGACTGAAAAGAAATCCAAACAAATCTTCAAACCATTAGTCTGCACTTTAAGCCCCTAAACCAACCAAGGACATGAGATTTTATGCTTCCTTTGTTGTAAAGCTAAATATTATGGGATGTAATGTACCTGACTCAAATTTTTATTTCCATTTACATGGAATTTCTTTTATTTTATTTTACTTTATTTTTATCATTTTTTTTTAGAGCCACACCTGCAGCATATGAAAGTTCCCAGGCCAGGGGTCGAATCGGAACTGCAGCCACTGGCCTAAGCCACAGCCACAGCAATGCGGGATCTGAATCACATCTACAACCTATATGACAGTTTACAGCAACCCCAGATCCTTAACCCACCAAACAGGGCCAAGGACCAAACCCATGTTCTTATGAATACTTGTTGGGTTTGTTATCGCTAAGCCACAACGGGAACTCCAACATGGAATTTGAAAAATGAAACTAAATTGATGTATTTGCCATCACTCTAAGAAACATTGTGCATACTAGCAAACTTCCTATCATCTAAGAGTAGGAAATTTATTTTTCCATTCTATAATCAATATATTAGTATCTGCTATATTCTCAACTTTCAAGTTTAGGAAAAATGTCTGTCTTGTTCATCACAGCTCACCCACCACCTAAGATAGTGCCTGGTACATAGTAATACATATCACCAGGTCCTTAACCCACTCTGCCACAAGAGAACTCCTAGATGTTTTATATGTAATTTTTCACTCCAAAAAAAAAAAAAAGCCACCTACCTGCCTAATCTACTAGCCCACATTATTCCCCATTGTTGAACCCACATAAAGAAATTAGTCAGTTTTTAAATCACTGCTTCAAAGGCCTTTGAGAAGTTCTAAATCTCTAGATCTATAGATGTCACAATTCCTTAAGTTATCTATTTCTTCGACCAAGTAAAGTTCCCTTTGAACTGAATTCTTCACCCCAACAATACAAGATTTTCTGGTCAAAGAATTATTATTTAAGCACACACACAAAAATGAACAGCATAAAAAAGATTTAAATGACAGAATATCAGCATCAGAATTCTCAAGATAGGGAGACAAGGGGAAAAGCCATGTGCCTGACAAGTGTTAAAGAGCTATGATTAAAAACAAATGATAAACTCAAGGTTTTGTAAAGTCATCCAAAATCAGAACAGAGGCTATAAACTTGTATAGATATCTTTATTATTTAACAATGTGCCAGAAGGACTGAAATGACCCATCAGGGCACTAGAAGCATTTTTCTTTCAATACTGCTTTGAGTAGCACTGATGTTGATAGTGTGTTGTCTCTGAAGTATTTCATATTAAAACTCTGTGTGTATGTGTGTGTAAAACACATGGAATATTGCTTTGGAAGGCACTTTTCTCCTGATGAGTCAACTGTAATATTTCATCATACACCCTGCTTATTTTACTTTGCCTCCATTTGTGTGGGCATGCCCATCTCTTCCTTTACTTGAATGTGGTAAAACTGAAGGCAAAAAAGAAGTTAAAAAAAAAGTAGGAACAAACTTTTATTTCATATTTTGGTGAATAGTTTCAGTCCATGGTCATTGATAAAAGATGTGCACATTGTAGAATGGGAACTGATCCCATTAACTCATCAGGAGAAAATACCTACTGGAGCCATACTCATTTGGATGTTAAAATGCTTGAGGAGGAAGAACACCTTTGGGGAACTAGTGGAAGAAATAAATGGCAAATGGCAAAACCCTACACAGAGAGTTGATCATTTTTTGTCCTCGCTGCAACTAAAAAGAAATGACCCACAGTTTTTTGAACAATGGAGGACAGGAGCATTTCCCATCTCAGGATGCTCAAAGAAGATAGAATTAAAATTGTCCCTGCAATGTCGAGAATGTAATTCTGTATAATTATCCACTTGTAGTTAGCACTCTATGTTCTGCAAAGGCATCCCTGTACGAAGAGAGCAGGACTACATTTGGCTACTTTACTTTTCAAGTCAAATCATCACAGACTATTTAGTTGATTCAATTCAAGCAACAAGTATTTTCTGAGGGTTTATCTCAAGCCCAGCTCTCTGCTGAAATTCATCAGATACACAAAAGAAAGAGAAATTTCTTCCCATAGCCGAGTGGGAATTCACTGGGGAGACAAGAAATTCACAAAGAAAACAACTTGGAAATAATACAATAAAGTGTATAATTAGGAACTAAGCTATTTCGTGTGAACGACACAATAATTTTATTTAAACTGAACAAGTCCTGGTATGATTCATCGCGAGGATAGGACTTACGTTGTTCCATGAAGTATGGGTAGAATCAAGTATCACCTGCACCCGCAGCATATGGAAGTTCCTAGGCTAAGGGTCAAGTCAGAGCTGTAGCTGCTGGCCTATGTCACAGCCAGAGCAATGCCAGATTCAAACTGTGTCTGCAACCTACACCAGAACTCACAGCAACACTGGATCCTTAACCCACTGCGTGAGGACAGGGATCAAACCCACGTCCTCATGGATATTAGCCAGGTTTTTTACCACTGAACCACAATGGAACTCCAGAGAATGGAAGTATCTTTATTTAATTTTTATTATTTAATTTTATTTTTGCTTTTTAGGGCTGTACCCTCAGCCTATGCAGGTTCCCAGGCTAGGGGTCGAATCAGAGCTCTAGCTGCTGGCCACAGCCACAGCCACAGCAACACAGGATCTGAGCTGCGTCTATGACTTACACAATAGCTCACAGCAACACCAGATCCTTAATCTACTGAGCAAGGTCAGGAATCTGAACTTGCATCCTCATGGATGCTAGATTCGTTAACTGCTGAGCCATGACGGGAACTCCAAATGGAAATATTTTAGATCAGAAACATCAAAAGTGAAGGCAGAGAAGTGAGAGCCAGCCTGGTGGATACAACACAGTAGTTAAAACAGCTTATAGAAGAGCTTTTCTTTCTTTCTTTTTTTTTTTGTCTTTTTGCCTTTTCTAGGGCCATTCCCGTGGCATATGGAGGTTCCCAGGTCAGGGGTCTAATGGGAGCTGTAGATGCTGGCCTATGCCAGAGTCACAGCAATGCAGGATCTGAGCCACGTCTTCGACCTACACCACAGCTCACGGCAATGCTGGATCCTTAACCCACTGAGCAAGGCCAGGGATCGAACCCGAAACCTCATGGTTCCTAGTCGGATTGGTTAACCACTGCGCCACAAAGGGAACTCCATAGAAGAGCTTTTCTAAAGCATTGCATTAATGCTATTTGAAATCAAATTTGTTATGAAACTCTCATCCTCCAAGGTACCCCATTCCCAGTGATCAAGACTTGCTTGTAATGACCAGTGTTGTGCAGCATGTGGAGATTTCAAGCAATACTGCCTTACCTTCCTTAGAACTATGCCTAAATCTGGTGAGATGAATGATGACTTGTTTCATCAGTTTAATAATGACTAATTTCCCACACAGTAAAAACAATTCCTCAAACTTTTATGAGTTGAAATGTACCTAATATTACTTAGATGTGCCAAAAATTATTCATTTCTCTATTTTAAATAATCTCGTCTTGTCCTTGAGTCCCCAGTGCCACTGAAATTGAAGAAAAACTTAGTTTCTTGTTAAAATTAACTGTTTCTTCTCGTTAAAAGTCTCATGGGTGGGATGATGGATTGGGAGTTTGGGGTTAGCGGATACAAACTTACATATAGAATGGATAAAAAAGGTCCTACTATATAGCACAGGGAACTATAGTCAATACCCTGAGATAAACCATAATATAAAAGTATTTTAAAAAGAATATATACATGAATAACTTTCAGTATATATGTCACTTTGCTGCGCAGTAGAAATTAACACAACATTGTAAATCAACTATACTTCAATCAAAAAAAATTTAAAGGAGTTCCCTGATGGCACAGCGGATCAAGGACTTGTTTTTGTTCCTTCTGTGGTGGGGGTTCTACCCCTAGCCCAGGAACTTCTGCATGCCACAGGTAATGCCAAAATAATTTTTTTTAAAGTCTCAATCAACTCACAATTTTTACTCTCTATCAAAGACATTTCTCACTACTAGAAGGGTTTTTCCGCCCCTCTCTTCCTTGCCAAGATTGTTTCTGAGAAGGGAGTTTCTATGGTTTATGACGGTGTGGTGGGGGAAAGGAAGAGGGCCTTTGGACTACCTTCTGTTCTCTCTCTCTTCCTTTTTTTTTTTTTTTTTTTTGGCTGAGCCAAGTGTGGTGATTGAACATTTGAAACGTGGCAGGGCCAAATTAACCCGTGCCCCAAATGTGGGAGTTCCTGTTATGGCTTAGCAGCTAGTATCCATGAGGATGTGGGTTCAATCCCTGGCCTCACTCAGTGGATTAAGGATCTGCGTTGCCATGAGCTGTGGTGTAGGTAGAAGATGCGGCTCAGATCTCGAATTGCTCTGGTTGCAGAGCAGGCCAGCTGTGACTATATGGTGTAGGCAGGCAGCTGCAGCTCCAGTTCAACCCCTAGGCTGGGAACTTCCCTATGCTGCAGGTGCAGCCCTAAAAAGAGCAAAAAAAACCCCAAAACCCACTATGTGTCGCAAATGTAAAATACACACTGGCTTTCAGAGCTTTAGTACACACACACAAAAATATATATACACATAGAAATATCTCATTAATATTTTACATTGATTACAAGTTTAAATGAAAATATTTTGGGTATACTGGGTTAAAATGTTAGCTATTAAAATTAATTTCATCTTTTTTTTTTTTTTGCTTTTTAGGGCTACAGGTATGGTGTATCAAAGTTCCCAGGCAAAGGGTCAGATCAGAGCTACAGCTGCCGGCCTAAACCACAGCCATAGCCATGCAATATCCAAGCCATGTCTGGGAACTATACCACAGCTCATGGCAATGCCAGATCCTTGACCCACTGAGCGAGGCCAGGGATTGAACCCACATCCTCATGGATACTAGCCAGGTTCCTTTCTGCTGTGCCACAATGGGAAATCCCAATGTCACCTTTTAATTAATATTTTAATTTTTTTCCTTTTGAGTCATGCCTGAGGCATGTGGAAGTTCACATGGATCAAACACATGCCACAGCAGCGACTCGAGCTACAGCAGTGACAATGCCAGATCCTTAGCCCACTCAGTCACAAGGGGACTCCTTTTTAACCTTTCTGATGTGGCTACTAGAAAATTGTTTTTTTCTTTTTAGGTCGCATCTGAGACATATGGAGTTTCCTGGGCTAGGGGTCAAATTGGAGCCGAAGTTGCTGGCCTACACCACAGCCACAGCAACACCAGATCTAAGCTGCATCTGTGACCTACACCATAGCTTGTGGCAATGCTGGATCCTCTCTCAACCCACTGAGCAAGGCCAAGGATCAAACCCAAATCCTCACAGGAATGACGTTGGATCCCGAACTGGCTGAGCTACAGTGGAAACTCTGATATTAGAAGATTTTAAATTATCTGTGTAGCTTGCACTATATTTCCAATGACTGAGCTGCTCTGGGTCTTCTCCTGTCTCCAGTGCAATGTGGCTGGTCTGTGTGATTCCTTAGCAGCCCACAGTGGCATCAGCTGAGGAGAGGCTGGCCCTGGATGAAAATTATTACTGATGGCTGCTGTCCCCATTCTGTGGACCATTCTCCAGGTGTAAGTTCTTCACCAACTTCACTTTGTTTTCCAAGCCCAAGCCACTTTGATCTTTCAGCCTGATAGTGTGATTTATAATAAGAAATGCATATTTGATCTTTATCCTGTTGCTGACACAGAGCTCTTAAAACCTTTGGAATTTCCTGTGAGAAGAGCAGATACAGGTGTCTCTTGTTATGTTAATAAGGTGACTTTGGGAAAGCACCTAAGGATGGTTCTGGTTGCCTGGGGAACCAACCTTGTGAGTAGAGGGTTGGAATTTTCAGTTCCACTCCCCTGAACTTCTGAGGGGAGAAATGGCCTAAAGGTTGAATCCATCACCAGCAACTAATAATCAATTGTGACTATGTAATGAAGCCTCCAAAAAAGCCCCAAAGAACAGAGTTTAAAAATCTTCCAGGAGTTCCTTGGTGACCTAGGATTTGGCATTGTCCCTGCTGTGGCAGGGGTTCGGTCCCTGGCCCAGGAATTTCCACATGCTGTGGTCACTGCCAAGTAAGTACATAATACATATATACATACATACATATGTACGTATGTACATGCATGCATACATACATACAAAACCTTCCAGTTTGGTGAAAAGGTGAAGATTTGGGAAGAGGAATGGGCTCAGAGAGAGTGTGGACCTTAGGAGCCATTTCCCCATATCTCTTCCACCTGGCATTTCCTGAGTTATGTATCCTTTTACAATAAATCAGTAATCTAGTAAGTAAAATATTTCTCCGAGTTCCACATGCTCCTCTAGAAAATGAATTGAACCAAAGGAGAGGTCATGGGAACCTTTGATTTATAGCCAGTTGGTCAAAAGCACAGTTGACAACCTGGTCTTGCAGTTGGCAACTGAAGTTAGGCAGAAGGTGGGTGTGAGTCTTATAGAAGTCAACCTTAACCTGTGGAATCTGACACTGTCTCCCAGTAAATAGTGTCAGAATTGAGTTGAATTGTAGGACCTGCAGCTGGGGTCTGATTATTGCTAGCTGGGAAACTGTTCCCAACACAGACCCACACTGGAACTGGGTGTAAAATGTTTACAGTCCTGACAACAGACATCTCTGCTTCCTACCACTTAGTAACATATGAAGGTCACAAGCTCTGAATAATACTCCATCCCAGGCCCATTGCTCTAGAATCTTCCCTCTGCCCTTGTGATTTACCATTCCAGAACTATGATAGACCAAGCCAGGGGGCCAACTACAGGCCTGGATGTTCTCAGATTCCCCCTCAAGCTATCTGGTGTTACTAGCTACTACTCAAGTTATCTTGCCACACCCTCCTAAGGCCAAGACTGGGAAGGATGGCTCATCAAATTCCTATTCTAGGATTCAATTATGCTTATCTCCTCTGGGGTTGCATCCCTCCTAATCTGTCTCCTTTTCTCCTATCATGTAAGACTGTCTCTTTTTCTGTCTGAAAAGTCATTCCCATCCATCATGTTCTGCATGCTCTTTACATTATGGGTTATGATAAAACTCTATAGTCTGAGTTCATAAGACTGGCTCTTGATAGTCAAAGGAGAGTGTTTAGAAGATAGTCTATAGGGCCACTGAGCTCTCCTGGAGAATACCATGTCATCGCTAACATGGGGAACTTAAATGCATGATCTCCAATTTACCTGGACTGATAAGGATTTGCTGAAATGTTGTAATTCTCTGTAAAACAAGTGCTTCCAGCCTTCACATAAACTATTTCACTTCTTCCTTTATGTTTAAAAAAGCTGTTCGTATACATATTTTGTAAAATTATGCATTTTCATTTTAAAAATTCAAAAATTAAAATAAATTAAAATTCAAACAGCACACAAAAACCAATAGGAAAAAAGCACCCAAAATACCAATATCTAATGATCAAGGATATTAACAATTTTGTGATTATCTTTCCAGATACTGTGATTCAAGATTACTATGCTTAGTAATCAATTTTATTTTTTAATTTTTCTCTTTTTAAAAAAATTTATTAAAGTGTAGTCGATTTACAGCATTGTGCCAATTTCTGCTATACAGCAAAGTCACTCCACCATACATATACATACATTCTTTTTAATATTATTTTCATCATGATTTATCCCAGGAGGTTGGATATAGCTCCCTGTGCTGTGCAGTAGGACCTTATTGTTTATCCATTCTAAATGTAATGGTTTGTATCTACCAACCCCAAACTCCCAGCCCCTCCCACTCCCTCACCTCTCCCCCTTGGCAACCACAAGTCTGTTCTTTATGAGTAATCGATTTCAAATAAATGAGATTATTCTATACATGCTGTCTTTCTCACTGATAGAATCTTGTGAATATATTTTCACATGAATTAATATAAAAATATATACTAATTTTAAAAGCCACAGAGTATTCCACTGTAGGATTTATTCCTTTTTTTTTTTTTTTTTGTATTTTCTTGGTCCGCTCCAGCGGCACATGGAGGTTCCTAGGCTAGGGGTCTAATCGGAGCTGTAGCTGCCGGCCTAGGCCACAGCCACAGCCACAGCCACGAGGGATCTGAGCCGCGTCTGCGACCTACACCACAGCTTGTGGCAATGCTGGATTCTTAACCCACTGAGCAAGGCCAGGGATCAAATGTGCAACCTCAGTGTTGCTAGTAGGATTCATCAACCACTGAGCCATGACGGGAACTCTGGGTTGTATTCTAATTTTCTTGTTCAGTTGCAAATTAATGGATTGGGAGGGAGCTAAAATAAAGAAAGCCAGAATAGATATCCTAACGGATACAATATTTTGCGTTGTGTAATCACTCCTTGGAATAAATTCTAGAATTACGACTGGTGGGTCAAAAGCTATATATATCTTTTATATTTTGATACTTTGTGTCAAATTGCCTTGTAAAAATTGTTTTGATTTATATGCCCATGTAAATAAGAGGGCCTCTTTTCCTTCACTTCCTACAACAATGGGTCATTCAGTCTTTTACAACTTCATAGGTATGGAAATTATATTTCACAGTTGTTTTTAGTTACATTAGTTGTCTTTATTAGTTGTTTTCATAATTGTTTTTAGTTTATTATTAATACGGTTGAAAATATTTATATATTTATGTACCAGTATGTTTCTTCATATATCATTGGCCTGTTAAAACCTATCACTGATTTTTTTCTATTGAATTGTTGTTTTTCATAGATTTATTCATTTTTACATTATGGCTATTAATTTTTTTTATGGCCACACCCAAGGCGTATGGAAATTCCTGGACCAGGGATTGAATCCGAACCACAGTTGCAAACTATGCTGTAGCTGCAGCAATGCCAGATCCTTTAACCCACTGCACCTGGCTTCAGACTGAACCCACACTTCCTCAGTGACCCAAGCTGCTGCAGTCGGATCTTAACCCACTGTGCCACAGCAGAAACTCCTATGGCTATTAATTTTTGACATATGTTATAAATTTTTCCTAATTTTTAAATGTATCTTTTAACTTGTTTATGGTATTCTTTGCCATAAAGATGTTTTAAATTATAATGTAGTTTCCAGTTTCTGTGATAGTTTCCAAACAAAAAAGTATAAATAGATACACATATTATCTTCAAGTTCTTTGCATTTATATCATTGATTTATCTTTAAGTTTATAGGGATCTAAAAGTAGGAATTTAACTTATCTTGTCCAAATCATTAGCCAACTGTTGAAAAATATTATTGGATGAATAATTTATCTTTTGCTCCACTGGTTTGAATAAATTGTAATAGCATATAACACATAAAGAATGCCATGCATGAACTTGGTCCTATTTCTAGACTCACCAGCTTTGTCTATAACCTGTTTCTGAGCCAATAATTCACCGTTTCTCTTTTTTGGTAGCTCTATGGTACTATTTATTTTTGCTTTTTTTTTTCTTCAGTCTTTTTACCTTTTCTAGGGCCGCTCCTGCTGCATATGGAGGTTCCCAGGCTAGGGGTCTGATTGGAGCTGTATCCACCGGCCTACGCCAGAGCCACAGCAACACAGGATCCGAGCTGCATCTGCAACCTACACCACAGGTCATGGCAACGCCGGATTCTTAACCCACAGAGCAAGGCCGGGGATCGAACTTGCAATCTCATGGTTCCTAGTCGGATTCGTTAACCACTGTGCCACGATGGGAACTCCCTATTTTTGCTTTTTAGGGCCTCAGGTGTGGCAAGTGGAAGTTCCCAGGCTAGGGGTCATATCAGAGCTGTAGCTGCTGGCCTATGCCAAAGCCACAGCAACAGCAACGCCAGATCCAAGCCACATCTGTGACCTACACCAGAGTTCACAGCAATGCTGGATCCTTAACACACTGAGCAAGGCCAGGGATCGAATCCACATCCTCTTGGATCCTAGTTGGGTTTGTTGCCACTGAGCCACGACGGGAACGCCTATGATACATTTTAATACGTGGTCAGGCATATTATAGTCCTCCAAATTCACCATTCTCCACCCTGCTCTGTCTCCAAGAAGGTCTCCTCTTGAGAAGTGCAATACAGATTTCTTTGCTCTCTAGCTTCTGGTTGGTTTTGGCCAATAAGAGAAAGGAAAAGATTAGGGATAGTGAGGTCAAAGTATTTATTTTCTCAGCTATCCACTTGTTGGTCCATATGAATGGAAATGTCTCTCATTCCTTTCAAACGTCCCTGTTCCTAAAAGCCAGCCTCTCCACTCAGCTTATTGGAAGTCTCTTGAGTTCCAATAACTGTTTCCTCTTTTTCCCACTTCAGTTCTAGAAGTGGTGACAGTGAAACTGATAACACTTAGGACTCGAACCCAGCCAGAAGCCAGACTGGGACTCGGACCCACAGTTTTTTAATTTGGAATCACCTGGAGTCTGAACTTACTCAGGTTCAGGTTCTCTGTGGCTCAGCACAGAAGGAATTCAGAGAGAGACAATACGATAGGCAAGAAATAGATTTATTAAGATAGGACTCTTGTGAGAGATACAAGTGAGCAGGCAAAGAAGCACTGCCCTGAAGATTTAGCAGGCTACATTTTTATAATCCAAGGAGAGTGGGAGTGGAAAGAGACAGCCTCTTCCTCTTCCTTTAAGTAGATGTCAGGCTTACATCATTAGGTCCTCCTTTGTGTCCTGTAAGGGAGTATTTGACCCTATGAGGTCAAACTAAAACCCCATGGCACTTATTCAATTCAGCAGAAAGGTGGTTGCATATGCTAAAATATGTTGAATCATCTCAGGTTTCCAAATAATGAGGGTCTCCTACTTTGGAATGTCATCTTTCCTTTAAATTCCTTTCCTTGGTCCTAAGGATCATTATCTTGCTGAACTTGAATGCAGGCCTCATTTTATCTTTCACTTAAGGACCTGAGGCATATCTCATGCCTTTATTTGTGGTTTTATTGTTAGGCAAGACTGCATCATTCTGATGGCTTTCATGAGCAATTATTAACTTACAGTGGTCTCCCAAAGTACCCCAGGTTTCGCTCTATATCTATGGCCCCCATTGGGACTTCTTTAACTACCTTTGTAACTATCCTACTCCATCCCTATAAAGAGTGCCCTGCATCACCATTCCTGGGGTGTTGCACTAGATCTTCCAATATCCCTTATATGCTGCCCAAATTTTATCAATTAGCCCCTTTATTACCCTCTTCGCTCAGGACCCCAACTTGAGTATCATCTGTCTCTGGCTGGGAACCTTAATGATACAAGTGGTAATATTGAATACTTCTGTCTAATCTAGGCTTAAACTGGAATGCTCCTAATGTTTCACCATTAGGCATCCTACATTACAGCTACATCAAACCATCTCTAGGGTCCTTGAACACACATTCTATCCCCAATTCCCTCCCTTGCAGCAGATGGCCTCACCTGCTACTACATCTGCAAACTTACATGCACATCCTTTCTGCCTTCCCTCTCCTCATGATGGAAGAGCGATTTCTCTGTTTGTCTCAGTTAATTCCTGTGGCTATTAAGGTCAGGATTCCATCCTTTCACTTTTCTCAGGGATCTTTGGCAATGATCATCCTTTGTACCACTCCAAGTTATCCGATTGAAATCTTTCATCCCTGTTTATTCTTCAAGTGAAGTTTTCCTTGGCTCTAGTCCCACCCCAGTTGCTACGTCCATTCCTCCTCTTCACCATTAAGACTCTCTAACTTTACTGGATATTTACTCCTCTCAATGTCCTCTAATTCCTATAACTCTATGGAAACTTTTCTCACAAGACCACTGGGTCAGAAGTGGACAGTGCAAGAGGTTTATTTGGGAATATCACCTGTGAAATGTGAACTGAGGAGGAAGTGGGGTTTAAGCACGGAAGGCCTTCAGATCAATCCAACAAGAAGTCCTGGGGCAAAAATTGCTCTTTCAGGGAGCCCTGTGGTGGGCAGAAATGTCCTTACCCACTTGGTGTTCTTGTTATGCTCCATCACTGGCTGTGAGCTGTCCAGGAAGAGCCTGGCTTCCTTCTGAAAGGCAAGGAAAATTTGGGATATGCTAGAAGCTGCACTCGGTCAGTTCAATGCAATTGATCATCCTGTCCTTAAAAAACATGCTCTGATTCTTCCCTGTTACTCTCTTGGCTACTTTTCAGTCGCATTTGAAAGACTCTCTTTCTCTGACCATCCGCTTGTGTTGTTCCTCAGGTTTGGTCCCAGGCCTTGTTCATTTTGTACCCTGAATACTCTATCTAGAAACACCTCACACGTGTCAATAGCTTCGAAATGCTGGTAACTTACAAATTCATGGCTCTAGCCACTATCTCTGTCCTAAGCTCCAGGCCTGTGTAGCCAACAGCCCACGAGACATATTCACTTGCATGCCTCACAGAGACCTTGGATCATCCTAACTGAATTTTTTACTTTTCCTTCAAACCTGCTTCTTCCCCTCCAGCATTTTCTATGTCAGTCATCTACCAGATTGTTCAGTATTCTCACTTCCTTCTGCTATCTTAGGCAATGACTAAGTCTTACTTTTTTTTTTTTTTTAAGGGTCACCCCTGCAGCATATGGAAGTTCCCAGGCTAGAGGTCAAATCCAAGCTGCAGCTGCCAGCCTATGCCACAGCCGCAGCAACACTGGATCTGAGACACAGCTGTGACCCATGACAAAGTTTGGAGGAAGGCCGGATCCTTAACCCACCAAGTGAGGCCAGGGATAAAACCTGCATCCTCACAGAGACAACACTGGCTCCTTAATCCAATAAGCCACAATAGGAACTCCTAAGTTTTGTCTTTTTTTTAACTTTAACCATCTCTTCAGTCTGCTCTCTTCATTCTCACTCCACTATCTTATCTCAAGCTAGGGTATTTTTCTCTTCTAAAATGGTTTTACAACCTCCAAACTGGTTTCTTTCCTTTCTGCTTTATGCTCTAGCTTCATCCAACCTTACTATTAACTAAATAAAATTTTAAATAATCATGTGTCTGGTGAGGGAAATGCAGGTTGCGGCAATAATGAAATATAATTTTTTGGAGTTCCCATCGTGGCGCAGTGGTTAACGAATCCGACTAGGAACCATGAGGTTGCGGGTTCAGTCCCTGCCCCTGCTCAGTGGGTTAATGATCCGGCGTTGCCGTGAGCTGTGGTGTAGGTTGCAGACACGGCTCAGATCCCATGTTGCTGTGGCTCTGGCGTAGGCCAGTGGCTACAGCTCCGATTCGACCCCTAGCCTGGGAACCTCCATATGCCGTGGGAGCAGCCCAAGAAATAGCAAAAGACAAAAAAAGACAAAAAAAGACAAAAAAAAAAAGAATCCGGCATTGCCCTGAGCTGTGGTGTAGGTCACAGACTTGGCTCGGATCTGGCGTTGCTGTGGCTGTGGCATAGGCCTGCGGCTACAGCTCTGATTCGACCCCTAGCCTGGGAACCTCCATATGCCACGAGAACAGCCCTAGAAAAGGCAAAGAGACAATAATAATAATAATAATAATAATAATAATAATAATAATAATAATGAAATATAATTTTAACCTGTCGTATTCACTTCCTGCACATGTTATAACCAGTTGCCACAACTTGGTGGCTTAAAAAAGGAGCAGTTTATTCTCTCACAGTTCTGGAACCCCAAAATCTCAAATGAAAGTATTGGCAGGGTGACATTCCTTATGGAGACTTCAGGGAAAATCTGTTTCCTCCCTGTTCCCTCTTCTGGGGACTGAGGCATGGCATCCCTTTGCTTATGTCCCCATGATTCCCATCCCTGCCTCTGTTTTCATACTGTCTTCTTCTCTGTGTGTCTGCCTCAAAATGTCGCCTAACTTTGTCTTTTAAAAATACATGTGATTGCGTTTAAGACCTCCCTGGATAATCCAAGATAAATCCTCCTCTCAAAATCTTTAACCTAATCACATCTTTTGCCAAGTAAGATAATACTCAGACTCTGAATATTGGGCTGGATAGCAAAGTTTTAAATAGAAGGGACATTCAATGCAGGCAGAAGAGACAAAAAACAGGATACATACACACAGCCACAGCAGGCCAGGGTATAATTGCTACAATTCATTCTGTTCAAAACAATGTTGCAGAAGGTCACAGCTCAGTGGTAATGAGCCTGACTAGTATCCATGAGGACACCGGTTTGATCCCTGGCCTCACTCAGTGTGTTAAGGATCTGGCATTGCCTTTAGCTGTGGCGTAGGACACAGAGGTGGATCGGATCCCGAGTTGCTGTGGCTGTGGCATAGGCCAGCAGCTACAGCTCCTATTCGACTCCTGGCCTGGGAACTAACATATGCTGTGGGAAAAAGCAAAAAGCAAAAAAAAAAAAAAACTTGTCTATGATTTTTTAAGTATCTTATAATGAGCATGCATTACTTTAATAATCATTTAAGTCTACTTTCAAGTTTAATCATCTGAAATGTAAGTTGGGGTTTGATTCACAATGAAGGAATGAATAAATAGCCATAGAAGACTTACTTTCCAAAATATTTAAAAGCTTAAATATTTTTCTCTCTCTCTTTTTTTTTTTTTGTCTTTTTGCCATTTCTTGGGCCACTCCCACAGCATATGGAGCTTCCCAGGCTAAGGGTTGAATCAGAGGTGTAGCCAATGGCCTACGCCAGAGCCAAAGCAATGCGGGATCCGAGCCGCGTCTGCAACCTACACCACAGCTCACGGCAACGCTGGATCGTTAACCCACTGAGCAAGGGCAGGGACCAAACCCGCAACCTCATGGCTCCTAGTCGGATTCGTTAACCACTGCGCCACGACGGGAACTCCTTACCTGGATCTTCCGAAGGAGCCAAAATAAAACAATAAAAAATGGATTCTGGAAATCAAACTTCTGAGATTTGTGACTGTAGACCCAAATAAGCCAGGGTTCATTTTATCTTTGGAGAAAATTAAAGATAAGTGACAGATAAGTGAAGCTGGTATGGCCTGCTCAGATCACCCTGTTATGAGGCTAAATGGGACCCAAGAAGACACCTTGTTCATTTTATCACCTAAAGGCAAACAGTTGTTCTAAGGAAATGTAAAGATCTCTTTTTTAAAGAAAGTATTGGAGCCCTGGTCGTGGCACAGTGGAAACAAATCTGACTAGGAACTGTGAGGTTTCAGGTTCAATCCATGGCCTTACTCAGTGGGTTAAGGAGCCAGCATTGCCATGAGCTGTGGTGTGGGTCCAGACATGGCTTGGATCTGGTGTTGCTGTGGCTATGGTGTAGGCCGGCAGCTAAAGCTCCTATTGGACCCCTAGCCTGGGAACCTCCATATGCCTCGGTGCAGCCCTAAAAAGACAAAAAGACAAAAATAAAATAAAATAAAATAAAATAAAATAAAATAAAATTTTAAAAGTATTCTAGAAAGAGAAATCCTATATCTCCATTGGGCTTCCATGTTCTTAAATATATCAATTCTATTTGACAAAGTTCTGCTGGTTAAGTAACTGGAGGAGAGATGTTAGTCTAAGCACTTTCTTTTGGGAACAATTAAAGAAACAAAGGAGAGACTGTTCTTTGATCCTAGGTTAAATCTAGCTACATGCAACACAAAATTATGTTGTGATTTTTTAAAATAACAGTCTCTTGTATGAATCCCAATTAAAGATCAAGATATTGGTAACAAAAAAATGATTAAGCAAAAGGCTATTATGTGAAAAATATCATGAAAAAATTCTTCCTACAATAAAAAAAATTTTTTTAACGTGCCAAATCCAGCCAAAAGTAATGTGTTCAACTTGCATCATCAGCTGAAGAAATTACTTTGTTCAATAAGACGAATGCCTTTTTTCATTATGAAAAGTTATCACATACTGTTAGATGCAACCTCAGGGCACCAAGTAATCTTAACATATAGTTACAGAGAACTTACTTAGCATGTGATTATTTAGTAATGATTAACTTCATCTATTCAGTGCTTTACTCAATAAAATCACTGAGAAGCAAATATCTTGCAGATCCTGTCTCAGGAAGCCTTAGGAGAAATGATGGCTTCCCCATTCAGGACACACAAAACATCTTAAGGATTAAGACAATTGTAGTCAAAGAACTTTCCTCTTCCATTATGTACAAAGATCCTCAAAGCTTTTAACCTCAAGAGATTATGCAGAAAATGTGCATACAGTTTCCCCAGAGGAAATTCAGTTTGGGTGACTAACTCCATGAGAAGATGAAGCACAAAGAAAAGGACAAGAATAACCAAGAAAGATTTGCTGAAGTTGTGTGACTATATTGAGAATTAAGATCCAGTTAGGTGTATTCATTCTCAGGCCAGTGGCTACAGTCCTCAAAGACATCTTTCAAAGGAAATGACTATGTTATAAGCAGGGAACTTACATAGGCTTGATTTGCAATTAACCTATTATTTGATGGAATTGGTAAAGATATGTGGGTTTTCTTATCATAACCTATGGAGGAAATAATTTTAAATGCAGAGTGAGACAAAAATAAATATGGCAAAAAAGATACATGTATATGTCAAGCATACATACATATATGGATGTATAAACTCATCAATATGTACGAGGACTGCCTTTTCCATTCTTTAACTGAAAAATCATTAAATGACAGAAATATTCATTTGTAGAATAAACTTAGGAAAGCTTCAGTCTCAAGAGATTGGTGCAGGGATAAGAAAATGTAAAAGGCTACAGCAACAATGATCAAGTAACTGGTCTAGCACTGCATAGAGAAATACTAGACAACAATTAAAAATGGTGACTTGTTGTCTCTGACACATATTTTTAATTATAAAAAAGCAACTAATAGAACAGTGTATATGGTATGTCCCTATTTACGTAAAATTGTGTTTATGTAAGTGTGTGTAGAAAGAGGTCTCTTGTACAGTGAGGATCGGATAAATATTTTGTTAAATGAACAGGGTTAATCTCAGGGTTTTAAGATCGGAGGTGAATTTTAGTTCCTTCTTTTCTTTTTCTATGTTTTTTCCCCAAATAAGCAAATATATTTAGAAGTGGGAACATATTTTCACTTTTTTTTAAAGGTAAAAAACAAACAAACAAATCCATTATTACTTCCCTACGTGTGACTCAGTGATACACTATCATTGAAGTACCATTCATCACTCAATTCGGATTTCAATAGAACTCATTCTGCTGTTACAGGTCTTCTCTAGTTCAAAAGCCCTGACTTCAGAGCCTTGGGGTTTTCAGATATAGTAGAATTTTGATGAGGAAAACTCATTGAAGATAATGGTGCATATATGCACTACCATAAAATTAGAAAAAGAAAAGAGCAAGATCACACATTTTTGTGTGTTAATTCAGTGCTTTTCACACTTCTCTACCCCAACCACTGAGCGAAGAATCTGGAAGGCCTTCATAATCTTGAAATTTCTTTCAAGTCGTATGTTTGATCCAAAAAAAATTATGAGTATTTTGCATTGTATCCATAATAAAACTGTGATTTTAATGCAGAATGAAGTTTAAATTTATTTGTCCTAGAGTAAAAATGATGCTCCTGCAAAAAGCTTGGTGGCATTTTTCTTGCAGATTTTAGTGCCTCCTGGGCTGAGGGGGTGGGGTAGCTCGTCGCAGTAGAGAAGAAAGTCTCCAAAGCAGACGATGTGTAAAAGCAGTATCACCGACAGACCAGCTGCTCTTGTTGAAATAAGGCTCCAACTTTGCCCAGGGTGTCTCAGCACTTGATGGAAATCGCAGAACAGGGAAAGAAAACACGTGATGAGAATGTCATAGATCGCATTGAGTCGTACTGTTACTTTAAAAAGTGGTGTTTCTTTTACCAATTTTCTTTAACGTTCAAGTCCTAAAAACTAAAATAACATTTTAAAAAGTAAACTATGGACTGCTTAGGTAAAGTAAGACGTATTTACTAAGTTCTCATTCCAGCATATCAAAAAATCGGATAAAGCTGAAATAAAGGTTTTTTTTTTTTATTTCAAAAGACTTTGTTTGTGTAATAGTCTTATTAGTATACTGACAATATTAAACCTTTACTGCATACATCTTGTAAAATATGCAATATTTACAGATACTTTTTGGAAAATGAGTAAGCTCCATCACTCACAATATCAAATTTAATTTTAAAATAAAGTGTTTTTTTCCTTCTCTTCCAGGACAACAAAAAATTTATAATACGTATCTATCCCCGTATAATAATGTTATCCTTTAAAAGATGCAGTTTTTTTCTGTCTTAAGAAAACTGTTCTGACAATCCTTGAAATTAAGCAAAAAAAAAAGGTTTTAACAAGCATTTAATAATTCTAAATTTATTTATCACTCTTCTTGTTTGCAGAAGAAAAATATAATTAACCAGTGAATCTCGGTAAGAGGGAGGTATGGAGTAATAAAGATACCGACAGAGGAAATGAAATTAAAACCATGTGGAAATTTGGCAAGAGGATCAGAACAATGCAATTACAATTTAACAATTAATCTTTTTTGAATTTTTGGTAACTGACCAATCAAGAAAAATAAATTCTATGTTGTTGTAAACCGGTTGCTATTCAAAACTCTGAAATAATGTCTTTTTTGCAAGACAATGTTGCTACAGCTGACAACGTCTGGGGGAAGTTTTCAGTGTTAAATGAAACTTTAAAAGGCTTCTTTTTCTTTTGAAATGATTCATTTCTTGGGTTCAGTGAAACGTGTTGGGTCACAAAGAATGATCTTATTTTTCTCCTCTTCTCAAAACATAGTTTTATAAAATGAAAATTATAGAAAAAATTTATCTGCTTCTAACAAAAGGGGGCATTTTAAAAAGGACAAGTAGTTTTTACATTAAAAAGAAAGTAGATGTCGTAAATTACTGTATCTGAATATCTTATTTTTGCTCCATATTTAAATTATTAGAGCCAGAAAAAGTAAATGCCAATGCTTGTTTCAAAGAGATATTTATCACATTCTCTAAACTGATGGGAAGAATACACAGACACAATAGGGATTACAACTCTCTTTGATGAAGTCTCCCTGATTTGAACCTGTTTTTTCCTCTTTCATGGAACAAGAGATAATCTCCCTGAAATAAATATTTCCCCCTTTGAAAAAATGATTCAAACAAAAGATGTGGGTAAAATAAGGTACTGAACATGTAGTTAAGGTGAGAAATAATAAATATAAACAGATAAAACACTAAGATTATATCTCTTCACCATATTTTCAAAAGAAAAAAAGGTAATGAGCAGACAACCACTTCTAATTTACAAGCTGAAGTCTTCTTTTGACAGCCCATGGGTCAATTAAATCCTCTTCAAATTAGTTTTGATGTGTTAATGTGTGAGTTCCCCACCTCCCCAAGTTTTCAAGGACCATTACTGGGGTTTTATGTTGGCTTACCACTGAATTGTTTCTAGTGTTTTGTTGCATGTTAATACGAGGTCATTTAAAGGTATGTAAATAAAGAGAAAAATAACTCTAAAGAAGATTATTCCCTACTTTGCTTTATTTTCTCACACTACTCTCTGTCTTTGTCTAGCTAAGAAAAGACAAAATATTTGAATCTTGGCAAGTTTTTCTCTTTGATAGCTGTATGCATAATCTTTACAAATACTTAGATTATCAAAATATAGCAGGTGGCCATATCCCAATTTCCACAACCTGTTCAAAAACACCTAGATTCTTAAAATTGTTAACTTTAACCTGTCACAGATACTTTAATATGGGGTGACTAACAGGTAAAGAAAGAGTATTTTAAATTTATGACTGGGTAATTCTTTTCACATATGATGGAATCCAAAACAAAACCTCAGTTTTATCTGACAGGGAATTACTGTCACGTTTGCCTCCCCAATGCTTCCTGTTGGGGGTGAGTGGTCTATTCTTCAGCATGACAAAGTCCGATTTCTGAATGGCTGGTAGTGTCAAAGGGCCATTAGTATGCTAAGCCTTTTAGTGGCATGGGATAGCTCCATCCTGCTTTCCTCGATTGTTGCAATTGGGCCACGTGACCAACTGATGATTTCAAGACAAGCTTTGGAATCTTGATGTCTTCCAGAAATTAATATTCCTTTTCATAATATAATCTATTGACTCCTCTTGCCCAATTCTTTAATGCCTGAATGAAGGTCCAGTCCTAGTGAAAATCTCAAGCAATGAGAAAAAGAGAAAGCTCAGCAAATGATTTAGCTAGATTCTCTCATGATTAGATTTTAAGTTTAAAAAGACAAGTCTAATCTGTTTGGAAAAACTGTTGATAGCTTTTATCATCTCCACTTTTAAACATTCTACCAATAATGGTGAGAGATTTTGAAAGTGATTTTTCAAAACTTCATTGACTATAAACATGCTTATGGATTTTATTTTGTATAGTCAACACTTTATTACCCAGCACCAATATTTCTTCTGCATTTTTTGAAAATAATCTTTTCATGCTTATCAACGACCAGCACCCATAGATAATACAGTAGAAAAAAAACACAAAACAATTCTTTGAAATGTAAAGAAAGTGGACTAGATGATTTCTGATTCTATACTGACTAGTTACTTGTGTCTTATTCTACATTAGCCTGCAAACCAATAAGGAGGCTTATTGAAGTACCTTATTTAACTCCAAAGAAGATTTGAAAGATGGTACAGCAGATTCATCTTTCAATAGTTCTGAAGGAAGAGCTGAGCAGAGGAGACTGGATAAAAAAACTGGTCAGTTTCTGGGCATTGCAGGAATGAATCTATGTAGTGCATGTTACTTGGTTAGAGGGGTAGTGCGAGAATATCAGCTGTAGCCATATTCAAATGCAGAGAGAAAATACCTACCCAAGTCCAATACACAAGATTTTTTAGATTACTGACCTATGTGTTATCTACAAATTTGCCTTTATTCCTGAAAGGTGAAAAACTGAAAACTACAAATATCTTATCATTCTGTGACCTGGTCCCGGAGACTTTCTGGTCTTTCAGGAAACTTGCTTTTTTCCCCTGGGGTGTGCAGTTACGCCACACATCCTTGCCTCCCTTGCAGTTAGGTGTAATTATTTGACTGTGTTTCAGCTGTAGCGTGTATTTAACTAATAAGTTGTGCTTCAGTGCCAGGCCTGACCCATAAAACTCTACTATATATGATCTTTCATGCCCTTTCTTCAACTGCCAATCTGACTCAGAGAACAGTATCTTTGAAAACTTATGATGAAGAAGGCAGATCCGCAAGATAGAACTAGCCTCCAGTCCAGAAACATTGCTTAGAGGAAAACTCTCCACCAGTCAAGAATACTTTTATTGGAGTTTCCTGGTGGCCTAGGAGGTTAAGCACCTGGAGTTGTCACTACAGTGGCTTGGGTCATGACTGTGGCTTGGGTCCAATCCCTGGCCTGGGAAATTCTGCATGCTGCAGGTGAGACCAAAAAAAATTTTTTTAATTGAACTTTATGTAAGTGAGAAATAAACTTTTACTATTTTTAAAGCCATTGCACATTGCATGTTAGAAATGGACTAGGAGTTCCCATCATGGCGCAGTGGTTAATGAATCCGACTAGGAACCATGGGGTTGCGGGTTCGGTCCCTGCCCTTGCTCAGTGGGTTAACGATCCGGTGTTGCCGTGAGCTGTGGTGTAGGTCGCAGACGCGGCTCGGATCCCATGTTGCTGTGGCTCTGGCGTAGGCCAGTGGCTACAGCTCCGATTTGACCCCTAGCCTGGGAACCTCCATATGCCGAGGAAGCGGCCCAAAGAAATGGCAAAAAGACAAAAAAAAAAAAAGAAAAAAAGAAATGGACTATAGCTGAAAATAACAACTTTACATTTGTGACATTGGGTTAGGGGCGGAGCATCAAGCAGTGAAGAAACCAATATTTGAGGCTAGAAAGAGAAAGAATCATAACACCTAGAAACAAAGCGTATGATAAAATGATCTCCAGTGATAGCTTAAAGGAAGGCGGTATAACCCTGAACCTGCAGCACTAGTGGAAGTGACTAGAAAAAGTAAGGTTAACTGCTTTCAGCAAGCTATCACAAGAAACCAAGGTCCTTGGAAGAGAATCACAGTTTCCAGAGATGAAAGGGCATAAAAAGAGTCCAGAAATTTAGTTCCTCAAAGGATTGGAAAAGTCAACTCCTTCTAAACCCTGTGGAATAGGAACAAAGACTGGAAAAAAAAAAAGTTTTGAGCAAAAAAGTTTTCAGCAATTGTGTGTTGTAGTTTGCCCAGGATAGTCATGGTTTATAACTTTTGTTTCTGCCTAAATATTAATATATTAATATGACTCAGTCTAGCAAAAGTCAGATTAGATGTAGTCTTCCTAACCAAAGTCCAGGTGCCTTGAAGGTAGCTGGTTAGTTAAGAGAAAAAACAGAATGCGTTGATTAGGCAGTGACCTATTGCTAAGTAACAGTCCCAAATTTAGTAGATTAAAACACAACCATTTATCTACTCATGATTGTGCAATTGTGAAAGAGCTCAGAAGATTGTCTTATCTCTGCTCCACAAGGAATCAGCTTGAATCACTCAGTAGCTGCATTTAACAGCAACACTATTTATTCTAAGAGCCAAGGAGGCAAAAAATGAGGCGTGAGTTATGTCTAAGAAAGACCTTTAGGTGCAGTTACTGACACAGCTGACTGAAAAGCACACCAATCAGAAATCTACTATGATTTTTGAAGGACTTGAACTATCAAACACAATTAAAAGCCCAAACTTGCACATTGGGAACAAGCAGTAAAACCTGAGCCGTTCCCTGGAAAGGCACACTTCAGATGTATCTTGGAGAATGTTAGATAAGGAAGTGACCCTCAGAGGGCAGGGTCTAGAGAGAACAATGGACGAGGGGCTTCCTACCAGAGAAAAGATTTAGGGTGATTAAGGTAAGGTCTTTCATAATGCCTGCTCAACAAAATTTCAAAGTTGTGAAGAGTATTGATGGCTGTGTATCTCTAATTCTTTTTTTTTTTTGTCTTTTTGCCATTTCTTGGGCCGCTCCCACACTCCCACGTCATATGGAGGTTCCCAGGCTAGGGGTCTAATCGGAGCTGTAGCCACCAGCCTATGCCAGAGCCACAGCAACGCAGGATATGAGTCGCATCTGCAACCTACACCACAGCTCACGGCAACACCGGATCATTAACCCACTGAGCAAGGCCAGGGATCGAACATGCAACCTCATGGTTCCTAGTCGGATTCGTTAACCACTGCGCCACGATGGGAACTCCTAATTCTTTCTCTTCCTGAACAGGTGTGCTTATTGCAATTATCTGTCCTTTTCTATCCTGATAATTTGACCATATAGATATATGTGTGTGTGTGCGGCATAAGAAAATTCCCAGGCTAGGGGTGAAATCAGAACTGCTTCTGCCAGCCTACATCACAGCCACAGCAATGCTGGATCAGAGCCATGTCTGCCACCTACAGAGACAATGCTGGATCCTTAACCTGCTGCACCACAGCGGGAATTCCTTTAGTGGACCCTTAACCCACTGATCGAGGCCAGGGATCGAACCCACGTCCTCATGGATATCGGTTGATCCATTTCCAATGAGCCATGAGGGAAACCTCAAACCTGACTGAATTTTTGTCTTTTTTTTTTCTTTTCTTTTTTTTTTTTTTTTGACCACGAGTGTAGCATGTGGAAGTTCCCAGGCCAGGAATGGAACTGGCGCCACAGCAGTGACACAAGCCACTGCTGTGACAACACCGGATCCTTACCCTGCTGTGCCACAAGGGAATGCCCATGACTGAATCTTTTTTTTTTTTTTTTGTCTTTTTGCTATTTCTTGGGCCGCTCCCTCGGCATATGGAGGTTCCCAGGCTAGGGGTCGAATTGGAGCTGTAGCTGCCAGCCTATTCCAGAGCCACAGCAACTCAGGATCCGAGCCGCGTCTGCAACCTACACCACAGCTCACGGCAACGCCGGATAATTAACCCACTGAGCAAGGGCAGGGACCGAACCCGCAACCTCATGGTTCCTAGTCGGATTTGTTAACCACTGCGCCATGACGGGAACTCCTGAATCATTTTTTAATGGTGGAATCTTAGTGTGAACCCCATAAACTTCTGAGTTTATTACTAAGTAAAATATATGATGTGATGTCCAAGATTCGATTTACAATACTCCAGAAAAAGAATGAATAGGACATATATGTATAGCTTTTAATTTTTTTAAATATGAGAATGGTATAATAAATTCCCATGGACTCATTAGCCATCTTTAACAATTATCAACATTTTGCCACTCTTGGTTCTATGTGTACACGAGTACACCCACACATACTTTGTAAAAGCACTGTATCTCTTATATGGATAAAAATTTAGATTCTGGAACATGATAGACTAGGCTTCATATCTTGTTTCTGTCACTTTCTAGCAGGATCTAGGTTGTGCAGTTCACTTTGTCCTCCATTAAGTACAATATTTTCACATGCAACACAAAGCATTAGTACCTCATAGGGCTGATTAAAGACTAAATGAAACACATAAAACACTTAGCACGTTTTCCAGCACATAGTAGGTATGTTAGATTACTTTTTAGTTTTTACTAAAAACTTGAAAGGTTTAGTTTTTAGTGCCATAGAGAAATTTATACAAGGTACAGTGGTGGCACAAAAATTGATGGATACCTTTTGCAGGGGGTGGGGTAGTGGGGGGAAGAAGGGACATCAAATGAAAAAAGTGTTAAACTGGGTCTTGAAGGTAGCATTAGACTTTTCTAAAAGGTTAAGATAGTGTAAATGGTATCCAAAAGAGCAAAGTCTCAGTGTTTTGAAAACATACAAAGATACAGTGAATGTTTGTAATTTTTTGGCTACCCAGCATATAAATCTTCTTTTTATGTTGGGAAATTACCACCTTCTGAATACTGATGAGAAGTTGAGACTGCCTTTCACCAAGAAATCCGAGTTTCCTTGTGACACGGTGAGTTAATGATCCAGTGTTGTCACAGAAGCAGCTCAGGTTGCTGCTGTGGCATGGGTTCAAGCCTGGCCCAGGAACTTCCACATGCCATGGATACAGTGAAAAAAACAAACAAACAACAAAAAAAACCTGGGAGTTCCCATCGTGGCGCAGTGGTTAACGAATCCGACTGGGAACCATGAGGTTGCGGGTTCGGTCCCTGCCCTTGCTCAGTGGGTTAACGATCCGGCATTGCAGTGAGCTGTGGTGTAGGTTGCAGATCCGGCTTGGATCGCGCGTTGCTGTGGCTCTGGCGTAGGCCGGCGGCTACAGCTCCGATTCGACCCCTAGCCTGGGAACCTCCATATGCCGAGGGAGCGGCCCAAAGAAATAGCAAAAAAAAAAAGAAAAAAAGAAAAAAAGAAATGCTTTAAAAAAAAATTAAAAAAAAATCTGAAAATAACACATACCCTTTCCCAACCTCCTGTGCAGCTAGGATATAAGCATGTGACTCAGACTCAGACACTCAGACACATTTGCCCTGGATTCTGGATAGGAAGGGCTCAGGGCAGTGGAGAATCCATTGTGAGACAGGTGGCAGTAGAAATGGCAGTGATACCTAGGTTTTCACGGATAGCAGTGGCCATGGTTCCAACAGTGGGATCTAGTCTCCGGTGATACACAGGCAGCTGTTCATCTGTATTTAACATGCCCATACTGGAGTCTTCACTGGGCTAGTTTCTGTGGCTGCTTTGGCTTTGGTCCTGATTTCTTCCTACCTTCCTGTGCTAGCACCGCTTTTTCAAATGGCTGCACCTGTGACATATAGAAGTTGATTGAATCCGAGCCATAGCTGCTGACCTATGCCACAGCCATGGCAACGCCCTCATCTTTAACCCACTGCACTGATTCAACTCATGCCTCAGCAGCAATCGGAGCCCCTCCGGTAGGATTCTTAACCCACTGTGCCACAGAAGGAACTCTACTAATGCCTCTTTTAATTTGAGCTCAGTTCCTCAAACTTCCTGTGATTCTATGTGCTATTCAATACTTTTTCAACAATTTGCTTTTCTAAAGTCACAATATGTTTTGGTTGCTTACAACTAGAGATCAATAGACAAAAGGTAGAGCAGGGTAAGGGGGATGAGTAGTATGTGGTGGATGTGGGGCTTGGGGTTTTACAGTTTTAGATTGGGTGATATGCTGAACTTCCCAGCTGCTCTTAGATTCCTTCCTGCTCTGCCATTTCATAAGGAAAAACATCTCCCAGGTTCTCCCGACTTCTGGGTGGGTTCAGTTAATGGGAGGCATTGGCAGACTGGAGAGCAAGTTGGGTATTTATCTACCTCCCCTCTCCCACTTGGGCAGTGATCTCTGGCATTTTCCCCATCATTCTGTTCCAGCTCCTGTTGGATCATCTCTCTTTCTCCCTGGTCTCAGCTCCTGCTAGCCTCTGTGCTATGCTTTCAGAGCCCATGGATCACCCCAGCTTTGGAACTCTGACCACACCACTTACTCCCTGTGGTGCTTAGCCTTAGGGTTGACAGGAGCTCCTGCTGATTCTGATATCTGAGTTGCCTCATGATCTCCCTTGTTTGGCTCCTCAGCAATTCTATCACCTGTGTAAACAATTCCCTGAATTAAATTTCCTCTGTTTGAAATAGAGGTTTCTGTTTTCCTGGCAGGACATTGATTGATATGTATGTCAAGGAAAGCTTTCTTGAAAGGTGACATTTGATCAAAGACTTAAGAGAGGAGGGAGTAAGTCATGTTGATATGTGGGGGGAAGTGTGTCCCAGGCAGAAGGAACAATCAACGGCAAAGGCCCTATGGTGTGAAAACAGCAGAGTGAAAGGGAGAATAATAGCAGATGAGGTTAAGAGAGGCAATGGAGCCAGATCATCTTCGATGGAAGGTTTTGATCAAGGGGGTGACATGAATTACCTTAGATTTTTAAAAGAGCCATTGTGGCAGCTGTGTTGAGAATATACTGTAAGGGGCAATGACAAAAGAAGGAGATCATGCTTGAAGCCTAGCAACATTCTAGGCAAGAGATGATGATAGTGTGAAACTGTGAGCTATCAAGAGAGGCAGTGAGAAGTGGGCAGAGTATGGTTATATTTTGAAAGTAGAGTCAAAGAAATTTATTGGAATGAGAAAGAGAGGAGTGAGGGAAGACTCCAATAATGCTGTCAGTATCCAATAATGTTATCAATGTTTAACTAGGGTTATACAAGAAGTCTTCAGGCAGGGCTGTGAGAAGTTACCTGCATGTTCTTCTCTAATAGCTACACAAATTTAATTTTTTTTCCCAAGTTCTTCTCAACCTCTTCCAGTGTCGATGCTTGAAGATTATTAATGCTGTTTCTGGTAACTGTCTCTAGGTCTCTGATTGTTGTTGAATCTCCTGTAGAGGGACTTTGCGCTCACCCTGAAGTAAGGAATCATTTTTCAGAAATATTCCAAGATGTTTCAGAACTGGTGTCCCAAAAGGGTGAGAAGGTAGTTAAGGCTAACTCCAAAGATTATTCTTATTATTATTATTTGTCTTTTTAGGGCCACATCCATGGCATATGGAGGTTCTCAGGCTAGGGTTCAAATCGGAGCTACAGCTGCTGGTCTACACAACCACAGCAATGCGGGGTCTGAGACCTACATTACAGCTCATGGCAACACTGAATCCTTAACCCACTGAGGGATGCCAGAGATTAAATGTGGGTCCTCATGGATGCTAGTCAGATTTGTTTCCACTAAGCCATTATGGGAACTCCAACTCCCAAAAAGTTAGCTTGAACAACTGAAAAGATAAAGTTGCCATTAGTTAAGATGGGGAAGGCTGTCATTAAGTAGATTTGGGGGAGATCAAGAATTCAGTTTTGAACTAAATATAGAACTACCATATGACAGGGCAATCCCAATCCTGGGCATATATCCAGACAAAACTTTTCTTGAAAAAGGTACATGCACCTGTATGTTCATTGCAGTGCTATTCACAATAGCTAAGACATGGAAATAACCATATGTCCTTCGGCAGATGAATGGATTAAGATGTAGTATATATACATAATGAAATACTACTCAGCCATGAAAAAGAACAAACTTATGCCATTTGCAGCAACATGAGTGGAACTAGAGACTCTCATATAAAGTGAAGTCAGTCAGAAAGAGAAAGACAAATAGCATATGATATCACTTATATCTGGAATCTAATATATGGTACAAATGAACCCTTCCATGGAAAAGAAACTCATGGACTTGGAGAACAAACTTGTGGTTGCCAAGGCAGGGGGGAGTGGGATGGACTGGGAGTCTAGGGTTAATAGATGCAAACTATTGCATTTGATGGATAAGCAATGAGATCCTTCTGTATAGCATAGGGAACTCTATCTAATCACTTGTGATGGAACATGAAGGAGAATAATGTGAGAAAAAGAAGATAGATATTTAGATAGATAGATGTATGACTGGGTCACCTTGATGTACAGTAGAAATTGACAGAATCTGTAAATCAACTATAATGTAAAAAATAAAAACCATTAAAAAATAATTCAGTTTTGGACATTTTAAGTTGGTGATATGTATTAAATACTCAAGTGAGAAAATCAAATAAACAAGTAGAAATACTAATCTTTAATTCATGTTAAAAGACTAAGCTGGAGATAATAGTTTGGGACTACTGGTAAATAGGTGACACTTAAAAGCCATGGGACTGGAGTTCCTGTCATGGCTCAGTAGTAATGAATCCAACAGGGAGCCATGAGGATAGAGGTTCAATCCCTGGCCTTGCTCAGTGGTTAAGCATCTGGTGTTGCCATGAGCTGTGGTGTAGTTTGCAGATACAGCAAGGATCCAGTGTTGCTGTGGCTGTGGTGTAGGCTGGCAGTTGCAGCTCCGATTGGACCCATAGCCTGGGAAACTCCATATGCCATGGGTGTGACCCTGAAAAAAAATAAAGAATATATTAGTATAGAACATAGTAAAGTTTAATATGATTGGCCAGTATGACCCTCAAGGGTCAACTTGAGGTTGGTGGTAAAATTAGACAAATCAGTGAAAATTTGGTACTTTCCCACAGCTTTTTGCAGCTGTACACGTGCAGGTGCAGGATAGCAAGAGGAATGGATTTAACATAGGGAGTTTTGCTGGGTACAAGCAAGAGATACGGGCATGGGAGTTGTGAGTGTAAGCCAGAAAATGATCATAAAAATTGGCCTTGAAATTTAATCTGGATAAGGGAGGAGAGCCATCAACAACAGAGTGAAGAACAGGGAAGCGATGGTTGGATCAATGGATCAGCGGTTCTGTGGAATCTAAGGATGGTTGGAGTATCCAGGCTCTATCCACCTCATTATTTGTTCATCACAGGGCTCTTGTCTTCATAGTCTGAGTCTTCAAATTTGTATCTAGGTGTCAGGATAATAGAAGAAATAAAGAAAAAGTGGGGGCAGGGCAAGGAGGTGCAACTACTATCTATGTTTAAAGGAAGTTTCCTAGAAGTTGTCACATGATATTTATTTATCACATTTCTTTGATCAGAACTTGTTAAGTGGTTATTCCTAGCAATAATGAGTCTGAAAAATAAAGTTTTTATTCCAGACCCAATAAATAATGGCTTCTATTACTCAGGACAAAGAGTAGGACATACATTGGGTTAGGCAATTACTATATTTCTATGCTATTATATATCCTAATCTTCTGCAATTAGGATATATAATACAGTTGGTATTGTGTCACGGTTTAATTGCTGTATTTGGGGGAGGGGGTTTAATAGTACAGAAAATAATGATGCATTTTACAGTTGATGACATCTTATATTGGAGGAAAAATGGTAGTATTTTGCCAAGACAGAGTACTGAGAGTATTGGATGGTGGGACAGATTTCCCCTGGGTAAGAGATAGGGAAGGAATATAATTAGTTTGGTTTTTTGCACATTCATTTTGATAATGACCTATAAGCAGTTGAAAATTTAGGATTGGCACTCCAGATTGTGATGGGACAGGTGATCAAATTTATATGGGAAAATTCCTTAAGTTTTTAGGAATTTTAATTGTTTGTATCCTTTGATTTCCAAAAATAATTTCAAGTAGTATTTCTTTGCTATAAGTAGAAATTTCATTTGCTGCCAAAGCCTCAGCAACCCTACCAGATGTCATAATAATTTTATATGATAAAGTGTTATTTCAAGGTTTTCAATTAAATTAACAATGAGAAATAAGATGTGATTTAAAATAGCCAATAAATGATAGTGGATTTTTTTTCATGTCTATAGTGATTGCATGTGAAACTTCAGATAGAAATGTCTGGTTTTAATTTGTTTTCTTCTGGATGCTTTATTGAAGACCCATGTGCAATGGGAAGAAATTAAAACCAGACAAAGGCAGATCCACTGTAAATTTCACATGCCATCAGAAAGATGAAACTAAATGTTTCTTTTGGCCACCATGCTTGAAATTCAAGCAAAAAGTAAAATCAATTCACATTTTAATACTCTTATTTGAAATAATAAAATGGTATTTGGCCCTAGACATCATTAAGCCCAGTAGTAGAACTTATAGTTTGGGTGAATTTGTTTAAAAAAAAAAAAAAAAAAAGCACACTGCACATTAATTGTGTCCCATTTTCAGGTCTACATCCTTTCTTTTTCTGTTTCTTTTGGGTTTGTATTGGCCATGCCCCACATGCCCCATGTGGACGTTTCTGGACTAAGGGTTGAACTGATGCCATAGCAGCAACCTGAGCCTCTGCAGTGGCAATGCCAGATCCTTAACCCATTGTGCCACAAGGGAACTCCTGACTTTTGTTTCAATAGCTTTGACTGCTATGTGGAAGCAATTAGAAGCCTATTACAAGAATACATGGAAGTGGAGTTTCTGTGGTGGCGCAGTGGTTAACGAATCTGACTAGGAACCATGAAGTTACGGGTTCGATCCCTGGCCTTGCTCAGTGGGTTAAGGATCCAGTGTTGCCGTGAGCTGTGGTGTAGGTTCCAGACGCGGCTCAGATCCTGCATTGCTGTGGCTCTAGCACAGGCCAGTGGCTACAGCTCTGATTTGACCCCTAGTCTGGGAACCTCCATATGCCTCGGGAATGCCCCTAGAAAAGGCAAAAAAAAAAAATGAAAGAGGTGATGGTGGCCTGGATTAGAGTAGGAATTGTAGAGGCAGGGAAAATAGTCAAATTCTGGATACATTTTAAAGATTGAATGAAAGGTAAAAGAAAGAGAAGAATTAAGAATAAATTCAAGATTATCATATGATCCGGCAATTCCACCTCTGGGCATGTATCTGAAAGAAATGAAATAACTATCTTTTGAGACGTAACTGCACTCTCATGTTTGTTGCAGAATTTATAAAGGCTATGATATACATGCACACACAAATGGAATATTATTTGGCTATAAACAGATGGAAAAAATTCAATTTATTGCCATTCATGACAACATGGATGAATATTGAGGGCATTAGGCAAAGTGAAAAAATCAGACAAAGTAAGATAGATGACGTCACTTATATGTAGAATCTAAAAAATTGAACTCAGAAACAGAGTATATAGGTGGGTACTTGGAGCAAGGTGGGGATAGTGAGAGTGGGGTGGTGTTGTGGGGTGGGAATGGATGAAGGTAGTCAAAGGGTACAAACTAAACTTCTAAACATAAGATGTTTAAGTTTTGGGGATGTAATGTATAGCATGGTGACCATTATTAAGAATATTATATTATATACTTAAAAGACAGTAAAGATTTTTTTTTTCTAAGAGAGTAACTTAAAAATTCTCAGCATGCACACATACACACACAAAGGTAACTATATGAGGTGATGGATGTATGCACTATTGTGGTAACTTTTGCATTATATGTGTATATCAAATCATTACAATGTTCACTTTGAACTTACATGATGCTATATGTCAATTATATCTTCATAAAGTTGGAGGAAAAAAGTGACTCCAAAGATATTATGAATATCCAACTCTGGAATATTGATAGCATGGAGTCAGTTTTTAGGAGAATCTATTAAAGTCTTCCAAAATTAGTGTTTTCCCCAGAATATCATTTGGGAAATTAAGTAAAAGACATTAGGTGAATTAAAAGCTATGCCAGGAGTTCCATGGCTCAGCAGAAACGAATCCGACTAGGAACCATGAGGTTGCGGATTTGATCTCTGGCCTTGCTCAGTGGGTTAAGGATCTGGCATTACCGTGAGCTGTGGTGTAGGACATAGATGTGGCTCAGATCCCGTGTGCTGTGGCTGTGGCTGTGGCATTGGCTGGTAGCTTCAGCTCCGATTTGACCCTTAGCCTGGGAACCTCAGTATGCAGCTGGTGAGGTCCTAAAGAGACAAAAGACTAAATAAATAAATAAATAAATAAATAAATAAATAAATAAATAAATAAAAGCTATGCCAAACTACCAAAGAGTCAGATAAGGCTAGTAAAACAAGTGTTTTAGAATGCTTTTTTGTTTAGTAATGATGAGCAACTCAGGAGGAGAATTCTGGTCACCATGCATAAAATACAAGCAAAATTAAAGTCAATTCAATTCATATTTTAATACGCCTATTGAATAAATAAAAGGGATTTGGACCTAGACATTCTATTAAGCTTAGTGGTAGAATCTATAGTTTAGGAGAAATTGTTAAAAAAAAAAAAAAAAAAGAGCACACAGCGAGTTTTTCTATTCCATTCTTAGGCTTATATCCTGTATGCGATTTTACGAAGGACCTCAGGTATGCGTGAATGAGAGAATACAGCAAAAATTCAGGAGAACCAGAGACTCCATAGGAGTGTATTTTTGTCAATGCTCATTTTGGATCATGGGCAGTTTAGATAGGCAAAAAACAAAAAAAACAGAGTGGAGGTTTTGCTGGGAAATGCAAATTCATAGAAGGAAGGGACCAGAGTAAGTGGTAGGTGGGGAGATTGGGTTTGGTCAATATGACTAGAAGCAGGGCTATAGTAAGCTGCTCTTATGAACATTGGAGAAATCTCAGGTACTCTTTAAAAAAGAAAAAATATTTATAAAAAGTTAATCCAAAATCATAGCCACACTTGGTCTTAAAATTTCCTCTAAAATAGAGAACCTAGAAATAGCCACACACAAGTACGACCAACTGATTTTTTGACAAAGGTGCAAAAGTGATTCAATGAAAGAAAAGTCTTCTCAACATATAGTGTTGGAGTAATTGGATATCCACAAGTAAAAAACAACTTTGACCTACACATATGCCTTATTAATTAAAAACTTAATTCAAAAACTCAGAGTAGTTCATAGACTTAATTACAAAAGGTAAAGCTAAAAAACCTTTAGAAGAAAATATAGGAGAAAATCTTTAGGACTTAGGGTTGGTGAGATATACTTAGACCAGACTCTAAAAGCTCAATCCATACAAAAAAAACCAAGAAACAATATGTTGGTGTGGCCAACTTTATGTACTGTTGGTGGGAATGAAAACTAGAAAGCCATGATGGGAAGATCCCTTGTGGTGCTGCAGGTTAAGGTCTGGCATTGCCACTACTGCAGCACAAGTTCAATCCTTGGCTCATGCCGTGGGTGCAGCTGGGAAAAAAAAAAAAAAAAAAAAGCCACGAAAGAAAACAGTATGGAGGTTCCTCAAGAAACTGAAAAATAGAAGTACCATTACAATCCAGCAATTCAACTTCTGGGTATTTATCCAAAGAAAACCAAAATACTAATTTTTTTTGGTCTTTTTTTTTAAGGCCGCACCTGCGGCATATGGAGTTTCCCATGCTAGGGGTCCAATTGGTGCTATAGCCGCTGGCCTAGGCCACAGCAATGCCAAGTCTGAGCCACATCTTCGACCTATACCACAGCTCATGAAAACGCTGGATCCTTAATCCACTGAGCGAGGCCAGGGATCGATCCCTGAGTCCTCATGGTAACTAGTCAGATTCATTTCCATTGAGCCAGGATGGGAACTCCCCAAAATGTTAATGAACTCCTATGTTCACTGCAGCAAGATTTACAATAGGCAATACATGAAAGCAACCTAAGTGTCCATCCATAGACGGATGGATAAAACAGATGTGGTGGGCTTATACAATGGAATACTACTCAGCAATAAATAATAATGAAATCTTGCCATTTGCAACAACATGGCTGGACTTGGATGGTATTGTGCTAAGTGAGATAAGATATAGAAAAACAAATACTGTATGATTTCACCTACATATGGAATCTAAAGCACAAAATAATCGGACAAACGAAACAAAACAGAAATAGACTCGAAGAGAGAACAGACTGGTAGTTGCTAGAGTGGAAGGGATGGGGGAATAGATGGGGGAATAGGTGAAGGGGGTTAAGAGGTACAAACTTCCAGCTATAAGGTAAATAGGTCACAAAGATATAATGTATACATAGGGAATATAGTCAATAATATTCTAATACTTTGCATTACTGTGATAATCATTTCATAATGTACAAAAATAACAAATTACTATGTTATACACCCAAAACTAATGTTACATGTTAATTATAGTGCAACAAAAATAAATAAAACATGGAAGCAAAAGAGAGCATAATCCGTAAGTTTAAAAATGATTAAACTGGACTTCACTAAAATTAAGAACATTTACTGACCAACACACTTTGTTAAGAGGAATGATAAGGTCAGCTACAGAGAGGAGAAAATATTTGGTGAAAGACTCATATGTGGAGTATATAAAGACCTCTCAAAATATGACAGTAAAAAGCAAAATAATACAATTAGAAAATAGGCAAAAGACATTTAACTGAATAGAATATTCATAATGGCAAATAAGCACATGAAATGATATTCAACACAATTAGCCATTAGAGAAATACAAATTAAGACCATGATGAGGAGTTCCTGCTGTGGCACATTCGGTTAAGTACCTGGCATTTCCGCAGCTGTGGAGTAGGTGGTGGCTGTGGCTCAGATTTAATCCCTGGCCTGGGAACTTACATATCCTGTAGGTTTGGCCAAAAATAAATAAATAAAAAAGACCATGATGAAATATCACTACGTACCTATTATTTATGTTAGCTGAACTGAAATTAAAAATAGTGACAATACCAAATGCTGGTGGAGATATGAAGACACTGAATTGTATCCATTTCTGGTGGGAATGTAAAATGGTGCAGCTTTTCTGGAAAACAGTTTAGCAGTTTTCCTGAAAAACTGAACACACATTGTACTTTTGCGCATTTATCACAGAGAAATGAAAATTCATTTCCACACAAAGACCTGTACATGACTGTTCACAGCAGTTTCATTTGTAATAACCTCAAATAGGAAATAAGCATCATGTTCTGCAATAGCTGAATGGTTCATCAAACCATGGTACATCCAGATACATGTCCTATTAGTTGTTTTTTTTTTTTTCTGGAGAATATGGACTAATACACTATGGAATACTGGCCAAAAATAAAAGGGAATGGACTTCCCATGTGGCTCACAGCATAACTACTCGGTGTTGATTTTACAGTGGAGGTGGCTCGACCCCTAGCCTGGGAACTTCCATATGCCGCAGGTGTGGCCCCTTGTTTACAAAAAAAAAAATAATAATAATAAAATAAAATAAAATAAAAAAATTAAAAGAAATGAACTACTGTTAAAGGCAATAACTTGGATGGATCTCAAGGGCATTATGCTGAGTGAAAGAAGCCAATCTCAAAAAGTCATATATTTTTTGTCTGAGTCCATTTACATAACATTCTTGAAACACAAAATTATAAAAATGGAAACAGTAGTGATGGCTGGGGTTGGTTGGGAGGTGGGTACTTCAAAAGAGTAGCATCAGGGAAAAATCTCTGTGGTGATGTAATAGCTCTGTATAATTGATTGGGTGGTTTCATGAATTGACACATGTGATAGAAAGACGTAGGACCATACAAACAGTTTATATCAACATCAGTTTCCTGGCTTAGTTACCGTACACCAGTTACATAAGATGTGATCAATGCAGGGAACTGGGTGAAGAGTACACACTAGCTCTCTGTACTGTTTTTTGCAACTTCCTATGAAATCTATTTCAAAATAAAATATTAAAAGAAAATTCCTTCTAAGCCCTTTCATCCCTCATTTTTCTGTGCATTTCCTCTTTCCCTGGACATGGCTTTGCTTTCTTTCTCTTTGGTCTTAGATGCTATGGTGCTTAATTTCTTTCTTTCCCCTTTTTCCTTATGTA
Source organism: Phacochoerus africanus (assembly GCF_016906955.1). Lineage (NCBI taxonomy): Eukaryota > Metazoa > Chordata > Mammalia > Artiodactyla > Suidae > Phacochoerus > Phacochoerus africanus. The sequence continues at coordinate 47,146,879 of NC_062544.1, read as the reverse complement.
TTGAGTTTTTTTTTTTTTTAATTGGCCATAATGCAGAACCAAGTCATTCCCCATCCTCCTGTTAATCCTATTCTTTCAATAAAGGTTATGTTTTCATTTGCTTAATTTTAACAGTACCAATGTTCTAGTTCTTAAAAAAAGCCTCAGAGTTCTCCTTGTGGCTCAGCAGGTTAAGGACCCAAAATTGTCTCTGTGTGGCTGCAGGTTCTATCCCTGACTTTGCTTAGTGGGTTAAGGATCTGAGGTTGTGGAGGCTTGGCATAGGCCTCAGCTGCAGTTCTGATTCCACCTCTATCCTGGGAACTTCCATAGGCCGCAGGTGCAGTGTGAAAAGAAAAAAAAGTCTCAACTCCCACAAACTCACCTGCTTTTTGTTTTACAATCCACAGTTAATCATTGTTCTTAACAGTAGCTCACAATACAAACATGTTTCCACCACTAACCTCAGAAGATAATTTTTTTTTAATGTATGGTGTCTGTGGATTTTGATCATACATTTAGGATTTACTGGGAAATGAGTGATAATATTTCCATGTTTTTTTTTATATATATATACTGACACGTCAAAAAAAAAAAAATTCTTTGCCAGGTCGTGTGCCAGATTTTTCATTTGGAAAATATGATCATTACAACTATCAACTACTGAGCATCAAACTGAATACAGCCCTTTCCTGGGGGCTTGCAAACTTAACCTGGCAACACTTTGGAAAAGTACTATTTTAGGTTCTCAAGAACCCAGTAAACCCTCTGGCTCTTCCAGAAGGCTCGGCCCTAAATATTCTGAGTCCTTTGAAAAAATTATGAGTTGCAGGTGTTTAAATTTTCAAGCGTATTCTTTTGGTCTCTAAATTATCCAGTACATAACCAGCCCTAACAACAAGGATTTTACTTTATAGAGGTGATATTTACACTTAATGCACTTCTTCATTTTTCTTCCTCCCATTTGCCTTCTAATCGCTTTTAACCAGATCTTTCACCTCTTTTCCAAACTCCAGTATTTAGCGAAACACCAAGCAGGAATAAAATAAACCCCAAAAAACCCACTTGGTTGCATTACGGTTTCACCGACTTGAAAACGAAGGAAGTTTGTCCCTTGCGGTGATCCGTCCTGGTGTTTGCCTGCAGCAAGATGGCGGCGGTGTCAATGTCAGTGGCGCTGAAGCAAGCGTTGTGGGGGAGAAGGGCAGCGGCTGTAGGTGCCGTTTCTGTTTCCAAGGTTCCGACCAGGTAACAGGATTGTGAAACTTCTTCCAGCTTCTCGGGTCTCTCCAGTTTTGCGGAGGTCTCTGCTGGCTGGGTCCTGGAGAAGGCCTCGGGAAAACGTCCTCTGCTGACCCTTTCTCTGGTAGAGCGCGTTTGGATTTGGGACAAGCTTCGATCAAGGGGCGCTTGACATGGCGAGTGAGGGTGTAACTGCGGAGAGTAGGGGGAGGAGGACCTCTGCTTTCTGGGAAACTTTTGGATTGCTGCTGTGGGGATGGAGTTGTCTCCGGAGCTGCAAGCTGAGCCCTAGCCACCAGAGAAGGGGCGGAGTCTCACTCATTTTTTTCCCACTTTCCTCACGCCTCCATTTTTCACCTGTTTGCCCATCACTTCAGTTTTTTCGGGAGGGTTAAATCACCCTCCCTTACACGCCTTTAAGTGGTATTGATTAGGTGTCTGAACTAAAGATTGCTTTATTTATCAGGCTACTTGGGAAGAAAACTTGGTTGGAATTCAATGTTAGTAAAACTATCGCTGCTATTATTGGAAGGTAATTTTTAAAAGGCTGAGAGGTTTCCCATTCAGAATTTTTAAAGGCCCCATCGTAATTCAGAGATTGTTGCTCATTTATTTGCCTTGAAGCATTTTGAAGGTGATTTCTTTTTCAACTGCATTACTTAATCCTTTATTTCCTTATTTTCCTAACTTTTCTGCCTTTATTATAGTACCTACACAGCAGCGTGCGCGCCCTTGCGCGCACGTACACAAACATATTCTAGCATTTTTATTTGCGAAGAATTATTTTTTCATTGCTGCTTTTACAGCTTAAAAGTATAAATATAAACCAAGGTTTATAGTGCACCTTTTCCGCATATGTGCTTAGAACAGCGATGGACTGCGTGGACAGCTGTGAAGGGAGGGATGGGAGTGGTTAAATGTTGCAAAGAGGGTCCAGTGAAATGCTAGTTAGTTTAGTGTTATGGTAAGTTTTATTAGGGGTTTTTTTTTTTTTTTGGTCTTTTTTTTTGCTATTTCTTGGGCCGCTCCCGCGGCATATGGAGATTCCCAGGCTAGGGGTCCAATCGGAGCTGTAGCCACCAGCCTAGCCAGAGCCACAGCAACTCGGGATCCGAGCCGCGTCTGCAAACTACACCACAGCTCAGGGCAACGCCGGATCGTTAACCCACTGAGCAAGGGCAGGGACCGAACCCGCAACCTCATGGTTCCTAGTCGGATTCGTTAACCACTCCGCCACGACGGGAACTCCTTTATTAGGGTTTTAAATAGTGGAAGATGGGTGGGAAAAATGATGTCCTGGGTGGGATCAGTGGTTTACGAATAAAGTCTTGAAGGCAGTAATAGAGATATACACACTATAGGGTCATTGAAAAGAATGCTAAGATTGGGGAAAGGTAAATGAAGGTATTTCTGTAAGGTGAGTTACTCTACTGATTGACGTAGGTCTAGAATAGATGTGACCCAGGTTAGTTCTTGTTCTAGATTCTGTAGTGATTAATTTTGCATTTCCAAGTAACAACAGATTCACAGTAACCCTAGAACTGAGAACACATTTGAAGGGTCCACTGGTGCATGACTATTTAAAACATGACTGTGTAAGTCACAGCTGTTTTGTTAGCAATTAATAGTGGCTGAAATTAAGATACTAGATTTTGGAAACTTTGGTGGTAATTAGTTCTACTTATCCACATTTAAAGAGTTTGCTTGCAAATGTGTTAGAAGAGATTTGAAAATAAAATTTTAACTTATTCACACTTTTAAAAACTTAAAAGCCAAGGAAAACAAATTGTAAACACAAATCAAATGACACATTTATTTGCTTTGTATACCACTTTTTTACCCAAAGAACTTATGTTCATTTCACTTTGAGGGAAATTTATGGCACTTCTCTTTTACATATTGCTTGCTTTTTATCCTTAAGCACTCTCTTTATTATTATTTTTGGGATTGCACCTGAGGCATATGGAAGTTCCTGCGCTGGGGATCAAATCTGAGCTGCAGCTGCGGTCTCCATCACAGCTGTGATAATGCCAGATCCTTAACCCACTGCACCACAGTGGGAACTCCTTTAAACACTCTCTTCAAATTATGATTTGAGAGTAATGAGGATCTGAAAAGGTAGAGCTTGGATAGAGAACCAATTAGTGAGGAAATCTACGTCGAAAATTCATTTTATTGTATTGTTTAGAAAATATTTGCAAATGATGTGACATTTCAGATCACTTGAGTGAAATGAGGGGAAATAGAATCAGTAAGGCCCTTGGTAAGGAAGGGAGGGGTGAACAAATATAAATATTGAAGAAAAGAAACTATCAGCAGAAGGGAAGAAGCAGCTAAATGCTACATTAACTTAGATGGATTTAACTGGAGTAAAGCAGTAAAAAACAAAAGAGCAAACCACAGAACTCAACTACATGTACACATAAGAGAGAGAAAAAAGTATTTAAACAGTGTAGTTTATTCAGCTGATCTAGTTACTGAGCTCCTGCTCTAGAGCGAATCTGTTTCCCTGGACTGCAGGAGAGGAGGGGTAAAACCGCAGATATATGGCCTAGGTTTATCTGTACTTTCCCTGACTTTCCTAAGGGATTGTCCAGGGTAAGTTTAACTATTTAGGATATTAATCTCAAAGCCAGATAAGGGAGTTCCCTGGTGGCCTGGTGATTAAGGACTCCAAGTTTTCATTGCTGTGAGTCAGATTTGATCCCTGACCTTGGAACTTGTGCATGCCATGGGCATGGCCAAAAAAAAAAAAAAAAAAGGTACCAGATAAAATAGCAATACCTAGGACTAGGACATTTGGTAGTGTTTGTGTTTTTGTTTTCTCTAACCTCGTCATACATACTTATCTCACCTAGCCCTGTTTCATCATTTCTCTTTTGGACTGAGTCTTGTGTTTACCTCCAACATAGCTACTTAGGGTCTTCCGAGGGTGTTGATTAATGCTGGTGGGGACTAAGTGTATGGGATCTTTATGTGAGGCCTATTTTGTGCTCTGGTCTTTTGCTGTATTCTGTTGCTCTCTTTCCTTTTTCAGTGTTAGATAAGCCAGTATGGAATTAAGAGTGTGCAGGAACCTTCAGTGAGTACGAGGTCCTAAGTTTGACAAGAAATGTGTCCTTAAGTTTGACAAGAGATAGTTTGCTAAGAAACTATCTCAGCCCAAATGTGAGAAACATTTAGGACATTAAAAACCAGTAGGTTGCCTTCTACTTCAGATAAGCTGGATAAACAAATTCCTCTCTGAAGGGCAGCTACTTTTTGCTGTCTGGAACTTATCAAGGCCAAGTTCTGTGCGCTTGGAATGTTTCTAATGTGTTTTCTAATAGACTTCATTGTTTTGCTTATTTTCCTCATTGAAATACCCATAATTAGTTGATCTGTTTTCTTCAGTAGCAGACATCTTTATTGAATTTCTGTTAGAAGATTTAAGTACTTAAAAAAATTAAAAAAATTTTTTAAATTTATTTTTTCATTATAGCTGGTTTACAGTGTTCTGTCAATTTTCTACTGTACAGAATGTTGACCCAGTTACACATACATGTATAGATTTATCAGAAGTGAATAGACATAGTTCCCAGTGCTGTACAGCAGGATCTCATTGCCCATCCATTCCAAAGGCAACAGTCTGCATCTGTTACCCTAAGATTTAAATACTTTTAACACTAGTAAATATTAGAATAGTGTCTGCTTCTTGGTAAACCTTACCAAAATAAATGCTAAATTTATTGTTTGTTTGATTAGCCTGAATAGTTTTCTTTTCTTTAATCTTGGTGATGAATATTGTTGTAGATGGTGGTATTATTTACACTATTAATTTCCATTCCCTGTTGACACACACCACCCCACTGGGCAAGTGATTTGTTATGACCAATGAAATGTTAACCAGAAATCATATGCCCTGTCTGAGCCGAAGCTCTAAGACTGTCCCATGTTTTGCCATGTCTTTTTTTTTTACTCTGATGTTCTGGGTAGGGTCTTTCAGACTAGATCCTGGAATGAAGATAGTAGGGAGCAAAGCAAAGCTGATTCTCTTTTTAAAAATTTTTAATTTTGGAGTTCCCGTCGTGGCTCAGTGGTTAACCAATCCGACTAGGAACCACGAGGTTGCTGGTTCGATTCCTGGCCTTGCTTGGTGGGTTAAGGATCCGCTGTTGCCGTGAGCTGTGGTATAGGTCGCAGATGTGGCTCGGATCTGGCGTTGCTGTGGCTGTGGCGTAGGCCTGCAGCTACAGCTCCAATTAGACCCCTCGCCTGGGAACCTCCATATTCTGTGGGAGTGGCCCTAAAAAAGGCAAAAAGACAAAAAAAAAAAAAAGAATTAACTTTATGGTTGTACTTGCATCTTATGGAAGTTCCTGGGCCAGGGATTGAATCTGAGCTGCTGCTGCAACCTAAGCCACAGCTGTGGCCCCACAAGATTCTTTTAAGCCACTGAGCTGTGCTGGGGATTGAACCTGTGCCTCCTCAGTGACTGGAGTTTCTATAGTTGGATTCTTAACCCACTGTTCCACAGCTGGAATTCCAGTGGAAGTTGCTTCTTGTAGGTTATATAAAATATAAAGTGACTAAGAAATAAACCTTGTTATAAGCCACAAAGACGTTAGGATTGTTGGCCACCAAGCATAACAACCTATACTGACCCTTTTATACACACACACACCCACGCACACACATGAGCAGGTTTTGGCACATGCACTGATATATCAGTAATGAGGTCACAGGATTTTGGAGGGTTAAACATTTTAAACTTATTTTTATATACTTCATAGCACCCAGTGTAATGGCTCACACATAACAGGTAAATGCTTATCATATAGATGAGTAAATACATATTTAGAGATGTGTCATTGTGAGGAAAAGCAGGAAGCCATAAGCCCTATATCAAGTAATAGCCTTATTAGTGAAACCCAAGTAGGCACTAACCTACATAAATGTGAATATAGAATATCTACAACACATATTCTTTTCTAATTATTTGCAGGGGTCTGAGTTGAGGATATTCACCTAAAACTCTGTTAACTTCTGGATTGAAGTTGTCTTATAGATTTATATGTATGTATATACATATATGTATATATTTTTTTAGTCGTGCATTTCTTTGACAAGTGTCCTGATTTCAGATTAAAAAGAGAAGTAGGGAGTTCCCGTCGTGGCTCAGTGGTGAACGAATCCGACTAGGAACCATGAGGTTGCGGGTTCGGTCCCTGCCCTTGCTCAGTGGGTTAACGATCCAGCGTTGCAGTGAGTTGTGGTGTAGGTTGCAGACGCAGCTCGGATCCCGCGTTGCTGTGGCTCTGGCGTAGGCCAGTGGCTACAGCTCCGATTCGACCCCTAGCCTGGGAACCTCCATGTGCCACGGGAGCAGCCCAAAGAAATAGCAAAAAGACAAAAAAAAAAAGAGAAGTGGAAATGAATTTATTTGAGAAAGGGTGCTTATGGAACATGAGAGTTCTTTTGGAATAATAGTAACTGAATGTGATCATTAGACTTGGTGTCTGCAAGATACTTTACATGAAGTTTTTAAAAGTTAATTATACATGGGACTTAATGAAGAAAGATGGGACAACTTGGTTAGTGTATATACATGTTAGAAGAGGTCTCTGGGTGTGGGGTTAATATAGAGTAAGACCATTTCAAATGAAAAAGCTTATATGTCCTTTAGTGAATGTTGAAAATCTTTTTTTGTCTTTTTGCTATTTCTTGGGCCGCTCCCGTGGCATATGGAGATTCCCAGGTTAGGGGTCTAATCGGAGCTGTAGCCACCAGCCTACACCAGAGCCACAGCAAGGCAGGATCCGAGCCGCATCTGCAACCTATACCACAGCTCACAGCAACACCAGATCCCCAACCCACTGAGCAAGGCCAGGGATCAAACCCACAACCTCATGTTCCTAGTCGGATTCGTTAACTACTGCGCCATGACTCAACTTGGAGAATCATTTTTATGATGTTTATTCTGAACACAATAGTAGCAGCTCACATGTATTTCTTACTGTGTATTAGCCACTGTGCCAAAGATTTTCCTTTGTTATCCCTTTTCTTACAGTAATCCTATAAACTCAGGTGTTTTTATTCCCATTTTTATGATTAGGAACAGATTTTTAAGTTTACATTGCTAGGAAACAGTCTGATTTAGCAATTTAAAGGAATATGTTGGCTTTTGCAGAGAAATATTATGTCTGATAATAGTAAATTAAAACCTCAGTGTCTTCTCTGATTTCTCTTCTTTTTAGCAAGGTGTATTCTTTATTTAAAAGACTATCTGATGCTCTTTGCTTTTACTGTACTGTTCGTTTTATATGGTGAGAGTCTCCAGTTGAGGAATTAGTTAGGTTTCTTTCTTTCTTTCTTTCTTTCTTTCTTTTTTTTTTTTGTGGTTAAGGATTTTTTTCCCCCTTAATTTTTTCCCCGCTTTTCTTTTTTGGCTGCCCTGTGGCATATGGAGTTCTGGGGCCAGGGAATAGATGCAGTTGTGACCTATGCTGCAGCTGTGGCAATGCTGCATCCTTTACCCACCATGCCAGGTCAGGGATCAAACCTGCATCCCAGTGCTCCAGAGATGCCACAGATCCTATTGTGCCATAGTGGGAAATTCTCCCCTTAATTTTGTAATTATTTTCAATGAGAGACTTTCTATTGGTGACTTGACTTTCTTACCATCTTTTTTTTTTTGCTTTTTAGGCTGAACCCCAGTTATATGGCGGTTCCCAGGCTAGGGGTTGGATCAGAACTGCAACTGCTAGCCTATACCACAGCTTATAGCAAAGCGGGGTCCGAGCCACGTCTGCAACCTACTCCACATCTCATGACAACACCAGATTTTTAACGCATTTAATGAGGCCAGGGATTGAACCCAAATCCTTGTGGATCCTAGTCGGTTTTGTTAACCACTGAGCCATGAAGGGAACTCCTTCATAACTACTTTCATCTAAATATTTGGATATTTTGGCAAATTGTTCTGAGTCTTTTGTCCTTTAAGTAATGGCTTGAGAACAAGTCAGAATTTTTGCTTCAAATTCTTTTTCTGTTTGTTACGGGTTTTTTTTTTTTTTTTAGGGCCACACTTGTGGCATATGGAGGTTCCCAGGCTAGGGGCTGAATCACAGCTATAGCTGCTGACCTATGTGACCTACAACACAGCTCACGGCAATGCCAGATCCTTACTCCACTGAGCAAGGCCAGGGATCGAATCTGCGTCCTCATGGATGCTAGTCAGATTCGTTTTCACTGAGCCATGATGGGAACTCCTGATACTGAATATTTTAATAGGTGAATACAGCCTTAGATTCTTTAGAACTAGTTAGTTGTTCAAATGTGGCCTTTCCTTACTTACCTTTACTCGCTAGGTTTAATTTTTCCTTTATGGGATTATGCTCCAGTTCAGTAGTTTTTAAACCCTTGCTGTGCATCAAAATTACCTGTTGTGTGCATAAATAATTCAGATGCCTTGGTCCTAGTCTATACTGGTTCAGTAAGTTTAGGTTGCAACCAAGCGCAGTGGTGATTCTGAAGGGAAGCTAGGGCTGGAAACTACTATTTCTGTTTTTGTTTAATAGTTTCCATGCTGTATCTTGAAGGACTTCAAAATGCGTTTTTCCTTGGGTGGAAGAGATTTCCAGAAACAAGCAAAAATGCTTCTATTTTGTATATTTTCCTAGTCTAAGTTTTATGTTTTTCACCCATCTACTATGTAGAGGCTTTTTTTTTTTTTTCCTGGAGAAACGTTCCTTTGAGGCAAAGCAGGCATTTTGATAATGTTGGAGAAAGCAGGCCATGTTACTCACTCTCCAGAGACTCTTGTTCTTCCTTTTGGAAGGGCTCAGGTTTAATATAGCACAGCTGTTGAACTCTGCCCTTCAAAGTTTTAAGAAGAAAGTGTTTTATCCTTTAAAATGGAAATGCCTTTTTTTAGGGAGGTGGTCTTTGGCGGGATTTAGTTCTCTAAGAAAGCTTTTCTAGAGTTCATTTGTTTCAGTGATTTCTTAGGATTGTTTCAGATGTTAAGAGCACTGTCTCTGAGAGTAAAGATCTGGTTGCTTTTGTAACATGTTTTGCTGTATCCTTGACAAAGCTAGATGAAGAGCTTATTTCTTTGTGTTTTCTAGGACTCAAAAATATGTTCTTTTCTTTATTCAGCCACTCCATACATAAGTAAATGGTCCTTGAATAGGGGTTACTAGACAAAAGATCCTGTTCTAGATGACTGTTGAGCAAGCCATATGCTTCTCCTAAAAATGTCAGTCTGTCTTGATGAGCTTTAAAGTGAATACAGATGTTTTGGCTCTTTTGAGGACTACCATCCTTTGTGTGGAAAGAGTAACTTCATTTTCAAGAAATTTCTTCAATGTACTTACAGAAGTTTGCATGAAATTTATTTTTATAACTTTTAAGTTTAATGAAATTAGATTTAATTAGGCATTAGTAATTTGAATTTAATTTTAATAGCCTTAGTCCAAAGAGATTTGGAGAAATAAAAGAGCTGTAAAATAGGTCTTAATACAGCTTTTGTTGAGGTGTTTATTAGTCTTTTTTAAAAATTTGGAACCTAGAGTGCTTCTAATATTTGCTTTTGTTCAATAAAATGCTATTTGGTAAGAAGGGACACCTTTTTAGATTGTCAGTATCTTCACTTTGGTAGGTTAACTGTATAAGTTATACTTCATAGATTCATATAATGTTTGAGGTGAAAGAAAACTCTTAGATCATCCTGTATGACTCTTTGTTTAATGCAAGAGTCTCCGGAACTTCCTACTTTTGATTATCTAGCAGTTGGGGAATATATGTTGAATTTCTGGTAACCCTAGAAAATGCTTTATGCTTTTAGATTCACTGGTAAATGAAGTTTCCCTTTAATACTATATGGAAAAATTCTAACCCCCATACGCATGTCACCCCTTCAGGTAATTGAAGGTGTTTTTCATCAGTCATTCTCCCTCTGAGTCTCTGCTTTAGGCTTAGTATGCCTAGTTTGTGTACTCTTAATTAATGGGTCTGATTTCCTAATGCTTTACTACCTCTAGGTACTCCTTAGGATGTATTTCATGTTGCTAGTATCTTTCTTGAACTATATACTGTAATTTTATTTTATTTAAAAAATTTTTAAAAATTTTTTCTCTTTTGGTTACCCCATGGCATATGGAGTTCCTGGGTCAGAGATCAGATCCAAGCTGCAGTTGCACCCTTAGCTACAGGTTGGACCTACTCTGGATCCTTTAACTTGCTTTGCCAGCATGGGGATTGAACTTGCGTTCTGGCACTGCAGAGATGTTGCTGATCCTGTTGTGCCACAGCAGGAACTCCTATACTGTATTTTTAACTAAGTGAGATTATTAAAAGCGATAATTTAGTGAATTGAAATTGAATTAAAGAAGAGTTGACTCTAGACTGGACTTAACATTTTTAAATTTTTTAAATTATAAAGAAAAATCCACCATTTTCCTTTTGGTGCACATTTTTTAGAATTTTAATACATGTATAGATTTGTGTAACCACCACAATAATCAGGGTACAAAATACCAAAAGTCTTTTATTTTTGTCTTTTGTCTTTTTAGGGCTACACCCACAGCATATGGATGTTCCCAGGATAGGGGTTGAATTGGAGCTGTAGCTGCCGACCTACACCACAGCCACAGCAACACCAGATCCTAGCCACGTCTTCGACCTACACCACAGCTCATGGCAGTGCTGGGTCCTTAACCCACTGAGCAAGGCCAGGGATAGAACCCTTGTCCTCATGGATACTGGTCGGGTTCATTAAACTGCTGAGCCACGATGGGAACTCCCAAAAAGTCTTTATCACCCCAAAAGACTCAGTCTCTACCTCTCTGGCAACAGTTTTTTTTTTCTTCATCTCAGTAGTTTTGTAGTTTTGAGACTTAATGTGTAAGGGGAACCACATGATATACAACCTTGTGGAGATTGGTTTCTTTCACTCAGCATAATACCTTTGAGATTCTTCCAAGTGTGTGAATCAATAATTTATTCCTTTTATTGCTAACTAGTATTCCATTATTTGGATATCCCATAGTTTATTTATCCGTTTATGCCTTGAAGGCCTTTTGAATTATTTCCAGTTTTTGACATTTGTAAATAGAGTCACTATAAACAGGTACAAGATTTTATGTGAACATGTTTTCATTTCTCTAGAGTAGATACCTAGGAGGGAGATTCTTAGGCCGTAGGTAATATATGTTTAACTTTATAAGATATTCCAGAGTAGTTGTACCATTTTGCTTTTCTACCAGCAAGATACAGAAATTTTAGTTGCTCTGTATCCTTATTAACGTTGGTATTATCAATATTTTTAAATTTAGCCATTTTAATTGATGTATATATAATAATTCACTGTGTTTTTGATGACTTTATTGAGATATAATTGCAATATAATTCACTCACGTAAAATTTAAGAGTTGATGGTTTTTAGTATATTCAGAGTTGTGCAACCATTCACAGTGGATTTTGGAACATATTCATCACTCCAAAAAGAAATTCTGTGCCTGTTAGCCATCACTTCCTGTTTCTCCCTTTCCCCAGCCCTAGGCAACCGTTAATGTACTTTTTGTCTTTCAGATTAGCTTACTCTGGATATTTCATACAAAGGGAATCATATGTGATCTTTTGTGACTGGCTTCTTTTAATGTTTTCAAGTTTATCCAAGTTGTAGCATGTATCAGTACTTTATTCTTTTTTATTGATGAATAATGTTCTGTTGAATGGACATATCTCTTTATCCATAAGGTGATAGACATTGGTGCTATTTCCCTCTTTTAGCTATTATGAATAGTGTTCTATAAACATTTGTGCACAAGTTTTTGTGTGACACTGGTTTTCATTCTTTTAGGTATATACAGAGGAGTTGAACTGTGGGATAATATGATAACTCTATGTTTAGCTGTCTGAATAACTCCCTGACTTTTTCCAAGTGGCTGCACAATTTTGCACTTCCACCAGCAGTGAATGAGGTTTCTAGTGTCTTTGCAAATCTTGTTAACACTTTTATTGCCATCTTTATTACAACCATCCTAGTGAGTGTGAAGTGGTTTATGATGGTTTTGATTTGCATTTCCATCATGGGTAACTCATTGTAGTTTTAATATGTATTTCCCCAATAGCTAATGATATTGAGGTGCAATGTCTGTTATGTCTTTTGCCTATTTTTAATTGGGTTCTTTTTTTTTTAGGGCCGCATCGATGGCATATGAAAGTTCCTAGGCTAGGGGCTCTCATCAGAGCTACAGCCACGGCAGTGGGCCATCCAAGCCTCCAATCCATGTCTGCGACCCACACTGAAGCTCAGGACAGCTTTGGATCCTTAACCCACTGAACGAGGCCAGGGATCAAACCTGCATCCTCATGGATTCTAGTTGGGTGTGTTCACTGCTGAGCCATGAAGGGAGCTCTGGGTCCTTTATTTTCTTATTGTTGAGCTTTGAGAGTTCGTAATATATTGTTAATTGAAGTCCTATTGCTAGAAATGTAATTTGCAAATGTATTTTCTCCCTATCCATAGCTTTTCTTTTTATTCTTTCAACAGTATCTTTCAGAGAGTAAGTTTTTTTTTTTTAAGGTTTCTATTCATATTTTATTTTATTTTCCTTTTTTTTTTTCCTTCCAAAGATCAAGAGTTCTTAATGTTGATAAAGTTTGCTAGCTTTTTTCTCTTATGGATTGTACTTTCTGTTGTCATATTTAAGAATCCCATACCTAACCCCAAGGAATGAAGTTTTTTTTTGTATTTTTTTCTTGAAGTTTTCAAATATTTTTTATTCATATCTCTGATTCATTTGGAGTGAATTTTTATATAAAATATGAGATTTAAGTTGAGGTTAATTTTTTTTGCATTTGAATGTACATTTGTTCCAACATAATTTATTTAAAGACTCTCTTTGTACCGTTGAATTGTTTTTTGTTTTTTGTTTTAAATTTGGTCATTTTTAGCCGCCCTGTGGCGTATAGAGTTCCCTGGCCAGGGTCAGAGCCACAGTCTCAACCTGACCCTCAGCTGGGGCAATGCTAGATCCCTAAACCACTGAGCTGGGGATTGAACCCGCATCTCATTGGCTCCCAAGACACCACCAATGCCATTGTGCCACGCAGGAGCTCCTCATTGAATTTTTTTGTCTGAATGATTTCCACTGACCTAAATCCCTTTGCCAATACTGCACAGTCTTGATACTGTAGCTTTATAGTTAATGTGTTGTAATTGAGTAGTTGTAGTTCTTCCAATTTCTTTTTTTTTTTTTTCAAAAAAAATTTTTTTAGCTGTTCTAGTTCCTTCTAAATTTTAGAATCAGTTTATTTATATCTCTGAAAAATTCAGCCTGGAATTTTTTTTTCTTTTTTTAAAAATCACTTAGAAGAAGTTCCTGTTGTGGTACAGTGGAAGTGAATCTGACTATCCATGAGGACGTAGGTTTGATCCCTGGCCTTGCTCCCTGGATTAAGGATCTGGTGTTGCTGTTGACGTGAGCTGTGGCTCAAATTTGGCATTACTGTGGCTGGCAGCTGCAGCTCAGATTCAACCCCTAGCCTGGGAACTTCCATGAGCCAAGGATGGGGCCCTAGAAAGCCAAAGAATGAAAATTAAGAAAAAAATTCACTTAGATGTTTTTATTTATTTATTTATTTATTTTTGGCCATGACTATGGCATGTGGAATATCCTAGCCAGGGATCAGGCCCACATGACAGCAGCGACAACGCTGGGTTCTTAATCTGCTGTGCCACAGTGGAACTTCCCAGGTTGGATTTCCACTGGTACTGCTTTAAGTGTTTAGATTAATTTGAGGAGAGTTATCATTTTTACTCTCTTGAGTCTTCTGATCCACATATATGATGTGTCTTTTTATTTATTGATTTCTTTCATCAATGTATCATAGTTTTGAATGTGCAGATCATATATGTTTTGTTAGATTTATGCCTGTGTATCTCAGTTTTGGGGAGCCATGGTAAATAGCACTGTTTTCACATTTTCAGTTTCTAATTGTACATTGCTAAATTTAGAAATAGGATTGATTTCTGTGTGTTGACTTTGTGTCCCTAACCTTGCTAAATTCACTTGTTGGTTTTATATGTATTTTTGTAGATTCTTGGGGATTTTTTTAAGTGGGTAATCATGCAGTCTGTGAATACGGACAATTTATTTTTTCTGTCCAGTCTACACCTTTTGTTTCTTTTTCGTTTCCAGAAGGCTGTTATAATAAGGGTGATGACAGTAGACATTCTTGCCATTTACTGATCTTAAGAGAAAGCTTTCAGTTTTTCATCATTAAGTATAATGTTAGCTAAAGATTTTTAAAGATAGAAATGCCTTTTATCAGGTTGAAGAAGTTTCCTTCTACTCCCAGATTGCCGATAGTTTTTGTCATGAATGGCTGTTATATTTTTTCTAGTGCCTTTTCCGTGTCCATTTATATATTCTTATGGTTTTTCTTCTTTAGACTGTCAACATGGTAAATTATATTGACTTTTCAAATACTGAAGCAGCCTTAATTTCTCAGGATAAACCCTACTTGGTGGAGTTGTTTAAGTCTTTTTTTTCATATTGCTGTGTTTGATTTGGTACTATTTTGTTGAGGACTTTTACATCTATGTTTATGAAAGATATTGGTTATGGTTTTCTTTTTTTGTTCTGTTTTTGTTTAGATTTGGTATTGGTGTAGTACTGGACTCAAAGTGATCTGGGAAACATCTCTCCATCTTCTGTTTACTTTTGAGTTGTGTTAGTTTTATCCCACAGATTTTGATATGTTGTATTTTCCTTTGATTCAAAATATTTTCTTATTTCCCTCAAGACTTCCTTTTTGATGCATGGATTATTTAGAGATGTTTTAATTTCCAAGAATTTAAGATTTTTTCCCTCTCATCTTTCTGTTACTGATTTCTAGTTTAACTCCATTATGTTCTGAAGACCCAGCTTCCTGGGGTTTCCCATTTAGTTTCCATCTAGGAACTTATGGCTCTTATTACCATGCTTTGTAGTGTGCAGTCCTACAATTGCACTCACATCAGAAGCAAAGGAATGGGAGAACAGAGAGAAAAAAACCCAAAAAAGTAATAGATGTTGGTACTATCTTCTTAAGAACATAACTTCAGTGGATGGAAAAGAAGGTTTCCAGCCCTTAAAGTCTTGGCTCTTGCAGGTTTCCATTTGGAAACCATAGGATTTTGTACAGTTTGGTGCATGGTGCATGAGAAAGGAAAAACAGGGTGATTTTCACACTTAGTTATTTCTGTTCCTTTTCTAGCTTTTTGGGACAGAATGCTTCTCCTCCAGAAGTGCTGACTTCTAGGCTTCCAGCTGCGTTAATATGAAGCAGGGGATATTAGAGGGAAAAAATATGGTAAACTTGTCTCAGGTTGAGTGATCTTTGAATTTTGGTGATCCTCCTTGATCTTGCTATTTACTTTTCAGTGTTCAAATAGCCTTTCCATGCATCTTGTCCAGAGTTTATGGTTGCATTCAGTGGGAGAGACAGGGTAGAGTGTGCTTACTGAATCTTACCAGTTCCAGCCATTCTAGGATGAATTAATTCTAATGTCTAATTCTAGTATTTCTTGAATTTTAGCATTTCTAAATAGATTTGTAAAAAACTAAAGATGACCCAAAAAAGTTCTTCATACAAATTCTAAACCATTAATTCTCAAATGTGATGGGAAGAAGGGAGGAGTTAACATTCCAGAATCTTAGAAATGGGCCAGAGAAAGGATTTCAAAGAAAATACATGTGCCCTTGGTTGAAAATTATGGCATTTAGTAAAAGATGGATGTTTGTTGCTCATGTAAGTGGGCAGAAAAAGACACTGAATCACTGGTTTAGTGTATGGCCATGCCACCCTGATCGCACCTGATCTCATCTGAATCACTGCTTTAGACAACCAACCAATAAATCTTAATATATTTGAGAGGGTGTGGGAGTCAGAGATTTATGTTGGGTTAACTGATGGAAGTTTTGGTGACTTCTTTTTAGAGATATGTACACTCAAGCATATAAAATCAGAGTTACATTTCTAGGAGATTCATGGACCTCAGGCTTTGTAGTCCTTCCATAGAGAGCATTAGATGTTATACAGCATTTCATTTATACTAGCTCTCCTGTTGTACCTTTCTCAGTTACAAGTAACAGAAACCTAGAAACTCAAAATGACTAGATTGGACAAGAAGAGGGAATTATTTTATATTACCAAGCAACAGAAAGGGCAAGGGTACTGCTAACTGGTCTGAAGGATCAGACTGGAAAGCTACTGGGCTGTCTCTAACTTGTTTCTGTCATTCAGTGGCAGCTACTACTTCAGATTTTTTTTTTCCCCCTTATATGGCAGATATCATAGCTTATGGAAGTTTTTTCAGGCTTATATCTCTTACCTTTATCATAAACAAGGGACTGAAGATCCCTTTCTTTGGTACCAAGTTTTAAAAATCTTAGGGGAATGCTCAATTGAGTCATATAAAACAGTCTAAGGGTTTACTATAATATTACTTATACTTATCCTGCTCTATCATCTGCATATAGGTCTTAGGAACTGTGGTAGTCAGTTGTTACGAAAGCTGGGACCCTTGAACAAAATTAACAACCAGGAATATTTTATTTTTATTTATTTATTTTTATTTTTTATTTTATTTTTTGCTTTTTAAGGCCACATCTGTGGTATATGGAGATTCCCAGGCTAGGGGTCGAATCAGAGCTATAGCTTCTGGCCTACGCCAGAGCCACAGCCATGCTGGATCTGAGCCGTGTCTGCGACCTATACCACAGCTCATGGCAATGCCGGATCTTTAACCTGCTGAGTGAGGCCAGGGATTGAACCCACAACCTCATTGTTCCTAGTCAGATTCGTTTCTGCTGCGCCACAACAGGAACTCCAGGAATATTTTATATTGCAGTATCTTTAGGGAACATGTAATGTTTATATATCTTGTATAGATGAACCTCTTGGGTTTTTCTTGGTGAACTTTGGGACTTTGCTTGCTAAAGTTTGTACACTTAGTGTGCTCATATTCAATAAATATTTGTACTTTTCTAGTTTCAAAGGCTGCATTTCTGCACTTTACTAGGATATATGCCCTTGGCACATCTGCTTTGAGGATGAATGTGTCAGGGTAAATGTGTTTGAGCAGAGGCTAGATGATCATTTCTCAGGGTCTTATGGATGGACTTTGTCTTAGATTGGCATTTCCTAAAGTAGAGTCTGAGATAAAGATAAGGGTATAGGTGGTGGTTTATTTGAGAGTTGACTTAGGAACTAGCAGTGAGGAGGTCTGGAGTGAGACAGGGAACGAAGGAAAAAGGGTGGTGTTAAAGATTACTGTAGTGAGCAGTACCGAGGTTCAGTTTCACTGGAAGCTCCTGAGAAGCATACAGAATGCCTGTCATTGTTATCCATTTGAAAGCTGGAAGGCTTGAACTTTTATCCCCTGGTTCCTATGCCTCTTTGGTTGAAGGTGTTAGCTCTTCTGTACCTTGAGCTATTCTGGTGCTCCTGAAGACTCTGAGTGGCCATGGGTTCACTCTAGGTAGGATGCTAGAGGATGACCTGAAATCTGAGCTCCTATAGCTGTTGCTGAAATGAAAAATGTACTAAGGAAATGTTACATGAGCACCGAAGGTATCAGTTAAAGGCTTCCTTACAATCAAGAGTCTCTATTACTTTTTTTGGGAGTGGGGGGTCGGGGGGCAGGGTTCTAATAATAAGAATTCTAATAGCTATAATTTATTGAGCTCTTAGGTACTGAGGTAATTGCTTTATGTAACTTCATTTCATGAAGGTGAATGCCATTTTAGATGGTCTATTGATAATTATATTTATTACAAGGGTTGTAAATAACTCATTTATTAGAATTTGCCTTATTCACCAATATTCTGAAGGATCAGGAAACAGAGGTCTTACAACTCTCTTAACTGTAAGTAATAATAATAATAGAAGTTCTCTGGGGAAGAGGTGGTTTCTTCTATATAATTCCTTGTTTTGTTTATTTTTTGGCTGCATCCTCAGCATATGGAAGTTCCTAGGCCAGGGACTGAATCCAAGCCACAGCCATAACCTGTGCCACAGCTGCAGCAGCAATGGATCTTTTACCTACTGCACCACAGCAGGAACTTTATACAATTCCATGTTTAAAGAATTCATGATGGGAGTTCCCGTTGTGGCTTAGCTTAGTGGTAATGACCCGACTAGTATCCATTTGATCCCTGGCCTTCCTCAGTGGGGTAAGGGGCTGCTATGAGCTGTGGTGTAGGTTGCAGATGAGGTTTGGATCCTGCATTGCTGTGGCTGTGGTGTAGGCTGGCAGCTGCAGTTCTGATTTGACACTTAGCCTGGAAACTTCCATATGCTGCACATACTCATGTATTATATACCAGTTGACCAGTGATTGTTTATAACATCCCATCCAACAAAGATAAACCTACAAAGTTTTCTTTGAATTGGAGACTGTAACATAAATTTAGTGGCCAGTAACGTAGGTAATCTTATTCTCTGGGTGAGCATATATTTTCCCTCACTGATACCGCGTAAATGATTTTAGTGATAGTTAAGAATTTCAGTTTCCTTTTCCTTTAGTTGAGGGTTAAAACATTGGTATTTTGCTGCTGATGAAGTTAATGGTTTAAGTACATCTTAGTTACTGCTTGTAAGTGGCCCCTCTTTAGGGTTCCAGTTTTTATTTTGGTCCCAAATTTAATCTTTTAGCTTTTAGTTCAAACTGTTGATATGGCCAACCTGCTTAGAAATCTCTTTACTAAGTGTCCTTGACTCTAGATTTGGGAAAAAATGCTTTCCAGAGATTTTCTGTTAACTCCTGATATTAGCCATGCTACCGGGCTATGTTCTTAGCTTTTTCATTCTTGAATTACTCTATTGGATCCATCACATCAGTCTAATATAGTAGTTAGGAGCACATGTTTTATATTTTATTTTTTATTTTTTTGTCTTTTTAGGGCCAAACCCTTGGCATAGGGAAGCTCTCAGGCTAGGAATCAGAGCTGTAGCTGCCGGCATACGCCACAGCAATGCCAGATTTGAGCCGCTTCTGCGACCTACACCACAGCTCATGGCAATGCCGGCTCCTTAACCCACTGAGTGAGGCCAGGGATCAAATGGACACCCTCAGGGGTACAAGTCGGGCTCGTTACTGCTGAGCCCCAAAGGAACTCCTAGGAGCACATGTTTTAGAATTAGCTCTACCTACGTACATTTGAGTCCCAGCTCCGACACTTCCTAGCTCTGTCTACTTTCTGCCTCTTTTCTGTTCTGTAAATTGGATGTAATAATCTCTGTTTCATATAGTATATAGGAGTTCACGTCGTGGCTCAGCGGTAATGAACCTGACTAGTATCCATGAGGACGTAGGTTCAATCCCTGGCCTCGCTTGGTGGGTTAAGGATCCAACGTTGCCGTGAGCTGTGGTGTAGGTTGCAGCCATGGTTCGGATCTGGTGTTGCTGTGGCTGTGGTGTAGGCCACAGCTACAGCTCCAGTTTGACCCCTAGCCTGGGAACTTCCATATGCAGGTGTGGCCAAAAAAGACCAAAAAAAAAAAAAAAAGGTATGTATATTCTTGGGCAGTGCCCGGTTATGCCAAGGCCTAAGAAATTGTTACAACAAAATTGTTATCATCATTAATGTCATTATTATTTGTTTTGTGGCTTCTTTTAGTTGTTATTCCTTTCCTCCTTCCCCACCTTTGTTTTTCTCCTTTCATAAATCTTACCTAGATTATAGTTCCTCTTCCTGGATTATCAGAGTATCTGGGATATGTATATTTATTTACAATATTTTATTCATGAGTATATAAAAGATTTATCTGCACCTGGCTGTTTCCAGATTGTGACCTCCCATGTACTCCTCAGCTCAGTGCAGTCTATTTTTGGTATCTATCATTCTGCTGAAATAGTTTTCATCAAAGTCAATAGTGAACCTGCTGTTAAATGAATAGACTCTTCTCAGTCTTTATCTTACATGACTTTTGCAATCCAAAAGGATGACTTTCTCGTTCTTGAAAGATTATTCCTTTCACTTCTATTTTGGCTTTCCTTCTCAGTTCCCTTTGAATGCTCACCTTCTTTGCCTAATTCTTTGAACTGCTAATATTTCTCAGAGTTTGATTTATAGATCTTTACTCTTCTAAAAGTGTTTTACATTATATAATATTTTATGTGCATATGAATATATGTAACACATATGTATTAGGAAGTATAATGACAAAATGGATTCATGTGAAAACTTACCATTTAAGAACCAAAGGAGTTCCTATCGTGGCTCAGTGGTTAACGAACCTGACACTATCCATAGGATGCGAGTTTGATTCCAGGCCGTGCTTAGTGGGTTAAGGATCCGGCATTGCTGTGAGCTGTGGTGTAGGTTGCAGATGCGACTCGGATCTAGTGTTGCTGTGGTTGTGGTGTAGGCCAGCAGCTACAGCTCGGATTCAATTCCTAGCCTGTTAACCTTCCTAGGCCATATACCATGGGTACAGCCCTCAAAAGACAAAAGACAAAAAAAAAAAAGAAATTGGAGAATTACCAATACTTTTATTCTTTGCCTATTCTCTATGATAGGCTGAATTATACCCATTTGCCCTAAAATGTCAATGTCCTAATCCCCAGAACATGTAAATGTTACCTTGGATGGCAAAAGCGACTTTGCAGATTATTTCCTATCTCAAGATCCTCAATTTATTATCTTGTTAGGCCTGCCTGATGTAGTCACGGTTGTTCTCATAGGAAGGACATAGGAGGAGTCAGGGGAGAAGGAAGTATCACCATGGAAGCAGAGACTAGAGTGATGTGACCACATGGTAAGGAACACCAGCAGCCTGTAAAAACTGGAAATGACAAGGAAAAGATTCTCCCTTCGCTCTTCCAGAAGGAACCAGCCTTGCTGACACATTGATATTAGCCCTGTGAGACTCATTTTGGACTTCTGACTTCCAGAACCTAAAGAGAATAAATTTGTGTTGTTTCTTAATTCACCAGCTTTGTGGTAATTTTCTCTATCAGCAATAGGTAACTAATACACTCTTCCAGTGCCTCATTATCTACTGTAACTCAGTCAGCATCTATTTAGACAAAAGCATAAATGTATAGTTCGTTGTATTGCATTTTCACTCAAGAAAGTCAGCCTGTATACATGGCAAATTGAGAAAGAGTAGAAAATGTTTTAAAAACATTTAAAGATTCAAGTTGAACATTTTTTTTCTTCATTTTTAAAAGTTTTATTGAAATTAGTTGATTTACAAGGTTGTGATAATTTCTGTACAACAAAGTGATTCAGTTACATATATATATACACATCCATTCTCTTTTAGATTCTTTTCCCACATAGATTATCATAGAATATTGGGAAGTTGGATCTTTCATTATTCTACTTAGTGATCATTTAGTGCTCAACCAAAGAAACAGCAATTTGTTCCAATGTTAGAGGACTGGCTTATTAAGAGGTGGTGTATGGGTCTCTGCTGTGGGGTAAGAGGGCTTTCTAAAGGATTTCGAAAGATAATTTTTACTGTTTGCGGTCTTTGCCTCGCACGCTGACTTTAGAATCTATTCTCTGTGTCAAGTATGACTCTGTATCTTTTTCTTGAATTCTAGACCCTTAGAATTAACCACTTGGGTTTTCCACAGCATATCTGAAAACAATTTAGTTTTCCTTCCCTACTGTCACCACACCTAGGCAGTTATCTGAGCCAGAAACTGATGTATCTTGTCTCCTCTCTCTCTTAGGCCTCCTGTCAGTATCATTCATTTCTAGCATTCATTTTCCTAACTCATTCCTCACTGCAGCTGTAGATACTATCATTCTGCTTCCTAACTTGTCTCCATGTCATTGTTCTCCCTGTTTCCTGTAGGATAAAGTCCAAACTTCTCAGCATGCTGCAGAGCGCTTCCTATTCCATGTTCATACTTTCTGTACATTCCTTGGCATTCATCTTCTCGTTAGTTCCCTTCTGCCCCAATATCCAGCCATTGGCAAATTATATTTTAGTGATTCTGAACTACATACAATCCTTGACTGCTTGCACTCTCACTCTCTTCTATGGGATTAAGGTACAGATTGCCTACAATGTTGCTTGTCTCTGTCCTTTTGGTCCCCACCCCACCTCACCACATTTTGCCTTAGTCCAAAGTATCCTTCAGGTGGCACTTGAACCATCACTTTCTCTAAGGAGCATTATTTGAATTCACAAGCTTAGTTTAAATACCAGTCCTATTTTCTTGTCTATATTTGCCACTAGTTTTTTTTTTTTTTTTTTTTTTTTTTTTTTGTCTTAAAAGGGCATCCCGGAGTTCCCGTGGTGGCGCAGTGGTTAACGAATCCGACTAGGAACCATGAGGTTGCGGGTTCGGTCCCTGCCCTTGCTCAGTGGGTTAACCTACACCACCATGAGCTGTGGTGTAGGTTGCAGACACGGCTTGGATCCTGCGTTGCTGTGGCTCTGGCATAGGCCGGTGGCTACAGCTCTGATTCAACCCCTAGCCTGGGAACCTCCACATGCCGCGGGAGCGGCCCAAGAAATAGCAACAACAACAATAACAACAACAACAACAACAACAATAACAACAACAACAAAAAAAAAGGCATCCCCCGTGGCATATGAAAGTTCCCAGGCTAGGGTTCGAATCAGAGCTTTAGCCACAGCAACACCAGATCTGAGCTGCATCTGCGACCTACACCATAGCTCATGGCAACACCAGACCCTTAATCCACTGAGCAAGGCCAGGGATCGAATGTGTGTCCTCATGGATGCTAGTCAGATTTGTTTCTGCTAAGCCATGACGGGAACTCCTATTTCTATTTTGTAAATAAGCTTTTTGTATCATATTTTTTAAGATTCCACATTTAAGTGATATCATAGGATATTTATTTTTGTCAGACTTATTTAGTATGATAATCTCTATGTTCATCCATGTTGCTGCAAATGGCATTATTTCATTTGTTTTTTATGGCTGAGTAATATTCCATTATATATATATGTACCACATCTTTATCCATTCCTCTATTGATGGACACTTAAGTAGCTTTCATATCTTGTCTATTGTAAATAGTGCAGCTTTGAACATTGGGGTGCATGTATCTTTTCAGGGTATATGCCCAGGAGTGGGATTGCAGGTTTTTATGGCATCTCTATTTTTAGCTTTTTGAGGAACTTTCATACCGTTCTCCATAGTGGTGCACTGTTTTACATTTTCACCAACAGTGTAGGTGGGTTCTCTTTTCTCTGTACCCTCCAGCATTTATTATTTGTAGACTTTTTGACAATGGTCATTCTGACTGGTGTGAAGTGATACTTCATTGTAGTTTTGATTTACATTTCTCTGAATAATTAGCAGTGTTGAACATCTTTTCATGTGCCTGTTGCCCACCTGTATATCTTCTTTGGAGAAATATCTGTTTAGGTCTTCTGCCCATTTTTTGATTGGGTTATTCCTCTTTTTGGTATTGAACAGTATGAGCTTTTTGTATATTTTGGAGTTTAATCCCTTGTTGGTCACATCATTTGCAAATATTTTTCCCCATTCTATAGGTTGTCTTTTTGTTTTATTTATGTTTCCTTTGCTATGCAAAAGATTGTAAGTTTAATTAGGTTTAATTTGTTTATTTTTGCTTTTGTTTACATTACTCTAAGAGGCAGAGCCAAAAAGATAGTACTGCAGTTTATGCCAGAGTGTTCTGCCTATGTTTTCCTCTAGGAGTCTTATAGTATTTGGTCTTATATTTAGGTCTTTAATCCATTTTGGTTTATTTTTGTATATAGTATGAAGGAATGTTCTAATTTCACTCTTTTACATTTAACTGTCCAGTTTTCCCAGCACTACTTATTGAAGAGACTGTCGTTTCTCCTTTGCATATATGTATATTTTTTCTTTTTAAGGCTTCACCTGGAGCTTATGGAAGTTCCTGAGATATGGGTCAAATCAGAGTTGCAGCTGTTGGCCTTCTCCACAACCACAGCAACTCCAGATCTGAGGCGCATCTGCGACCTATACTGCAGCTTGTGGCAATGCCAGATCCTGAATCCGCTGAGTGAGGTCAAGGATCAAATGTGCATCCTCTCGGCCACTATGTCAGTTTCTTAACCTGGCGAGCCACAAGAGGAACTCCCTCCGTTTTATATTCTTGCCTCCTTTGTCATAGATTAATTGCTTATAAGTGAATGGGTTCCTTTCTGGTCTTTCTATTCCTTTCCATTGATCTGTGTGTGTTTTTGTGCCAGTACCGTATTGCTATGATGACTAACTTCGTAGTGTAGTCTGAAGCCAGGGAGCATGATTCCTCCAACTCCATTTTTCTCTTTTAAGATTGTTTTGGGGAGAGTACTCTGGTAGTCTAGTGGTTAGGACTCAGCACTTTCACTGCCCTTGTTCAATCCTTGGTCTGGGAACAGAGATCTCACATCAGGCTGTTGCACACTGAGGCCAGAAATGAAATGGAAAAAAATTAAATTGAAAGTTTTTTTTTTTTTTAAAAAACAAAGATTTCTTTGGCTCTTTGGAGTCTTTTGTGTTTTCATACAAATTATAAAAATTTTGTTTTAGTTCTGTGAACTGTGCCATGAGTAATTTGATAGCTATTGCATGGAATCTGTAGATTGTCTTGGATGGTATGATCATTTTAACAATATTGATTCTTCTAATCCAAGAACATGGTATATTTTTCCATCTGTTTGTGTTGTCTTCAGTTTTTTTCATTAGTGTGTCATAGTTTTCTGACTACAGGTCTTTTGCCTCCTTAGGTAGGTTTATTCCTAGGTATTTTATTTGATGCAGTGGTAAATAGAATTGTTCCCTTAATTTCTCTTTCTGATAGTTATTAGTGTATAGAAATGCAGCAGATTTCTGTATATTAATTTTGTATCCTGCAACTTTACCTAATTCACTGATGAGTTCTAGTAGTTTCCTAGTGGCATCTTTAGGATTTTCTACTATAGTAAATTGTAGTGTGTGTGTATGTATGTGTTTACTACTATAGTATATTGTAGTTTATACATAGTACAAAGAGTGACAGTTTTACGTCTTCCTTTTCAATTACAATTCTTTTTTGTTTTTCTTCTTGATTGTAGTGATTAGGACTTTTAAGACTGTTGAATAAAAGTGGTAAAAGTGAATAATCTTGTTCCTGATTTTAGAGGAAATGGTTTCAGTTTTTCATTGTTGAGTATGATGTTAAGCCGTGGGTTTGTCATATATGGCCTTTATTATGTTGAGGTATGTTCTCTCTATCCCTATTTTCTGTTTTTGTTTGTTTTTTGGCCATACTTGGCACATGGAAGTTCCCAGGCCAGGAACTGAATCCAACCCACAGCTGTAACCAGAGCTACAGCAGTGACAATGCTGGATCCTTAACCCTCTGAGCCACAAGGGAACTCCTTGTAGAGTTTTTTTTATACAGTAAATGGATTTTGAGTTTTATCAAAAAACTTTTCTGCATCTTTTGAGACGATCATATGGTTTTTATAATCCAATTAGTTAATATGGTGTATCACGTTGATTGAGTTGTAGATATTGAAAAATCCTGCATCCTTGGGATGAATCCCACTTGATCATGGTGTTTGATCCTTTGTATTAGATTTGGTTTACATATTTTGTTGAGGATTTTTGCATCTATATTCGTCAGTGATACTGGCCTGTAATTTTCTTTTTTTGTGTCATCTTTGTTGCAGATTTTAAGGCAGTATTTACTAAAATGTATAAATGGAATTCTATCAGAAAGATTGTTTTTGTGTTAACTGAGTCTTCACTATGACTCAAGTTTTCAAAGACATAATGGAAAAGATGGAAGTATATTGCAATTTAAAATAATTGTTGATTATAATAAATAGCTCTGTAGCTATTATAGTATAGATTTTGGAATGGCAGCATGCTCAGTTTTCAGAATAAATCCTGACTTGAGATTGAGAATTACTTTCTGCTGTTATAGTCCACATTGAACAAACCACATTTTACTTATTTAAATTTGTTCAGTTCTATTTATTTTAGAAAAAGAAAGCAGGTAAAAACAATGGAATATATTAGGATTTCAAGGATCCTAATGCTGTAGATACTGTTAAATTTTATCATTTCATTTGATTTACTGGAAGGGATTTGGGAGGAGACAAAATAACAAGCATTGGTGGGAAAAATAAGCATTTGAAGGAAAACAAAGAATTCATGATTTTTCAACCAAAATTTAAACAACTGGTTTTGTGGGACTCTACCTAACTTAAAAATAAACTGTGAACGTACATGCCAAGACTGTACCACACATAATAGGCACTAAATATGTGAATGATTAAAGTAATATGCTATACATTTTGTTATTCCATTCTCAATCCTGTAGCTTTGGATGCTCAATGAAAACAAAAATATTTGGACAGCACAAGCAGCATTATTAAGGAAGTTTTTTTCTGACAGTTTTGCTCTATCCCACTGCACCTCCCACTTCCCAGTGTACAGTTTTTCCTCCATAGAAAAACACCTTGATATACCTTTATCATAGGAATTGTCAGTAGCATTCAAAGTATGACGTTGACATTACTGTTCACATGTTTACCTTCCCCCCAGTAAAAGCTTTAAAGCCAGCTACTGGGTCTAGTATTTTGCATAAGACATAGTAAATGTTTCAGTAGATGTTCGATGAATTGAGAATAGTAATTAGAATCTTGGTATGCATTCTTAGATATATGCATCAACAATTCAGCCAGGCTTTTTGAACACAGTCTTTTGTAGTTGGTAAGTATTAATTCTCATATGATTTTTCAATCTCTTCACAGAATATTATTGCCTGGATATTTGTCAGCAAAACCAAAAAAATTTTTTTGGTGTTTTTTTTTTAGGGCTGCACCCGTGGCATGTGGAAGTTCCCAGGCTAGGGGCTGAATTGGAACTATAGCTGCTGGCCTACATCACAGCCACAACAATTCCAGATTCAGGCTGCATCTGTGACCTACACCACAGCTCATGGCAATGTTGGATCCTTAACCCGATGAAATAGGCCAGGGACTGAACCTGTATCCTCATGGATACTAGTCAGGTACATTACTGCTGAACCACAATAGAACTCCTCCAAAATATTTGAAAGTTGCTGAGAGTAAAACTTAAAAGTTCTTCTCACAAGAAAAAGAATTGGTAACTATTGAGATTTACTTAAGGATGGATGTTAAGTAGACATACCTCTGCAGATCATTTCACAATATATGTAAATATCAAATCGTTATGTTGTACACCTGAAACTAATACACTGTTTACTTCAATTTAAAAAAATCTTCAGGGGAATATTTTTTAAAGACAGAATATCATTATGAAAAGTCAGTGAAAAAAATACAGCTTTCATGTCTCATTTTCTTACTATTTTAGTTTTGTGATTGAAATCATATTGTATATACAATTCTGAAAATACTTTTTTTTTTTTGGCTTTTTTTAGGGCTGCACTTGCAGCATATGGAGGTTCTTAGGCTGGAGATCTTATTGGCCCCATAGCTGCCAGCCTATGCCACAGCAACGCAGAATCTGAGCCGTGTCTGCACCCTATACCACAACTCATGGCAATGATGGATCCTTAATCACTGAGCGTGGCCAGGCCTCGAACCTGTAACCTCATGGTTCCTAGTCAGATTAGTTTCCACTGCACCACGGACGGGAACTCCTGAAAATACTTCTTATTTAAAAGTCATAGATTTAGGCATTTAACTAAGAATTTAAGGAAGTCATTGAGAGTTCTCATTACCCTGTTCAGATCTAATCGTCTATAGTTTTGGATTTTGTTAAATTAAGAATTTTTTTTATTAGGGCATAATCAACTTAATATTGTATTAGTTTCAGATATACAACATAGTGATTTGGTATTTTTATATATTACAGAATGATTAGTAAGTTTAGTTATTATCTATCACCATAGAAAGTTATTACAGTATTTACTGAGTATACTCCCTAAACTGTATATTACATCCCTATGACATTTATTTTATAACTGGAAGTTTGTAACTCTTAAATCTCCTTTACCTATTTGACTCATCCTCTACCTCCCCTCCCTTTTGGGAACTACAATTTTGTTCTCTGTTATCTGTGAATCTGTTTCTGTTTTGTTAGGTTCATTTGTTTTGTTTTTTAGAATATACATATAAGTGAAATCATACAGTATTTGTCCTTCTCTGTGTGACTTATTTCACTAAGCATAATACCTACTAGATTCATCTGTATTGTCATAAATGGCAGTATTTAATGCTTATTTATGGCTAATATTCCATCATATATTTTTATCACATTTTTATCCATTCATCTATGGATGGATACTTAATTTGTTTTCATATCTTGGCTATTGTAAATAATGTTACAATGAACATAGGAGTGTGTATATCTTTTCAAATTAGTGTTTTTGTTTTCTTCAGAGAAATAACCAGAAGTAGAATTGCTGGATCATTTGGTTCTATACTAATTTGAGGGGAACCTCTTTACTGTTTTCCATAGTGATGATACCAGTTTACATTCCCACTAACAGTGTGCAAAGGTTCACTTTTCTCAGCATCCTCTCCAACCCTTGTTATTTGTTATCTTTTTGATAACAGAAACTTTGACATTCTGTGAGATGATATCTCATTGTGGTTTTGGTTTGCTTTTTCCTGATAATTAGTGATATTGAGCATCCTTTCATTTGTCTTTGGGCCACCTTTGTATCTTTGGAAAATCATCTATTCAGGCCGTCTGCCCGTTTTTTAATTGGTTGGTTTGTTTGATGTTTCATTTCATGAGTTCTTTGTATATTTTGGATATTAACGACTCATCAGATACATTGTTAGCAAATATCTTCTCCCATTCAATAGGCTGTCTTCTCAGTTTTTATTGATAGAATCCTTAGCTTTTTTAGTCTGATGTAGTCCCATTTGTTTATTTTTGCTTTTGCTTCCATTGCCTGAGAAGACGTATCCAAAAAAGTACTGCTAAAACCTATGTCAAACAGCATACTGCCTGTGTTTTCTTCTAGAATTTTTATGGTGTCGGTCTTAATGTAAGCCTTTAATCCATTTTGAGCTTATTTTTTTGTATATACTGTGAGAAAGTAGTCCAACACAATTTATTGAAGAGGCTGTCTTTCCACTGTTATATATTCTTGCCTCCTTTTTTAGTAGAATGATTGACCATAAAAATGTGGGATATTTTCTGGGCTCTCTGTTCTATTCCATTGATCGGTTTTTATCCCAGTACCAGACTGTTTTGGTTACGTAGCTCTGTAATACAGTTTGAAATGAGGAAGCATGATACCTCTAGCTTTGTTCTGTCTCAAGATTGTTTTGGTCTTTTGTGTTTCCATTCAAATATTAGAATTATTCTAGTTCTGTAGTTCTGTTAAAAAAAAAAAAAAACCATTGGTATTTTGATAGAGATTGCATTGAATATGTAGATGGCCTTGAATAGTATGATTTTTTTTGGGGGGGGGGGGACGGGTGCTGTGCCTGCCTGTGGCATGTGGAAGTTTCTGAGCCAGGGGTCATACCCCCACCACAGCAGCAACCCCATCTTCCGCAGTGACAATGCCAGATCCCTAACCTGCTGTACCATAGGAATGCCTGGTCAGTTTAACAATATTAATTTTTCCAGTCCATGAGCACAGTGTATCTTTTCATTCGTGTCATTTTTAGTTTCTTTCATCAGTGTCTTACAGTTTTCTGAAGAAGGTCTTTTACCTCCTTGGTTAGATTTATTCCTAGGTATTTTATTATTTGGTGTGATTGTGAATGGGATTGTTTTTTAAATTTCTCTGATAGTTTGTTTTTAGTGTTTAGAAACATTACTATGTGTTAATTTTGTATCCTGCAGCTTTACCAATTCACTTTTTAGTTCTAATACCTTTTGATGGCATTTTTAGGATTTTCTATTTATAGTACCATGTCATATGCTAACATTGACAGTTTTATTTTTCCTTTCCATTTTGGATTCCCTTTAACTTCCTTTTCTTTGATTGATGTGGTTAGGACATCCAATGCTATGTTGAATAAAAGTGTCAAGAGTGGGCATTCTTGTCTTGTTCCTAATCTTAGAGGAAATGCTTTCAGATTTTCACCATGGAGTATGATGTTGGCTGTAGGTTTGTCATATATGGCTCTTATTATGTGAGGTATGTTCCTGCTATACATACTTTGTTTAGAATTTTTATCATAAATGGATGTTGAATCTTGTCAAATGCTTTTTCTTTTTCACTCTGTCAATATGGTGTGTCACACTGATAGATTTGTGGATACTCAACCATTCTTGTGTCCCTGGGATAAATTCCATTTGATTATGGTGTATGATCCTTTTAATGTATTGTTGAATCCTGTTTGCTTATATTTTGTTGAGGATTTTTTTCATCTATTTCATGAGTAATTTTGGCTTGTAGCTTCCTTTTTTTGTGTGCTGTCTTGGTTGGTTTTGGTATCAGGGTGATGTTTGCCTCATAGAATGAGTTTTGATGTATTCCTCTCTCTTCAATTTTTGACATACTATGAGGACAGGTGTTAACTTTGCTTTAAATATCTGGCAGAATTTTTCTCTTAAGCTGTCTAGTCATGGACTTGTTTGTTGGAAGGTTTTTGTTTTTACTGATTGAATTCCATTACTATTATTTGGTCTGTTTATATTTTATATTTCTTTCTCATTCAGTCTTCAGAGATTATACGTTTCTAGGAATGTATTTCTTCTAGGTTATTCATTTTTTTGGAGTATTGTTTGTAGTAATATCTTATGATTCTTTTTTATATCTGTGGTTTCAGTTGTAACTTCTCTTTCATTTCTGATTTTCTTTATTTGGGCTCTTTCTTTTCTCTTGATGAGTCTTGCTACAGGTTCATCAATTTTGTTTATCTTTTTAAAGAACCAGCTCTTAAGTTTTCGTTGATCTTTGTTCTGAAGTTTTTCTTTTTTCTGCTAATTTTGAGTTTTGTTTTTTTTTTCTAAGTTCTTTAGGTGTAAAGTTAGACTGTTGGAATTTTTCTCATTTCTTGAGGTTGGTTTGTGTCACTATAAACCTCCCTCTTAGAATTGCATTGTGTTCCTCTTTCGTTTGTCTTTTTGGATTTCCTCTTTGATTTCTTCCATAACCCTTTGGTTGTTCTATAGCATATTATTTAGCAGTTTGTGTGTGTTTTTTTTGTCTTTTGTCTTTTTTGTTGTTGTTGTTGCTATTTCTTGGGCCGCTCCCGCGGCATATGGAGGTTCCCAGGCTAGGGGTTGAATCGGAGCTGTAGCCACCAGCCTACGCCAGAGCCACAGCAACGCGCGGGATCCGAGCCGTGTCTGCAACCTACACCACAGCTCACGGCAACGCCGGATCGTTAACCCACTGAGCAAGGGCAGGGACCGAACCCGCAACCTCATGGTTCCTAGTCGGGTTCGTTAACCACTGTGCCACGATGGGAATTCCCAGTTTGTGTTTTTTTATAGTTGATTTCTAATCTCATAACATTGTGGTCAGAAAAGATGCTTTATATGATTTCAGTGTTCTTAAGCTTACTGAGACTTGTTTTATGGTCCAGTATGTGATCTATCCTGAATGATCTACATGCACTTCAAAAGAATGCGTATTGTGCTGCTTTTGAATAGAGTGTTCTGTATATACTTATTAAGTCCATCTGGTCTCATGAGATGCTTAAGGCCAATGTTTCTTTATTGATTTTCTGCCTGGATGATCTGTGTACTGATGTTAAGGGGGGGTGTTAAAATCCCCTACTATTATTGCACTACTGTCAGTTTCTTTATGTTCGTTATTTGCTTTATGTATTTACATGTACCTGTCTTAGGTGCATATGTATTTATAACTGTTTTATCTTCTTGTTGGTTGATTCCTTGATCATTATACCATGTGTCCTTCTTTGTCTCTTGTTACAGGCTTTGTTTTAAAGTCTGTTTTGTCTGATACAAGTATTGTTATGCCGGCTTTTTTTTTTTTATCATTTTAATTGTCATGGAATACCTTTTTCCATCCTTTAACATTGCTTGTGAAGCCACTTGGGTGGTGCTGGATGCTTTAGTTTTTCCTTGTCTATAAAACGTCATCACTGAATGTATTGCACTGCTCCCTTCCAGCCTGCAAATTTACTGCTGAAAAGTCAGCTCATAGTCTTATGAGAATTCTGTTAGATGTAACTGGTTGGTTTTCTCTTGATGCTTCTAAGATTCTTTAGTTTTTGCCATTTAATGATACTGTGTCTTGGTGTGGATCTTTTTGGTTTCTTCTTGTTTGGGACTTTTTGTGTTCCCTGGACCAGTTGTCTGTTTCCTCTCTCAGGTTAGGGAATTTTTTCCCTTTCATTTTGTTTCAAATAAATTCTCACCTCCTTTCTCTCCTTGCTATGGGACCCCTATAAGGTGAGTATTAGTATGCCCAATATTATCCCTGAAGTCTCCTGAACTATCTTCATTTTTTTTTTTTTTTTGATCTTTTTGCCTTTTCGAGGGCCACACCCACAGCATGTGGAGGTTCCCAGGCTAGGGGCCTAATTGGAGCTGTAGACGTGGGCTACACCAGAGCCACAGCAACACGGGATCCGAGCTGCGTCTACAACCTACACCATAGTTCACAGCAAGCCAGATCCTCAACCCACTGAACAAGGCCAGGGATCGAACCCACAATCTCATGGTTCCTAGTTGGATTCGCTAATCACTGCGCCATGACAGGAGGTCCTTTTTTGTTTGTTTGTTTATTGAATTTATTTTTTAAAATTTTTTTCTTCATTTTTTAATATTCTCTTTTCTGGTCTGCTTGTGTTAATTCTACTACTCTTCTAGTTCCATGCTTTGTACTTTTTTTTTTTTTTTGGTCTTTTTAGGGCCACACCCACAGCATATGGAGGTT
Organism: Phacochoerus africanus; assembly: GCF_016906955.1. Taxonomy (NCBI): domain Eukaryota; kingdom Metazoa; phylum Chordata; class Mammalia; order Artiodactyla; family Suidae; genus Phacochoerus; species Phacochoerus africanus. Next base: position 47,113,859 of record NC_062544.1, on the reverse strand, counting down.
TCTAGGCTAGGAGTTGAATCAGAGCTACAGCTGCCAGCCTAAGCCACAGCCATAGCAACACTAGATACAGGCTGCATCTGTGACCTACACCACAGCTCACAGTGATGCTGAATTCTTAACCCACTGAACGAGGCCAGAGATTGAATCTGCATCCTCATGTATCCTAGTTGGGTTCGTTAACCGCTGAGCCACGATGGGAACTCCATAATGTGGTTTTTAATTTAGTTATTATATTTTTTGGCTCTGTTTATTTCTTCTTTATATTTTCTTACTCTTTGTTAAACTTCTCACTGTGTTCTTTGGTTCTCCCAAGTTTGTTGATCATCTTTTTTTTTGTCTTTTGTCTTTTTATTTTATTTTTTATTTTTTTATTTTTTTGCTATTTCTTGGGCCGCTCCCTCGGCATATGGAGGTTCCCAGGCTAGGGGTTGAATCGGAGCTGTAGCCACCAGCCTACGCCAGAGCCACAGCAACGCTGGATCCGAGCCGCATCTGCAACCTACACCACAGCTCACGGCAACGCCGGATCGTTAACCCACTGAGCAAGGGCAGGGACCGAACCCACAACCTCATGGTTCCTAGTCGGATTTGTTAACCACTGCATCACGACGGGAACTCCTCTTTTGTCTTTTTATAGCTGTACCTGCAGCACATGGAGGTTCCCAGGCTAGGGGTCGAATCAGAGCTATTGCTGCTGGCCTACACCAGAGCCACAGCAACACCAGATCTCAGCCGCGTCTGCAACCTATACCACAGCTCACAGCAACACCGGATCCTTAACCCACTAAGTGAGGGCAAGGATCGAACCCACAACCTCATGGTGCCTAGTCAGATACATTTCTGCTGTACCATGATGGGAATTCCCTGTTGATCATCTTTTTGATCATTATTTTGAACTCTTTATAAGGTAGATTGCTTACATCTACCTCACTTAGTTCCCTTCTGGGGTTTTGTTCCTGGACCTTCATTTGGAACATACTCTTCTGTCTCCTCGTTTTGCCTACATCTCTATGTTTGTTTCTTTTTTTTCTCCTTTTTTGGCCGCACCTGCAGCATATGCAAATTCTCAGGCCAGGGGTTGAATCCGAGCTGTATCTGCGGCACATGCCACAGCTGTGGCAAGGCCGGATACTTAACCTACTGTGCTGAGCCAGGGATCAAACCAGCATCACCACAGAGACAAACCAGATTGTTCACTCACTGCACCACAGTGGGAACTATTTTTACTTCTGTGTGTAGATTGGTCAGTTACATTTCTTGATTTTTGGAGAACTAGCCTTACAGGATATATCGTATAGGGCCCAGCAGCACACTCCACTCTGGCCCCAAGACCTATACGCTCTAAGACTGCCCTCTCCGTAGACTGAATGGACTTTCTATTGTGGAACTGACTACTGTGAGTACACTGATAGGCAGGTTGGTGCCCATCCTGGTTGGTTGCCAGGCCCTGCTTTGTGTGGTGACCACTAGAGTGCAGGTGACTTGGGTTGGGCCAAGTGGTAGAACAGCTGGGCTGTACAACTGACTGGAGGCTTTCTGGGCTGGTGCTTGCTGATGGACAGGGTTAGGGGCTTAGGGCAGCTGGCCATCAGCACTAATAGGCTAGAGGGAAGATTCCAGAATGTTTCTTGACAACACCAGTGTCCTTGTGGTAGAATGAGCTCCCCCAAATGGCTGCTGCCAGCATGTGTGTACCCAGGGGAAGTCTGAGTTGCCTACTCCCTCTCTGGGAAGCTCTCTAAAATGGATAAGTGGGTCTGAGCCAAGTTCCTTTCAAATTACTGCTTCTGCACTGGGACTCAGAGTGTGTAAGATTTTGTGTGTGCCACTTGTGAGTAGAATCTCTATTTCCTATAGCCCTCTGGCTCTTCTGTATGCAAGTGCCCCTGGCCTTCACAGACAGCTCTCTGGGGGCTCCTCTTCCTGGGCTGGGGAGCCTGGTGTGAGGCTTGGACCCTTTGCTCCTTGGGGAGAACTTCTGCATTTGTAATTGTCCTGCCATTTGTGGGTTGCCTATCCATGAGTATAGGTCTTGACTGTATTACATCTCTGCCCCTCTTACTCATCTTGTTGTGGTTCCTTCTTTATGTTGTTTGCTGTGGAAAATCTTTTCTGCCAGTGTGCAGATTTTTCTCATACATAGTTGGTGTGTGCATGGGAGCTTAAAACTTCTAAATGTCATTAACTGTTAATTTTAAAACTTTAGTCCAAAAATAATAGTATTCATTATGAGTAACTTTTCTTGGAATATATCAGGAACTGTCGAGTTTATCATTTATATCTCATTTAATCTTCTCAGTATCTCTATGAGGTTATTCCTTGGTTGAGCAAAGCTGGACAATAACTTCTTAAGATAGGAGTAGTCTGCCTTGTAGGCAGGTTAGGTAGTAGGGTCCTCCATGAGGAGATGGTTCATAGGCCTTATGATGAGAATCTTGGTTCAGTAAAGATAAACAGTACCAGTAGTCTGATGGCAGTACTGGTCAAGCCAGGAAACAGTGGGAAATCCTAGAGCCAAATGAAGTCTGCATCTTGAGTATTGTTCTAAAAGTCCAGATTGCTGAACTAGCTAAATAGGTAAACCTTGCTCAGTGGTACACATGCTGTTTTTCTAGATAATTATGTATTTCAAGTACCACTCACTTCATCAAGGAGAAATTTTCAACCTTGATTTATGCCAATCAGGAAATATCTTTGGTGTAAATTTTGATAATTGAATTTTGAAATTCAGTGCTTGTAAGTAACCATTTCTGGAGCATGTCACTAACGTTTCCTAAGGTGTCGATTAAAATTAACTTGTATATATTAAGTGGTATTAATGCTGAAGATTTTTTTCTTACTTCAAAAGCTAGACTAGCTGACTGATACTCGACCAGTGCCGAGCACTTACTAAGGCTTTATATATGTTGTCATATTTAATCTTCACAGTAACCATATGCCTTAAGTAAAAATATGATCATTACTTTTCAGTGTAATATTTAGGTTTTTTTTTTTTTTTTTTTGGCTGTGCCTGTGACATGCACAAGTTTCCTGGGTCAGGGTCAGACCTGTGCCACAGAGTAACCAGAGCCATAGCAGTTACAATGCTGGATCCTTAACCTGCTGCTGAGCCACCAGGGAAAACCTCAGTGTGATATTTTGAATTGATAATGCAGTCAGAGAGTTCTGTGTATATAATGTAAATTGTAATAGGTGTCTCTCTTTCAACCCTGTCCCTCATCTCCTTATTTACCACTGGTCTCTTCCTTCCCTCAAGAAATCATTTTTATTAGTTTCTTATTCTCAGAGTCTGTCTATTTATATTCAGGCAAGGGCATTCTTATTCCTTTTCATTTTTCCACAGATGAAGCATGCTCATTATATTTGTCATGTTTTCACTTTTACAAATTTTCACTAAAATCTTCACACATGAAAGAGAGAGTATAAAGAATCCATAAACACACTACTTAAATTTAACATTGTAAATATTTTTTTTTGGTCATTTTGCATTTATGTATTATTATATGTATATAGATAAGCAAAATACATATATTATGCATATATATGTATATAAGCAAAGTGCATATACACATATATTCTTTATTACCTAAGCTAGTCAAAAGTAAATTATAAGTATCATAGTATTCCATCTCTAAATACTTTGTTTTTTAAGAGTAAAGTACTACCAGTCAATGAAGGATCTCAAGCAAAGGGGTGGCATGATAGGATATAATTGATTATATGGAAGATACCTTTAAGGAAGATAAGACTAGAGGCTGGGTGGCCAATTAAGTAACTATTGTATTAGTCCAGGTAAGAGGGAATAAGGACAGAAGTAGAGCAATGGATTTGGTAGTATTTTGCGGTTAATAAGACAGAAAAATAGATTAGCTGTTTATATTTCCTAGAGAAAATATGGGCAAGATGTGTTTGTTAATCCTTTGTAGCAGTCTCTTTCCTTTCTTGTCTCTAGATGAACTGGTCTTATTTGTTACTTATTTGTTACTGTGTCAATTGCTTAACATGTTATTTAATTCTGACAGTCATTCTGTGAGGTATTATTATCCTTATTGCAGATGAAGAAATCGAAGTGCAGAGTGGTGAAGTAATTTGTTCAAGATCATATTGCTCTTAAGTGGCAGATCTGGAATTTTAACATGGGTCTGATTACTCTGAAATCTCTGTGTGACCATTTTCTAAATTGTTTCATGAAGTTAAAAAAATATGAAGTGTTAGTGATTTTTTTCTTATAAATATATTTGTAATTATTCCTAATCATGTCATCGTCAGCCTTTAAGAAATAGTGTGTCCAAGAGTGCTAGATTTCCTGATGGACAAACACTTCATCTTTGAATTGAAGAGTAAACAGTACCTACAATTTGCTTTCTCTTTGATGTAACATTACTCGATGATAAATACTGTTCTGTTCAACTATCTTGTCTTATAATTTAAGCATATTTTCTGTGATCGAGTTTATTTTATTTTGAATATATTTATGATTCAACTATAGTCCTACTGGTTTTGTGGCAGTTAGACTTTTAAAAGAAAAGATTAATAAGCTTAAGCAAATAAGCAACAAGTTGGAATACCTCAAAATCAAGATAAATGAAGATAAAATATATAGCTTTTTAAAAATAATTAGGTGAGCTGTCCACAATGAAACAGTAGCATTAAAGCTGGTGTGAAGCAAATCATATAATTGCCTTTTGACCCCTTCTAAAGCTTTGGAGGCATAAAAAAAAAAATCATATTGACCTTAGAAACCAAACATATACTTTTAAAAAACTGACATCTTGAAATAGTCAACTCTCCATCAAACAAGCAATGTAAAACAGACATATAACTTAAGTTTTCATATGATATTCCTTAGAAAATTACATGAATAGAGAATTTATCAAGCTGTTATCAATCAGGATACTAAACTCCCAAATTTCTGTGGCTTAAAATGACAAAGATTCATTTCTTGTTTTTGCTGCATGTCCCTTGTGGGACAGCTAGGAATGCTACTTCATTTGTCCTCACTTGGGGACCCGGACTAACCACTATCCTGACGGAGGAGAAGTGATAGGTAATTATGCACTGATTTGTTTTTTGTTTTTGTGCTGCACCCACTACATATAAAGTTCCCAGGCCAGGGATGGAACCTGAGTTACAGTAGTGACAATGCCAAATTCTTAACCACTAGGCCACCAGGGATCTCCAGTTATGTGCCAATTTTTAAAGCTTCTGCTTGATACTGTCTCTTTGACTCCATTAGCTAATAAAGTAAGTCACACGTCCACACTAACTTGCAGAGATGTCAGTGAAGTGTACTGTCCCTGTATTCTTGGAAGGAGAACTTGAATATTGGTGCACTGCCATAATGACTACCACACAAGCCTTATGAGGATCATAGAGAATTATGCATGGTTGATTCATGGAATCTTTCCCCCCCCCAAAGGATGCTCAGTACCTCTGAAGTAATACTATTGTGATAGAATTAAGGATCTTGATGCTAAAAGGTAAACTAGGTAAATAACTGATATGTTCAGTAGTTACTATTTTATTAGAGGAGTCATCTAGTTTATCCGGCCTTGCATTTCCCTTGTATTTTGCCCATTAAATTTTCCTAAATATATTTTAAAATATTTGTTATTTGCTTATTTGTAGCATAAGTCTATTCATGAAACAATTCACAATTATCAACTATTTTATGCAGAACACGTGCAAATGCAGTGGTCTCAAAAATCACAAAGGTAGTAATTGATATCTAGTACGGTAACAAAGCATTACTTATTTTGTATTTCACAGACATACAATAGAGTTTTTTTAAGTGTATAATTATGGAAAACAAAGTACATGAGGCATTGCATATGAATAATCACTGAAGTTCAACAACTTTTTGAAGTTCTAAAAATTTGTGAGGACATAAGTGATTAATGTATATAGAGTACTTCTGCATGAATACATGAAGAGGTCTTTCTCTAGGCAAAGCTATGTCTTTAGCTTTGACAAATTTTTATGTGTATATTTCTCTTTATTGGTGGTGTAAACCAGTGTTCAGCAGTTTTTCATAAGGAATATTCTTTTTCAATTGTTAAGTATAAGTAACACAAAATTTATCATTTGAACTATTTTAAAGTGTAGTTCAGTGACATTAAGTACATTCATGTTGTTGTGAAACTATTACCACCATGTAGATCCAGAACTTTTTCATTTTCCAAATCAGAAATTCTACCCGTTAAACAATAACTCTCCATTACCCTCTCCCTCTAGCTTCTAGCACATACCATTCTACTTTCTGTCTGTGAATTTGACTACTCTGGGTACTTTGTATGAGTGGAATCAGGCACTGTCCTTCTCTGACTGGCTTATTTCACTTGGCATTTCTTCAAGGTTCATCCCTGTTATAGCATATATCAGAATTTTCTTGCTTTTCAAGGCTGAATAAAATTTCATTGTACATGTATACTACGTTATTTTAAATCCATTCATCCACCAGTGAACACTTGATTTTTTTTCTGCCTTTTGGCTATTGTGAATAATGCTGCTATAAACATTTGGATAACAAATAACTAGTTGAGTCCCTTTTTTCAATTATTTTGGATATGTAGCCAGAGGTCAAATTGCTGGATCATATGGTATTTCTGTTTTTAATTTTTTGAGAAATTGTCATACTGTTTTCCCTAACACCTACACTACTTTACATTCTAACCGGCAGTTCCAGTTTCTCCATATCCTTGCCAACACTTGATCCTCTTCTTCTCTTCCTTCCTTCCTTCCTCCTCTCTTTGCCATCCTAATGAGTATGATATGTTACCCCTTTGGTTTCGATTTGCATTTCCCTAATAATTAGTGATGTTGAAGATCTTTTCATGGGCTTATCAGCCATTTGTGTATCTCCTTTAGAGACATGACTCTTCAAATCCTTTGTTCATTTTTGAATTGGGTTGTTTGTAGTTTTGCTGTTAAGTGTAAGTAGTTTTCCATATATTCTGCATATTAATACCTTGTCACAAGTAATTTGCAAATATTTTCTCTAGGCTATTTCTTTTTTTCCCACTAAATTACATTCCATTTATGGGGCTCTACCACATTTATCAATTTACCTATTGAGGGATCTTGGTAGCTTCCACTTTGTGGCAAATATGAATAAAGCTGTGATAAACATTCCTGTGCAGATTTTTTTGTGGGCATATGATTTCAGTTCAACTAAGTAAACCCTAGTTGCACAGTTGCTAGATTGTATGCTGAGACTTTGTTTAGCTTTGTATAAATCTGCCAGACTGTCTTCTAAAGTGGCTGTACAGTTTTGCATTCCTAACAGTGCAAATGAGACTTCTTGCTCCACATGCTTGTCAGCATTTGGTTTGCCCGTTTTTTGGACTTTAGCCATTCTGATAAGTGTGTAGTGGCATCTCTTTGTTGTCTTAATTTTCAATCCACTAGTGACATATGATGTTGAGGCACCTTTCATATGCTTATTTTCCATCTACATATCCTCTTTAGTGAGTCATATGTTCAGATCTTTTGTCCACTTTTTAATTGGGTTGTTTTCTTATTGTTGGAATTTTAAGAGTTCTTCGTATTTTGCAGATAAAAGTTATTTATCAGAGATATGTTCTGTATATATTTTCTCCCACTCTGTTCTTGTCTTTTCATTTTATTATGGGTCTTTCACAGAGCAGAAGATTTTAATGAAGTGTAACATCTTTTTTTTTTTTTTCTTTCATGGATTCTGCTTTTGGTGTTGTATTTAAAAACTCAACACCAGACCAAGGTCACATAGACTTTTATGTTATGTTCCAGAAGTTTGATAGCTTTGCTTCTTACATTTAGATCTGTGATCCCCTTTCAGTTAAGTTTTCTGAAGGTCAGTGTGTTGATTCATTTTTTTGTATGTGGATATGTTCTAGTTACAATTACTGAAAAAGCTATCTTTTTTCCATTGGGTTGCCTTTGCTTCTTCCCAAAGATCAATTGACTATATTTGAGTAGTCTCTTTCTAGACTATCAGTTTTGTTTCCTTGATCTATTTGTCTGTTCTTTCACCAGTACTACATTGTTTTGATTACTGATATGTGTTGGGAGTCTAAAGTCAGGGTAGTCCACTGACTGTTACTCTTTTATAGTAGCATACTATTTTAGGTCATTTTTGTCCTTCTGTATTAATTTAGAATCAGCTTGCTGATATTCACAAAATAACTTTTGATATCTTGATTCGGACATGATGGTCATTAGATCAACTTGGGGAGGACTGACATCAATATTGAGTCTTCCTATCCATGAATGTGGAAGAGCACATTGTTTATTAGATGTTTTGTGATTCTTTCACCAGAGTTTTCTAGTATGCTTCATAAAGATGTTTCATTAGACTTACCCCTAAATATTGGTAATTTTTTTATTTTTATTTTTTGCCATTTCTTGGGCAGCTGCCGCAGCATATGAAAGTTCCCAGGGTAGGGGTTGAATCAGAGCTGTAGCCGCAGGCCTACGCCACAGCCACAGCAACGCTGGATCTGAGCAGCATCTGCGACCTACACCACAGCTCATGGCAACGCCGGATCCTTAACCCACTGAGGAAGGCCAGGGATCGAACCTGCAACCTCATGGTTCTTAGTTGAATTCGTTAACCACCGAGCCATGACAGGAACTCTGATATTGGTTATTTTTTGGTGCTAATGTAAATGATAGTATTTTTTTTATATTAAATCCCAGGTTTTTTTGTTTTTTTGTTTTTTTTTTTTTTTTTGCTGGTTACATAGAAAAGCAATTGACATACATTAACATTGTATCCTGCCAATTGCTGTTATAGTTACTTTTTAGTTCCAGATGATTTCTTGTCCATTCTTTGGGATTTTTCTTTATGGACAATGATGTCCTCTGCACACTAGGACAGTTTTATATCCTCCTTCTGAATATACATACTTTTAATTTTCTTGTCTAATTAGCTAGAACTTCCAGTACAGTGTTGCATAGAGCTGATATCAAGGGGGGATATTCTTGCCTTTTTTCCCAGTCTTGGGGAGGTGTTTAGTTACCCATCATTGAATGTGTTAGTTGTAAATTTTATGTATATGTTTTTTATCTAATTGTAGAAGTTACTTTCTATTCCTGGTTTTCTGAGAGTTTTTAGGATGAATGGGTGTCCAATTTTTTCAGTTACCTTTTATGTGACAGTATCATCATGTGATTTTTCATTTATTCATTTATTTGCTTTTTAGGGCTGCACCTGCAGCAAATGGAAGTTCCCAGGCTAGGGGTTGGATCGCTGCCAGCCTTTGCCACAGCCACAGCAATGTGGGATCCTTGCTGTGTCTACGACCTACACCACAGCTCATGGCAATGCTGGATCCCCGCCCCACTGAGCAAGGCCAGGGATCAAACCTGCATCCTTATGGATACTAGTGTGATTCGTTTCCACTGCACCACAATGGGAACTCCAGTGTGATTTTTTTTTTTTTTTTATAAATCTTGTTGATGTGCTGGGTTATATTAGTTGATTTTCTGGTTACTGAATCAGCCTTGCATACCTAGAATAAATCCTATTTGGTGTATTAAGTTTTTAAAACATTGTTGGATTTGATTTGCTAATATTTTGTTGAGGATTTTTGCATCTATGTTCATAAGAGATATTGGTCTGTAGTTTTTCTTTTTTTAAATGTCCTTAACCTGGTTTTGGCAGTAAGGTAATGCTAGACTCATAGAATAAGTTAGGACATATTCTCTTGCTTCTACTTTTTGGAAGAGGTTGTAGAGCATTAATATCATTTCTCCATTTCATCTACGTTATCTTATTTGTACGCATAGAGTTGCTTATAATATTTCTTTATTATCTTTATTGTCTTTTTAATGTCCATAGAATCAATAGTTATGATAGCTCTTTTGTTTTTGAGATTGACAATTTGTGTGTTGTAGGACTTACCTACAAGGAGACAGGACACTGAGGCCTTTTTGCCAGGAAGCAGCGTTTATTTGTGCCAACACTGGCTCAGTGGATTCATATCCAAAGGCTGAGCCCCTAATGCAGCAGGGCACTGTCTTATATATCCTCTGTTATTTTTTTCTTTTACACTTTGGTCCCTTTGTCCCCTTTATGTAACATACATTCTGTAATTTCTGAGTGGACAGTTGTAGATACTCCTCTGCCCATGGATTCAGGTTATGTTACATTGTTACGGAACCGATGCTACATGTTGCCTTCCCTTCAGCTCCTACTACATGTATCTTCTCTCTTTTTTCTTGGCTACCCTGGCTAGAGATTTATCAGTTCTACTGATTTTTTTCAAAGAAAAGTTTCTCGTTTTGTTGATTTCTTTATTAATTTCCTATTTATAATTTTACTGATTTTTTTTTGTTTGCTGTAATTTTTATTAATTTTTCTTTGCTTGCTTTATTAATTTTTCTTTGCTTTTCTTTGCTTGCTTGTAATTCCCTATGGTGGAAACTTAGATTATTGAATTAGCTTTTTTTTTTTTTCCCAAATATATGCATTCAATGCTATAAATTTTTAAAAGCTGCATTTGCTGTATCCCACAAAATTTGAAAGGATGTGTTTTTATTTTCATTTAGTTCAAAATATTTTAAATTTTCTCTTGAGAATTCCTCTTTGATCTCTAAGTTATTTAGAAGTGTGTTTAATCTTCAAATATGATTGAACCTTGAACTCCCCCCCCCCCCGCCTTGTTAGGAGGTTAAGAGTGTCTCATATATTTTGACATGCTCTTGTCAGGATTATTAATATTTTTCTTAGAGAATTGACCCCTTTATGATGATGTTCATAAACATGAACCCCCCCACCCCTTGTTAGGGGGTTAGGAGTGCTTATTTGAAAATTTATGTGTAACTTTGACTCCCCCTAAACAATTACAAATTGCCAGCTATTGACTGGAAGCCTTACTGATAACAGAAATTGTCAGTTAACAGATATTTTATATATTGTATGTGTTATAGACTATATTTTTACAATAAAGTAAGGTAGAGAAAAAAATGTTTTTAGGGAAATCATAAAGAAAATACATTTAAAATACATATATGTATTTATTGAAAAAAATCTGTGTTTAAATGGACCCACACAATTCAAACCCATGTGGTTCAAAGGTCAGTTATAGATAGAGATTTTACAATTTTCTGGTACTGATTTCTAGTTTCATTCCATTGTTGGAATGAAACTAGAGCATACATAGCGTGATTTATATTTTTAAAAAATTGTTAAGGTATTTTTTATGGCCCAGAATGTGATCTATCTTGGTGAAGGTTCCATGTGAAGTTGAGAATGTATATTCTGCTGTTACTGGATGAAGCATTCCATAAATCTCATTTAAATTCAGTTGATTGATGGGACTGTTCAGTTCATCTATGTCCTTACATTCTGCATAGTTGCTCTGTCAATTACTATTAAAAGAGTATTGACATCTCCAACTATACAGGTGGATTTCTTTATTTCTTCTTGCAGTTCTCTCAGTCTTTGTCTCATATGTTTTGACATGCTCTTGTTTGGCATATATACCTTCAGGATTATTAATGTTTTTCTTAGAGAACTGACCCCTTTATTATGACATATTACCCCTCTTTATTCCTGATAATTTTCCTTATTCCGAAATATGCTTTGAGATTAATATAGCTACTGCAGTAAGATTTTTTTTTTTTTTTTTTTTTTTGCCATTTAGGGCCTTACTTGTGGCATATGGAGGTTACCAGGCTAAGGGTCCAATCAGAGCTACAGCTGCCGGCCTACGCCACAGCCATGGCAACAGTAACACCAGATCTGAGCTGCATCTGTGGCCTACACCACAGCTCATGGCAATGCCAGATCCTTAACTCACTGAGCGAGGCCAGGGATTGAACCTGCAACCTTGTGGTTCCTAGTCAGATTCATTTCCACTGCATCATGATAGGAACTCCTACTGCAGTAGGATTTGATTGCTGTTAACATGGTATATCTTTCTCCATCTCTTTACTTTTAATCTGTCTCTGTCTTTATTTGAAATGGGTGTCTTTCAAGAAACATATAGTTGAATCTTGGGTTTTTTATTCATTTATTCTGACACATTTTCTTCTCCAGTTGGTGTATTTAGACTATTTTCAGTTAAAAGTGATTAACAGTGTAGTTGGTATTAATTCTTCTATGTTCAAATCTTATGCTTTACTCCTTTGTTTTTTGGGGGTGATTTTTATCTTGATTCCTAAGAATTCTTTATTTATTCTAGATATTAGTCTGTGTATTATATCTTATTATCTCTGATATTTCCTTTATTGTAATTTAGTTGCAGTCCTTTTTCCATTGTTCAGAAGTTATTTTTCTTTCAGTTTGTGGATATCGCATCTTAATTAAAAATCTTTTATGTTTTATCCCAGTAACTTATGCACACAACACAATGTGTGTGTATGTGTTAATCCATCTGGAATATGTCAGTATATAACTATTTTTTAAGAGGATTTGTACATTTTTCTTCCATGAAGGGATGGCCAATTGTATCATTTATTGAATATTGTAGCTTTTCACTACTGATTTGAAATTGCGCTTTTATTGTGTAATAAATTTACAGATCTACATAATTTGTTTTTGTACTGTGACCAGAACTATTTGATCTATGTGTCTGCGCTTGCACTAATACCATGATATTTTAATTACTATAGCATATTATTTGGCAAGACAGGTTCTGCCTTATACAAACATACCTCATTTTATTCTTTTCTTTTCTTCTTTTTTTTTTTTTTGTTTTTTAGGGTCACACCTGCAGTGTATAGAAGTTTCCAGGCTACAGGAGGTCAAATTGGAGTTGTAACTGCTGACCTAGCCACAGCCACAGCAATGCGGGATCCAAGCTGCATCTCTGACCTACACCACAGCTCATGGCAACGCTGGATTCCCCAACCCACTGAGAGATTCAACCCACATCCTTGTGGATACTAGTCAGATTTGTTTCCACTGTGCCACATTGGGAACTCCAGGCATACCTCATTTTATTGTTCTTCACTTATTGTGCTTTGCAGATACTACATTTCAGTAGCATTTGCTCACTCTGTGTCTTTGTTTCAAATTTGGTTATTCTCAAAATATTTCAAATTCTCTCATTATTATTACATTTTTACAATGATCAGTAAGCCTTTTATTTACTATTACAAAAAGATATGATTTGTTGAAGGCTCAGGTGATTATTAGCATTTTTTTAGCAATAAAGTTAAAATTAAGGTATGTACTTTTTAAAAAAGATACAATGCTATTGCATACTTAATAGACTAGAGTATAAATACAACTGTTATATGCTCTGGGAAACAAAAAAATGTCTTTATTGCAGTGGTCTGAAACTGAACCTGTAACATCTCTGAGATATACCTGTAGTTGTTTTTCACAATTTCTTGGTTATTTTTGTCAATTTTTTTCTTCCTGATGAGAATCATCTAATTTTATAAAAGTTCTAAGAGAATTATTATACTTAATTTGTAGATTAATAACTGACATCTTTATGGCAAATTAGCTTCCAGTTATTTACAAGTCATGTCAAAGTACAGCAACTCAGTTCCTTCCTTTGAGGCATTCCAAAGCTATAGAGTTATTCTTGTAGTGGCCAGTAAAGTTCAGTAATATGACCTTTCTAAATATGAACTTTATATATTTGTTGTGTTTTGCAATATAATTACTATAATCACCGTGACATCTATATTTATTATTCCTACTATTTTAACCTCATATTTATTTATTTTGCTATCCTGTTATTACAAACTTGGGCATATTTCTTTCTCCTTTACTTTACATTTTCCATCATGCCCTCCAATTTCTTTGTTATCACCATCTGAAACCTTGCCCACATTCTCCTTCTTATTACTCTTCAGTTTCGTTCCAAATCTGGTATGTGAGGATAATTACCCTCATCCCTCTTGCAAAAGTCTTTCCTTAGTCTGTTGGATGACTCTCAAAGGATTAGTTTAAGGCTTTGGCTTGAGTTGTGTCCAGGAGCACAACTGCTGTTAGTTCCTGCTACAAGTTCTACCTGGTTCAGAAGAGTGGGAAAGATATCTATGAGCAGGATATTTTAATTTTTTTCTGACCTAACCAGTTGAACATTTTAAGATAATATTCAGTATTACAGATAAAGATTAGAAATTATTGCAATAAATCTGAATTAGAATTAAATAATATATTTGTGAATAGGCTATAAACTGTCTTCACTGTTATTCTCACTGAATTTAACCAAAGCATTTATAGGATCTTTGCCTTTCCTTTTACTCCATGTATTTTCCCAGAATATTAAAGTGGTCTCTTGACCTCTCACCTTTTTTTTTTCCCTGTTAACAATTAGTTCTTTCTTGCTTCTGTCTAGTGAGTATAGTATGGTGAAAACAGTTTAAATTTTCTCTATTGATTCAAAATCTTGAAAGGCTTTAAGATCACCAACTAGAAGGTGATTAACAAATGTCCACATATTTTAGGTCTGAGATAATTATTGTGGCATAAAGTATATGGATACATTATTATTTCTGTTAGAACTCTAGGGTTTTTTTTTTTATGTTTCCGTATTTAACTGAACAACTTTGATTTAATGTGAATTTGGGTTTTGTAGTCACATGACAACATAGTTGGTTTTAATCAGAAGATTGAGGATTATTTGATTCTTTAAATAGTTTCTATAGGATTAGAAATTGTACTTTGTCTAGAAGTCTAGCAGGTCATTTCTGGTCCCTGGAAGTTACTGTTCAATTTTAATGTTTATAAAACTATATTCAGTTATTTTTAGTGACATCTTTGTTATCTATAGTTGAACAGAAACTTTCCTAATACTCAGTTGCTGAAAACAACAATGATCATTTGTTTTATTTATAAAATAAATATGGAACTTGGCCAGGGTTTGGCAGGGAAGCATTTCTCTGCTCCATATGGTATCTGTTGGTATGGCTCTACCTGGGGTAGAGGATTCCTGTCTAATAACTTACTCACATGGCTAACAAAGTTGTGTTGGCTATTGAAATCTCTTTACATAGGTCTTTGTGTGGCAGGTAGGACTTCCTCATAACATGGTGGCTGGGTTCCATGCATGAATATCCCCAGAAACAATGTTCGAAGAAACAGGAAATAGAAACTGCTAAAAAAAAAAAAAAAAAAAAAGAGGAGTTCCTGTCATGGTGCAGTGGTTAACGAATCCGACTAGGAACCATGAGGTTGCGGGTTCGGTCCCTGCCCTTGCTCAGTGGGTTCACGATCCGGCGTTGCCGTGAGCTGTGGTGTAGGTTGCAGACGCGGCTCGGATCCTGCATTGCTGTGGCTCTGGCATAGGCCAGTGACTACAGCTCCGATTCGACCCCTAGCCTGGGAACCTCCATATGCCACGGGAGAGGCCCAAGAAATAGCAACAACAACAACAACAACAAAAAGAAACTGCTAGTTTTTTAAGGCCTGAGCCTGGAAACACATTTAGCCTCACTTCTGTATTACATTACATTGATCAAGGAGTCACAGGGCTTAGATTCTAGGAATAGGGAACATAGACCTCCAGTCCTTAATGGAGGCGTGTCAGAGAAATTGGGAATCATGTTTTCAAACTGCCATAATGATATGGGAATTTTACTATTCTTAGTTGATAAAGTTAATTTGCTTCAAAGGGAGAATAGTGTTAGTACTCGGAGTCAATAATGTGGTTCTTACTCAGATACTGTTTTCCAGTGCAAATGGCTTCCTTTTATCTCCTCACCATTAAGACTTTTGGAAGACTATGTTTTGAAGTATTAAAAACAATATTTTCAAGATGTCGATGAAGAAAACCACAATACTCTGACGACAGAAACAAAGAAGATCTTAATAAAGCTACATGGTTAGGAAGACTCAATATTGTTAGGATATCATTATTTCCAGCTTGAGCTGCAGACTTAGCACAGTCACAATCAGAACTCCAGCAAGCTACTTTGTAGATATTAAACTGCTTTTGTGTTGGAAGGTGAAAGACCCAAAATGTTCATTGTTTATAATAGTAAAGAAAAATAACAAATCAGAGGACTGATGGTAACTGACTTCAAGATTTAGTACACAGCTCTAGTAGTCAAGACAGTGGGGATTTGGCAAAAGAACAAACAGATCAATGGATAGGATTGATAGCACAGAAATAGACTGCTCAAATATAAATAACTGATCTTTGAGGAAGGAGCAAAGGCAACTCATTGGAAAAAAGAGACTCTTTTTAATAAGTGGAGCTAGAACATAGCCACATGCAAGAAAATAAATAAAATGAATCTGCACACTGACCTTACATCTTTCAGAAATATTAAAAGGGATCACAGATCTAAATGTAAGAAGCAAAGCTATCAAACTTCTGGAATATAACATAAAAGTCTCTGTGACCGTGGTCTGGTGCTGAGATAGATTTTAGATACAAGACCAAAAGCATAATCCATGAAACAGATGAGTTATATACTTCATTAAAATTAAAAGCTTCTGCTCTGTGAAAGACCCATAAAGAATGAAAAGACAAGCACAGAGTGGGAGAAAATATTTATGAAACATATGTCTGATAAATAACTTTTATCTGCAATATACAAAGAACTCAAAATTCAACAATAAGGAGACAAAATTCAATTTTATTTATTTATTTATTTTTTCTTTTTATGGCTACACCTGTGGCATCTGGCAGTTCCTGGGCTAGGAATTGAATCTGAGCTGCAGCTGTGGCCACGCTGGATCCTTTAACCTGGGGATTGAACCTGCACTTTCACAGTGACATGAGCCACTTCAGTCAGATTCTTAAGCCACTGTGCCACAACACGAACTCCAAAATTCAATTTTAAAACAGGCAAGTGATCTGAACATACATCTCACCAAAGAAGAAATATATGTATTATTACATTTAATCCATTTAATCCAGCAATTGTATTTCTAGGTATTTACCCAAAGAGTTGCAAACTTAGGTCCTCACAAAAACCTGTGTGTGAATGTATCTAGCAGAAGCAACCAAAATGTTTATCATCAGATGAATGGATAAACAAATGTGTATATATATGCTTTTGAAAGTTGACACTCCTTAAATTTTTAAAGAAAAACAGATTGTAAGTTGAGTAGTTCTTACCTAATATTTTCATAGGGGATTATTAAAACAAACTACAACTATAATCAGTTCCATTTATTAGAATTAGATGCATCAACTAGAAAAAATTAGTGCAAGAAGTCCTTATTTTACAAAAATGAAATTGAAATGCAAAGAAGCTAAGTGATTTGCTCATAGACACAATAGTAAGTAGTAAAACCAGAGTTAGAAATAAGATCTCTTAGTGTCCATTTCCAGGACACTTATACAAAAAAGCTAAATAGACTAGATCGTTTGTATGCTCTAATAATGATAATAAGAGTCACACCCCTCATAGTTTATTCTTTGGGCTCAGAATTAAGCTTGAAACTTAAGAAACCTGGAAGTGTAAATGGGTCAATTAACCAAACAAATGGTTAGATGAAAGGCAAGCTCATGAGGCAAATAGAATTTCTAAGTTTCTGAAAAATGCGTGCTAAATAGCAAAGTAAAATAACCATTTACTTACTAATCATTACATGTTAGTCGTTCCCACATGTACTTCCTAATATTATGATACATGATTCAATAAAGTGTGATTATTACTATCTTGACAATTTTTGTTTTTGGTTATTGCTAATAATACTGTTATGGACATTGGTGTACAAATATCTCTTTGAGTGCCTGCTTTCAATTATTTTAACTGTTTGTATAAATCATTTAAAATAATTTCCATGTTGGAGTTCCCGTTGTGGCTTAGCAGTAATGAACCTGACTAGTATCTATGAAGATACAGGTTCAGTCCCTGGCCTTGCGCAGTGGGTTAAGGATCCGGGGTTGCCGTGAGCTGTGGTGTAGGTTGCAGACGCAGCTCAGATCCCATGTTGCTATGGCTATGGCGTAGGCAGGGCAGCTGCAGCTCTGATTCAACCCCCTAGCCTGGGAACTTCCATATGCCGCAAGTGTGGCCCTAAAAAGCAAAAATAAAATAATTTTCATGTAGATGAATTTTGTGTGGATATATTTCTGAACATTGTAACTATTGAAAGCTGAACGTTTGGCATAAAGTTTTGCACAATTGTTGGTCATTATGTTGTACCAAAATTATGATGCTGATTATATTTCCTTAAGAGAATTGAATACTATATATTCATTTGGTTTGGAAACTTGAGTCAATTGTATATATTAGCTTACTTTCAAAGGAGAAATCTACGTAGGATAGCTTAATATTTTGGAAAACTCTAAAATGGTAAATTGGTACAACAATTAATTGCTCTGACATTCATTAGTGTAAGCTACAATGTGTATATGAAATACAAAGTCTGAGCTTTAGGTAGTTTCTTTGGGGTGAAGGTGGGACTGTAATGATACAAAGACCTAGGATTCTGTATCCATTTTATTCCTGACTTAATGTTTCTGTTTTAACAATCAGACTTTCTTCAGTTCTGTGAATGGGATATAGGACTAAAACAATCACATTAGTTAAAATGATCATACAAATCATTTTTCTATTTAACTACTTTGGTTTTGAAGTTAGAGTTAAGAAATATTTTTTGTTAACATTATGTAATTAAATTCTACAACTTTTACTTGAGTCCATTAAGAACATGATTCAGTTTTTTTTTCTTTCTGATGCCATCGTTAAGGAATCAGCGTTCCAGAAGAATTGACATAGCTTTGCATTTTTTTCCTTGTAATGACAAACTAGCCACTGTACATTCACAGAGAGCAGTACAGTTCTTGTCACTGGCAGTCTTTCTATGACAGAGAACTTATAGACTGACATAAAATACAGCCTGTTGTCAACTGTCAAGTGAGTCTGCCAAAAACTCAGCAGACAGAACTAATTGGGGAGAAAAAGGATTTTTGTGCCCTCTTCTTCTTTCTTTCTGTTCTTTTTTGTTTTGTAAGACCGATATTGTTAAAGTAGCTGCTTTATGTAAGATTTGTCTGCTTTTCTTTTCTCATTGTATGGATCATTTTTTAACTTAAAGTCTTGCACTGCAGGTTGTTGAGCACTTCCACATGGAGACTGGCGCAGGACCAAACTCAAGACACACAACTCATAGCGGTTGATGAAAAATTGGTAAGAATTTTCTACTATATGCTGGTAGGATTTTGCCTTCAGGGTTATTATTACAATTTTTTTTGTCTTTTTTTATTTTATTTTTTTAAGAGCTGCACTGTGGCATATGGAAATTCCCTGGGTAGGGATCTAATCATAGCTACAGCTGCTGGCCAACACCACAGCCACAGCAATGCTAGATCTGAGCTGCATCTGCAACGTGTACACCACAACTCAACAGCAACGCTGAATCCTTAACCAACTCAATGAGGTCAGGAATCAAATCTGTGTACTGGTCAGGTTTGTTACCGCTGGGCCATGATGGGAACCCCCAAGATTATTTTTGCACAATAGATTTTTCGGTATGATGTTCTGGATTCTTCTGGTAAAGTTATTTGATTTGATTTTCTAGATTGTATATAAATTTTAAGAAAAAATAATCCACAAAAAGATAATCTGTGGCAAGCATTTTACACAAATATTGTCATATACCATCAAGAAATTAAAATTACAAGAGGCTTCCATTTTTTGTGGTTTTATAAGTTAGAAATCAGAACATTTTTATTTTTGTAATGATTTTTTTTCTCAGTTACAGTACTATTTAAATTTTAAGACAGTTATCATTACTATCTAAAATTAAGTATATTGGGTTCTCCTGGAACCAGTTAATTGTTACTGTGTGTATATATGTGTATATACACATGTAGACATCCTGTTTATGCATTATGTATGAGAGATTACAGCAGGCAACAAATGAATAATGTTCCGTTAATCAGCAGCAGATAGAATTTTGGTAATTGTCACTTATAAAATCTTTCAGTGTATGGTGTTACTTTAGATGTAACTTGCTATTTATGCTTATAGTGTAAATACAAATCTTGTAAAATTTTTAAGACTTCTAGTAAAAATGTGTATTGATGTGCCTTTCATTTTATATCTGGTTTACAATTATCAAAAATATGAGTGTTTACTAACTTCTTGCATTCAAATTGTACAGTCTTTTGTCACTTAATTTTGAATCTGTAAGTGTAATAGGTCACACTTAAATTTCTATTTGTACCATTAGTAATATAAACAAATAAATAGATAAGTAAACAGACAATTTCCAAATTGCCTGGTTATGCTTAAAACTGGTTGGTTTTATCTTTAAATTATCTCTTAGATGTATCTACTGACCTTGGCATCATCCTTGTCTAGGCTACCATCATCTTTCACCTAAATTGCTTTCGTAATTTCTTAATTGATCCTAAAAGATATTTTAATCCTCTTCTAATTCACTTTCCACAGCATGACCAGAATAGTCTCTTTTGGAAGCTGGTTGTGTCATCCTCTTGTGTAAAATCCTTTAAGTGTTTCTTACTCACCTAAGAGTAGATATTAAACCCTCTTGTGGCCTTTGAGGTCCTGCCTGATTTCCCTCCTGCCTTTCTAAGTTTGTCTTGTACCTTTGTATGTTATATTCTGTGCTCCAGCCACACCAAGCCTGGAACTTGGCTGTTCTTTCTTGTTGAGGGCATTCAGATTCCATTTAACTGTACCTGCCAATTTTTTACTGTTCCCTGTCTCTTCGTCCAGTTACCATCTACTTATGCATCAAATATTAATCAAATGTTACTTATTTAGTCAAGTGTAAAAGAAATGAGGAAGTAAATGTATGATAGGAGGGAGTTCCCATCGTGGCGCAGTGGTTAACGAATCCGACTAGGAACCATGAGGTTGCGGGTTCGGTCCCTGCCCTTGCTCAGTGGGTTAACGATCCGGCGTTGCCGTGAGCTGTGGTGTAGGTTGCAGACGCGGCTCGGATCCAGCGTTGCTGTGGCTCTGGCGTAGGCCGGTGGCTACAGCTCCGATTCGACCCCTAGCCTGGGAACCTCCATATGCCGCGAGAGTGGCCCAAGAAATAGCAAAAAGACAAAAAAAAAAAAGTATGATAGGAGGAGGATTTACACATGCCGTGTGTTCATTATTTAATGAAGGTGCTATTATTTTACTTTTCCAATGACTACCCTCTTGTTCCAGTGTTATGAAGTTTACTCTCTTTTCTTTCTTTCTTTTTTTTAAGGGCCCCACCTCTGGCATATGGAGGTTCCCAGGCCAGGAGTCAAATTGGAGCTGTAGCTGCCAGCCTACACCACAGCCACAACTACACCAGAACTGAACTGCACCTGCGACCTACATACACCACAGCTCACGGCAATGCTGGATACTTAACTCCCTGAGCTAGGCCAGGGATCAAACCTGTGTCCTCATGGATACTAGTCAAGTTTGTTTTATTTGTTAATAAGAATAAGCAGACACTTCATTCAGAAAATACTCAAATGGGAAGTAAACACATGAGAAGATGCTTAACATTATTAATGATTATTAATTTACATATTAAAACTACAATGAGATACCGCTGTACATTTATTTGAATGGCTTTAAAAAATTGACTATACCAAATGTTAGCAAGGATGCAGAGCTACTGGAACTCTCATAAGAATGCAAAATGGGAGTTCCCGTCGTGGCACAGTGGTTAACAAATCTGACTAGGAACCATGAGGTTGTGGGTTCGGTCCCTGCCCTTGCTCAGTGGGGTAACGATCCGGCGTTGCCGTGAGCTGTGGTGTAGGTTGCAGACGCGGCTCGGATCCTGCGTTGCTGTGGCTCTGGCGTAGGCTGGCGGCCACAGCTCCGATTCGACCCCTAGCCTGGGAACCTCCATATGCCGCAGGAGCGGCCCAAGAAATAGCAACAACAACAAACAACAAAAAAGACAAAAAGAGAAAAAAAAAAGAAAAGAATGCAGAATGGTATAGCTATTTTGGAAAACCATGTGGGAGTTTCGTACAAGTTAAACATGCTTACTATATAATCCAGTAGTCTCACTTCTAAATATTTACCAGGGTGAAATGAAATCTTATGTTTACACAAAATCCTACATGCAAATGTTTTTATGGCTTTACTCATAATTCCAATAACTGGAAGTAACCTAACTGTCCTTCAGTATATCTATAACACTGGATTTCTGTTCACCAGTTAGGCACAGACATGGATGAACCTCAAGTGCATTATGCTAGTAAGAAGCCAAACTCAAAGGCTATCATACATATTGTATGATTCCATTTATTTAAAACTTTAGGCAAAACTGTAGGGTCAAAAAACTGATTAGTGGTTTTCAGGATTGGATATGGGAGGAGGCATTAACTATACAGGCATTAGGAAATTTTGGGGGCTGAAGTAACTCTTCTCTATCTTGATGGTGGTGTTTATTTATTTTTTTTGGTCAGAGTCTGTATTTTTTGTTTTTCATTTGTTAAAACACAGAACTCTAGACTATAAAGAATGGATTTTATTGGTAAATGATTACTCAATTTTTTAAAAGGGAGAAGTTTTTTAATTTAGTACTAATCTACTTCTTTATAAATAACATACATTGGCTCAAGATTTGCCCTAGTAATATTAGGGCGTGCCATTTTCTATGTGATAGCCTTTTGTATATTTGAAAACAGCCCTTTGGTCCTAAATCAGTGATTCTCAAAGAGTAGTGGTATTGGGGTGAGGGAGCAAGACCCTTGTAGGAGGTCCACAAAGTCAAACTATTTTCATACTTATACAAAGACTTTATTTGCCCTTTTCACTGTGTTGACGTTGGCACTGATGTTAGAAAAGCAGTTGTGGCAAAACTGTTAGTACCTTAGTGTAAATCAAGGCAGTGGTACTAACTGTGCTGCAATTGTATTCTTCACTTCCTGGCATTTGAGGGGTTTTTTTTTTAAGCCACTTTCACTTAACATCCTTGATTAAGCGGTAAAAAATATTAATTTTTAAAAATCTCAGTTCTGCTCACACATTTTTTTATATTCCATGTAGTGAAACAGAAGTATGCATAAATCTCTTCTGCATACCAAAGTACAGTTGCGTCAAGGAGAAGCACTTGTATGGTTGAATTGCTGTTGCGAACTGAACGTAGTCCTTTTTTTCATGGAACATTTTTTTCAAAAGCAAACCTGTCACTTCCAGGAAGTGTTGCCTAGGATAAACTTGAAGCTTTCAAGTGAAAATGAGAATTTTTGTAGACCTTGATTCTGCCACTGATCTGATTGAACTTGACACCTTCCTGGTGCTTAAAGACTTTTCCAGTGGGAATGGTAGTGGTATTAATGAATGTGACTTTTAAGATACTGACTTTTAAAATATTGTGTAATGAAATATGTTAACATTTGAAAGATCTTCACACTTCTGTGAACCAGTATTTTCCATATAACTAACATACAATGTTATGAAATCATGCATGAGTAAAACTTTCAATTAAAGTGCAAGAGCAAACAATGGATTTAATGTGAGAATGAAAATATTAAGCCTATTAAAATAATGCTCCCTTTTCTAATTACATATCTTTGTGAGGATGCACTATCTTCAAATAATGCAACCAAGACAACAGAATGTAAGAAGAGATGTTAGAATTCAGCTATCTTCCATTAAGCTAGACATTAGAGATTTTCAAAAGTGCTACTCTTCTCACTTTTTTAGTTTTTGAAAATATATTTTTATAATGTTATTTATGTTTAGTATATAATCAGTTTATTATTTTAAACTAAGTTTATATATAATTTTTTCTTCATTTTAATTTCTTATATGATAAATATCTATTGGTGTTATCTCATATAAACAAAATCTCATTGGGGTTCCAGTAATATTTAAGAATGTAAAGAAGTCCTGACATCAAAATGTTTGAGAATCATTCTCCTAAATCTACCCTTTTCTGACTTAAACATTTCCAGGGCTTTGATTCTTTTCATATGAGTTTCAGTTAATTTATCATCCTGATTACCTTCCAGTTGGAATTCCATTTAGAATGTTGTTGCCAGAATTTCTCATGATACTCCCAGATTTGTGGTGCAGGGTATGGTGGGGATTACCTCTGTTCCTTTTAGTCTTCCTGTCTAGTTAAGGTATCTTAAATTTTAGGTTCTCATACTTCTTCCTTATATGGGTTTCGTGGAGAGCTAGAACCTCAGATCCTTTTTCTCAAGTTATATTTCACTTCTTCCATCTTATGTACTGCTTATTATTTCTTAACTGTTATTAGAATAACTCAAAGGGATATCACCAAGTGAAGCTTAATTTCCTTTTTTTTTTAATTACATCTGACAGGCAGAATTTAATATATAGAACATAAAAAATTAAAGGAATTTTTTAGTGTTTCATGGATGTCAGTACCATACAAAGAAAAAATGTTTTACTCTGGGCATCAGTTATATATTGAAAACTTATGTGTATATATATATTTTTTAGGTATAGAATGTAGAAGGGGGGAAATCCAGTTGGCATTTTCTAGTGTAAAGAATTCTCTCATTTTAGAATTATATAAAATGTTGACATTATTAGAGAACAAATCTTCAAAGAATAAATTTGTAGTGTTTCCTGGATTACTGCTAATAATGAATTTTTTTATCAGAGCATATGGTAAATTTTTAATCACTCATTCTTATTCTCTTTTGTTTGTTGTATATAAACTAACTATCCTTTTTATTTACTCTTGCAACTAATAAAATGTTAACTATCAAGAGTATATGACAGCATCTTAAAATAATCTTTGAATTCTGTAGAAGCACAATGTTTTTTTTAAAAAACTTGTGGGTCGCACCAGTATTATTTCCAAATATGTGATACTTCCTATGGATAATAAAAGCTTACAAATGGTTGTTTGCTAGGCTCTTGTTTTTTTGTTGCAGGAGTTGCCGTACCATCGAGGTTGAGTGAAGAATGTCTTTGCCTTTGTGCTTTATTAAGAGAGTAACTTTTTTTTTTTTTCTTTATGCCACCCCACCCCAATCTCCTTTCAGTACATTTGATGAATACCCAAGTCCAATGAACACATTGTCTTTTTATATTCACATGTTCTATACAAAAGAGAGAAGTTAAAATTTCAGTCCTCTTTAAAGTTTTGAGTAGATGCTCCCCCACAAAATAACCAAAGCATAAATAAGACCTACACAGGTATATTTTTGATTTACTTTGTAATCATCTTTATTTAGCATTTTTATAATCCCATTTTTCACAATTAGCTTATATTAACTATCAACTGCTATAGTTAATATTTTAATACAAAAATAGAATGCATCCTCAACATAAATGCATATGAGAAAGGAAACTTTATCAATCTGTATCTCATATCTGTGGGGTGGGGAAGGATGGCTATGATTCCTAAGCTATTTTTGAAAAGCTACATTATAATACACACTATTAATATAAAATCCTAATATTTTGAACTTTTTTAAGTAGTCTGTATTAACGGCTTTATTTAAAAATTAGGTGTGCATGTAAAATTAATGGAGTCCGTGTTTTGAATGTTGCCACTTTGTTTGGTTTTACTGTTTGACAGTTTCTTCAAAATAGCAATAACATAGCAGTTAAAGCTTTGTTACTTGATGATATTTGCAATAAACAATTGCGATTTGATGAACCACATGTTATTAACACATTCAGCCAACAGGGTAATAATGTTGTTTTAGATTGTTTGAAGGCAAGTTATTTAATAGAAATTTTTTTGTCATTAAAATAGGTTTTAATTTTTTTCATTGCTTGAACTTGCTCAAAATTTATAAAAATGATTTTTTCTAGTCTTTCAAAATTATATTTGCAGTACAAGCATGCTTTTTATATTATTTTTGCCTACTAAAATACTAAACATTTATAGATGAAAACTTTTTATAGGTCTGCAGACTTTAATTAAAAATCAGCCATTAAGAGGTGGCCTGCACTAAAAGATAAACCTAAGTTAAAGGCTTAATTTGCTTTGACTGCTTGCTTTTTTTTTTTTTTTAAAGGGGTCAGTTTTCTTTTGGTGAGATTACTTTCTTTTGGTGTATGGCAGGGCTATCTCTGCTAGATTATTGGAAGGAGTAGTGTCTGCAATTGGGGTTATACAGCCTTCTAGCATCTCAAGTGTCTGTTTTGTCTGGACTTTCCTCATGCAGCATTCTTGTGCAAAAATTTCAAGGCTTTAGTCTGGAGCACTGGGTCAAAGGATATGTCTCTTTGAAGGGTAGACAGGAGTTTTTTATGTTTTATTCACTAAGTAGTATTTCATTTTACATCAAAGAATAGCAGCCTTTGAGAACCTTCTATGGTGGCAGTTTAGCATGAGAGTTTTTTTCTTTAAGACTTTAAATATGGAATAATGTTTCTCCATGTTTTTTACTCTACAGATCCTTATTTATATTCTTATATTTAGATGAGACTATTAAAAAGAGAAGTGTTGACTAAATATAAATATTTGTTTATAGTATAGTTTTAGGTTTTAAAAACAAGCAATAGTTTTTAATAATGTACTGCCGTATGTTAGTTTTGCACTACCCCACAAATACTGAGAAAGTTTGGTGAATAGCCTTTAAGATTGTAGCAAAACTATTGCTTAAAATTTTAAGGAAGAAGTAATGATTAGTGACTTTGGAAGTGTAAATTTTATAGTGAACTGGGCATTCTTTAATTGGCCTTTTTTTCCAAGTATTGGTTTGTGTATGGGTAGGGGGACTGATTGATTTTGAAAAATAAAAAAAATTCAAGTAATGAAAATGTTAAGACTTAGTATAGCTAGAGGTAAATATTGTTTCTACACTTTTGAGACAGGTTACTAGTAAATTTATTATGTAATAATGGCATTAATCATGTGAGTGATTACTTATATATATATTTAGAAGATTATTAAATTGCACGTAATATTTCTATTACATGACATATATACCTAAACATAAGAACAAATATTAAAATAGCTTGTTTTATGTTAATGAGTAAATGTTAATGAGCTTGTTTTATGTTAATGCTTTTAAATTTCTGAATTATATTAAATAGACTTAATTGATCATTTAAAATATAAATATTTCTGCACTTATTAATGACATATCTTTAGTTTTAAAATAACATCAGTTAACTCATATTTAACACTGATCAATTATTATATACAGTTATTTTAAATAAAATTATATTGATTAAATATAGAACTTTGTTCTAAAATATACTTCCAATTAAAATAAGTTATTTTCACATACTATCAAGCTATTTAAAACTTGTTCTTAACTAAACACTGAGGAAACGAATGTTGTAATAGTTTTAATATGCAGTAGGAATCTTAAAATAGAGAATGATCTTTCTGCATTAAAATTGTTAAGGAATAAAAGATCTTTCCTCTACAGTATTCAGCCATCTCTATTATTTGTGATTCTTCAGCAATTAAAGCAGATTTATTTTCCTCTTTGTTCCTACTTGGAAGATTTGAACAATGCAGGAGAATTGAACTGACTGAAATGTTTTATCTTTCAAAAGCTTTAAAGTTGTATGTACCAATTAGCAAAATACAGTAAAGGTTTAAACTGTTAATAGCCACAACATCTTTAATGCATAGATCTGTAGTATTCTAGTGCTGTATAACAGTTCTCCATTGTATGTCTCTTTTAACTGTGTCAGTTCTTTTCTTGCTTTACTACCTGCTGTGTATGGAAATTGTGTATAGTACTTGACACTTGCTTTCAAGAATTTAAAATTCTTGCATGTTACTATGTAGAAGCTTTGGCTCTTATATAAAGTAGAATTGATAATATTTTATTTGGATTTTATATTAAGATTTTTTGGTCATATTTTAGAGGTTATACAATTTATATGTGAAAAATACATTGGTTTTTTTTTTCTTTTTAAATGAATTCAAAATAAGCTCTGTATTATCTCCTTGGAAATTAGTTGTCTAATTTTATTTAACTGAATATAATATTATAAACTAATCATTAAGATTAGTATATAGCTACATGATGCTCTTATACTATATTTGAATGTACGTGATATTTTGTTGTTTATTTCTTTGGTAGTGGAAAGGATATTTTGTTTTAGAGTTACAGCTTTTTTAATTAGCTAGCTTTTCAGATAATTTCAAGAATTAATTTCTAGTACCCACATTAAACTTGTTGAAAGCCTCATTCCATTATCTTATAGGAGTAAATTCTTATTGAAGGCAGGGGTGAGAGGAAATGAAGAAAATAGGAGTAACATATTTTGGTGACAATTATTTTTTTCTCTTTATATCTGGGAATAGAATTGGAGCAAAGGACAGGAAAATGCAGACCTCAGAATTTGAGACTAGTGAACTTCAGATCTGTTACTGTGCTCAAGTTTTCTAACCTTATATGACTTAGTCTGTGCTCTGATTTTACTCTTCAAGATGCTCCTTATAAGCTTACATATATCATTCGTGTTTTTCAAGATGAGGACGCTTAAAACATTGTTGGTGATATGGAAGCTTTACTGTATGTAGCATGCTAAGCATCACAAAACTCTCTTTATAAGGCATACTTTTCAAGAAATGTGTGAATAGGCTTTTTGTTTCCTGTTTCACGTTTAATACTTGTTTCAGCTTTAAGTTTATTGCCTGTTAGTTAATATGGCTCTTTTTTTAAAAAATGTTGATGCTTTCAATAAAATAGTTATAAAAAATGATCTTGGCTTTTTCTAAATAGGACACAAATACACCAAAATGTTGGGCTGAGCATGCTAATTTAAATTCATGAACTGAGGATGTGATTAGTGCACTAATTGACATCTATTACAATGACTACTGAGTATGTATTGTTATAATTAAAATCTTTCAGTTAAAAATATTAGTGAAAAATTAGTAAGTCTAATTCAGTAGTTAGAAATTTGACATACAAAAAATTAAAATAAAGGTCCTGGTTTAGTAAGCTTTATAATGTATTAAACATTCAAACACAGCTGATAAGGCTGTGCTTAGAGTGTTTAGAGACTGAAACTCCTCTTGAGCAAGAAGTTTTCAGCTACAACAATCTGTAGCTGTTTGTGAAGATCCTGCAAGTGACTTTTTTACTCATCCCTTATATGTAATATAAAATATTACTGTACTTTTTCATTTGTTCATTCAGTTATTTAAGCACCTGCTATTTACCATATTCTAGGCCCTGGGGATGTAGCAGTAAATAAGGAAGAGCATCTTTGTCTTTAGAGCTTATATTTTCATGTGTAGGCATATGCCAACTTTATTTCTAAATCATTAAGATACTTTCATAGATGAATGACTGTTACAGAAAAAAATCAAGCAGGGTGATGGGAAAGAGAGTAGCTAGGGCTTGGGTAGAATAGGAATTATTTATGGGGCAATCAAGGAAAGACACTTTGAGAAGATATGAAATATGAATTAAGATCTAAACAATGAGAAGAAGCCAGCTATGTGAGAATCCCAGGTAAGAGCATACAGGGTAGAGGAAAAAGCTAACACCCAAAGGGTAAACTAGATTGCAGTAGTAGTCAAAGAAGAGAAGGATAGCTGTGGCATAATAAGAAAGGAAAGTGGTATAAAGTGCAGTTAGAGACATAGGCAGGAGCTGAATCAGGTAAGCTTTTAGGTCCTTGGTAACAAGTTCGAATTTATTATCTTCATTTTAATGGGAAATCATTATAGGGTTTAAAGTAGGAAAGTGACTTAATCTGATTTATGGATCAGAAAAGCTCGAGAATTACTTAGCTGTTACGGTTAAAAGTTACTTCAAAGAAGCTCAAAGGAAGTTGTTTGTTGCCATTTTTATTTACTCATATGCCTTTTTTTGATATTCATGAAAAGCTTATAGTTTTTATAAAAGTTTTCTACAAGTGGTTGAATTTTTAACAACTGTTTTTTAAAAAGGATCCCAGTTTTTTGTTTTTGCATTTTAGATTGTTACATATAGTATAACAACTTATTGATTATTAAAGAATCTTCTGGAGTTTCTGTCGTGGCTCAGTGGTTAACAAATCTGACCAGGAACCATGAGGTTGTGAGTTGGATCC
Source organism: Phacochoerus africanus (assembly GCF_016906955.1). NCBI lineage: Eukaryota > Metazoa > Chordata > Mammalia > Artiodactyla > Suidae > Phacochoerus > Phacochoerus africanus. Next base: position 47,084,036 of record NC_062544.1, on the reverse strand, counting down.
CTGGCCTCACTCAGTGGGTTAAGGATCCGGCATTGCTGTGAGCTGTGGTGTAGGTCGCAGAGGGCGGCTTGGATCTCACGTTGCTGGGGCTGTGGCATAGGCTGGTGGCTACAGCTCCGATTAGACCCCTAGCCTGGGAACCTCCATGTGCCACAGATGTGGCCCTAGAAAAGACAAAAAAAGAATCTTCTGAATTTTAGATTGCTCTTTCATAAAGGTCATATTGTATTGGGACCTGGAATAGTAAATTCATCTTCCTCTAATTTTCTGCTCTTCGTGGCTCTCCTATACTGCCCCTCTTCAGCCACACAATAAAGGGAAAAATAATGAGGATTTGTCATCAGGATAAAGGAAGATAAGAAACTGGCTAAGCTGCTGTCCACCAGATAGGTGCTGACAAAGCTCCAAATAAATCGCACCTTTCTTCGGCTTGGCTTCATGTGCTGGGGCTGATGGTTGTCTGTCTTCACCCTAACTTTGACTCTGCTTCTCTCTCTGCCTCTCCTTTCTCCCTATTTCTCGCTGCTTCTTAGAATATGTCTCTTTCCCACTGTTTGTATGGCTTTTTTACCTTTGTCTTTGTGACTCTCTGTTCCTCTTTTGCTGATTGTGTAGCTGGCTGCTTGTGTTTCCTCCTATGCCTTCAGTCCCTCCTTGCAGTGGCTGGCTCTTTCTCCTCTGCACCATCCACCTCTGTCTCTCTCTTGTTTTGACTCTCTGGCCATTTCTTTAGCTATCATCATTTTCTTTTTTCCACTCTTCTGTGTCTCTTCCAATACCCTTGTTCTTACTCTCTCTTCTTTATTCCACACTTGCATTTCTTTTGCCTTTTTTCTTCTTTCTTTGCTTCTTTCTTCATCTCCTTCTTCCAGAATGATGAGAAAGCTACATCAGATCTAGAGAGGAGTTACTACCCTCTAATTACTTTTTTTCTCTCATTGTCTTATTTCTACCTTTGGGAATATGCAGGATGTTTGAAGACATTTACTAACTGAAAGAAGATATACCATGACTTGTACATTATATTACTTGAAAATTTCAACCATGACAAATTTGGGATACTGGAAAGACCATGGGCTTATTTATAGAAGTAGCATTAGCTATGTGACCTTGAGCATGTCCTCTGTGAGTGTCCTCATCTTATAAAATGAAAATACTTTTTAGAGTTATTTTGAAAGGTAATTGAGAATACCTGTATTAAACAACAGGAGAACACAGTATCTTGTTTATTTCATCATTCAATAAAAGTCCCCCCCCCCCATTTTGGTATAGTTAGTCTGAAAAGAAAAGCAAACTGGAATTATAACTATTATCCTTAATGGAATCTGAATTGAGAAGACTGCTGTTCTAAGTTAATTTGCTATTCAGATACTGAGCTCTAGGAGCAAGATATTGGTCTCAGTTACAGTGGTCTTATATTTATGAAGTGTGTTCATTTGTTTGTGTCAGTATGTGTAGAGTTCGTATTTAATAATTTTGCTATGTAACTTAAGCTTTTCTAATAGCCTGTGTAAGGCATTTTACTAAATCCTCTGTGACATTACTATCTGTTACATAGTTTTCGCCAATTAGTTGTGTGGCTGTATTGCTATATAATTATCATAACAATGAGAAATTTCTTTAGTCGTTTTTAACCCTTTTTTTTTTTTCTTTTTAGGGCTGCATGCCTATGGCATATGGAAATTCCCAGGCTAGGTATTGAATTGGAGCTGCAACTCCCAGCCTAGGCCACAGCTACAGCAACTGGGTCTGCAACCTACACCACAGCTCATGGCAACGCCAGATCCTAAACCCACTAAGCAAGGCCAGGGATCGAACCTGCATCCTTATGTATACTAGTTGGGTTCATAACCTGCTGAGCCACAACAGGAGCTCCCTATAACCTATTTTTAATGGTGGGAATTTCAAACTGTATTACTCCAAAGAAGTTTTTGAAGACCTTATTCAAATTATTAAACATTATATTTAGTCATTAAACTTTATGTAATTAAGTTTTTTGTTTTTTTTTTTTTACTGATTTTAATAGTCAAACATGTCCATTATAGAAACATTAATTTGGAAATATTAACATATAATTAAAACCACCTTTAAGGAGTTCCTATAGTGGCACAGCGGAAACGAATCTGACTAGTATCCATGAGGATGCAGGTTCGATCCCTGGCCTTGTTCAGTGGGCCGGGGAATCCGGTGTTGCCATGAGCTGTGGTATAGGTCACAGATGTGGCTCAGATTTCACACTGCTCTGGCTGTGGTGTAGGCCAGCAGATGTAGCTCCAGTTCGACCCCTAGCCTAGGAACTTCCGTATGCTGTAGATGCAGCCCTAAAAAGCAAAAAAAAAAAACAAAACCCAAAAATACCAAAAAACCCTTGAATGTCATGGTCTTGGTGAATTTCCTTTTCTTTAATATGAATATTTAAACATACAAACATACTTACATACAACACAAATTATGCTTTATAGTTTGATGTCCTGTTTTTCTTACTTTATTTGCATTATGTTGTGAATGATTTTGTCTTTAAAATTATTCAAAGAATGATTGTAAATGGATATATAATCTCCATTTTATGGCTGTACTGTACTATAACATCTCTGGATATACTGCAAATTGTTTACAATGTTTCATAATCATACGCAATGCTGGAATGAACATCTCTATTTCTTTCTCTCTTTTTTTTTTGGCTTTTTTTTTAAGGGCTGCACCCACAGCATATGGAAGTTCCCAGGCTAGGGGTTGAATCAGAGCTGCAGCTGCTGGTCTACACCACAGTCACAGCAATCTGAGCTTCATCTGCGACCTATGCCACAGCTCGTGGCAACACTGCATCCTTAACCCACTGAGTGAGGCCAGGGATTGAACCCACATCCTCATGGATGCTAGTTGGGTTCGTTTCCACTAAGCCACAAAGGGGACTCCCTAAGGTCTTATTTTGATAACATGTTTCTTTTAGCATTTATTCTTTGAAGTAGGATTACTAAATCAAGTTTCTTACTTAGTATTAATATTTTAAATATTTTTGATACCTAAAAATAATTAATAACCTTTTTGAGAGGTTTTTACTAATTAATTGTATACAATTTTAAAGATATTGCTCTTCATGGCCTGTATTTTTTTCTAGTATTTATTTTCTAGTTCTGTTGATGCCTTTCAAATTCTGACACCTGGAGTATAATAAGTTATTTCCATTAGATAAATACTGTAGTAAGAATTAGAAAACAATAAACCAATAAATACATAGTACTTATAAGATATAGCATTGAATTAGAAAATACTTTAAAGCTTAGTACCTCCTGAAGATCAACATTATGAACTTAGCTATCATTGTACTGTCAATTTGTGGGTATGCAGGTTGATATATTTATTTCATAAATATATGTAAAATATTAGGTCACTGCATAGCAATTAGTACTTATACTGCTATTACTATTTTTTATAATGTGTTTCTGTAACAGGATTTTTTACAGAAAGAATGTATCTGAGGGGGTTAAGTTTAAGTATCTGGTGTTGTCTCTACTATGGCATAGGTTCGATCCCTGGTCCAGGTACTTTCACATGCCACTGGCATAGCCAAAAAAAAAAGCGAGAGAGAAAATGTATCTGAGAAGTATTCTATGTATCTTTTTGCTGTTGATGTTGTTGTCTTTTCTAGGGCCCCACCCGCGGCATATGGAGGTTCCCAGGCTAGGGGTCTAAGCTGTAGCTGCCAGCCTATGCCAAAGCCACAGCAACGTGGGATCTGAGCTGCATCTGTGACTTACACCACAGCTCATGGCAACGCCAGATCCTTAACTTGCTGAGCGAGGCCAGGGATCGAACCCACAACCTCATGGTTCCTAGTTGGATTCGTTTCCACTGTGCCACTACGGGAACTCCAATATTCTACATACCTTATGTGTTAGTCTATATTCTTATTACAATGCAAGGTGATCATCCACTAATATATCTACAGTACGTATCTTCATCATATATTTGGTGAACTACATTTTTTTTTGAGTTTTAAAATGAATTAATTACAAATTGTCTTAGAAAGGCAACAACATTTGATTTGTCATTAAAAAAAGTTCTGTTTCTTCATGCTGTAGAATTAAGGTCATGTAAGAGGGTGCAGTTACAAGATTCTTTCTACTGGGTTTCTATGATAGTATAGCACAATTGTCATTTCTGCAATGCTAGAATAAATTTTTTTAAAGAGTCTCTTCTGTGCTTCTCTTCAAAAAGTGATGGACAATAAGAGAGAATGGCATTAAAAAGCCATTTTCTCCTATTCATTCCGTAGTATTGGAACCAGTATTTTTAGCATCACAGGCTACAATTTTCACTTTGTCCACTTTAATGTCACCTCTCTGAATTCAACATCATTCAATATAAAAGTCCACACATTATTGCAGAATCTGTACATATTTAGAAAGCTTCTAAAGTTGACTCTGTTCCTGACTCTCTGTGCCAAGGCTGAATTTATGGCCTTATCAAACGGAAGTAGAACTTATAGGGCAGATTGTGGGGTAATCTCTTGAGACTGTGTAAGTTCATCGAGGCTTTCCTGAAGACTGTTTCCCACAGTAGTAGTTCTGTACAACTGATATGACTTAGGAGGGAGAAATTCTCTTTTTAAATTCAGGCTTGCATTGATGTCCTGTGGAAAAGCTGCTTCCTGCTGCCAGGAGGACTGAAGCGGCATGGCCAGAGGCCCAGTGGGAGGTACCTACTTCCCTGGACCACCTCTCAGACCGCCGCAGACACCTCAGAAGAAGTACATTATTTTTTATTTCAAATTTAACTTTATTGTGGTCAACAACAGACTTATTTATGGTTTTAATTTTGAAATTTCTATCGATTTTTTTATTTTTATGGCTCGGAATAAACGGTCTATTTTGGTTAATGTTTCATTACACTTGGAAAGAATGCATTTTTTAGTTTTGTGGTTTGGTGATCTATAAATTTCAATTAAATTTTAGGTTGATTTAATAGTGTTCAATTTTTCTTTATCCTTACTAATACTTCCGTTTATGTCTTCAATCAGTTACTGAGAGAGAAGTATTAACATCTCAAATTATGTTTCTTCTGTTAGTTGGATCACTTTTTTCTTTGATTATCTTGAAGCTCTACTATTAGATACATGAACATTTAAGATTGTTATGTGTTCTTGATGAATAGATGTTTCTATCCTTACATAACATTCCTCTTTATCCTAGTGCTTCGATGACAACGGAACTTCTCCCATTTTCTTATTCTTAGTTTTGCATGGTGTCTCTTATTCTACCCTTTTACTTTTAACCTATTAGTTGAGCTTGTATTTAAAGTTTGAGGAATTCCCATTGCTGCTCAGTGGGTTAAGCATCCAACTGCAGCGGCTTGGGTTGCTGCAGAGGCATGTGTCCAATCCCCTGCCTGGTGCCGGCTGTGAGTTTAAAGGATCCAGCGTTGCTGCAGCTATGGCATAGGTTGCAGCTGTGGCTCAGATTCAGTCAGTCTCTGGCCTGGGAACTCTCATATACTGCAGGTATGGTCATTAAAAAAAAAAGTTTGTCCCTCGCACATATATTTGGCTCTTGCTTTTATTTTATCTAGTCTGACAGTCTCTGCCTTGTAATTTCCATTTGATTTCTTGTTTTCTCATCTCTATCTTTTTCGTATTCATTTTGGGTTGAGTACATTTTTGGAAACTGATTTTATCCTCTCTATTGAGGTTTTAGCTGTATCTTTTTTTTTTTTTGGTGGTTGCTTTAAGGATTACAATATGCATTCCTAACTTTGTAGTCTACCATGAACTAATAATGTATCATTTTACATGTAACATAAGAATCTTAAAATAATTCGTCCATCTGTCATTCAAGTCCTTTGTGTTAATGTTGACATAGATTTCACTTCCACATATTTTATAAACTTTATAGTAAATTATTTATATAACTTTAAATGATTATCTTTTTTTCTACCCATGGAGGATATTTTATTTTTTATTTGTTTTTTTTAATTACTCAATGAATTTTATTACATTTATAGTTGTACAACGATCACCACAATCCAATTTTACAGTATTTTCATCCCAAATCCCCAGCCCATCTCCCCACCCCTCAACATGCCTCCTTTGGAAACCATAAGTTTTTCAAAGTCTGTTAGTATCTGTTCTGCAGAGAAGTTCATTGTGTCCTTTTTTTTAGATTCCACATGTAAGTGATAGCATATGATGTTGGTGTCTCTCTGTCTGGCTGAGGATACTTTAGACTCTGCCCTTCACTCATTAACAATATGGCAGAGATTTTTCTATGTCAGTACATACTACATGACTCCATTGTTTCCTCCCTCCCTCCCTCCCTCTCTCTCTCTCTCTCTCTCCTTTCTTTCTTTCTTCTTTTTTCTTTTTAGGACAGCACTCACAGCATATGGAAGTTCCTAGGCTAGCGGTCCTATCAGACCTTTAGCTGCTGGCCTACACCACAGCCACAGCAAGGTGGGATCTGAGTCATGTCCGTGACCTACATCACAGCTCATGGCAACACTGGATCCTTAACCCACTGAGCACATCCAGGGATCGAACCCACATCCTCATGGATACTAGTTGGGTTTGTTACCAACTGAGTCATGATGGCAACTCCCCAACCACATTGTTTTCAATAGCTCCTTAGTGTCGCATTGCCTGACAGTCCATAATTTTAACCTTACCCTTGCCAATGGTCATGCAGGTCATTTCTAGTCTTTTTTTTTTTTTTTTAATACAATGATTTTTATTTTTTTCCATTATAGCTGGTATTTTTTTTTTTAAATTGAGGTGTAGTTCATATACGATGTTAGTTTTAGTTCCTACAGCAAAATGATTCATACAGTTATGCATACATATATATCTATTTTTTTCAGATTCTTTTCCCATATATGTTATTACACAATATTGTGTATAGTTCCCTATACTATACAGTAGGTCCTTGTTGGTTATCTGTTTTATATATATTCTTGTGTATATGTTAATCCCAAACTCCTTTCTTATCTTCCTTCTTCCCCTTTGGTAACCATAAGTTTGTCTTCTATGTCTGTGGGCCTATTTCTGTTTTTTATATTAGTTAATTTATATCTTTTTAAAAATTAGATTCTGGATGTAAACGATATCATATGATATTTGTCCTTCTCTGGCTTCACTTAGTATGATAATATCTAGGTCCATCTATGTTGCTGCAAAATGACATTTGATTCTTTTTTATGGCTAGGTAATATTCCATTGTTTATAATTTTTAATACATCTTTTTTATTCATACCTATGTCAATGGATATGTAGGTTGCTTCCATATCTTGGTCACTGTACATAGTGCTACTATGAATATTGGGGTGCATGTATCTTTTTGAACTGTAGTTTTCTCTGGTTATATGCTCAGGAGTGGGATGTAGGATCACATGGAGTTCTGTTTTTAGTTTTTCAAGACCCTCCATACTGTTCTTCATAGTGGTTGTACCAGTTTACATTCCCACTAACAGTGTAGGAGGGCTCCTTTTTCTCCATACCCTCTCCATTCTGACTGGTGTGAAGTGATACTTTATTGTAGTTTTGATTTACATTTCTCTAATAAGCAATTTTGAACACTTTTCATATGCCTAGTGTCCATCTGTATGTTTTCTTAGAGAAATGTCTATTTAGATTTTTCTGCCCATTTTTTGATTGAGGTTTTTTTTTTTTTTTTTTTTTTTTGATATTGAGCCATATGAGCTGTTTGTATATTTTGGAGATTAATCCTTTGTTAGTTGCATTATTTGCAAATGTTTTCTCCCATTCCATAAGTTGTCTTTTCATTTTATTTATGGTTTCCTTTGCTATGCAAAAGCTTTTAAATTTAATTAGGTTTCATTTGTTTATTTGTTTTTATTTCCATTACTCTAGGAGATGGATCTGAAAAGATACTGCTGCAATTTCTGTCAAAGAGTGTTCTGCTTATGTTTTCTTCTAGGAGTTTTATAGTAGCTGGTATTAATCCATTTTGAGTTTATTTTTGTATATGGTGTGAAGCAATGTTGTAATTTCATTCTTTTACATGTAGCTGTCCAGTTTTCCCAGCACTACTTAATTGAAGAGATTGTATATCCTCCACTATATATTCTTGCCTCCTTTATCATAGACTGTTTATAGGAGAATGGGTTTATTTTTGGGCTTTCAATCCTTTTGCATTGATCTTTGTGCCTGTTTTTATGCCAGTACCATACTATTTTGATGACTGTGGCTTTGTAGTATAGTCTGATGTCTGGAAGCATGATTCTTTCAGCTCCATCTTTCTATCTTTCTTTCTGTCTGTCTTTTATCTTTTTCTTCCTTCCTTCCCCTTTTTCATTTTTTAGGGCTGCACTTGTGGCATATGGAAGTTCCCAGGCTGGGGGTCGAGTCTGAGCTGCAGCTGCCAGCCTATGCCACAGCCACAGCAACACAGGATCGGAGCCACATCTGTGACCTACACCACAACTAACATCATCTCTGGATCATTAACCCACTGAGTAAGGCCAGGGATCAAACCCACATCCTCAAGGATACCCTTTAGGTTTGTTACTCCTGAGCCACAATGGGAACTCCCTCTATTTTTCTTTCTCAAGTTTGTTTTGACTATTCAGGGTCTTTTCGTATTTCCATACAAATTAAAAAAATTTTTTGTTCTATTTCTGTGAACAGTATTGCATGGAATCTGTAGATTGCCTTGAGTGGTATGGTCATTTTAATGGTATTGATTCTCCCAGTCCAAGAACAGGGTGTGTGTTTCCATCTGTTTGTGTCATCTTTAATTTCTTTCATCAGTGCCTTAAAATTTTTGGAGTACAGATAGGAGTCCTTAGATAGGTTTTTTCCTAGGTATTTTATTCTTTTTGATGTAATGTTAAATGGAATTGTTTCCTTGATTTCTCTCATCTTTCATTGTTAGTATATAGAAGTGAGAATGTTAAAATAGTGCTTTCATCTGTCACTTTACTTCTTTGTGTTAATGTTCATAGATTTCACTTGCACATATTTTATAAACCTCATATAAATTATTACTATTTTTAAAACAATCAGTTATCTTTTAAAGAAATTAAGAAACTGGAAAAAATATTTTATATTTACTCAAAAATTAACCATTTTTGGAGTTCCTGCTATGGCACAGTGAGTTAAGAATTGGAATGCAGAGGCTCAGGTCAGTGTGGAGGCCTGGGTACAATCCCTGGCCCACCCACTGGGTTAAAGGAATCTGGTATTGCTTCAGCTGTGGCTCAGAATCAGTCCCTTGCCCAGGAACTTCCTTATGCCATGGGTGTGGCCATTTAAAAAATGACTATTTTTGGTATTTTTCATTCCTCCATGTAGATACTGATTTCCATAGGTATCTCTTTCCTTCAGCCCAAAGGACTTAATTTTTTTTTTTGCTTTTTAGGGCTGCACCGATGGCATATGGAGGTTCCCAGACTAGGGGTGTAATCGAAATTACAGCTGCTGGCCTATGCCACAGCCATAGCAATGCCAGATCCGAGCAGCATCTTCGACCTACATCACAGCTCATAGCAACGCAGGATCCTTAACCCACTGAGCAAGGCCAGGGATTGAATCCACAACCTCATTGTGCCTGGTTGGATTCATTTTCGCTGCACCACGACAGGAGCTCCTCTTTTTTTTTTTTTTTTGGTCTTTTTATGGCCGCAACTGTGGCATATAGAAGTTCCCAGGCTAGGGGTAGAATCAGAGCTACAGCTGCTGGCCTACACTACAGCCACAGCAACACTGGATCGCAGCCACATCTGTGACATACACCACAGCTCATGGCAACACTGGATCCGAAACCCACTGAGTGAGGCCAGGGATTGAACCCTAGTCCTCATGGATACTAGTTGGGTTTGTTAACCACTGAGCCACGACAGGAACCCTTATTTTAACATTTCTCGTAGTACAGATCTGTTGACACAAAGACTCATTTTTTGTTTATCTGGAAATGCCTTGATTTTGTATCTGCTTTTGAAAGTCTTTGTATTAGTTCAGGCTAATAACAAAATATCATAGGAGTTCCCGTCGTGGCGCAGTGGTTAACGAATCCGACTAGGAACCATGAGGTTGCGGGTTCGGTCCCTGCCCTTGCTCAGTGGGTTAACGATCCGGCGTTGCCTTGAGCTGTGGTGTAGGTTGCAGACGTGGCTCGGATCCTGCGTTGCTGTGGCTCTGGCGTAGGCTGGCGGCTACAGTTCCGATTCGATTCCTAGCCTGGGAACCTCCATATGCCGAGGGAGCGGCCCAAGAAATAGGAAATAGACCAAAAAAAAAAAAAAATCATAGACTGAATGGATTAAACCACAGAAATTTATTTTCTAATGGTTAAGGAGGCCATCCCATAACCGGCTGTCTACTTTGTGGTTTCTGGTTAAGACTGTCTCCCTGGCTTATAGATGGCTGCCTTCTCACTGCATCCTTACATGGCAGGGAAGAGAGAGAGAGAAAGAGTAAGTGCCTTAGTGTTTCTAATCCCATTTTGAGGACCTCACATCTTGACCCATCTAATCCTCATTACCTCCCAAAGGCCCTGTCTCCAAATACCATCATATGTGGGGTTAAGTGTTCAATATATATTGTAAATTTAGGGAGCAGAGGGATGCTGAATGTTATGGACTTTTAGTCCTTAACAACCTTTTCATTGGATGTAGAAGTCTAGATTGAAGGTTTTATTTTAGCACTTTAAAGGTATCATTCCATTTTCTTTTTTAAAAAATTGTAAATATACATAGCACAAAATCCACCATTTTAACCACTTTTAGGGTACATTAAGCACATTCACAATGTTGAATGTGCTTAATGTACATCCCTATTCACTTCCAGAGCATCTTCATGATCCCAGACAGAAACTGAACCAATTAAACTTATCTTCCTATTACCTCCTTCCCCTAGTTTCTGCTAATCTCTATTATAATTTCTGTCTCTAGGAATTTGCCAAATATTATATGATATAGACAGAACTATACAATATTTGTCCTTTTGTGACTGGCTTATTTCATTTAGCATAACGTTTTCAAGGTTCACCCATGTTGTACAATATGTCAGAATGTCATTTTTTTAAGGTTATGTTGTATGGCTGTACCATATTTATCCATGGCATCCACTGATGGACATTTGGGTTGTTTCCATCTTTGCCTGTTACTAGTGCTGCTATACACCTGGATGTACAAATGTTTGTAGTACTAACTGCTTTCAGTTTTTTGGGGTATATACCTGGAAGTGGAGTTGTTTGGATTATGTAGTAATTCTGTGTTTAACATTTTAAAGAATTACCATACTATTATCCACAGTGACTGTACCATTTTCATATTCCTACTAGAATTTCATATAGGGGACCAATTTCTCCACATCCTTACCAACACTTAATTTCCATGTTTTAGATAATAGCCATCCTAATGTGTGAAATGGTATCTAATTGTAGTTTTGATTTGCATTTTCTTAATGACTAGTGATATTGAACATGTGCTCACATGCTCACTGGCCATCTGCATATCTTCTTTGGAGAAATACCTATTCGAGTACTTCGCACATTTTTTATTTGGGTTATTTTTGTTGAGTTGTAGGAGTTCTTGATATATTCTGGCTATTAATCCTTTATTAGTTATATGTGCTTTGCTGCATAAAACTTAAGAGTTTTACAGTTTAAAGCTTTTAAATTTAGGTCTTTGGTCCATTTTAAGCTAACCTCTTTTTTTGGTCTTTTTAGGGCTGTACCCATGGCACATAGAGGTTTCCAGGCTAGGAGTCGAATTGGAGCTGTAGCTACTGGCCTACACCACAGCCACAGCAACACCAGACCTGAGCCAAATCTGCAACCTACACCATAGCTCACGGCAGTGCCAGGTCCTTAATCTACTGAGCGAGGCCACATATCGAACCTGGGTCCTCATGGATACTAGTCAGATTTGTTTACGCTGAGCCATGACGGGAACTCCTGAGCTAACTTTTGTATATGGTATAAGGTAAAGAATCCAGTTTTATTCTTGGCATTTGGATGTGCACTTGACCCAGTGCCATTTGTTGGTGCTTTCCCCATTAAAATGGTCTTGGCACTTTCCCCCTTTATTTTTTAACCGCGATAAATCTAGTTAGTTTCTGTTACTCTACAGTTCTCAAACAGTATTTTTGACAATATTCTGTATTGTATAAGTTACATTCCTATGACTTATTTATTTTATATCTGGAATTGTGTACCTCTTAATCCTTTTCACTTATTTTTCTCACCTCCAATCACTCTTCCTTCTGATAACTACAGTTTATTTCCTGTATCTATGAGTCTATTTCTGTTTTGTTTTTCAGATTCTACATATAAGTAAAGTAATATTTGTAATAAAGCAATATTTTTTCTTCTCTGTTTGACTTATTTCATTTAGTATAATACTCTATAGGTCCATCCATGTTGTTAGAGATGGCAAGATTTCATTCTCTTTTATGGCCAAGTGATATTCCGTTGTATTTATATATGCATCTTCTTTATTCATTCATCTATCTGTAGATACTTAGGTTGTTTTTATATCTTGGCTATTGTAAATAATGCCACAGTGAACATAGGGGTGCATATATCTTTTCAACTGGAATTGTTTTTAATTTCTCTTTCATATTGTTCGTTGTTAGTATATAGAAATTACCTGGTATTTGTTGTGTGTTGATTTTTTTTTCAATCCTGTCAATTTGCTGACCTTGAGCATTAGCTACAATAGATTTTGTGATTGTAGAATCGTATAAATCTGTGAACAGATAACTTTTTCCTTTCCAGTTTGTATGCCTTTCACTTCTTTTTCTTGCCCAATTGCTCCTCTTCAGAACTCTGCCTTCAGAATGTTAGTCACCTCAGTAGCCCTGAACTCGAATCCCTACCTTTCTGCTCATCGAGACTGCTGTGTTCTGCTTGGGTTCCATGCTGGTCTGAAATGTGCCTCCAAGCATAAAGGTGGGCACTTGTAGAACATCATGAATCTTTCTTTTTTCAGCATTGCCATTATGAGGTTTCCTGTTACTCACTTGTCTACTATCTGAAAAAAGTTGCTTAAAATAACTTTTCCAGTTTTATAGCTTGCCATTATAGCAGTAGTGGTAGTCTGGTACCTGTTATTCTATCATGGGTCACAGTGAAAGTCTGTGAACTACATTGTGACAGTCTTTGACAATAATGGCCTTAATGAATCTTTAATCTTTTCTAAAATTATTATTTTATGGCTGCATCCATGGCATATGGAAGTTCCTGGGCCAGGGATTGAATCCTAGCCACAGCTGTGGCAATGCCAGATCTTTTAACCTACTGTGCTGGGCCAGGGATTGAACCCACACCTCTGCAGTGGTTCTCAATCCATTGTGCCACAGTGGGAACTTCTGAATCTTTTAATTTTTAAACCAGTCTTTAATAATTTTCTCACTTATTTATGGTCTCAGTTCTTTCTATAAAACCCTTTACCAACACCCTGTAGCTTTCATTTTAGTATACCGCCAGACTTCAGCTCTCAGTAATGAGTCATCTGTTTACCAAGACTCAGCTGTGCTTGTTTCCACACCTTTCTATGCCAGTTTTACTTGCCATTGTAATTACATAATTTAATTGGGTTTTACAGTCTGAATGCTGCTATATGGGGGACAATGAGTTCTTTCTATGACAGTTCTGTTGAATACTTTGAAAAAATAATAAAGGTGAATTTCTAATGCAGTTTTTGTTGAATTAGATGGAGGTGAAACAATTATAATAGACGTGATTTAAAAGGAAATCTAGACAGATAAGGACTTCTGTTTCACAAATGTCTTTGCATTCTCACTTAACATTTAAAAAAACCCAAAACTATAAATTGTAGATTTTGCATTTTCTTGGTAGTTTATGGAAGTAATCTAATCACTTGACCAACACTCAGATATACTGGCTCTGTATCAAAACTATTGAAAGAATGTAAATTATGCTTTTTTGAGTTCTAATACAGTGTTTAAAGTATGGCAGTGTATGTGTGCATGTGTGTATGTACTTATTTAATGATCTTCTGTTGTTCACTTAACTGAAAATATTGGTGAAGACTATCAGTTTCTAAATTAGAAGGGGAACTTCTCTTGCATAGCTTAACTTGTATTCTTATGCTAAATTAACGAGGGATTGTTTTACACTTATTTACCTGTCTCCTTGAGATCTAGTTTGACTGACACCATTTCCTCTTGAATATTGCTTTATTAAACGTTAAGCAGTCAGCTTTAAATCTGTTATTTTCATCTTCCTTTATATATTTAACTGATTTCATTTATTGCTTAATCCACCCCTTGATTTTAGGATGTTTATTTACCTTCTGTTCCTTTGCCCTGATATGTATTCAACAATTATTTCATATTTATTTGCTGCTGTAGCTTTTGTTCCCATAATTCTTAATTTATGTTGTCTTTATGTCAGCCTTTTAATTTGTTACCAGTGTATGAGGAGGATTATTTAAGAAATGACAGATTGGATCATTTTGTTTTTATTTATTTATTTTTTTGCTCTTTAGTGCCGCACCCAAGGCATGTGGAGGTTCCCAGGCTAGGGGTCCAATCGGAGCTATACCTGCTGGCTTACACCACAGCCACAGCAACGCAGGATCGCATCCGTGTCTTCGTCCTACACCTCAGCTCCTGGCAACGCCATGTCCTTAACCCACTGAGCAAACCCAGGGATCGAACCCACAACCTCATGGTTCCCAGTCAGATTCATTTCCACTGCACCAGGATGGGAACTCCTGGATCTTTTTAAAATGTAATATGCTATATAATTTCCAAGTGCTTTGTGGCCAAATCCTTTTTTTCCTCTTTAATTTAGCTTCTAAGAAAGCTATTGCGTGACCTAATGTACCTACATGAATTAGTGATTTAATAATGCAAAACAGGAGTTCCCGTTGTGGCGCAGTGGTTAACGAATCCGACTAGGAACCATGAGGTTGCGGGTTCAGTCCCTGCCCTTGCTCAGTGGGTTAACGATCCGGCGTTGCCGTGAGCTGTGGTGTAGGTTGCAGACGCGGCTCGGATCCCGCGTTGCTGTGGCTCTGGCGTAGGCCGGTGGCTACAGCTCCGATTCAACCTCTAGCCTGGGAACCTCCATATGCCGCAGGAGCGGCCCAAGAAATAGCAACAACAACAACAACAAAAAGACAAAAGACAAAAAAAAATAATGCAAAACATTTTGGAGCATTGGATTAAAAAGCAAAAAAAGGGCCAGTTTAGGTGTTGAAAAGTTGATCATTATTAATATGTTATACTTGTCTTCTTATAAGTTTAAAAAAAATTGCTAGCTTAATAATTTTCAGAATGCTTCAGTGAGGTAACTTTCAGTTATTTCAGAGCTGGTAGAAAAACAAATATTCTTTCAGGTGTTTCCTGACTTGTGTTTGTATATCATTTTAAAAAAAATTATAGCATTCTATCTTAAAATAGCTGTTCAGTAGATTTGATTTGGCTATGCCCTATGTCAAATCATGTGCTAAAAAAAAGAACTATGTTCAGTAAGAATTAAAATATCCACCATCTTGGAGTTCCCGTCGTGGTGCAGCAGAAACGAATCTGACTGGGAACCATGAGGTTGCGGGTTTGATCCCTGGCCTCACTCAGTGGGTTAAGGATCTTGGCATTGCCATGGGCTCTGGTGAAGTCACACATGAGCCCCGGATCCTGCCTTGCTGTGGCCGTCACACAGGCCAGGAGCTGTAGCTCTGATTTGACCCCTAGTCTGGGAACCTCCATATGCCGCGGATGCAGCCCTAAAAAGCAAAAAACAAAAAAAAAATTCATTTGTAATTTATACTATTACAAAGAGATTTGGTACATTTGTATGATGTTCCAGAGTTATATTTTGATCAGTTAATTAGATATTTAGGTGAGTGTTACATTTTTGTGCCTGTTTCTTTTGGTAGCAGCCCCTATGAAGTAAATTTGGATCAATTTTGAGGAAATTTTGGTAATTTTAAAAAATGTTTTGGGGAGTTCCTGGCATGACTCAGTGGTCAACAAATCTGACTAGCATCCATGAGGACCCAAGTTTGATCCCTGGCCTTCCTCAGTGGGTTAAGGATCTGGCATTGAGCTGTGGTGTAGGTTGCAGTTGTGGCTCAGATCCTGTGTTGCTGTGGCTGTGGTGTAGGCTGGCAGCTACAGCTTCGATTGGACCCCTAGCCTGGGAACCTTCTTATGCCGTGAGTTTGGCGCTAAAAAGCAAAAAAAAAGAAAGAAATGTTTTGGGAATCATGGTGATGGCTCAGTGGTTAATGAACCCAACTAATATCCATGAGGACGTGGGTTCAATCCCTGACCTTGCTCACTGGGTTAAGGATACATACAGTGTTGCAGTGAGCTGGGGTGTAGTTTGCAGAGCTGGCTTTGATCTGGTGTTGCTGTGGCTGTGGCATAAGCCATCGGCTACAGCTCTGACTTGACCTCTGGCCTGAGAACCTCCATATGCTGTGAGTGCGGCCTTAAAAAAAAGTTTTTAGAAGTCAAAAATCAAACTCATCTTCTCCTTTGTAGTTTTGTATGCAAAAATACACAATAAATAATCCAATTAATTATATACCTGTTTCTCTGTGCCTTCAAAGCATAAATGGGAATTGGCCTATGTTATGCATGGCAATATGAAATTTTATCACCTTTTTGTCTTTTTTTTTTTTTGTCTTTTTGCTATTTCTTTGGGCCGCTCCTGCGGCATACGGAGGTTCCCAGGCTAGGGGTCGAATCGGAGCTGTAGCCACTGGCCTACACCAGAGCCACAGCAACGCGCATCTGCAACCTACACCACAGCTCACGGCAATGCTGGATCGTTAACCCACTGAGCAAGGGCAGGGACCGAACCGGCAACCTCATGGTTCCTAGTTGGATTCGTTAACCACTGCGCCACGATGGGAACTCCTTAACCTTTTTGGAAGTGATTTTATAACATGTCAGGAACCATGGAAATTATTATAATCTTTGACTTAGTTGATATCCTCAGTGACTAACATTAAAGAATTAAACTGCTGAGAATTTCATTGCAGTAATCTGTACTTTAAAAGAAATAATAAATCTTGATGTTTCAATAATAAGGAATTGGCTAAGAAATTGTGGCATATCAACTTAATAGATTATTGAGGCTATTAAAACAAGAAATATGAAAACTGGGTAATTGGAAAAAAAGTGATGTGATACTTGAAAATAATGCAAAATAACTTATATAAATTGGATATGTATATAGATAATTATTGGTAAGTAATATACATAAGAAAAGCAGCCACTAGGGTTTTAAGCATATGGATTTTTTGTTTTGTTTTGTTTTAGGGCCCAGGCTGGGGTTGAATTGGAGCTGCAGCTGCTGGACTTTGCCACAGCCACAGCAACGCCAGATTTGAGCCGTGTCTGTAATCTACACCACAGCTCAAGGTAACAGTGGATCCTTTACCAACTGAGTGAGGCCAGGAAGTGAACGTACATCCTCATGGATACTAGTTGGGTTCATTACCACTGAGCCACAATGGAAACTCCCAAACATATGGATATATTTTTTACTTTTTTCTTCAATATTGTTATAATGTTTTAACAGTATCTTTTTAAAATTGTATGAGAAACAATCACTTTCTGACTCCCTCTTCAGTCAGAAAAAGTATTTCCTAATACTTTTGCCCCTTTAAAACTAAAAGCAATCTCTTATTTGACCTCCCATGGCATTTATCACATTTTACTTCATATCCTGACTTAATCCTTCCAAACAGTGCTATGAGTTAAGTTTTACTGTGCATTTTTAAAAGGAGGAAACTGACAGAGAGTTTTAAGCAACTTGTCAATACCGCATAGTGGAGCTTGGGTTCCTCAAGATTTATCTTAACCAACTTTGTATTTTACAGTAATGATTATTTAGTTATCCCCCTCTCCTTATGGGTACAGAGACTTTAAAAATGCATATAGACTTTTTAAATTCAGAAATCAAATCTTAGAGTTCCCATGGTGGCCCAGGAATAACAAGCTTGACTAGTATCCATGAGGATGCAGGATCCTCACTAAGTGGGGTAAGTATACGGAGTTGCTGTGTGCTGTGGTATAGGTGACAGATGCAGCTCAGATCCCCTGTTGCTGTGGCTGTGGGCTGTTCTGGAATCTGCAGCTCTGATTTAACCCCTGGCCCGGGAACTTCCATATGCTGGGGGTGCAGCCCTAAAAAGACAAAAAGAAAAAAACGAAATGAGGTCTTGCTTTTATATTCTCTTGGCAAAGACAACTTGTTACAATAGGATCTTTCCCTTTCAGTTGAAACAAAGGTAAATTATGCCTTACCTTTCACTTTCATGCATGTAATAGGGTTTTTAGTATATATGGTTATATACTTAACATGTATTGCACTCAAGTTTTTGACACATACAAAAAAAGGAATATTCCATTATTTAAAAAGAAATGCTAGGAGTTCCTGTTGTGGCTCAGTGCGTTAAGGACTGTCTCTGAGGATGCATGTTCTATCCTTGGCCTCACTCAGTGAGTTAAGGATCCAGCATTACCTAAGCTGTAGCATGGGTTGTAGATGCATCTCAGATTCGACCCTGGCTTGGGAACTTCCATGTGCCACAGGTGTGGCCATAAAAAGAAAAAAATAAAACAAAATGTTAGGTTTTTTCTCCTTCAGGGTTGAAGCAATTTATGGACTCTAATTACAAAACCTTTTGTTGTATTTTAGTTACTAACTCATATTCTTCAAAGAAGATGGGAACTTTTTGCATCTTGACAACAATCTCCCATTACTTGTTCACTCTGACCCTTATAAAAAGTTAAACATGAATTTTTCTGAGACTAAAGATTATGTCTATACTGTTGAACATTGTGTCCAGTGTGTAACCCATAGCAGGCACTGAAAAATATTTTGAACAAATAGGTCATTCTTTTTATTGCCCTAGCACTTTACATATACTATTTAGTTTTTTCTTCTGTTCTACCCAGTTATGTGGAGGGTTTCTTGCCCTTTTTGGAGGTTCAAGTTCTTCTGCCATTGTTCAGTAGATGTTCTGTGCAAATTGTTCTACATGTAGATATGTTTATTTGATGTGTTTATGGGAGAAGATGAACACGACATCTTACTTCTCTGCCATCCTGATCCTTCCCTATTATTTAGTTTTCACTTTACCTCATTTAATTTATTTTATAGATGGTGAATTAGGAGAAGTCTATTAATTTGTCCAACATTATAAGTTGGAATTCTAACCCAGTCTTGACTCAGCTCTTTGCTTTTTAGCCATTGTTCTACTCTGTCCTACCAAAAAAGATCTAGAAGTAATGAAAACAGTTTGAGATACGTGTTTCTGATTCTTAGTTTTTTACTCATTGTATGATTAGCTGCATCATTTGCCTGATCTGTTTCTGTCTTAATGTTCCATTTAAAACTTAATTTTTGGCCAATATACAAGATTTAACGGATGTTGTATTTCAACACATTTCATTACCTGATTGGACTTCCAAATTAATGTGCTGCTTTAAAATACAAAAACTGGTTCCACTAGCACACTAATAATGAATTTTTACAATTTTCATTGTATGTTGAATGGCTTTGGCCACTAACTTTTTGAGTGTTTAAAGTTCTTCTATGGTAAGTAAATACATATGGTTATGCTATCTGCCACTCTATTATTTTTCAAATTGTAAAATTTATTTTATAAAGTGTCCTTCATTATTTATGAGACCATTTAATGAGTTTCTTGTGCTAAGTATCTGTAGGTACTTGAAAGGAAGTTTTTATTACAGATCTAAGATTGTTTACCTTTTAACATCTTTCATGGTTGAAGTAGAATATAAACACAATCATCAAATTTAGATAGCTTTTAGCCCTAAAATAAATTTAAAATAAAGAATTGGTAACTAATAGCCTGAAGTAGAACAAGTTTCTATAAGCAGTATTCATACTTAATGTTCCAATATGTACTCTGTTAAAACTTTTCAACCCTGATCCATAATAACATGCAATTTAGTGAACCTGTTATCAAAAAGCTTGGTAAAAATTTTGGCTCTTCTGGGTGTACTGCGAGATCTATCAAAAATTGATCCAGAGTAGTAAAAACCTTTTTCATTTATTTCCCTTTATGACAAGTATAAGCTATTAAGGTTAAGTGGGTGGGGCAACCGGAAGTAATTACTAAGGCCAGTGGCATTTTTGTGGTTTAATAAAGGCAGAAGCTAATTATTCAGTTTTTATTTAAGTGAAATGGTGCCAAAAAGGAGGTTCCTGCAGAGCAGCTGCACTCCTTCAGTGTTACCCTAATTTACCAAAGACACAACTGTCACAAACAAAACTTTTAAACTTGATATATAGCCACAAAAGTAAGGAGGCTTTTGTTTAGAGTGCATGCAGAAGAACTCCTTTATACAAATCAACCGGCAGATGACGGACAATGATGAAAATTTGATTCTTTGAAGTCATAATAGTCATTGAAATGTGTGAAATTCTGGTATTGAAAAGAGAGCGGCCAGCAAGACTCTAAATCCTGGGTGGCTGCAAGAAGCTTGCTGGGAGGTTTTTCTGCATTTTGACACCAACTTCCCATTGCTTGTTCCCTGCTTCCTTTGTTTAAAAAAAAAAAGTTGAATTCACACAAGATAAATGGGGACAGTTGATAACCGAATCATACAGTTTTTGTATGGAAAACTAATATTTTATAATGGAAATTGGTATTTGAAAGAATAAGGCTCATTTACATATACTAGCATATACTTTCTTAATGACTTTTAAATTCCTCTTCCATTTAACTAGATTTGTGAAATGGAAGGTGAGCTATCAGTATCAACTCTTCTAGAATTTAAAATTGTGGAAATGATGGTACTGAAAGAGTAGAACTTTGGAATTATGATATGCTTCTCTTCAGTAGCAAATTTTTGCTTGAATGCTCTTTAACCTATGATTAGCTAATTAGGCACTATTTCTTAAAAGAGCATATTATACAGAAGATTGTGTATTTATTAAATAGTTTTCATGCTTGACCCAGCTGTTTAAAAAGTTTTAAAATTTAGTAGATCTGTATACGTTATCTATAGGGTTACTTGTTTAATTAGAATTTATAGATAATTATTAGCTGGTGAATCTTGAGGTTTCTTCAGGCACCAACTTGAAGGCTTCTTGTATCTTATATAGTTATAACTTTTTGTAATCAAAATTTATGAATTATTATTTATAAATTATATCTTTTACCAATCAAATTAGAAATCTCTAAAAGGCAACACTGACTCTTCGAAGTATTTCTGTCTTTTATAAATTTTTTAAATTAACAGATATCCATACTGCAATAGAAAACTAGACATCTAGAGAGAATATCATTAGTTCAATATAGTTTAAGTCATTTGCAGATGGTTTATTTATTTCTTTTCAAAAGTTGAGTCATAGGTAGGTCAGTGAGAACTTTGAGGGAAAGCAAAGCAGTGAAGACACAAGTAAAGAGTTCAACGTAGTGCCTCATAGTTCTTTTCAAGTATTACATTGTTTTAATGGAATCTTGGAATGGGAGCTTTAGCCCATTGAAGTGTCGCTTAAAGGACATGTTCTTCTGTCACTAGCTGAAGCTGTGTGGATGAAATGATAACAATGGAGTGTTGTGATGCATTTTAAAAGTGTGAGAAATCAGTTTGTCTAGACTGAGAGTGTGCCTACGGGGACTAGGAATTGTAGAGCTTCTGTGCCCTTTAGGTGTCAAGTATGTGAGAGATGCCAAGCCTTTTTATTCTGAATTGGCAGCAGTTCAACTCAGCTACAGTACCTTACATGTCTTCTGTAGGCAAAGATGGAGATTTTATGTCAGGACAACTTGGGCTTCAAAATTCAGAAACTCATTTGTTTGAATGCCAGCTGTATTGGGGGAATATCAGTAAATAATTGCCACAATTTGAAAAGACATGTAAATACTGATAGCTTGGAGCTTTGCAACATTTTGTAGCCACTGATTTTAGAGAGGTTTTCCATCCAAAAAAAATCATTCAATCCCGTTCTACTTTGATAGTACAAATCAAGAAATGTTCTTTATCCATTTTATTAATGCCTTACTGTTTTTTTTTTAATTAGTTTGGCATATGTACACTTTTTGTTAAGAAGATGTAAGTTGGTTTCCTATGATCTCATCTTTCTAAGGTAACTGGTATTAAGAGATTAATATATTGCCTTTTCTATGTCTTAAAAAATAGCCAATTTAGAGCTCCAGTTTATATGACCTTAACTCTGCATGGAGGGGGTGCTATGGAATTTGGCAAGGATACCTCACCCCATAATTTTTTAACATGTTTATATCATTTTTACCTCGCTTCAAATGTAGCTGAAGAAATAGGATACACTGATATGAAGATATATAATATTAAATAAGTTAATATGACAGATTACAAGTACAGTAGTAAATTCAAAGAAGGAATAAGCATTAAGGCCTTTCCAGGAGCTCTTTTTAATTTAAGTTCTTGAGGAGGAGAATGTGCTTTAGAAAGTCATTAAATATAATAATACCTGAAATTACTTTTCTGTGAAGTTGAACTTGGCAATTAGAGTTCACTAATTAAAACCTACATTCGTTCCTTTAAAAATTACATACCAGTTGTACTCGTTTTTTGTTTTGTTTTGTTTTTTAAAAGCTTCAGCAGTTTTATTTCTTTTTTTAGTCTTACCTAGGGCCACACCTGCAGCATATGGAGGTTCCCAGGCTAGCGGTCCAATCCAAGCTGCAGCCACCAGCCTACACCACAACCACATCAACCTAGGATCCAAGCCGCGTCCTCGACCTACACCACAGCTCACAGCAACGCCGGATCCTCAACCTACTGAGCAAGGTTACCGATTGAACCCGCAACCTCATGGTTCCTAGTCGGATTCCTTAATCACTGAGCCAGGACGGGAACTCCTGTACTCATTTCGTTTTTATTTTACCATATACACAGACACTTTTTAAAAAAATGTAGATGTGTATTAGAAGTACATATTTGTATAAATATTTATATGGATCATTTTAATAGTTTCTCCAAACGGACAAGCTATGACAAAGTAGCCACGCCTAATTATTGGTACAGGTGGAGAGGGATTGTGTTAAATAGAGGGTTGGTTGCCAGGTAAAATAACTTTAAAGAATTGTTTTTTTAATCTGATGGTAGAGAGACTAGTTGAGTCATAAATACACTTGGCTTTTTCTCCCAGTACATATTGCAGCACTAAATACTTTATCAATTCTTAGGTTTAGTATAACCATTTCTATGTTAAACCTGTTGTTTTTAACCAGTTATTTAAAATTTATCTCAGTAAGTGAACTATGATTTTAAAATACTTCATTTATAAGAACCAACCAATAAATAAAGCATTTTACCCAATACTAAACAGAGACAAATTCTGAATTATTTTGTGCCCTGATCGATACTATAATTTGATAACTATATCTAATCTGGGGCATCACAATTGTACTCACTCATCATCTGAGCATTTGTTAACTAGATAGAATTACAGGAAAAGAGTGTCAAGAAAGTTACCATTGTTTTCATCTAACATTTTTTCAAAAATTGTGCAAATTTTTGACTTACCTTTGCAGAATAGATTTGTCATATTTTTTGTTCAGTAGGTTTCACCAAAGGGAGACAAATCAAAATACTAACTAACTAAATTTAATTAAGGTTTAGGCCCTTGCTCTGAAGGAATGCCTTGTCGTAAGCAGTTTGACACAGAATTCATTGGTTATACATTTTTTTCTATGTAAAATTTAGTCATTGTAAATATTCCTTTACTTTTGATATCCCTTTACATTCTTTCGCTCCTAATTATACCTGCCCATTAAATAAGAGTCTACTATATATAGGCTTTTCTACCAGCAAAATCTTTAGAAATTACTAATGTTTTGTTGAACAAAAGAGACCTAAATTTTTTCAGTGAACCTTTTCCCACTGTACTCTCACATTCCTCCAGTATGTATCTTCCAAATATCAAAATAGAAATTTACATGGTAAAATAAGCAAGTAATAAGCCAGAAAGCTTTAAAATAAATTAATGAATAAACGTGAATAGAATTGTAAAACAAAGAAAGCCGCCAAAGTACATCAGCGTGTATGTTGGCTGTTAGAATCACATTTGCTTTCTTTTTCTGTAGGATATTACCACTTTAACTGGTGTTCCAGAAGAGCATATCAAAACTAGAAAAGTCAGGATCTTTGTTCCTGCTCGCAATAACATGCAGTCTGGAGTAAACAACACGAAGAAGTGGAAGATGGAGTTCGATACCAGAGAAAGATGGGAAAATCCTCTGATGGGTTGGTCATCAACGTGAGTACTTTGCTTTAATTTGAATATTATTTTTCAACTCTTTTTTTTCCTTTTTTCCTGTTAGGGCATACCTGTGGCATATGGAGGTTTCCCAATCTAGCGGTCAAATTGAAGCTGCAGCTGCTGGTCACAGCCATAGCCACAGCCACACCAGATCTGAGCTGGTCCTTAACCCACTGAGCGAGACGAGGGATTGAACCTGCATCCTCACAGACACTACATCAGATTCTTAACCTGCTGAGCCACAATGGGAACTCCTCAACTCTCTTTTTCTATGTAAAATTTCCTTTTTAAATATATTGATTTTTTTAGACACGTGTACTGAATGCTTTATGACAATAGTTTTTGAGACCACTTGTGTAGATATTACTATGTTCAGTGATACAGATGTATGTATTACATTCTTTTATATAATGTCAACATTCATATAAATGTGGCCCACCACAATAAGCCATAAGAATAGTCTTTTTCAGGATACTGTTTATTGGATAAGAATGGCCGACATTGTGCGTTCTCTTAGCATGGTCTCCAAGTTATTTATATTAAAATATACTATATGAATAGTGTTAATAATTTAGTGACACTTCTACTTATTTTTAAAATAAAACTTCTTTGTATTTTTTATTGTTTATAAGAGGAGGAGATGAGATTAAAAATTGGCTATTTCAAGGGAAACTTGTAAGTTCCTGAGATCTTGTGATTAATAAATTTATAGCCATTGGAATAAAATAGTCATAAATTCTGTGGCACTAATGAAGTCAGTAACCTAAATCTCTTGCGGAAAAGGCCCAAATGTTAAATAGCAGGACTGCCTCTAGTTGAATGAAAGGCGCTGCTTCTAGAGAAAATAACTAGATATTCAAGAAAGTTATCTTTGTTACTGAGATTCCCAGAACATTATATGTTCTCCAGTTGAAGGTAGTTATCAGCTTAAATTATGTCTCATTTTATTTTTATTTATTTATTTATTATTTATTTACTTTTTTTTTTTTTGTCTTTTTGCCATTTCTTGGGCCGCTCCCGTGGCATATGGAGATTCCCAGGCTAGGGGTCCAATCAGAGCTGTAGCCACCGGCCCACACCAGAGCCACAGCAACGCGGGATCCGAGCCGTGTCTGCAACCTACACCACAGCTCACGGACCCTTAACCCACTGAGCAAGGCCAGGGATCGAACCCAAAACCTCATGGTTCCTAGTCGGATTCGTTAACCACTACGCCACGATGGGAACTCCTATGTCTCATTTTAGAAAAGTATGAAACTTAACATCTTTCCTGGCAATGTACCTGGAAGGATTTTCATTAAAAATATCTGCCATGTTTCAGTTTAAATAGAATTATATTTTATTTGGCAAAATGATATAGGCACAGTTTTTGGTTTTTGAGTTTTTTTAGGTGTTCTAATATTCTTTAGGTTTTTATGTTTCATGTAATAGATGGAGTGTTGTAAATCACATAGTCATGGAGTCTAAAGAAATTTATAAGGAATAACTTTATCTGTACCCAGTGGTTGAAATGTGATTACTTTTTTAAATTGCATGAGATTTTAATGTGTTCATCTATACATAGGGTTTATCCATTGAACAATTTATTGACAGCATTTGGATATTTTTCAGTTGAGGTTATTATGCATAATACTGAAATGAAGAGTCTCTTGAACATATCTTTTGGTGAATGTATGCTGCTGCTGCTTCTTTTTTTTTTTTTTTTTTGGTCTTTTTGCCTTTTCTAGGGCCGCTCCCAAGGCATATGGAGTTTCCCAGGCTAGGGGCCTAATCAAAGCTGCAGCCACGAACCTACGCCAGAGCCACAGCAAGGAGGGATCCGAGCCGCATCTGCAACCTACACCACAGCTCACGGCAATGCCGGATCCCCAACCCACTGAGCAAGGCCAGGGATCGAACCCTCAACCTCATGGTTCCTAGTCGGATTCATTAACCACTGCTCCATGAGGGGAACTTCCAATGCTTCTTATTAATATGCTAATTAATCCCTGAAACACGTTATCAGTTAATCAAACCAATTTATGTTAAGAAGTATCAATAATCTATTAATTCTCTATCTAGTTAATGACAGTGGCAATGTGATGGATTTTGTTCTAGCAGATAGTTAAATTACTGATAGAAAATGCTGAAGTTGTAGAGGATATATTTTATGATTTATTGTAGTAGGTCTGTTGCAGTTTTACCCCTCTTAGTCCTGGAACATAGTGTGGAAAAAAGCACTGATTTCCTGAGATTTTGATGGATAGCACAAGGTGTTTACTAATTCCTTCTAACTCTATGGAACTCCAAACTCAATCTCCTCTGCAGAAATCTCTCAGCCTTCTCAGCTATTGTAGTAAAGCCCATATGAACCCATTCATATGCAATTCAAGAGTTCTCGCCTCTGTGGGTTCCTCCTTCACTGTTTTTGCCTCTAAATTTCCAGCTTCTCTGACAATCCTAAACTACATTTCCAGACTTCTTGTGCTGGCTAAGACTATGCCTTTCTGCTTGAGTTCTTGATGCTTATAGCATTCTGAACTAGAGAGTACCTTTAGGAGAAAAACTGTATAAACTTCAGTCTAATCCGCTATAGTTCCCTTTCTTCAAAGTTTTTGAGTTGGGCAGCGAGTTTCGGAGTTGGACTTTAGGAAGATTGATCTGACATATGGGGATCTTATGGGAGTCCCAGAATAGTAACCATTTTGTTTGACCAGAACTTCAGCAGCAGCAATTTGTGGAAGTTACTTCAGTGAGAGCTGCTTCTCATGTTCTCTTCTGGGTATATATCTTCACACTATTCAAATTACTTCCTGAAACTTTTCTGTATTACTTATTATACATATCTAAATGATGTTTCACATAATGCTATATTTGCCTTAGAGATTTATAATAAACACTTGTAGCAAACAGTGCTATACCTTTTTATAAACATACTAATGAAAGTGACAATTTTGAAGTTACATGGTTATTTTGTACAGTCTATGCAGATTTATAAACATCACCACTGTCCTAGTTTGAACAACTCAATTAGATATCAGATCTTAGAGCTTTATTTTTCAAGTGACCAAATGGTGAAAATAAGTGTTGTTAATATGATGAATTCTGAAATTTATTCTCCATAATGATGAAGGCTCATTAAGAAGATTAGATGTTGGAGTTCCCATCGTGGCGCAGTGGTTAACGAATCCGACTAGGAACCAAGAGGTTGCGGGTTCGGTCCCTGCCCTTGCTCAGTGGGTTAAGGGTCCGGCGTTGCCGTGAGCTGTGGTGTAGGTCGCAGACGCAGCTCGGATCCCGTGTTGCTGTGGCTCTGGTGTAGGCCGGTGGCTACAGCTCCGATTCGACCCCTAGCCTGGGAACCTCCATATGCCGTGGGAGCGGCCCAAGAAATGGCAAAAAAAAAAAAAAAAATAGAAGATTAGATGTTGTTTCCATCTATTTGGAGTGAGGGACTGTAAAGATAGTAATGACAGTTGTACTGATTATCAGTTTTCTTGATACTGAAATTTTTAAACTGAGATATAGTTGATGTACAATATTTTATTAGTTTCAGGTATATAACATAGTCAAAATTTGTATAGACAATACTCCATTTGAAGTTATTATAAAATACTGGCTATATTCCTTGTGCCATACAAATGTTCTTATAGCTTATTTATGTTGTATGTAGTTTGTGCCTCTTCATGCTTTATCACATCTTGCCCCTTCCCTCTCCCTACTGGTAACCACCAGTTTGTTCTTTATATCTCTTAGTCTGTTTCTGTTTTATTTATTCATTTGTTTTATTTTTTGTATTCCACATAGAAATGATAACATACAGCATTTGTCTTTCTCTGTCTGATTTATTTCTCTAAGCGTAATACCTTCCGGGTCCATCTATATTGTTGCAAATAGCAAAATTTCATTCTTTTTTGTGACCAAGTGGTATTCCATTGTGTGTGTGTGTGTGTGTGTATATTTTATGTCATCTCTATCCATTCATTTATTTATGGATACTTACATTGTTTCCATACCATGGCTATTGTAAATAATTCTGCTATGGACATTAGGGTGCATGTTTCTTTTCAAATTAGTGTTTTCATTTTTTCTGGATACATGTCCAGTGGTGGAATTGCTGTGTTGTAAGGTATTTTTAGTGTTTTTGAGGAACCTCCATACTGTTAGCCACAATGACTGCACCAATTCAGAATCTCACCATCAGTTCACAAGGGTTCCCTTCCCTTGACATCCTTGATAACATTTGTTATTTGTGGGTATAGAGGTTCTAAATTGTTCACAATGAGGGTGTAATTTTTTTTATTATTAAAGTATAGTTAATTTACAGTACATCAAATCTTAATGAAGCCTTGCTAGATAGAGTATTTTTAGTTTTGTTTTTTTATATATACATATGCCATTCCCTCTGGCCTGCCAAGTTTGTTAGTGCTGAAGTCAGCTGATGGCATTATGGGAGTTCCTTTGTAAGTAACTTGTTGTGTTTCCCTTTCTGTTTTTAATATTAGCTCTTTTATCTTTAATTTTTGCCATTTTAATTGCAGTGTGTCTTGGTGTGGTCCTCTTTGGAGTGATTTTATTTGGGACTCTCTGTGCTTCTTGGACCTGGATGTCTGTTTCCATTCCCAGGTTAGGGAAGTTTTCATCTATTATGTTTTCAAATATTTTCTCTCTCCTCCTTCTCAGACCCCTAAAATGGAAATGTTGGTATGCTTGATGTCCCAGAGGTCTCTTAAGCTTTTTATTATTTTTCTTTTTAGCTTTAGCAATTTCCATTTGTCTTTCTTCCAACTCACTGATCCATTTCTCTGCATCATCTTTTGATTCCTGTGTGTTTTATTTCAGTTATGGTAATCTTCAGCTCTGTTTGGTTCTTCTTTATATTTTCTAAATCTTTGTTCAACTTCTCCCATTCTTGTTTAATCAT
This sequence comes from Phacochoerus africanus, assembly GCF_016906955.1. Taxonomy (NCBI): domain Eukaryota; kingdom Metazoa; phylum Chordata; class Mammalia; order Artiodactyla; family Suidae; genus Phacochoerus; species Phacochoerus africanus. Next base: position 47,054,912 of record NC_062544.1, on the reverse strand, counting down.
CTTCACAATCATTATTTTGAACTCTTTATCAGGTAGATTGCTTATCTCCAGTTTACTTAGTTCTTGGGTTTTATCTTGTTCTTTGTTTGGATTATGATCTCTCTTCCTCATTTTGCCTGATTTGCTGTTTTTATTTCAGTGCATCTGGTAGGTTGTTTATGTTCCCTAACCTTGAAGACCTGGCCTTTTGTAGATGCCCTATGCATATCAGCAGCACACTCCCTCACTTCTCATCAAAGCTATATGCACTAGGGGTGCCTCTTATTTGGACTTCATGGGTCCTTCTTTTATGACAGGCTGGCTACTGTGAGCAGTCTGGTAGGTATGGCTGGCCAATAGTCCTTTTGTTTGCCAGGCCTTGCCTTGTGTGGAGGTGGTTGACTGTGGAACCCTAGGGTGTCTCAAGGCCTGTGCTGGCTCACTGGTTAGCAGAGCTGGGTTCTGGGGTCTAGTGTCAGCTTACTGGTAGGTGGGGTTGGTTCCTGATGTGGCTGGCTATGGGTTCTGTGGTGTCCCAACACTAGTGCTGGCCCCCTGGTGACTGGTAAGTCAACTGGCTTAGTAGTCTAAGATGTCTCACTGGTGCGTGAAGCTGAATCCTGTGGTCTCTCTCTACAGGGCCCAGAGGTCTCAAAGCTGGTGTCAGACTCATAGCAGGTGGTCCAAGGCTGAGGTGGTTCTGGAACTAGTGCCAACTCACTGGTAGGCAGAGCTGGGTCCCAGGACCTCTGGCTATAGGCTCTTTGGTGTCCTTTAGCTGGTGTTGGCCCACTTTTGGGTGGTACAAGATAGCAGGAGGGGAGTTTCTGCCACAGAATTGGTAGTGTCTCTGCAGCATTTTGATCCCCAGCCCAGCACAGTGGGTTAAAGATCCAGCATTGCTGTAGCTGCTGTATAGGTCACAATTGTGGCTTGGATCTGATCCCTGGACTAGAAACTGCATATGCCATAGGGTGGTCAAAAAAGAAAAAGCAAGTAGGACAGCTGGTTGATGGGCCCAAGGTGTCTAAGAGCTGGTGTTAACCTGCTTGCTGGTAAGACCTGGGCCCATGGGGTCCCAGGGCTGGTGTTACCCTGTTGGTAGGTGAACTGTGTCCTGTTTGGCAGGCTGAGGGTCTGCAGTCGTCCAGGAATTTGGCTACAGGGCCCTCTGCTGGACAGTGCTGTGTCTGGGTGGCTGTAGGCTCAGGAAGTCTTCAGGCAGCCTGCCTGCTGATGGGTGCTAATTGCTTCATCTGAGCAGTGCCTACATGCCAGTGGGTTCCAGCTAGAGGGAGGATTCCAAAATGCCACTTACCACTACCACCCTCCTCGTGGAAGAACGAGCTCCCCAAAGTGGCTGCTGCCAGTGCTCTCCTTTCCCAGGGTGGGCTTCACTTGTCTCTCAGGAGATTCTCAAAACTCAGTAGATGGGTTTAACTCAGATTCCCTTCAAATTACTGCTTCTGCCCTGGGTCCCAGAGTGTGAGTGAGATTGTGTGAATTTTTTAAGAGGTAGTCTCTATTTCCCACAGCCCTCTGGGTCTTGTGGTAGTAAGCCCTATTGGTCTTCAAAGCCAAATGTTCTAGGGGCTTGTCTTCCCAGTGCTGGACCCCCAGGTTTGGGAGCCTGATGGGGAGCTTAGACCCATTGCTCCTTGGGGAGGACCTCCACACTTGTAATACTCCTCTTCACAGGTCTCCTCCCTCCTACCTGTCTTGTTGTGGTTCCTTCTTTATATCTTTAGTTATAGCAGAAATGATCTTCTAGTTTTCAGATTTTCTCAGTAGTTGCTCTGTAAATAGTTGTAATTTCGGTGTGTCTGCTAGAATAGGTGAGCTCAGGATATTCCTAGTCTACCATCCTGGCTGAGCTCCAATTTTGATAGTAAATTTATAAAGTTAGTTTGAGAATCCTTTTTAAAAACTCTACTCTTAGGTTACATATGTGGCTCAGATCCCACGTGGCTGTGGCTGTGGCTGTGCTGTTAGGCGGGTAGCTACAGCTCCAATCAACCCCTAGCCTGGAAACCACCATGTGCCATGGGTGCACCCCTAAAAAGACAGAAAAACAGTCCTACTCTTTTTAAAAAGTTGGATAAATTATTTTATTAGTGACTAAAGATTGCTGAATATCTTTGCAATTATAAATTTTTATTTAATTTTTTTTGTTTTTGTTTTTTTAGGGCTGCACCTGCAGCATATGAAAGTTCCCAGGCCAGCAGTCAAATCGGAGCTTTAGCTGCTGACCTACACTGCAGCCACAGCAACACAGGATCTGAGCCCAGCCTACACCACAGCTTACCCATTGAGGGAGGCCAGGGATCAAATCTGCATCCTCTTGGTTCCTAGTAGGGTTTGTTAACCACTGAGCCATGAAGGGAACTCCCTGCAATTAGAAATTTTTAAATTTGAAATTATATATTAGAAAATCTTCCAGATTTAACCAGAAGACCATATTTAAACAGTTAACGGTTTTAAGGAAATTTTAAAGAAGTTATATTCAAAATATAAGTAATTTCATCAGTAGTGTATTTATTTGATACTATAGTGACAGTTTGTTTTCCAAACAGTCTATTTTAAGTTGATTTTTTTTCTTCCAGCCAGTTAAATCCTGGAAAAAAATTGTTTCTTGCAGGGCTGATCCCTTGTCCAACTTGGTTCTAACTTTCAGCACTAAAGAAGATGCAGTTGCCTTTGCAGAAAAAAATGGTAAGTTTGGTTTGTTTTTGTTTTACTTTTACAAATGAAATCAAGATAGGATTTTATGTTCTTAACCTGAATCAGATTCAGTATCCCTTGACTGAATGAAATATTTCAATGTATATAATCCAGTGGTTTTTAGATCTTTTTTTAACATCAGAACCCCCCCAAATCTAAACAGAAATACAAATCAAACATAGAAAAATAGAACTATTCTAAATTTGAAGTGGAGGCAGAGAATAAAACTACTTGTTTAATTCCTACCTTGTTTATGAATCCCTCTACAAACTCGCTAATATTTGGTTTTTAAATTATTCTAATTAAGCATCTCATAAGGCAGCCTATTCCAGTTTTCACATCTCTGTTTATTATTTTCTTACTTTGAGCCAAAATCTCATGTCTGTTACTGCACCTAATAGCTTTTCAATTATTTGAAAATAGTTATCATTGTCACATTTCCTCTAAAATTTCAAGTGAGCCTAAATGTCTTTTGCCACTTTTATAGATATGTTGGGTCTAGTACCAAGCATAATCTCACCTCTACAGTTATATTAATACAGCCTAAGAGTATATTAGCTTTTGAGGTAGTCAGCTAAAACTATTGGCCTATGTTGGTCTTGCTCTCAACAAAAATGCAGAATGTCTTTTTTTTTTTTTCTCATTTTCTGCTGTTAAGTCATGCAACACAGCAGTGAAAAGAGGCTTTGGAGGCAGACTAGTCTGAATTCTAATCCTTATTGTGCAACTTGAAGCTACATGAGTTTGGATTAATTTCATCAGAGACTTAATGTTTCTTCATTGTTCAAATAACCATGCTCATCTCAAGGTGTACTTAGTCCAGTACTTGATACATAATAGATACTTGGTAACTATTCCCTTACCTCCCTCCATCTGTCATTTCTGCTGTTTCTCTCTTGGGTTTAAGTAGACTACTGTGCATTTGTACCTAAAGCATTCTGTTGTTCTAGTTCATCAAATTAGTCAAATTGAATTTGAATATAACTTACCTATTTGAATGAGATAATAATGCATTTAAATATACTATTGCTATAAGGAAATATATACACATAAAAGATTATTAGTGTTATCTATTTGACATAAAAATGTGAAAGCACTGTAAAGATTATTATTACCTGAAATATTTGCTTTTCATCCCAAGTTCCTATTATATAGCTTATGATTAAGAGTCTGAAGCCAAACTGTCTGGGTTTGATTTCCCTGTCAGATCTCTTAACAATTTGTATGACTTTGTACAGGAGGAAATGGGAATTGTTGTGACGATTGAATGAGTTAATAAAAGTATGTTGCTTAGAACATAGTTAAGTAAGTTTTTAGTAGTATATCAATTTATCTGATTTTGTTAGTAGTAGACTTTTAAAATTTAAAAAAGAGATGTCATCAGTACAGTTCCTTAATACTTTCTTTGTAATTTCCAAATTCTAAATTACATAAATTGTTCTCAAAGTGATCAGTCTCTAAAATATTATTTTGATTTAACATTTACATTGCTCTTTTTAAAATTAAACTATAATATAGCTTAAACAGTTCTTTTAATGTTTTTCATCTTTGCAGCCTACATCTTTCATGTCTGACACCTTGAAAATGTCTGTAATGTGAGTTTAATAACAGGAAATCTACTTAAACTGTTAAATCCCTGGCTAGTCTCTGAGTGGGCACAAGGACTGCATGAGCATAGTTGCCATGCGAATTGCAGGTGTGAAGTAACCATTGCCACTGTTGAAATCAAGTGCCTTTCCAATCTGATTTCTACTTCCCCACACATGAAAATTGAGGAGCATTATCAAAGTTAGTAGACAATATAATTTGAAAAAGCTTACAAGATATTACCTTATAGATAATTTGTACACTAAGGGACTATTCTGAAAATAAGTAACCTACCTTTCATTTTAGTTTTTTCATTTCCCTTACTTTAAAATGTGTTTTTTTTTTTTTAAATTCATGATGATCAGTTACCTTGGCACATTAGATTGTACTGTAGAAAATCAGTAAAATGAAGAATAAGATTTACAGATTCAGTCGCTTTCTAGAAAACCTTTTTTTTTTTTTGGCCACATCTACAGCATGTGGAAATTCCCTGGCCAGGGATTGAACCCAAGTCACAGCAGTGAGAATGCTGAGTCCTTAATTGCTGGGCCACCAGGAATTCCCTAGAAAACATTTTTAATGCTTCCTAATTATATTTCAGACTCAAGTAATGGGTATATCATCAAACAGCTAATACTCATAAAACTAAGTCATGAGCTCTTCACTATGCTAAGCACTTTTCTGGGTTTTTTTTGTCTTTTTGTCCTTTTAGGGCTGTACCCACGGCATATGGAGGTTCCCAGGCTAGGGGTCTAATTGGAGCTGTAGCCACCGGCCTATGCCAGTTCCACAGCAACTCGGGATCTGTATGCCCTGGGTGCAGCCCTATAAAGCAAAAAAGAAAGAATAGAAAGAAAAGCTGCAGATGAGAGAAAATATTTGCAAATTACATTTCTAACAAAGGGCAAATTCACAAAATCTTAAGAACTGTCAAAGCTCAACAATAAGAAAATAAAGGACCAAGTTAAAAATAGGCAAAAGACATAACAGACACTGCATCTCAGTATCCTTAACTATTAGGGAAATACGTTCATATAAATAAAGCATTAATATCTCTAATAGTTGTTATATTGATTCCATTTTAAAATGATAATATTTCAGATATGTACTACGCTAGGAAAATAAATGAAGTTGTACCTGTTTTTTGGTAATTTTAAAAAAATGTGGCTTCTAGATAAAGTTATAGATATGGTCTATATGATGTTTTCTATGTAGTTATAGATATGGTTTATATGATTTTTCTATATGTATATAATATAGATATATAGTATAGCTTAAAGTATACTTCCAATAGAATACTTTAAGCTATACTACATATTATATACATATTCCAAATATTTCATTAATTACATTCTTTAGACAATAGGAGAAAGAGGAAAGCCTTACCTAACTTTGAAAAGTTCGTATTTTGTTAAGAAGTGCAGTTGTGTTCTTCAGCGACTCTTACCCAGTATGAAACAAAGGTAAATGTAAACTTCTATATTACATATAATAGTGAAACAAAATAGCTAAATGAGACCTGTATTATATCACAAAGCCCCTATTCATCACCTGATTTCAGTTTCTTAATCAAATAAAGTATTGTGTAGGTATCTTTTTACATAAGAATGCTCTCATTTCTGAGCCTAAAATTTTTCTTCTTCCTGCTGTTGATAATTCCTGCAACTACTCTCCTTTTTTGCCCTAGGTCTCCCTTTTCTCACCATACCTTGCTTCCTGTGGAAGGCTGGTTCTGTGAACTGGGGAGTGGGATAGAAGTCTGAATGCTCTCCCATGGCTTCTTTCCCCCTCTGCTCCCCACCTGTTACTTCTCCCTTTCCCAGAACATATAAAGTAAAATATAAAGTATATAAAGTATAAAATAAATATAAATCCCCCTGTATCTTTTGGCTTTAACCTCAGAGCCCTCATTCTAAAGGTCTCCTTTTGAGCTTAGCTTGTGTTCCAGAGGAACTCTTCAGAGATACTTTCTTTTTACAAAGAATGGTTATCTAAATTTCCTCTGAAATGTAGATGAACCTCATTTTAGTTCTTTGTGTACTGAAAAGACCAACCTTTCTCACCCCTGTGGCTTTTTTTCTTGTTTCTTGTTGGGGTTAAAGGGTGGGGGAGGAGAAGGAAGCTGCATCCCAGAGAGAAGTGGCAGAAGCTGTGGAAGAGTTCCATAGAAGCCTAGATCTACTACCATTTACATGCTAATGAAACTAGAAATCCCCCCCCCCATTTGATCTGATTTGAAACTTTGTGACAGTCCTCTGGAATGTCATTTTACCCCCTGTGTTTTTCTCCTTGTGTTAGCTGTTAAAATGCTTTGAAATTCTCAAAATAAAAGGAGGGTTTCTTTCTGGAATAGGATGGCAGAGAATAAGCTGTGACACTGCAGTAGTGGGTCTAGTGGGGAATAAAACCTACCTCTAAAGTAGTAGAAGTTAGAAGCAGAGAAAGAAGCAGGTTGGGCCTTGGAATCAGGAAAGTAAAGAGATAATTAGAGTAACAACTTAGAATTTAGAATTATCCCAGAAGTGGATACTACAGCAAGGTCTGGAATCCACCTAACTTCAACATTCTAAGGAGGGTTTCAACCTCACAATCATCTATTAAAAGACAACTTTCAAAACAAAAGTAAGAATTACTACTTATATATAAAACGCTTGTCAAAGAATTTATTTTACTCTGTAGGGAAGCAGAATTTGCCACCTCAAAATATGTCTCTTTGGTATATTATTTTAAGCTGGCTATTTTCTAAGAAACTACAGACTGGGGTGAATCTCTGAAAACAGAGCAGGAGTTATCCTTTTGTAAGTCACATTTATATTTTTTAAGGAAAATCTCCATCTGTAAGGCTGTCTCCCTGGCTGTACTTGAAAGAGGTGAATGGCTTTATCTAGAAACTCTTAATGGAGATGCCCTTGTTTTAACTCTGTATCACAACCTTACCCTTGTTTACTGTTCTTTTCCTGGTAATTCTCATTAGAATTGATTCTCCCTACTCTCAAGAGTTCTCTTTTGTCTTTAACTGAGGATTGTATTTAAGGTAAGGGCTTTGGCAATTTTGGTGAATTACTCTGTTCTCCTGGGTCTCTCCCATGTATTTATGTTACTAAACTTTTGTTGATTTTTCTCCCATTCATCTCTCTCTTGTCATTTTAATTCTTAGTGCTTAAATACCTTCGCCAGTTAAAGATGACTTTGTGGTCCAGGAGTGAGTTACTGGAGGTTATCGGGCAAAGTATAAACAAGGGTATGGTTGTTATGCAGATTTAAGTTCAAGCCTTCTCCATTGATAAGTTTCTAGAGTTTTAGTCGTCCCTTCTGCTCCTGTTGCAGGGCAGGAGACACCCTTACAAATGGAAATTTCCCTTATGAATGTAAATGTCCTTCACAAAAGGGCAACTTCTCTGTTTTCAGAGATTTTTTTTCCTGTTTACTGTTTCTTATGAATAATCAGTACTTGATAATTCTTATTGCCAAAGAGGCATATTTGAGGGTGGCTTATTCTGCTTCTCTTTACCGCATGTGCTTTCTTAAGTTTAACTTGCTGAAAATTTCAAAAGAATCTCAAATTGGATTTTTCAAAACCTCATGAGACCTGGAGGCCAAGATAATAAAACAAAATTTCTCCTGTGGAACCTATTAAATTGGGCAAGTTTCTCCATCTCAAAGTCCCCCAAATATTCTAAGCTTCCTTGCTACCTTACAGAACTTTGTAAGCCCTCATACCAGGCCTTTTCCTGTAAGGACTTTGGAAGCATTGGCTCCATAAAGTCAACTTAATTCCTCAGAAATGTATGGTCATACCTGATTAAATGAGCACCATTATCAAATATGTCATTACAGGTAAGGCCTTGGTTGCATAACTGTTATTTCCAATTATGTTCTAATAGAAAGAAGGACACAGTGTTATTGAAAATGTACGTATAACTATTACCATGAAAATAAAAATATTCAATCAGAGTTCTTGAGTTCTGTAGGAATCATGTAGGAAGTATAAGATGATATTTACAAATAATACAAATTTTAGTTTACAAAGTTGAATCTATTAAATTGTAATGAGTGATAAATACCTTATGAGGAAAGTGAAAGAAATTCCTTATATATCTAGGAAGTAGAGTATTAAAACAACGTCAGGAATTCCCTGGTGGCTCAGTGGGTTAAGGATTCAGAGTTGTCACTGCTGTGGCACAGATTCCATCTCTGGCCTGGGAACTTCTGCCTGCCTTGGGAGCAGCCAAAAAATATCAGAAATATTCCCTCCCCAAAACTAGAATTATCTCTCATCCATTTTTTTAGTCCTATATAACTAATTCTTGTTTCACTGGACCATAAATGTATCTGCTTCTCAGCTAGTGTTCTGGAAACTCTCAATCCACTGATATGGTCTTATTACTGTTTAAGTATTGCCATTAATAAGCTTATACCCCAAAATACCTAACATAGTCCTTTTTCACAGAGCTTGAAATGGCCTCTTTTTTGGTTGAAAACAAAACTCTTTGCCTGTAGTATTAGCAAGAACTCTTAGGAAAGCAGTAGAGTAAAAAAAATATGTATATATTCATAAATGATAAGACTCCAAATGGATATAGCTAACATTATTGATAAATTTGCAAAGTGAGATATATGATAGGAGTGAAAGCAGCTCTTATGCCCCTTCTCCATGTTCCCATTTCTGTTTCCCTCCAACCTTAAAAGAATCTAATTTAGGCATAAGATCACTAAGCCATTAAAACTAACTCCCAACCAATGCTTTCTTGAATGCACACCATGCTTTAACCTGTTCATTTTTTTCTTAACTAAAAAGACATAGGAATGAAGAATTAAGCAGTTGGAAAATGGCTAGCTCTCTACAACCCTCAGCCCCATTAGCAATCACACAGGCAAGATACTGTATGAAGAAAGAGTCATCCAGTGTGCACTCAATGGAAGATGATGCAGAACCCAATCTCCCACCTGGATGATTCACTGAAATCCGCCCCCCCCCCCCGCCCCATCTTTTTCCCTTTGAAAATTGTTATGGCTGAGCAGAATCTTTGGAGTTTGTCTCTGGACACGAGTCCACCATCTCCCCATATTGCTAGCTTTTCTCATTAAGGTACCTTTCCTTTCTATTGACACTTCAAAGTCATAGGATTTGACTCGAAGGAGGCAAAAATAAAGTATTTTCAGTAGATTTGAGAGGAGCAGGATCAAGATGGCAGAGGAGTAAGATGTGGCTCTCACCTTCTCCCACAGAACATCAAAAAAACCAACTACGTGTAGAATGATTTGCACAGAATATCTATTGATCGCTGGCAGAAGACCTTAAACCTCCCCAAAGGGCAAAAAACCCTCCACATAACTGGGTAGAACAGAAGAAAAAAAGAGAGAAGAAAAGGGGAAAAGGAATCAGGACAGGACCAGCACTCCTGAGAGGGAGCTGTAAAAGAGGAAAGGAACCCGCACCCTGGAAGTTCACCTAGCTAATGGGGGGGAATCAGCCAGGACAGAGGGACTTCAAAGCCTTGGAGAAAAGTGCAGCAGCCGGACCAAGGAGGGCAAAGCAGACAGAGAGAACCACACAAACTATCAGTCCACTGCCTCTGGACACCACAGCCTGAGATGCTCTGATGGGGGCTGAGGACTAAGACTAAGGCTCTGGTGGTCATTTCCAGGAAGAGGACTGGGGTTGCCTATATTGAGACAGTGAGGGGCTTAGGGAGGAAGCACCACAGCCAAGGGAAGCGGAGGAGGCCTGAGCCTACAGGAGAAGCAAGGTGCCACTGCCATGGAAGGCGAGAGGTGGAGGAGCAGGACTGCCATAGGAATATCTTTCTTTCCACATGTGTTTGTTCTTGGGTGGCAGGGTGCCTCTTGCACAGGCTACAGGCGGTGGGGGTAAGCTGCTGCAGCCATCTCTCAGACTCCAGAGGTGGGTATGACCAGCTACCCCTAGCAGTCCGTAGACTGGCGCCACCTATTGTTGTTTTCATTCCCCTGGGAACTCCCACACATTGCTGTTGCCATTGCCATATGCTGTCATCACCACCTACACTTCCTGAGGGTCACTGCTACTTCCCAGGGCCCTGCAACCAGGAGCAGCCTATGCCACCTCCCCATGGGTCCTCACCATTGTCAAGAGCCCAGAAAGCAGGCACTGGCTACTTGCCTTGCCTACTGCCTCCATCTCTGTGGAAGCATGTACAAGCCATACACTAGCACACCCCCCATCAAGGGGATAACAGTCTGCACACACTGAGGAAAGAAATAGCAAGCATCCAAACCAACAACAGCCTCAAAAGAAGAAAAGAAAAAAAGAAAGCCCTCACAAACTACCAAGGGGTACTCTTGCATATAAATAGCCCTCTAAGACTAAAGTAGTTCTTTTCCCCTAAACTCACAGAATAAGAAAATTAAAGGCAAAATGAAGTTCAGGAATCATTCTCACAAGAACAGGAGAATTCACCTGAAGGAGCAAACAATGAAACAGGCCTCTGCAGTCTAATAGACACTAAGTTCAAAAAGGAGATAGTGAAAATACTATAGGAATTAAGAGCAGCTATGAACAGTAATGCAGATTACTTTAGAAAGGAACTAGAAAATATAAGGAGGAGCCAAGAAAAACTAGAGGATTCATTTGCAGAGACACAAGCTGAATTAAAGGCACTGAAGAGCAGAATGCATAATACAGAGGAATGAATTAGTGATTTGGAAGATAGAATAATGGAAATCACCCAATCAGGACAGGAGACAGAAAACCAGATGAAAGTACATGAAAGCAATGTAAGAGATCAATGGGATAATATATAGAAGGCCAATTACACATAATAGGGATTCCAGAAGGAGAAGAAAAGGAAAAGGGGATTGGAATATATTTGAAGAAATTATGTCTGAAAACTTTCCAAATCTAAAGGAAACAGCTGTCAAGATACAGGAAGCAGAGAGGGCCACAAACATGTTCAACCCAAATGGACCCACACCAAGATACAATAAAAACAGCAAAAATTAAAGATAAGGAGCAGATTCTAAAGGCAGCAACAGAAAAACAAAGTGTTAATTACAAGGGCACCTCCATACAGCTATCAGCTGATTTCCTTATGGAAATACTACAGGCCATAAGATATGTTCAGAGTTCTAAAAGGGAAAAATTTATAGCCTAGAATACTCTACCCAGCAAGGATATCATTTAAAATAGAAAGAGAAATAATTTCTCCAACAAAAAGAATATAGGAATACTAAACTCATTCTAAAAGAAATACTTAAAGGTCTCCTCTAAACGGGAAAGTAAGAAGATACAGGATAGAGGAAATCATGGTTGGAAAGTAATCACTTAAATAAGCCAGTATACAGATCAAAAAGGAAAAAAAAAAAGTCTATTTGTAAAAGTGATGATAAACACAGGGAACAGCAAAAGGATAAGCATGAAAATGTAAAAAAGGGACATCAAAATCATAAAATGTGGGGAAGGAAAGTAAGAAAATCTTGACACTTTTTTTTTTTAAGACTGTGTTTGAGCCTATATGACCATTAGATTAAAGTAAATAGATATACCAAGGGATTAATGTACTTGAAAAACAGGGCAGCCACAAATCAAAACCAAACAATACATTCAGCAAAACTAAAAAGAGCATAAAATTTTTAAAAAAGCATAAAATAAAAGGAAATCACCCAACCAAAAAAAGAAAGGAACAAGGGAGAAGCAGAATCAACTGGAAAACAAGGGTGAAAATGACAATAAGTAGATATTTGTCAATAATTAACATAAGTGTCAGTGGACTGAATGCTCCAAGGAAAAGACATAAAGTGGCAGACTGGATAGAAAACAAGAGCCTACAATATGCTGCCTATAAGAGACTCATCTTAGGGCAAAGGACACATATAAAATTTTTTTTTTTCGCCTTTTTTAGGGCTGCTCCCATCGCATGTAGAGGTTCCCAGGCTAGGGGTCTAATCAGAGCTGTAGCCATCCTATGCCACAGCCACAGCAATGCACATATAAATTTAAAGTGAGGGAATGGAAAAAGATAGTTCATGTGAATGGAAAAGACAGGAACGCAGAAGTTGCAATAGTCATATTAGGCAAAATGGACTTTAAAACGAAGGCCATAAAAAAAGACAAAAAAGAACACTATTTAATGATAAAAGGATCCATTTAGGAAGAGGATATTACAGTCATCAATATATATGCCCCTAATATAGGAGCACCCAGATAAATACAGCAATTCCTAACAGACACAAAAAAGCAGAAATTGAGGAATACAATAACAATAGGAGATTGTATCACCTCCTCACATTAATGGACAGATCCTCTAGAGAGAAAAATCAGTAAAGCAACAGAGATCCTAAATGACACACTAGAACAGTCAGACTTAATAGATATTTTCAGGACATTACATCCAAAAAAAAAAAAAAACAGAATAAACATTCTCCTCAAGTTCACATGGAACATTACAAGGATTGACCACATACTTGGGCACAAAACTCACCTCAACAAATTTAAGAGTATAGAAATTATTTCAGGTATCTTCTCTGACCACAATGGCATGAAACTAGAAATAACCACAGGAAAAGAAATGAGAAAAAATTGACTACGTGGAGACTAAACAACATGCTAGCTACTAAGAAACCAATGGGTCAACAAGAAAATCACAAGAATTTAAAAATATACCTTGAGAGAAATGATTATGAAAACATAGCCATTCAAAGTCTATGGGGATGCCACAAAAGCAATCCTTAGATGTTTTTAGCCCTTCCTCAAAACAGAAGAAAAAATCTCAAGTCAACAACCTAACCTAGCATCTAAAAGAATTAGAAAAAGAAGAAACAAAGCTAGTCAGCACAAGGAAGGAAATCATAAAGATTGGCGAGGAAATCAGTAAAATAGGGATTCAAAAAGCAGAGAAAAAAAATCAGTAAAACCAAGAGCTAGTTCTTTGAAAGGGTAAACAAACCTCTGGCCAGACTCTCCAAGAAGAAAGAACTCAAAATAAGAAATGAAAAAAGAGAAATCCCAATGGATAATGCAGAAATACACACACACACAAAAAAAGAGAGAATACTATGAGCAATTATATGCTATCAAATTTGACAATCTATAAGAAATGGACAACTTTCTAGACATACATATAACCCACCAAAACTAAATCAAGAAGAAATAGATCAACTGAACTGACTGGTCACTAGAAATGAAATTGAATGTCATAAAAACACTCCCTGCAAACAAAAGTCCAGGACCAGATGGCTTCACAGGTACATTCTCCCAAAGATGTTCTATGCAGCCACCATCACTCTAATACCAAAAGCAGACAAAGATAATACTGAAAAGCAATACGCCAATATCTTTGATAAATAAGGACACAAAATTCTCAACAAAATTTTAGACAACAGTACAAAAAAGATCATACACCACAACCAAGTGGGATTCATCCTGAGTTCACAAGAAAGGTTCAACATACACAAATCATTCAACGTCATACACCACATTAACAAAAGAATGGTCAAAAACCACATGATCATCTTGCTAGATGGAGAAAAAGCATTTGATAAAATCCAACATCCATTCATGATAAAAATTCTTACCAAAGTGGGTATAGAGGGAACATTCCTTAACATAATTAAAGCCATTTATGACAAGCCCACAGCAAATGCAATACTGGAGAAAAGCTGAAAGCCTTTCCACTAAAATCTGGAACAAGACAAGGATGTCCACTTTCACCTCTTTTATTCAAGGTAATATTGGAAGTCCTAGCTACAACAGTCAGACAAAAGAAATAAAAGGTATCCAAATTGGAAGAGAAGAGGTAAAATTGTCACTCCACACATATGACATGATACTATATATAGAAAACTCTAAGGACCCCGCACAAAAACTACTCAAACTGATCAACAAATTCAGCAAAGTAGCAGGATACAAGATTAACATTCAGAAATCAGTTGCAGTTCTGTATACAAACAATGAAATATTAGAAATGGAATATAAAAATACAATACTTTTTAAAACCACACTCCCCAAAATTAAATACCTAGAAACAAACCTGACCAAGGAGGTGAAAGACTTATATGCTGAGAACTATAAAGCAATCAAGGGAATTAAAGAGGTTTCAAAGAAATGAAAAGATATTCCATGCTCTTGGATTGGAAGAATTAATATCATTAGCTTATTTGATGAGAAAATTTCTATAAGTTTAGAAAGAACATAATCAAGTAGAATAAAAATCTAAACTTGTGTTATATTTAACACTGATAAAGAAAACATCCGTCTGTATTAAATGAAAGTTATTAAATTTGACATTTGCCAAATTTTTACCTATATTATCAGTACTTGAATTCTCAAATGTTTGTTAATTCCTATAAGAATATTTTTTGAACCTAACATTCAGAATATTAGCAAAATATTAAGGTTCACTTTCCTCATTTTAGGAATATGCCACTTGTACGAGCACATGTTTTCTCTATAAGCCAATCAGACTTTCAGTGTGTGAAACTGAAAGTCTTTTATATTCTAATTCATTAATTCCATCTGGAAGTAGAAAAACATTACCTATACACATAATGGGATATAACGGCCTTTCTGAATTAATAGGTAGATAGACACACAGTCACACAAAGAACTTATAATTCTAAAATTTTAGCCATGGGTTAGCAGTAAACACATAATTATAATATGTACTGACCCATACTAAAAAGCTGTTCTGAGCAAGTACAGCTTCTTCATTTGTACTCAAATAGAAAAGACTAACAAACCAGATTTTCTGTCTTTTGTCATTCAACAGAGAATGGATTTCTGAAACCATTAATCCATTTAAAGGAATCATTTAGACCTTAAAATCAATTCCCAAAATTAGTAGAGAACAAAATTAAAATTAGATAAATAAAATCAGCAATGTTCCCTTTATTCAGAAGCCAAGAAAAGACACTCCTGGGCTTAAAATAAAGTGCGCCACTTCTGGTGAAGAAGTTTGCCTGGCTTTGGTCGGTGAACCTATTAAGCATCTTGTTTTCGAATGTGCTTTTTTGGAACACAAACCAGTTTGTTTCATGGCAAATTCTGAATAATATGGCTCCAAAATATTAATACTGTATAGCAACTATATTATTTAAACAGATAATTTTTTTTTGTCTTTTTTGTTGTTGTTGTTGCTATTTCTTGGGCCGCTCCCGCGGCATGTGGAGGTTCCCAGGCTAGGGGTTGAATCGGAGCTGTAGCCACCGGCCTACGCCAGAGCCACAGCAACGCGGGATCCGAGCCGTGTCTGCAACCTACACCACAGCTCACAGCAACGCCGGATCGTTACCCCACTGAGCAAGGGCAGGGACCGAACCCGCAACCTCATGGTTCCTAGTCGGATTCGTTAACCACTGCACCACGACGGGAACTCCTAAACAGATAAATTTTAAGGGAGCATTAACTGTCACATCAAACATTCCTTTTCTTCCTAGGCATTGCAGCTGTAGCAGGTGTAAGGTGTTACTAATCCATTTTATATAATTTTCGTGGAAAGAATTGCTTTGCCAATGTATCCATAATAAATTTCTCCTCCATAGTATTTTCTAAAAGACAACCTAAGGTATTTTTAAATTATTCTGTACTTCTCTTCCTCTTGCCCAAAATATTAGATGTGTGGGAATTTCAAATAGAAGTATTTTTAAAATGAAATTCCTTTAAAGCTACTTCTCCTCCCTCTTTAAAGTTTATGCTTTGTTTTCGTAAATACAAAATGGGTAATATGGATACATAGCCTGGTGAGGAATCTTGAAACTTTCCACATACCAACATAACCCACTTTGGCCTCCCAAAGTCTTTTGCTATTCTGGTCCCATGCCTCTGTTAGCAGTAATTACCAGTTATGTTAGTTTGTGCCAAATTCTTGCTTTGTACACAAATGGACAGTAGGAAAAATCATTAAACGTTCTCTTCCAAATAATGTCAGAGTTTTCAGTTAAGTTATTGGTGGAGAAAGACCTTTAACAGTACTTGAACCAAGATTACAAGAGGTAACATATTTCACAAGCAGTAGAAACATTACTGAATGTTTTTCTGTATTTTTGCATTACTGAACCACAGATAAAGTGGTTCTGTAAATAAAAATGAATGGGATTTTCTTTTTTCTTGTACCTAGAATTGTTAATTATTGGGGTCTAGTATTGTTCAGATCCTTTACTGTTGTTTTTTGTTTGTTTGTTTTTGTTTTGGTAGCATTTGAAAAGATTACACCAAACATTCATGTCATAGAGGTAGAATATCTTAACCATCATCTAGAAATCAACGAAATAAATGGGCATATTTCTGAAGAAGACATTGAGCACTGGATATTACAGGTTACATTTTAAGTTTATTGGCACATTTGCCAGAGGTATTTCTCTGATACTAGGGCTTAAACTTCAAAATATCTTTGTGAAAGCATTCCAGTGTGTGAAACTGAAAAGGGAGTCCGCTTCTCATCATTTAGGTGCTGGTGGTTGGATTTGTGGTTAATCCATGCCATATGGCTGCTCTCCTCAGTGGGAAGTGACGGCAGCCCTAGGAGCTTTACCCCATCCCCAGGGCAGCTGCCTTGGACTCAGTTGCTTTGATCTTCTTCTGTTGCACAGCTGGGAAGAGCAAGGGCTGGTTTTCAGTGTCCCAATAGAACAACACATGAAACCATTGTCATAGACTACACCTTGATTTAGACAAGCATTTTTCAGAGAGTCTAAGCATTTTCACTTTCATAATCCCATTCACAAACTCAAGTTTGAGTTATTTCCTTAAAAAAAAAAAAAAAAGCTTTTTTTTAAGGTTGAAAAAGAAATTCTTATGGAAATTTAAACATTTTACAAATAAGATTTCATTCTTAAATGTCTTTTATTTCCTGCAAGTTATATTATGTTCTTTCTAAGAACAAGTTTCAAACAAATAGAAAAGATGAGTACAATTCCTGTAACATACCCATTAAGTACAAATGTTTGATGTCCTTTCAAGTGCTGTTATTCTTGTAGTTATTATGTCCTTTTAGCTAAGGCTCACAGCTTGCTCCAGTAGCCTTTATATTGCCACACTATTACAAAAAATAATTTGGGAAAGATTGTGGTATGAAGTTTTTAGTGGGACCAGTAAATCTCTTTATAAAGGCACTGCAAGGTAAACACTTTGGAGAAGAATGCTTGGAAATGTGATCAGATTCTTAACAGAGTTCCCAAAAAGAGCAAATTTTCAAAATAACATCAGCCCCACTTAGTAGAAAAGTTTGCTAAAAAATCCAAAGGGAGATTTCTATAAACTCTGATTTGAGTTTTAGTCTTGTGAATTGTCCTTAGCCTTCCTCTTACCCTTCTTTTCTTTTCCTTAGAGAAACACAGTTGCTTCTGCAGCTTTGGGAACAGAGTTGTTTTCCACAGAAAAATGTAAGGGAATGTTTCCCCCCCTCTACATCCTTGTAATCACAGTGGATGTGGTAGAGTAATAATATAGAGATGGATACTATTAGCAAATGCAGGTTTCTTCCATGTGTTTTTGTTTGTTTTCACGGAGTGCTTTGCCCATCCACATTCCAGTCCCTATAATGATACTTCTATTTATTGTTGTTATCACCATCAACAGCAACTATAATCTGGCTTGCAATTCCCAAGAGTCAGCTCACTCCTTGGTTACCAGGAGAAAACCCAAACCAGTTGTTCTTTTATGTGTACAGAACCCCAGTCTTCTCACATTGCAGTGACCCTGACATCATTTTGAGACTTCATGAACAGAACAGATAATAGATCTATGTCTGCTTCTGATACAGTAAAAAAGAAGTCTTTTTCTCCCTGGTGGTTAAAAGATTAACTGTGTAAATGAGAGAGTGACTATCAGGTATGTGCTTGTATATAATAGCGGTTCCTAAATATTTCCAAGTGCTTTCTCATTTTTTCAGTTCCTCTGGTAAAGTCTTTATTGGAGTGGAGAGTTGTGTGTTGAGGGGGGATTTAGGTACCCTCACCCATCATCTGGCAAGAAAAAAAAAACATCAAGAGGTCTTGGGGTAACTTGCAAACAGTCATAACCAGATATAGAATCTACAGTAGAAATTATTTCCTTCACAACTGCAGAGGGAACACACAGGGAACACAGACTTATTTTCCAGGAATTCTTAAAACAGTCTTTTCAACTCACAAAAATAAACCAAAAAAAGTTAGAAAATTACACAGGTTAAAAGGAGATGGATGAAGTAGATTAAAATTGCAATTATAAGGGTATTTTTAAAGAAAGGCCATTTTAGGGGAGTTCCCGTCATGGCGCAGTGGTTAACGAATCCAACTAGGAACCATGAGGTTTCGGGTTCGATCCCTGGCCTTGCTCAGTGGGTTAAGGATCCGGCGTTGCCTTGAGCTGTGGTGCAGTTTGCAGACGCGGCTGGGATCCCGCGTTGCTGTGGCTGTGGCTGGTGGCTACAGCTCTGATTAGACCCCTAGCCTGGGAACCTCCATATACCGCGGCAGCAGCCCCAGAAAAGACAAAAAGACAAAAAAAAAAAAAGGCCATTTTATATTGAGGCTTTGCCAGCTTATTAGCCAAGTGGCTTTAGGCTGCTTGTTTATCTTCTCTATACTCTTCTCATAATAAATACAAAATTGGGGTATGTATAACACCTATTTAATAAGCCAAGCAACCTATGCCCTCAGTATTAAAAGTCAGTAAAATACATTTAAAGCACCTAGCATAGGACCTAGAACATAGACTACCAGGCACACTTCTGATTGAAGGTCTTTGCTTGCAAGCTCTCTTTCCAGACATCCACAGTACTGACTCCCTGACCTCCTTTACATCTTCACTCAAATGTGTGCTTCTCAGGGACAGAAGGTGTCCCTGTCTGCTCTCTGTTTCCTCTTCAGTACTCATTGTATAAAATATATTTTTAATTGTTTGTTTTACTATATTAGCACCTAATATACCATGCATTTACTTATTAACCTCTCCTCCCTTACTAACTTGAAGTAGCATGGGAATTTTTTGTTCACTGCTTTACCTCTGATGTCTAAACAGTCCCAGACACAGAGAAAGCAATTGATAATATTTATTAAATGTATAACAAATGCTTAGGAAATTTTGTTATGCCTGCTTTAGTGAATTATTTGCTAATTAATGTAGGAAATGCTTGAGAAATTTATAATGTTAAAGTGATGCTTAGTTCATTTGAGTATTAACCTGCCTACCATAACCTCTTTCTATAGTTAATAACTAAGCCAGATTTTACCTAACTAGATTCAGAGCATCATTAAATCAAAATTAATGGGTTCCAATGTGATATAAATTTTATTTACACTTATACTTTACTTCATATAGAAGATAAGTTGCTAGGAAGTTGCAAATCAAATTTAAGGGAGAAATAATAGCTCAACATTTATCAAGTGCTTACTATAAAATCACAAGGAACAGTAGAGAATAGTTAAAAGCACAGGTTCCAGAATCAGGCTGCCTGATTCTGATTCTGCCCTTTCTTAGCTTAGTGACCCTGTGCTATTTAGTTACCTAACCATTCTGCGCCTCAGTTTCCTCAGCTATACATGGGAAATGATACTAATTCAGGTTTGATATTAATAATACTAATATTTTAGAAAAACCTTTCTCGTAGAACTTAATGTCAGGTGCTTTCTGAGCACTATACATGAATTAGCTTGGTTTATCTTCGTGACTACCTATTAAAGTAGTTACTATTCTTATGCTTTTTTAGTAAATTTTTTGAAATGCAAATAACCACTTGTTAATAAACTTGTTTTATAATAAGTTCAGTTTCTACTAAAGATGCTGCCTTGTGATTTTTATTTGTTTGTTTTAATGGGTAGTAAAGTACTCAAAACATTTTCCTCCTGTATTCTTTTTTTTTTTTTTTTTTTGGCCACACTCGCAGCATGCAGAAGTCTCCAGGCCAGGGATCAAAATCCCTTCCACAGCAGCACCCCACAACATAGCAGCGACACCACCAGATCTTTAACACACTGCGCCACCACATTGTTCTTCATTTGTGTCTTTAAACCATTTGTTTCATTTGCTTTCTTGCTTATCCATTTCCTTATAGCGAATGGACTTTTCTTTGAAGATGGAGTTCTAGGAGTGGAGTTATTAATTATTTCCCATTTTTCGGACACTGAAACAGCCCTAGTAGTATACTTTGATGATTTGAGTTTCATAGGCTTTACTTTTATGGCAAAATTGAATACTAATTAAGAGGCTTGAAACATAAGGTTGAAACATAAACTTTGTAATAGCAAATACTATACTCACCTAGAGGCACTAGAATTCATGACAACTCACAAGATCAAGGAGCTTACTGATTTAATTAGACTACGTAATATATGTCTGCGTGATTCGGCCATGAATCTTGTTTCAAGATGAGTTATTTAAAAAAAATTCTAGAAGAGAAGAATGAAAATTGCAGGGATGGAAAATGGATCTTATGAAGAGAAGCGAGATATATAGATGGGCTTCTTGGACTAGGGAATAGTAGGACAACTTAATTATATTTTCAGGGAGGAGTATGTTTATTTGGTTATTCTCCATATCTTAGAAAAACTGTACTTAATGCAGAAGATATAAATATATCTAGTTTTCAAAATTATAAATACTGAGAAGGGCTTTGGAGAGAAGATATAAATTCAGAAGATGACAGACAGTTTAGACCAGTGAGACTGAAATTTCTATGCATAAAAATCCCCAGGGATCAATTAAGTGCAGATTCCCAGGTCCCCAACAGAGATTCTGATCCAGTGGACCTCTAGTTAGGCCCTAGAATTTCCATTGCTATCAGATACTACAGTGGGATTCTAAGTAGAAACAAATGTTGAAAAACCAACTCTTAGTAAACAGTGAGATGGGTTATATTGTTCATTGCCGCTCATTACAGTTACTCAAGAAGTCACACATTAAACCACAGAGAGGAATGGAAATGTTTATATAATATATAACCATTGATATTTAAAAAAGTAATATTCAGCAAGGAGAAGTTGAATCATGGCTAACACCTTTTAGATATGGTAAAATATCTTCAGGCAATACTTTGGACCTGTTGTTACACAGGATTATAAGGGAACACTTTGCTAAATAAGTATTTATATTTCAGATGTGTTGACATGTACTCCTGATAAATGAATGTTAAATTTCTAAAAGTTAGCCTCTGTTTGCTGTCTTCTTCAAGTAACCTCTTTAATTCTGTTCTTGTGGGTTTATTTTTGTTTTTGTTTTCTAGGATGGAGCTTTGATGTTGAAGAGAGAAAGGTTCCAAAACCCAAGTCCAAGTCTTATGGTGCAAACTTTTCTTGGAACAAAAGAACAAGAGTATCCACAAAATAGGTTGGCACTGACTATATCCCTGTGCTTGACTGTGAATGAAGTCAGCTGTGCAGTATTTATAGTCTGTGTATAATACATCTCTTAATCTCCTAATAAATTTGACCTTTAAACTACAGATAAATTTTGTGGTGTCTATTTTAAATGTTTTTTGAAGTCTCAAATTAGATATGTAATTTCCTATATAGAGAGGAGTTTTCAAGTGATCATACCTCTAGGAAATTTCAGCACTTTAAAAAACTTGTTAAAAGGCATGCTTGAAATCTGCTGCAATATTGAAGTTTTACGCTTGCTTTTTATGGCCATTCTCAAGTTAATAGTGTTGATAAACTACCAGCCACCATTATTAAAATGCTGTTTCAGAAATTTTCCTTTTATTGTAGGGAATGAAATTCATGATTACATTGCAAGCTGATAAACCTAAAACCCAATCTCCTTATTATTGAAATTCTCTTCTTTAATTAGAAATATTCTCTAAGCTTCTTTGAGCCTGAATGAATTGTGTTCCACACTAAACTCTGTCCAGAAATCCACACTTCATGATTGTGAGGGTTCAGGTGAAGATTTTATATTCTTATGAATTAAAAGACTCAGAGAAAATAAAACCAGTTCTTTGGTAGAGACGATTAGTGTTCAGTGTTATTTTTAGAAAATATAGGTAGATAAATGCTTTTGTTATGTGTTAATCATTTAGATCATACACTATGAGTTATCAAGGACACTCTTGTCAGGCACCTCCATAAACATTGTAAATTAATCTTCATAATCACTCCCCCAGTTTGCAAAGACATAAATCAAGGCTCAAAGGGACTAAATAACATTCTCAAAATCACCTAAGTCCTAAATGCCAAAGGTGGCACTCGAACCCATGTCTCTCTTCAAAGCCCATACTCTTTTAATTACTTTAGTTACAAAGAAATAGGATTGATTAATGGCAGGTGATTTCTTTGGATCACTAACATCTTCTTTGGTGTTTAAAAAATCATAAACTAAATAAACATTCTCTCACAGTCACATTTCATAAAAACACTATTAGCACATTGACCTAGGCCAACAAAGAAAACTCATCAGAGTATGATATACCATATTGTATGATAATGTTTTGGAGAACCTGCTGGCAGTCGCTTTTCAAAATGTCAACTGCACATTCCATTTAATTTAAAAAATCCTCTTCTAGACAAATAACCTATGGATGTGCACAGCAGTGAATGTACAAAGATATTGCAGAATTGTTTCTAATAGCTAATAAGTTGAAACTGTCTATTAAAAGGGGAATGAAGTTGAATGTTGTATAGCTATTATAAAGAACAAGAAATAATCTGTATAAGTTGTTTAGAGTGATGTTAAAGATACAGTGCTAAGTGAAAAAAAACATACCTAGATGAGGTGGAGCAGCAGAAGCTAACAGTTATGCACCTAGAATATTTCAGGAAAAACATAAGAAACTACTAACATGATTTTACTGGTTACCATTGGTTGTGGAAGAAGGGAGTCTTGGGTCTTTACATCTATTTTAATATGTTCTTTGGATGTAACATACTATATGGACGTATTTGTATAATTAAATATATATCACTATAAGATATATATTCCTGATGTGGCTCAGTGGGTTACAAACCCAATTAGGATCCATGAGGATGTGTGTTCAGTTCCTGACCCCACTCAGTGGGTTAAGGATCCGGCATTGCCATGAACTTCGGTGTAGGTCACAGATGCAGCTCAGATCCTGCATTGCTGTGGCTGTGGTGTAGGCCAGCAGCTGCAACTCCCATTCAACCCCTAGCCTGGGAAATTGCATATGCTGCAGATGTGGCCCTAAAAAGCAAAAAAATTCATCTATTTGAAATTATAGACATCCTTATACACTACAAGTCATATCTTGCCATCTTAAGCTTTGCCTGAGAAATTATAAATTTTAATTACTACTATTTAAAAATTTTAAATAAACTATAAAATACAAAATGACAAAATATAGCTGTTAAAAAGTCCCATAGATGTAGTGGGTTAAGGATCCCGCATAGTCACTGCTATAGCTTGGGTTACTGTAGTGGTATGGGTTCAATCCTTGGCCTGGGAATTTCCACATGCCATGGTCATGGCCAAAAAAAAAAAAAAAAGACGTTCTATAGGCAGAGTTCCCATTGTGGCACAGTAGAAACAATCCAACTAGTAACCATGAGGTTCCAGGCTCGATCCCTGACCTCGCTCAGTGGGTTAAGGATTCAGCGTTGCCATGAACTGTGGTGTAAGTCACAGACGTGGCTAAGATCTGGCATTGCTGTGGCTGTGGTGTAGGCCGGCAGCTATAGCTCTGATTGGACCCCTTGCCTTGGGAACCTCCATATGCCACAGGTGCGGCCCTAAAAAGCAAAAAAAAAAAAAGTTTCATAGATATTTCAGTGAGTGTGAGTTTAAATTTCAGGTAAAAATCATCATATCCTTGGGAGTTCCCGTCGTGGCGCAGTGGTTAACGAATCCGACTAGGAACCATGAGGTTGCGGGTTCGGTCCCTGCCCTTGCTCAGTGGGTTAACGATCCGGCGTTGCCGTGAGCTGTGGTGTAGGTTGCAGACGCGGCTCGGATCCAGCGTTGCTGTGGCTCTGGTGTAGGCCGGTGGCTACAGCTCCGATTCGACCCCTAGCCTGGGAACCTCCATATGCCGCAGGAGCGGCCCAAGAAATAGCAACAACAACAACAATAACAACAACAAAAGACAAAAAAAAAACCAAAAACATCATATCCTGTACAATAAGGCACTTCGAGCAAATTTTCTTCAAAAAATGATTTAGTATTCCATCTTTGGTTTTTAACATTAAATACAACACTTTTTATTTCTGTTGTTACTCTAGTAGAACTTTAATAGGCCACCCCACTGGATGAAAAGTCAGTGTTATTTTCTTTTGTAATATCTGGTCCTTATTTACATCATAAGTCAATGCCTAACTTGCTGGGTTTTTTTCCCCATCTCTCATTACTCTAGGAGCTGCCAATGCAGTGACTGTTATGTTCATATTTAGTATAATTTATAATTTATTCCTATAAGATTAGCATAAAGGAGATACTATTTGTTGTTTTTTTAATAGTTTTTGTCTTTTGGGGTAAGTATGATGTATTCAAAAAGAAAGAATAACCTAGACAGCTCCGATTTTTATAGTCTGTCTTGTGCTAAAGGATTATGTGATATAAATTTTCTTTTTTTTTTTTTTGCCGTTTCTTAGGCTGCTCCTGCGGCATATGGAGGTTCCCAGGCTAGGGGTCCAATCGGAGCTGTAGCCACTGGCCTATGCCAGAGTCACGTCTGCGACCTACACCAGAGCTCACGGCAACGCCGGATCGTTAACCCACTGAGCAAGGGCAGGGACTGAACCCACAACCTCACAGTTCCTAGTCGGATTCGTTAACCACTGCACCAAGATGGGAACTCCTAAATTTTCTAAGTTAGAAAACAAGTACTTTGCCAATAGCCTTGAAATAGAGTGTCAGTAAAAACATGTTTTAATGATTTTTAGCGTCATTTATCTTACTCTTTCACACTACTTTAAATTTTTTAGTGCTACCATTTTGATTGTAGATATCAAGTTATTGCCTTATTGACTGTGAACCCCAGGTTAAAGTTATCCAGTTACTTATTACTACAGTGACAAGATATAAGTCCCTGCTCTTACGTTATAACCTACAGGGGGAGCTTACATTTTGCCAGCAATTGCTAGTTATTAGTATGAATAAAGATTGAGTTAACCTACTTGAATTATGATTCAGTCTTTTACTAGTTCAGTGATTTATAAATTGCTCTGAGTCTCAGTTTCCTCATCTCCAAAATGAGGGTATCTACCTAATGGGGTAGGTGAAAATTAAATGATATAATGACTTTATTATAGAGTTACTTTTTAAGCACATACTCTGTCATGCACAGGGCACTGTGTTACACATTGTGTGGGTATTCTATCCAGGAGGATACCCTGGAGCACTACAGCCCTAGGAAATTGGTGTTGCAGAACTATTTTTAAGGATAGACAGTTTGGTGCTTGAAATGCATACTGCTTTGGGTTTTTCGGGGTTTTTTTTTTTTTTTTTTGGCCATGTCCACAGCATGTGGAAGTTCCCAGGCCAGGGATCAACCCCATGCCACAGCAGCAACATGCAGTGACAATGCCAGATCCTTAACCCACTGTGCCACAAAGGAATTCCAACTGTTTTCTATTATTAATGATGTCTTTCAATTATTTCCTTAAAATATTTGTGCTTTTATCATAAATGTTTTGAAAAATATTTGATATAGAAATCATGAAGACTATAATCACAAATTCCACCACTCCAGAATAGCTATTGTTATGCAATTAGTGTTTGTGTTTTTGATATTTTTTCTATTCCCTTCATACACACATGTTGCTTTTATAAGACAAAATTGCAATAACACTGTACATTTTTTTAAAAATGCATTGGTATCAAATACTTTTTTCTGCTGACTATATCATGTTTTCCTATGGCATTTTTCTATAATGTGGCATGCAATAGACAATTTAAACTTCTGTTTTTCAACATTTTGATTTTTCCAGCTTTTTCTCTTATATTTAAAAATATATAACTCTTGGAGTTCCCTGTGGTCTATCCATTAAGGACTTGTGCCACTGTCATGGCTCGGATTCCATCCCTGGTCCAGGACTTTTGCATGCCACAGGCTCAGCCAAAAAAAAGAACGTGTGTGTCATGGCTCGGATTCCATCCCTGGTCCAGGACTTTTGCATGCCACAGGCTCAGCCAAAAAAAACGTGTGTGTACACACACACACACACACACACACACATATATAGCTCTTATCTCCCAGCCAGATTGCAATGACTAGAAGTGTAAATATTGTAATTTCTTTCTCAATGTCTTCTACAAAGTCTCACTCATGGGAAAGCTCAATAAACAAAGGTTAATTTATTGTGTAAATGATCTTGAATACTAACCAAACCTGATCTGTCCTATTCTCTGGTTTTCAGTTGATTTGTCTTTGAAACTATTAGTGGATATTTACCAGAACTCTACTCAATAGCTGCTCAAAGGTTAATGTTTTTTACACTCATTTAAGAATTATACTGTCCACTCAAAAGTTAATTTTAAATGAATTTTTAAAAATTTTAGGACTCAAATCTTTTTTTTTTGGATTTTAGAAAACGAGCTTGTGTTTTATCTTAAATAATATAAAATAATCTTCCATATGTTATCAAAAACAAGAAAAGTTATTCTACAATTATAGCAGTGGGTTTCCTTGGAAGACAATTATCAAACCTATATGGGTAATGCATATTAAGTCACAAAATTGGAAAAAGATTTTGAATTGTGATTTACCTTATTACCCATGGGTATAGACATGATTACACCTGTGCATTTAGATCTAGATGGAAGAAACTGAATGCTGGAATTTATGGCAACTCAGGGAACCTAACGAGAAGCTTCAGTGTCTCCATTTGTCAATTTAACAAAATAAATCCAGAAAATTTCATTATTCTCTGTAGTTGTGGGAAGCTCATGATGCTGATTTGTAAACAAAGCCTGCTAACAATAGTATGTGATAAAGTGTTATAAGAGTTCTCGTTGTACTCAGCGGAAATGAATCTGACTAGCATCCATAAAGACACAGGTTCAATCTCTGGCCTTGCTCAGTGGGTTAAGGATCTGGCATTGCTCTGAGCTGTGGTGTAGGTCACAGACACAACTTGGATCCTGCGTTCCTGTGGTGTAGGCCAGTGGCTACAAGCTCTAATTCAATCCCTAGCCTGGGAACCTCCATATACCATGGGTATGGCCCTAAAAATATATTTTTTTAAATGTATTATAACAGAGTTTATCCTAATCTAAAGGTCACTGATTATATTTTTTTAAGTTTTTTTTTTTTTTTCTTTTCACTGGGATTTTCCCTACATTTTTAATGTAAGGAAAAAAAAAGGTTAAAAATGAATACTTATATACCCTTCACTTAAATTTACTTAGCTAATAACACAGGAAAATCTACTCAGTATTCTCAGTATTTCCCAAATGAGTAAAGAATCTGAAAAAGGATGGGTATGTGTATATGTATAACTGATTGACTTTGCTGTATACATAGAAACTAACACAACATTGTAAGTCAACTATACTACAATAATTTTTTTTTGTCTTTTTGCCTTTTCTAGGGCCACTCCCAAGGCATATGGAGGTTCCCAGGCTAGGAGTCTAATCGGAACTGTAGCCAGACCTACGCCAGAGCCACAGCAACTCAGGATCTGAGCTACATCTGCAACCTACACCACAGCTCATGGCAACGCTAGGTCCTTAACCCACTGAGCAAGGCCAGGGATCTAACCTACAACCCCAAGGTTCCTAGTCAGATTTGTTAACCACTGAGCCATGATGGGAACTCCTAAATTTTTTTTTTTTTAATAAATAATGTTGTCTGTAACAGGGAGAAAAAAAATTTCCTTAATTAATATTTTATCTCATCTATTTTCCCTCCCTCCCAGCAATCTTCACTTAACAGTAAGGTGCAGGAGTTCCCTCGTGGCGCAGTGGTTAATAAATCCGACCAGGAACATGAGCTTGCAGGTTCGATCCCTGGCCTTGCTCAGAGGGTTAATGATCCGGCGTTGCCGTGAGCTGTGGTGTAGGTTGCAGACGCGGCTCGGATCCCGCGGTGCTGTGGCCCTGGCATAGGCCAGTGGCTACAGCTCCGATTCGACCCCTAGCCTGGGAACCTCCATATGCCGTGGGAGCGGCCCAAAGAAATAGCAAAAAGACAAAAAAAAAAAAAACAGTAAGGTGCAGAATTGCTGTCATGGCTCAGTGGAAATGAATCTGAATAGTATCCATGAGGTTAGATGCCTGTCCTTGCTCAGTGGGTTAAGGATCTGGCATTGCCATGAGTTGTGGTGTACACAGTCGCAGACACGGCTCAAATCTGGCGTTGCTGTGGCTGTGGTGTAGGCCAGCAGCTACAGCTCTGATTTTACCCCTAGCCTGGGAACCTCCATATGCTGCGGTTGTGGCCTAAAAATACATTTAAAAAAAAAAAGTTAAAAGTAAGGTACAGGCATCATGTCTTTTGTAAATACTTTGGGATGTATCTCTTCAGAAAAAAAGACATTATTTTATATACCACGATAACACTGTCACAGTTTTGCACAATTTGGCCATTGATAGTTTAACAATATATAGTTTATGTTCAGAATTGCCAGGTTGCCCCAATATTGCTCTTTACATGGTTTATATCAGTCCAAGATCCAGTCAGTAATCATATATTAAATTTAGTCTCCTTTGATCTTGAACAGTTCACCTGCTTTTTTGTTTCTTTCATGAAATTGGGCTTTTTTGAAAAATTCAGGCTAGTCATCTCAAAAAATGTTCCACAGTTTGGATTTCTCTCATTGTTTTCTCATGATGAGATTCAGGTTAAACATTTTTGGTAGCAAGCCAAGGAATGCTAAAATGATGATGAAATTTTTCTGGGAAACAGATTTATGCAATCTCAAAGTGTCAACCCATACATTATGTACTAACTAAAAGAGATAAAATACTTTATGATGGAGAAATCTGGCATGTACCACCTCAACCAACTGATAAAACTTAACATCACTATTAAGCACTAATTTTATGTTTTTCTCAAAGAATCAATCCTGGAGGCACATAAATTCACTGTCCAATTACAGGTGATGTTAATTTGATCACTTGGTTAAGATGGTACATGCCAAGAGTCTCCATCATAAAGTACTTTTATCTCTTTTAATTAGTACATAATCTGTGGGTTGATACTTTGAGATAGTATAAATCCTGTTTCCCAAAAAAATTTCACCAAATTGCATTAGCATTTTTGGACTATCCTTGCTTAAATCCTGTATTAATTACCTCAGAGACTGCAAACAGTAATTGCTTAGACCTGTCACTTCTCCATTTACTAGCTGGCTCCATTGGTTTGTTGTTGTTATTCATTACTGTTGTTGATTTATGGCTTTTTTAAAAATATTCACTATTCACATTATATTTAATGTCCCAAAGTTGACTTTTGGGTGCTCTTTTAAGCTGGCACCTATGTCCCTTTGGCATATCTTTACCCATTTTTTTTAACACTTCCTTGATTTCTGGAATTATATATGTTGGATTTACTTTGCACATTCCCTCCTCACACCTGGGATCAGTCACGTCTCCAAGGAACCCTATTGCCTTTTAGTGGAAAGTAATGTTTAAAAATCAAAATTATGGTGCTACATAGACCCATGTAAGTGAACAGAGTTTACATACACACAGATATTTTATATCTTGATAACCTCCAATTTCAGTCTAGGAGCTCAGAGTTCTTTCTCTGCACCTCCCCCTTCCATGCACCCCCTTCCACCCCCACCCCATCTCTCACAATGAGCATCTTGGTTCCTAATATAAATGTGTTACAATACCACAAAATGGTTTTACAATTACTAACACCGCCAGTAACAAGCTACAAGTTAAATTTCATAAGAAACGAGGAAATAGAATCAGAGCTCTGTTTCCCAAGCTATTTCCATATACACTTAGCTTCATTTGTTCCTTTGTATTCATCTATTGGATTTTTTTCTTTCTTGTTGATAGACTTTTATTTTTTTAACATGCAAAATTTTAACCTGGTTCAAAAGTAATGAAATTTCACTAAAAAGTTGGAGCCACATTCTTACCCACCCTCTGTGGTTTAACCAGTTTTATTACTTTCTGATTTACCTTTCCTATGTTTCATTTTGCAAACTAAGCAAATGTACATATTCATATTTCTTATTTCCTAGACAAAAGGAAGCCTGCTATACGTACCCTTTTGTAACACACGATTTTTTTCCTTAGTGTATACCTTAAGAAGTTCTATGCTTAAACTTGGTACACCTTCGTGAATGTAAATTACACTTCAAAAGATTGATTTAAACATAAAAACAAATCTCAGTGTGACATCAGAGCTATACTTAACAAATGTGCATGATCTATGAGCTTTTGATGTGGTTTATAATGGTTACACAGGAAAAGTATGTATAAAATTTTTGATACTTGGTTGAGGTCACGGTGTTAGAATTCATATGCAGAATGATCTAAAAGTCAGATTTTCCATTCCTGCAGCATTTGCACCATGACTAGGATGGTCCATGTGGAATGAGGCAAAGTGAAGAAATTTTGGAAGAAATATTACTCAAAATTGACATCTGCAAAAACCCAAAAATCAGATACTTATCTAGTTTTCCACTATTGTGTAAAACAAAACAAAACAAAATTCCTAACATATCTTATTTGATGAAACATTCATTTCTGGTGTGCTTTAGTTTTCTGTTTCTAAATCTACGCATGGGAAGATGAATTCATTTTCGTTCTATAGAACGCAAGATGCCAATGGGCTACCAGCTGAAGATTTGCAGCAGATCACCAGAAATGTGGGGTCTGGAGCTTAGCAGATGGGCTGGGAGCATTGGCTGTACTGTAATATTGCAAGCTATGGCAATGAATAGAGCAGTGGGAATAAGATGATGAAGAACCAGAGGAGAGGTCAAGGACCACTCCTTGGGAAAACTATCTCCAGTAAACAAAGATGAAGAAATGGTTAATAAGGAATAAAAGAGGCCAATGAAGAAGTTTTTAAAATGAAAATGGTCATCTTTAAGCTCAACAGCTACCCAACTCTTTAGAAATGGCTTGATACTCAGGACCAAAATGACTAGAATATCAGAAACAGAATGAATAAAATTGGATGCAATTTCACTAAGAAAATGTGGTTCTGATAGTATGTAAAAGGTTGTATAGTCTTTGTATTAGTTTCTTAGGTTTTCTGTGACAAAACACCACAAATTTGGTGACTTAATATAGCACATTAATTCTACAATTTTTAAGGTCAGAAAATCAAAATAAATTTCAATAAATAAATATTTGTTTATTTTATTCATAAATAAAGTTCATCAAGGTGTTGTCAGGGCACTCCTTCCAAAGGGTCTAGGGGAGAATCCATTTCCTTGCTTTTTCCCGATTCTAGAGCTGTATTCCTTGTCTGGCTTGACTTGTAGCCCCTTCCTCCACTTTCAAAGCTAGTAACATCTTGCTTTCAGTGTCTCATTACCTTCTTTCCCTCTGCCTTTCTGTTATGTAGACACTTGTGATCACAGTTAGGACTCACCCAGGACATGGGAAAATAAAGTCATGAAAAAATATCCCAGAACCACCTCACTCTTTAAACTGTCCCCTCTGTCAGGTTTTTTTTGGCAAGTACATTGTTATCAGCATTTACAAGAAACATTATGGTTTGAGATGGCCTTCAAAGATAACATAATAGTAGATATAATCTAAAGTTGTAGAACAGGAAGTAAGTTGAGTGAATTGTCAAAACCACTCAAAACCAGTATGAGGCTTCATACTGTCTCTCCTTTTGAATAGTTCCCTAGAATAGTCACATGCACGTTATGATCTGATCATGACAAAATTAGGCCTGTCTGAGCCAAGAGAAGTTAAAAATAAATAAGTAAACAAAAACTATAATAAATAAATAATTAAATAAATTTATCAGATTTAATGTCCCCTTTGGAAGTGAAACTAAAGCACAGTATTCTTAAGCAAGATACCCCTTAGATCAGATGTTTGACGTGGCACCTGTACCTGACTTCTCTATGCCATATTGTCCTTATCAAATGACGGTGAATAAATAAGCACTCACTAGATACTTGATAAATGTTGGGCTCTTGTCTTCATGAAAATTGACATCATTCATTAAATATTATGCTGGGGCCTCTAAGTAAATTTTTTTGGCCATGCACTCTGCATGTGGAAATTCCTGGGCCAGGAATGGACCCTGTGTCATGGTTTTGATCTAAGCCACCGCAGTGACAATGCCAGATCCTTAAGCCACTGCACCAGCCAGGAACTCCTTATGTAATATTTTAAAAAACAACCAAAATGTAAGATAGATAAAACAGGATACCTACAGATATAAATGGAACTTAGATAAAATAATGTAGGTAAAATAATGTAAAGTTGTGTTTATAATCAAGAATAAACAGGACTTAGTGGACCTGTTACGAATACTTAAACTAATTAATGGTTTTATGGGTAAACAGGGGAAACAATGTATGAGTTCAGAGTGATAAGGCATCGTTAATTTTATTCTTAATATCTAATCTAACTCAAATTTACTTGTTTTACAAATTTATTCTTTTTTTTTTTTTCTTAGGGCCGCACTTGCAGCATATGGAGGTTTCCAGGCCAGGGGTTGAATCAGAGCTACAGCTCCTGGCCTATGCCACAGCCACAGTAATGCAGGATCCGAGCAGCATCTGCAGCCTACACCACAGCTCATGGCAACACCAGATCCTTAACACACTGATTGAGGCCAGGGATTGAACCCACAACCTCACGGTTCCTAGTTGGATTTGTTTCCACTGCCCCATGACAGGAACTCCTCCAATTTATTCTTAAATGAATATCTATATCTAGAGAAAGATAACCAAATATAGTAGGTCACAATTAACATCTGCTAACATTTTTTAGTATGAATGTATAATTATTAGATCCCAAAGGTTTAAGAGTTTGGATTTGAAGATTTTATAATTGTTAAAATAATAAAGTATGTCTGAATAAAAGATTATATTTTGTTTAAAATAAAAAAGATAAGTCACTTAGTTTATGTTCATAATTTTTTATTCTGCACCCGTGGCAGGTGGAAGTTCCTGTACCAGGGCTCCAATCTGAGCCTTAGCTGCAACCCACATCACAGCTGCAGCAATGCCAGATCCTTAACACACTGCACCACTGCAGGAACTCCTATGTTTATAATTTTGACAGTCACCTCTTCAGGTTGAACATTATATTTGGTTTTCTTAACAGTGCTAGAATTCATGAATGTTTGCATTTTAACTTCTCTGATTAATTGATGTCAGGAGTTTACATTATACATTCCTGTCTTTGTCAGTTCAGGCTGCTATAATAAACTGCCACAACTAAGTGGCTTATAAACAATAAATACTTATTTCTCAGAGTCCTGGAAACTGGAAGCCTGAGACCAGAATGTCAGCTTGGTTCACTTCTGGTTCTGGTGAGGGTCCACTTCCTGGTTCATAGACAGCCAACTTTTTTTCTGTATCCTCAGATGGTAGAGGGA
The DNA here is from genome assembly GCF_016906955.1 of Phacochoerus africanus. Taxonomy (NCBI): domain Eukaryota; kingdom Metazoa; phylum Chordata; class Mammalia; order Artiodactyla; family Suidae; genus Phacochoerus; species Phacochoerus africanus. Next base: position 47,021,244 of record NC_062544.1, on the reverse strand, counting down.
TGACAGCTCTCTCTGGGCTCATTTATAAGGATACTAATACTTTGCATGACCGTTCATGACCTAGTTACTCACCAAGGGCCCGGCCTCCTAATACCATCACATTGATGGTTAAGATTTCAACATATGATTTTAAGGGGACACATTTAGTCCATAACTTTTCACCCCTGGCCCCTCCCCAACCAAAATTTGTGTCTTTCTTTTATGCAAAATACATTGATTTCATCTTAACAGCTTTAAAAGTCCCAAACAGTTCTAGCATCAGCTCTAAAGTCCTAAGTCCAAAGTCTCATCTACTATCAAAATCAGATATGGGGTGAAATTCAAGATGTGATTCATCCTGAGACAAATTCCTTTCCAGCTGAGGATCTATGAAACTGAACAAGTTATATGCTTTCAAAACACAGTGGTGGGGAGTTCCCATTGTGGCTCAGTGGAAACGAATCTGACTAGCATCTATGAGGTTGCAGGTTCAATCCCTGGCCTTTCTCAGTGGGTTAAGGATCTGGCGTTGCCATGAGCTGTGGTGTAGGTCTCAGACATAGCTTGGATCCACTGTTGCTGTGGCTGTGGCACAGGCCAGAGGCTACAGCTCTGATTCAACCTCTCTCCTGGGAACCTCCATATGCTGTGGGTGTGGCCCTAAAAAGATTAAAAAAAAAAAATGCAGTGGGGGATCAGGGATAGGACAGACATTTTCATTTCAAAAGGGAGAAATAGAAAAGGAGAAGAGGCTCAAGGGTTCCAAGTAAGTACAAAAACCTACCAGGGCAAGCAACATTAAATCTTATGGTCAAGAGTAGTCTTTGGTGTGAGGTCCACCCTCTGGATCCAGTGGGATGGAGGCCCTACTTTCCAGACCTTCTGGTATGGCAATGTTATTACCCCCATGTCTTAGATGGGTACTGCCCACACTCTGACTCTCTGTGGTAGTTGCACCCATGCTACAGTCCTCCATGGTGTAAAGTTTAGATCCCCAGGGCTTTGACAGCTGGCCCTACCTTCACAGTTCCACAGGGCATTGGTATTGCCATTTAAAACTGAGGTGGAGGCAGTTCTGCCTCCTGGACCTATGCATTATGGGTCTGTGGTGGGAATAGTTTCCTAAATGTATTATTTTCATGTTATGATAGTAATTGATAAAAATGAGCCAACCAAACTAAAAGTGTTAATACCATTTCAGGTAATATCTACAAATATTTTTTAAAAAGACTGCTCTTGATACCAGTTTAAAATTCTTAAAATAGAGGCAACATTTTTGGACATGTAACAATCAAATGATTTTTAGAAAGGAATTTCTGTGTGTAATTCAATTTCTGTGTGGAATATATAAAGTTATATATTCCACAATTAAAGCATGCTTTAGTCTTTCTTAAAAATGGCATTTCACCTAAGGGAACATGGTGCAGGGCACTGGGAAACATAAATTTGCAAGAGAGGGAATGACTGGTCTTTACATAAGGAAGAAGACAATTGCTAACAATGTGAAGGAGATGAAGGACCGTAGAGAACCATAACATGAATAGTAAGTAAATATGCAACAGTGTGGAAGGAACCATTATGCAGTTTCACTGTGTTTTAAACAAAGGATAAATTGAGGGAAGTGAAGACTTGCTTCAGTTAAATTTCCTAAGGATTAAATACACATTGCATTTTGCTTTAGGTTATACCATTCAAAGAACTATATGGAGAAAATTCCAGAGGAAAAAACCAATATCCAAATGCCAAAAACTCGATCACACTAAAAAAAAGTCTTGGTGCATAGCAACTGATGGGAGCCATTCAAAATAAAATAGGCTGCTTGGACAATGACAAAGGTTTGGGAGACAACCAAGAGCTAGGGCAGGTTGAACAATGATTACTCTCAAGACTGGGAGAAATGACTGTTTTATTTAATGCATGGAAACCAACATACAGAGACAAAGAAAATGAAGAAATGGTAGATATGTTACAAGCAAAACAATGAGATAAAATCTTAGAAAAAAGCCCTTAAGAAATGTAGATAAGTGATTTACCAGATAAAGTATTCAAAATAATGGCCATAAAGGTGATGAAAAAACCTGGGAGAAGAAGAGATGAACAAAGTGAGAACTTCTACACAGATATAGAAAATATTAAAAGGTGCTAATAGAAGTCAGAGATCTGAAAACGTAATGACTGAACCAAAAATTACAGTAGAGGGATTCAACTGCAAACAACATGAAACAAAGGAAAAGATCAATAAGCTCCAAGCTAAGGTAAAGAATTTCACCCCGTCACTGCAACGAAAAGAAAAAAAGAATGCAAAAAAGTGAAGACAACATAAGGGAGTCATGGGACAACTTCAAGCAAAACAATATTCATATTATAGGGGTCCTAGAAGGAGAAAAGAGAGAAAAGGAGCAGAAAGTTTATTTGAGGAAATAATCGCTGATGGAGTTCTCATTGTGGCTCAGTGGTTAACGAACCCAAATAGCATTCAAGAGGACACAGGTTTGATCCCTGGCCTCACTCAATGGGTTAAGGATCTGACATTGCCACGAGCTGTGGTGTAAGTTGCAGACACAACTCGGATCCAGCGTTGCTATGGCCCTGGCATAGGCCTGCAGCTACCGCTCCAATTGGACCCCTAGCCTGGGAACTTCCATATGTCGTGGGTATGGCCCTAAAAAGACCAAAAAAAAAAAAAAAAAAGCATTAGCAGAATGGCAGGGTGGAAGCATGCTGGGCCCATAAAAAGAAAAATAACAATAATAATAATAATAATAATGGCTGAAAATTTCCATAACCTGAGGGAGAGAACAGATATCCAGATCCAGGAAGCCTAGAGAGTTGTAAATGAGATGAACAAAGACACCCACATCAAGACACATTAGAATTAAAACAACAAAAGTTAAAGAGAGAAAGCAAGAGGATAAACACAATGTGTTACACACAAAGGGATCCCCATAAGAGTAGAAGCAGATTTTTCAATAGAAACTTTTCAGCCCAGAAGGGAGTGGCATGATATATTCATAGTGTCTAGAGAAAACAAACAAAACTTTCAAACAAGAATACCCTCCTCAGCAAAGCTATTAATCAAAATTGAAAAATGGCATGAGATTTTCAGACAAGCAATTCTAAGGGAATTTATCACCACTAAATCAGCCTTAAAAGAAATGATAAAAGGACTTCTTTAAGCTGAATCTAAAGACGTTAATTAGTAACAGGAAGAGATATTTAAGTTTAACCTCTTGGTTACTAGTCGAGTTCATTAACCACTGAGCCACAACAGGAATTCCAAAGCTGGTTTTTGAAAAAATAAAGAAAACTGACAAAACATTAGCTAGACTCACAAGGAAAAAATGAAAGAGGACTCAAAATGAAAAGAGAAATTAAAAGAGATGTTACAACTGATGCCATAGAAATATGTAAGATCATGAGACCATTTTTAACTATTACATGCCAACAAATTAGACAACCTTGAAGAAATGGATAAATTCTTAGAATTATGTCACCAGCCAAGACTGAATCTTGAAGAAATAGAAGGTCTGAATGGATCAGTTACTAGTAGGGAAACTGAATCAGTAACCAAAAACTTCCCAATAAGCAAAAGCCCAGAACCAGACAGTTTCACTGATGAATTCTATCAAACACTCAGAGAAAAATGAATAGTAATCCTTCTCAAAGTTTTCCAAAAAAGAGAAGTGGTGGAAACACTTCCCAACTCATTTTACAATCTAGTATTACTCTGATACCAAAACCAGACAAGGATGATAAAAGAAAATTCTAAGCCAGTATCTCTGATGAACATAGATGCAAAAATCTTGAATAGAATATTAGCGAATCAAATTCAACAATACATTAAAAGGATCAAATCTATGATAAAGATCAACTGATTCCAGGGATAGTTCAAAATCTACAAATCATTGTGAAATATCACATTAACAAAATGATGGAGGAGTTCCCATCGTGACACAGGGGAAACAAATCCGACTAGTATCCATGAGGACTTGGTTCAATCCCTGGTCTTGCTCAGTGAGTTAAGGATCTGGTGTTGCCATGAGCTGTGGTGTAGATCACAGACACTCCTCAGATCCAGTGCTGCTATGGCTGTGGCATAGGCTGGCACCTGTAGCTCTGACTTGACCCCTAGCCTGGGAACTTCCATAGGACATGGGTGTGGCCCTAAAAAGTGAAACAAAACAAAATGATGGATAAAAATCATGTTCTTTCAAAAAATGGCATAAAAAGAATTTGGCAAAACTCAACATCCATTTATGATTAAAAACTCTCATAAACTGGGTACAAAAAGAACTGTACCTCAGTATTACAAAGCAGCCATATATGACAAGCTCACAGCTAACATCATACTCAATGGTGAAAGCTGAAATCTTTTCCTTTAAGATCAGGAATAGATAGCATTCCAGTTTATTCAACATTGTTTTGCAAATTCTATTCAGACCAATTAGGCAAGAAAGGAAGTAAAGGTCATCTATATACAGGAAGGAAGAAGTGCACTTTAGTATTTGCAGATAGCAAAATCTAATACATAGAAAACCCTAAAGACTCCACCAAAAAACAATTAGAACTAATAAATAAATTCAGTAAAAAATTTTTTTTAATCTTTTAGGGCCATACCTGCAGCATATGGAGGTTCCCAGGCTAGGGGTGTAATCAGAGCTACAGCTGCCAGCCACAGCCACAGCCACAGCAATGCCAGATCCACGATGCATCTGTGACCTACACCACAGCTTATGGCAACACTGGATCCTTGACCCATTGAGCAAGGCCAGGGATGGAACCTGTGTTCTCATGGATACTAGTCAGGTTTTTTTCCACTTGTCCACAAGTGGAAACTCCCCCGGTAAAGTTTTAAGATACAAAGTTAATATACAAAAATCTATTATACACCCATATAATATTTACGAAATGTCAGAGATATAAAACAGTTCCATTTACAATTGCATCAAAAAGGATAACATACCTAGGAATTAATTTAACCAAAAAGGTAAAAGACATATACACAGAAAGCTATAAAACATGATGAAAGAAATTGAGGAAGACACAAATAAATGGAAACATTTAAGAAGAATTAATATTATTAAAATGGCCATACTACCCAAAAGAATCTACAGAGTCAATGTTACCTCTTTCACATTCCAGTGCCATTTTTCACAGAAATAGAATAAACATTCCTACAATTTGTATCAAATTACAAAAGACCCTGAAGAACTAAAGCAAGGGAAAGAAGAACGAATCCGGAAGCATCACATTTTCCAATTTCAAGCTATATTATAAGGCTATAGTAACAAAAACAGTATGATATTGGCATAAAAACTGATACATATATCAGTGGAACAGAATAAAGAGCCTAGAAATAAATCCATTCATATATGGTTTATTAATTTACAACAAGGAAGCCAAGCATATACAATGGGAAAATGAACAGTCTCTTCAATAAATGGCTTTGGGGAAATTGGACCACAACATACAAAATATGAAACTGATGAGTTTCCTGGTGTTCTAGCAGCTAAAGATCTGCCTTTGGCTGTGTGTCACTGCTGTGGCAAGGGTTCAGATCTGGCCCAGAAAATTTCACATGTCACAGGCATAGCCAAAAAAAAAAAAAAGTAATAATAATAAAAAGAAAGTAGATAGCTATTTATACCATACAAAAAAATTAACCCAAAATGGAATTAAAGACTTCAACATAAAACTTGAAATCATAAAACTCCTAGAAGAAAGCTTAGGCAATAAGCTTCTGGACATCAGTCTTGGCAATGATTTTGGATCAGAAACCAAAAGCAAAGCCAAGAAAAGCAAAAATAAACAAATGAGATTACAGGAAACTAAAATGCTTTTGCATATCAAAGGAAAGTATCAACAAAATGCAAAGGCCACCTACCAAATGGGAGAATATATTTGCAAATCATATTTTTGATTAGGGGCTAGTATTCAAAATATTTAAAGAACTCATATAACTCAAGAGCAAAAATAAAAATTTTTAAAAATCTGATAAAATTTGGAAGAAGATCTGAATAGCCATTTTCCCAAAGAAAATATACACATGGTCAAATGTACCTGAGAAGATGCTCAGCACTACTAATTATTGGAGAAATGTAAATCAAAACCATTGTGAGATATCACCTCATACCTGTTAGAATGATTATTATTAAATTGACAAGAAATAACAAGTGTTGATGATAATGTGGGAAAAAGGGAACACTTGGACACTCTTGGTTGGAATAAAAATTGGTGCAGCCACTGTTGAAAAAAGTATGGATTTTCAACAAAAAATGAAAAATAGATTATATGATCCAGTGATTCAACTTCTGGGTATTTATCCAAAGAAAATAAAAGTAGACTTATATTAGCAAAAATGTACAATGAAAACTTTAGGAAAACAACTTAAAAGTTAAAAAAGACAATTCAGCAATACCAGGTCATATAACTCGATTAAAAAATGAACAGATAATTTGAATAGATGTTTCTCCAAAAGTAATATACAAAATGCCAGGAAACATGATGAGATCCTCTAATCATCAGAGATATGCAAATCGAAACTACAATGAAATATAAACTTATACATATTAAAATGGCTGCTATTAAAAAAATAGAAAAAGGCAACTGTTGCTTAGGATATGGGAAGACCAAAACCCTTGTTCAGTGCTAATGGGGCTGTAAAATGGTGCTATTGTCATGAAAAGTAGCATGGCATTCCTCAAAAATTTAAAACATAGCCTCGATATCATTTGGCTATCTCATTTCTGGGTATTTAGAGTTTGAAGCAAGGTCTCAAGACATTTCCACAATCGTGTCCATAACAGCATTCTTCCCAATAGCCAAGAAGTAGAAGCAACCTACAACATACATCAACAGATGAATTGAAAATCAAAATGTTGTGTATACATACAATAGAATATTATTCAATAGTAAAAAGGAAGAATATTTTGTCACATGCTGTAGCATGAATGAGATTTGAAGACATGCTAAGTGAAATAAACTAGTCACAAAGAGACAAATACTACATGATCCCACTTTTATGAAGGATCTAGAGTAGTCAAACTCGTAGAGACAAATTAAAATGGTGGTTGCTAGGGTCTGGGGAGTTATTTAGTGGGTACAGAGTTTTGATTTTACAAGATGATTCCACAACTAATTGAGTATACTAATACTACTAAACCATACACTTAAATGGTTAAGATATGTAAATCAACTATAATAAAAAAATTTTCAAATGGCTAATTTTAAAAGGCCAATTTTCTGTTTTATGTTTTTTACCACAATAAAAATTACTGACACTTACATACATAAGTAATAAACAGATATGTTATAATAGTTGAAAGAATTCCATTTATAATAGCCATAAAGTAGAAGATAAAGTACTTAGGAATAACTTTAATAAGAATTGAAAAAAATCTCTAGGAGAAATTTATAAAAATCCCTGAAAGACACAAAGATATACTTGGACAAATGAGAAGATATCCTTTGTTCTATGGTAGGACATCACAATATTATGAAGACATCAGTTTTAATTAATTTATCCATTTAATGTATTCCTAGTATAAATTCCAGTAAATTTGTACATGGATCTAGATAATTTCATCCTAAAGTTTGTATGTAAAAACAAACACAAAAGAATAGCTAGGAGAACACTGAAAATAAAACAAAACTGAGTGGGGTCTACCCCTTGCAGATATTTAAACATATGGAAAACTTTATATTAAAACAATTTGGGGAGTTCCCATGGTGGTGCAGCAGAAACAAATCCAACTAGGAACAATAGGGTTGCGGGTTCAACCCCTGGTCTTGCTTGGTGGGTTAAGGATCTCACATTGCTGTGGGCTGTGGTGTAGTTTGCAGATGCGGCTCAAATCTGGTGTTGCTGTGACTGTAGCTGTGGCATAGGCCGGCAGCTGTAGCTCAGATTTGACCCCTAGCCTGGGAACCTCCATATGCCATGGGTGTGGCCCTAAAAAAACAAAAACAAACAAACAAACAAAAACACTACTTGGTAGTGAGCATGAATGGACATGCCAATGGAATAGAATAAAAAAGTCCAGAAATATGACCAACTACATATAGAAGTTTAGTATATGATAAAGCTGGTATCTCATATTAGTTCAGACAAAGATGATGTTTTTAATGAGTGGTGTTGGGGCGACTGTAATAAATGAAACTTGATCCATTTCTTATGACATACACAAGAATAAACTCCAAATGGAAGGAGGGAAGGAGGAAAGGAAGGAAGGCAGGAGGGAGGGAGGAAATTATGTAAGTTCTAGAAGAAAAACATGAGTGAATCTCTAGTGTCAGGAAGAAAAAAACCTTTTAGCTATGATTCAATTCTTCTGAATTATAATTCAAAATCCAGGTGCAATATAAGAAATGGTCAATAAATTTGACTTTAAAACATATAAATATTTGTGATAATAAACTATAAGCAAAGTTTAGGACAAATAAACTGGGAGAAAATATTTGTAAACATATCACAGTTAAAGGGCTACTCCCAATTATACTAAGGATTTTTAGAATTGTAGTGGGGAGAGGACAAAACATCCTGTAGAATAATGGGCAAAAGTCATGAACAGATAATTCAGAGACAGAAATGGCCCTGAAACATAGGTAAAAATGTGATTTCAAGCAGGATAAAGGGGAATGCTAATTCAAAGTACCCTGTGGTACCATTTCACCCATCTGATAGGCAAAAACCAAAGCTTGCTAATTTGCAGCTGTGGACAAGCAGGCACTTCTACAATTCTAAAGGGAATGCTAAGGGGTAGAACCCCTGTTAAGAGGAATTCACCACTGTCTAACAAACTACATGTGTTCTTTGACCCAGTAATCACACTTGTGAAAATTTACCTTGAAAATACACTGGAACAAATATAAAAATACATATGACCAAGGTTATTGACCCCAGCCTTAAATGTCATTTTAAAATGTTAGAAATTACATAAATGTCTAGGTATAAGAAATTGAATGAATGAAGTATGGAACATTCACATAATTGTGTATAATACAGCTGTTAAGAAGAGTGAGGAAAATTTGTATGAATTTATATGGAGTGATTTCTAAGAGAGATTGTTTACTGAAGCAATAAGGACAAAACAATATTTCTTTTACAATTAAGGCTGTGACCAATAACCCTGGTATATAGATATATTGTATATATATATTTGCATACGTATGTGTATACACACTTTTTTTTTTTTTGGTCTTTTCTAGGGCTGCTCCTGTGGCATATGGAGGTTCCCAGGCTAGGGGTCTAATAAGAGCTGTAGCCACTGGTCTACACCAGAGCCACAGCAACATGGGATCCAAGCCGCATCTGCAACCTGTACCACAGCTCACGGCAATGCCGGATCCTTAACCCAATGAGCAAGGGCAGGGACCGAACCCGCAACCTCATGGTTCCTAGTCGGATTCGTTAACCACTGCGCCACAATGGGAACTCTGTACATACATATTTTTGTGTGTGTGTAAAAGGAAGAGGAAACTGGAAAACAACGAATACTTCACCTACTAGGGGTAAATGAATAACCTAACCACCATAAATGGGAAAAAAGAAAGAACTTAAGTTGCTTTGATCATAGTCTTTGAATATATCCCACATTCTTGGATGGGGTGAATGGTGGGAATTAATCACAAACAATTTTTTAAATCTTTTTTTGGTATGGTAGTTTTGTATATATATATATATATATATATATACTATATACCATATAGTTGTATGGGCAATGAAATTCTGAAACAATTTTGGATGTATTAGAAGATGAAGGAAATGAAGACATTGTTTATGCTGTTTTCACTGAAGAAGAAGGGATATACAAACACAGGATGAGGAAAGGCAAGAAATAACTTCAAGGGTAAATTGGAGAAAGGGTACATTTATGATTTCTAAAACATGTATATGTTTGTGCATATATATGTATGTAGATGTGTGTATATTTACTTGTATGTTTATGTGTACAGAAATGTCCTTGTTTTTCCCATTGAAGAACAAGAAGCAAAGACAGTATCAGTATCAGGGAGCACACTTAGCATCAAGATTTTGGTCTGAAATAACACTTCTTAGAAAAATGACCCAGTCCAGTACTGGAACAGAGTAAGTACAAGCTGAATCTAGAACATCTTCTTATACCGGAAAGTAAGAAAACTTTACAGTCAAATGATGCACGACATGCAGAATCCAAATTGAAGGGAGCACCCCCACTGGTCACATCTGCACAAACTGAGCAGAAAAGTTACAAAGTATAGTAATGAAGTATAAACCATTAGAGAAAATAATAGCAACTCATGTATCCATACTGATAATAAATATGGATTGAAAGAATAGAGGAAAAGGAAGGGCTCTTACTTATTGCAGAATGCCAAGTGCTAAGCAGTAAATTTGGAGAGAATGCTGCTGGAGTTGGAAGATCAGCAGTTTGCAGCCATCCTGATTAAGATTTGATTAGGCAGTAGAACTACACGAAAATCTGACATATTCTTTCCTCAGAGAAACAGTAATAAAACTGGATGGCTACATAGATTAATTAATAATATTTTTTAAATGTCTCTGGGATTTGACCAAAGGGTATATAATAAATTGAAAGGCTCAAGAAAAACCTAGGCAGCTCCGTAAGAAAAGTGGAAGTCTGTGTCATTTAAGCCAGGGGGTCCTCCCATTCTCTTCATCTTTGTTTTAGAAATACTATACTAAGCAGGTAGGGCAGCCCATGAAGACTGACAGCTCCTATCCTCCTTCACCAGTTCCCAATCTGGGACACAGTTTCCACTCTAGGAAAAAAATAGGGCAAGTTGGGAAGACCAGGGGCTCCTATCCTCACCCCCAGATCTCTGGCCTTGTTTTGTGATGGAATATCATGTCATGATAGTAGCTGCTTGACCCTCCCAAAGGGTCTAATTTTATTTGGAGATGAACACTGAACAAGCCATACCCAGGAACAGTGTCAAAACAGTAGAGACCAGTGATAAACAATCAAAGAAAAGTTACTATCTCTGTGCTACAAGTAAGGGTAAACAAAATGGCATTTCCAGAAATTTAAGAGGGAGATTCAGGGGTAAGAGATAGCCAAAAACAGCTTGCAAAGACCATGTACATCCCTGGTCATTTGAAAAGCTATGTACATGAGCAAGACTGCACCCAAGTAACCAGAGAAGTTGCTAGTCCCTGGCTGAACATGAGACAGACTTGTAGTTTTGACTCCTTGAACTTTGACAATATTCCCAATACTCTACGCAGATCCACTAACAAAGAGTAGAAGCTCAGGGGGCTTAAAACAACCTCTGATCAATCATTGCACACTAAGCGAGGCTGACCCAGGGCGGCTGTCTAGGAAGCCTAAAAATAAAAAAGGAAAACAAATGAATACTGACATACATCAGAGATTTCACATTGCAGAACAAACACAAAGTTTGTTTAATCACATCATTAAAGAAAGAAACAAAAAAGAGCAACAAGCCTGGAGTGGGGACACAGTTTAAGAACTGAGAGTTGCTATACTATATGATCTAAAATGTCCAGTTATCAACAAAAATATTATGAGACATGAAAAGAAATAAGGAAGGTTCCCTATACACAGGGGGGAATAAGTCAGTCTTTAGACATTGCTTTTGGATGCACTAAGATGTTGGAGTTAACAGACTTCAAAGCAACTACTATAAATATGTTCCAAGAACAAAAGGAATCCATATTTAATGCATTAAATCAAAGTATAACAATGACTCACAATTAGAGAATATTAATGGAGGATTATTTTTTAAAAATCAAGCAAAAATACTTGAGTTTAAAAGTATAATAATTGAGTTCTTTTGTGGCACAGTGGGTTAAGAATCCAGTATTGTCACTGCAATGGCTTGGGTCACTGCTGAGACATGGTTCAGTCCTTGGTCTGGGAACTTCCACATGCTGCGAGGCAAAAAAAAAAAAAAGTCCAATATCTGAAATGGAAAACTAACTAGAGAGGCTCAACAATCAATTTTAGCTGGCAGAAAAGATCAGTGAACTTGATGATACATCGATAGAGGTTATCCAATTTGAAGAGTAGAAAGAAAAAAGAATGAAGAATCATTGGAGATCTTTGAGACACCATTAAGCATATCAATATATGCATAATGGAAGTACCGGAAGAAAAGCAAGGAGCAGTATTGGTTTACTACTGATGATACAACAAATTACCACAAACTTAGTGGCTTAAAACAACACAGAATTTTATTCATTCATACTCACTCACACTCACTACTTTACAATTATGTATGTTAGAGGTCTAACATGTCTCAATGAGCTAATCAAAATGTTGGCAGAGCTGCATTCCTTTCTAGAGAGTCTGGAGGAAAATCTGTTTTCTTTACTTTCCCAGCTTCTACAGATGCCCACATTTCTCTACTGATGGCTCCCTTCCTCTTTAAAGCCAGAAATACTGAATGTCTCTGATCATGTTCTGTAGTCATATCTCATTCCAACATTTTTAGGACTTATGATTAGGTTGGGCCCATTTGAATAATGTAAAATGATCACTCCATCTCAACATCTTTCATTTTAATTACATCTGCAAAGTCTCCTTTTCCATGTGAAGTAATCTTTTCATAGGTTCCATAGATTATTACATAGACACCTGTGGGCTGGTGGTGGTTGAATGCATTATTCTGCCTATCACAATAGCAGAGAAAAATATTCCAAATAATAACGGCTGTTCACTTCTCAAATTTGATTTTTAAACAATCTAAAGAAGAAGCTCAATAAACCCCAAGTAGGATAGAAAAGGAAAACAAACAAAAAACTTAGATATATCCTAGGCCAACTGTTGAAAGATAAAAAGAGAAACCATGGGAGCAACAAGATAATACATCAGACACAAAGGAAAACCATAAGATTAACAGTGATTTCTTATTAAAACAAAAAACTGGAGTTCCCCGGTGACCTAGTAGGTTGAGAATACAACACTGTCACTGCTGTGTTGTGTATTCATTCCCTGGCCTGGGAACTTCTGCATGCTGTGGATGTGGGTTAAGAATCCCACTGCAGCAGCTCAGGTTGCTGCAGACACTGTTTGATCCCCAGTCTGGTGCAGTGGGTTAAAGGATCCAGCATTGCTATAGCCGTGGCATAGTTCACAGCTGTGGCTCAGATTCAGTTTCTGCCCCCAGAAACTTCCATATGCCATGAGTGTAGCCATTAAAAAAGAAAAAAGAAAAAACAAAGTGCTAAGAGAAAAAAAAAAAACCTATGTACAGCAAAACCATCTTTCAAATATGAAAACAAAGACATTCCCAGATAAAGACACAGAATCCATTGCTATTATATTGGACTTAAATATTATAAGAAGTGATGTCCAATGATGGGGGCATGGGTTGTTCTTCACTTTGCTCTGCTTCACAGGAAAAACAACTAACAAATATTCATGGACAAGACACCACTAAGAATTCCTAGGGCATGGGGGTGAGGCTAAAGCATCCTCTATACCACAGAGAGCTAGATGGATTGTATCAGAAGGGTAATAGGAGGTTTACATGCTAACCACATTGCTCTTCTCCCAGGTTGGAGCAGAACCATGCTGAGCGGTCTCCCCAGAACCTATGGTTTCTCCAGTGGGAAAAGAGAGCACAGAGTCAACATCCGACTTCCCCAGCACTGTGGCTCACTTCTTCAGAGCCCCCAATCCATCTTGCCCTATAGAGAGTTCAGGGAAATCTGTGGGGCTTGACCACTGGGAATCTGATTATGATGAAGAAGTGGGGAGGGGCTTGTAACAATCAGCACTTGGATTTTCACAAAGTTTCTACCTGAAGCACCTAAGTGGTGTTTCCAACTAGTGGCTTTGCTCATCTGCAGAACTAAGTCAATGGCATAGTCTGACCAGGGAACTCAGCAAGGTATTGGTCTGCCTGATTTGGGTCCCCAGATGAAGAGATTTGCCAGCCTTGGAGCTTGGTCTGTTCCCACCTACACAGGGGAGCTAAGTTATAACCCCCCCCCCCCACTAAACTGCTGAGTGTAGTTCCCAGCCCCATCTGGAAAGAATACCTGGAAGCTACATAGCCCAGTAACACTCAAGCAGAGTCTAGCAGGCAGGGGTGATTACCTGCAGAGCAAAGCCAGTGCTGGGCTTATAGGGTTCCCTTCATCCACCTAGGCAGGGGAGCTAATTTATAGGCCCACACACTGCTGAGTGAAGCACTAGACCTGGCCAATTAGAAAGCCTGTCCAGAACAGCTGGAAAACTGTGTAGCCCAGCAATTCTCAAGCAGAGAGTTTGGCAGGCAGAGCTGATAGTCTTCAGATCCAAACCAGTGCCCCTGTTTTGGCAAAGTTACCTGTGTGGCACTAGTCAACTTGAGTCAAGACCACAAACACACACACACACACACACACATGCACACCTTTTTGATTTGGAGTTGTTTCTCCTGTTGTGACAGTGCTGGGAAAATAATTCAAAGCCCCACCCACTACTGAATACAGCTGTCAGCTTGCTCGACCAGGGAACCTAACCAGAGAGCATGTAAAGCTATATAGTCCATCCAACAGCCCTGCTTACAGTGACACTTCAGCAAGAGAACACAGCCCATGGATTTCCCTGCAGAGCAAAATTGGTGGCCCTGTTTGGCAGAGAACTCAGTGCACAGTTTTGCCTAATTTGGGTCCCCAAACGATGGGCTAGACAGACTCTGATGTCTGTCCTGCTATCCCACTGGGACAGAGAAGCTAATTCATAGCACTATACTGCTGAATGTAGTACCCGGTTCTGACCAAAAAAACCTAGGCAACTGCAGAGATCATCCTACAGTCTTCCTTAGAAAAGGAAATAAATAAGCAGTCCTATTCAACTATTCTCAGCCAGCAGTACCATCTCAGAACTTGAGAAGAGACTTCACCCCAAATAGACCCTGATAGCAAGTCCCACAGCCATGGATGTTATCAGCAGACACATCCAGAAATCCAAACTGAGCTGACTGGTAAAGAACTGTCTCTGCCAAAGTGAACCTATAAAGTCTGGCAGAGATCCTTCACTGAAATATGAAATACTAGTGTACAGAATCAAGGATCACAAAAAAACCTGGTTGATGTGACACCACTAAAGGAAACAAAGCTCCAATAACTGACCCTAAAGAAATGGAAATCTATGAACTATCAGACAAAGAACTCAGAATAATCCTCTGGAAGAAGTTTAGTGACCTTCAACAACACAGACACAATTAAATAAAATTAGGAAAACAATGCATGAACAAAATGAGTTCAACAAAGAAATGGAAACCATTAAAGCAAAAACAAAACCAAACAAATCCTAGAGCTGAAAAATACAATGATTGAACCAAAGAATTCAACAGAGAGCTTCAAAATCAGACTCATCCAGAAGAAAGAATTAATGATCCAGAGAAGAGGACATTTGAAATTATCCAGTAAGAGGACCACACAGAAAAAGGAATGAAAAAGAGTGAAGAAAACCTATAGGACATATGGGACATAGTCAGAAGAAATAATATCCACATTATGGGAATTCCAGAAGAAGAGAAACAGAATGGAACATAAAATATATTTAAAGCAAAAATGGTTAAAAATATCTCAAACCTGGGAAGAGAAATGGACATGGATCTGGATAGATCCATGAGGCCCAAAGAATTCCAAATAGGTTTAACCCAAACAGGACTACATTGAGAAATGTGATTAAATTATCAAAAGTCAAAAGACAAAATAATTTTGAAATTAGCAAGAAGAAATCAATACAAGGGAACCCACATAAGACTTTCTCAACAGAAATGTTTTGAGCCATGAGAGAATGGGATAGCATATTTAAAATATTGGGGAAAAAAGTCAACAAAAAATTCCATTCTCGGCAAAGCTGTCCTTCAGGAATAAAGGAGAGAAAAATTTCCCCCAAAAAACCTAAAACTGAAGGAGTTTATCACCACTAGACCTGCCTTACAAGAAATGCTAAAGGGCGGTCTTGGAGTGGAAGTAAAAGGACACAAATTAACATCACAAAAACATAAGACAGTAGTGTAAAACTCGCTGGTAATGCAAATATATATATTCAAAGTTAGAGTCTATAATACAGTAATGGTGGTACATAATTCATTTGTAACTAAAGTTTAGAAGTTAAAAAGAAGCATATCCATAAATACAATAATGTGATATTAGTTACACAATATAAAAAAATATGTAATCTGTAAAGTCAATACCCTAAAGTGTGAGGGGGAGGAGAAGTTTAGGAATCCTATTAAAATCAGATTATCAGTTTAAAATAGGGTGTGATAATTTTAAGGTATTTTATTGAAAAATTCTGTATATAAATAGACCATCACAGCTCAAACCCATGTTGTTCAAGGATCAGCTGTGTAAAGCAAAAATTAACATAGCTAAAAGGAGAGATAAACAGCAGTACAATAATAGTTGGGGATTTTAATGCCCAACTCTCAAAAATGAGTAGCTCATCCAGATAGATAGGCAATCAATGAGGAAACAGTGGGTTTGAACAGTATAGACATATGGACCATATATATATATATATAATATTCCATCCAACAATAGCAGAATACACATTTTTCTGAAGTGAAAAAGGAACATATTCTAGGATAGACCATATGTTAAGCAACAAAACAAGCCTTAGTAGATCAAGAAGATTGAAGTCATACCAGGTATGTTCTCAGACCATAACGGTATGAAACAAGAAATCAATAATAGAAAGAAAATAGGAACACTTAAGAATATATGGAAATTAAACAAGACTCTCCTGAACAACTAATACATTTTTTACAAAATTAAAGATGAAATAGGAGTTCCTATCGTGGTGCAGGAAACGAGTCCAACTAGAAACCATGAGGTTGCAGGTTTGATCCCTGGCCTTGCTCAGTGGGTTAAAGATCCAGCGTTGCTGTGAGCTGTGGTGTAGGTTGCAGATATGGCTTGGATCTGACATTGCTGTGGCTATTGCATAGGTCAGCAGCTGTGGCTCTGATTAGACCCCTATCCTGGGAAACTCCAAGTGAAGCGGGTGTGGCCCTAAAAAAAAACCCCAAAAAAACAAAATTAAAGATAGAACAGAAAGTATCTTGAGCCAAACAAAAGTGGAAAGCAACAACACCAAAACTTTGGGGATGGAGCAAAACCAGTTCTAAGAGGGAAGTCCATAGCAATAAACGCCTCCATTAAGAAAGAAGAAAAATCTTAAATAAACAAATTAACTCTGGCTTAGGAATTAGAAGAATAAGAACAAACTAAACCCAAAGTTAGCAGAAGAAAGGAAATAAATTTTAGAGCAGAAATAAGTGAAATAGAGAACAGGAAAACAATAGAAAATATGAAGAAGACTAAATTGGGGAGTTCCTGTCATGGTTCAGTGGTTAATGAACCCAACTAGCATCCATAAGGATGCGGGTTCAATTCCTGGCCCTGCCCTGCTTGGTGGGTTAAGGATCCAACGTTGCCGTGAGTTGCGGTGTAGGTCACAGACGTGGCTCGGATTCCATGTTGTTGTGGCTGTGGTATAGGCTGGCAGCTTCAGCTCTGATTCACCCCTTAGCCTGGGAACCTCGATATGCTGTGGGTGAGGTCCTAAAAAGACCAAAACAAAACAAAACAAAAAATAAACAAGAAAAAACCAGACTAAATTGGTTCTTTGAAAAGATAAACAAAATTGACAAACTTTTAGCTAGGGCATCCAATGGGAAAAGCAAGAGGACCTAAATAAACAAAATTATAAATGAAAAAGGAGGCATTACAACTGATACCACAGGTATTCAAGAGGCAATTATGAACAACTATATGCCAACAAACTAAACAGCGTGGAAGAAATGGAAAAATTCTTAGAAACATACGACCTACCAAACCTGAATCAGGAAGAAATAGAAAATATGGACAGACCAATTATTAATAAGGAGGTTGAATCAGTAATCAAAAATCTCCCAAGGAAGAAAAGCCCAGAACCAGAAGACTCCATTGGTAAATTTCACAAAAGATTTAAAGAACTCAAAGTCCCTTTTGGCACAGTGGGTTAGAGATCTGGTGTTGCCAATACTTCTAAATTCTTCCAAAGAATGAAAGAGGAGGGAATATTCCCAAACTCATTTTATGAGGCCATTGTTACCCTGATATCAAAAGTCAATTAAGGGTACTACAAGAAAACTCAACTATAGGCCAATATCTCTGATGAATATTGATTTTAAAATTTTCAATAAAATTCCAGCAAACAAAATTTAGCATCACATTAGAAGAATCATTCATCATGTCCAAATGGAGTTTATCCCTGTGATACAAGGATGGTTCAACATGTTACAGATCAGTCAATGTGATACATCACATGAATACAATGAAATAAAAAGTAACTTGGTCACCTCAACAGATACAGAAAAAGCATTTGACAAAATTCAACATCCACTCATGATAAAAACTCTCATCAAATTAGGTATGGAAGGAATATACCCCAACATAAATAAGGGTCATATATGACAAGCTCATAGATAACATACTCAGTGGTAATGGTTGAAGGCTTTTCCCTTTAAGATCAGGAACTAGAAGAGGGAGCCCTCTCTTACCACATTTATTCAACATAGTACTGGTAGTCCTAGCTAGAGCAAATCAGCAGGGAAGAGAAATAAAAGATATCAGAATTGAAAAAGAAATAGTAATATTGTCTCTATTTCTATAGGACATGATTTTATATATATAATGCAATCCTAAATACACCACCAAAACGTTAGATCTAATAACTTTACAGAATAAAAAATTAACATGCAAAAATTATAGCGTTTCTATACACTAACAAAAAATTATCTGAAAAAGAAATAAAATGATCTTTACAATAGCATCACAAACAAATACTTGAAAATAAATTTAACAAAGAGGTAAAAGATCTGTATACTGAAGAATGTAAGATGCTGATGAAATAAACTGAGGACAAATAAGTGGAAAAGTATCCCATGTTCATGTACTAGAAGAATTAATATTGATAAAATGACAATCAATACTACCAAAAGGCACCTATAGAGTCAATACAATCCCTATCAAGATTCCAAAGGCATTTTTTACAGAAGTAGAAAAACAATCCCAAAATTTATTTATTTATTTTTTTGTCTTTTTGCTGTTTCTTGGGCTGCTCCCGCGGCATATGGAGGTTCCCAGGCTAGGGGTTGAATCGGAGCTGTAGCCTCCGGCCTATGCTGGAGCCACAGCAACTCGGGATCCGAGCCGCGTCTGCAAACTACACCACAGCTCAGGGCAACGCCAGATCGTTAACCCACTGAGCAAGGGCAGGGACCGAACCTGCAACCTCATGGTTCCTAGTCGGATTCGTTAACCACTGCGCCACGACGGGAACTCCCCAAAATTTATATGAAATCACAAAAGACCCTGAATAGTCAAAGCAATTCTGAGAAAGAAAACAAAGAGGGAGGCATCTCACTTTCTTTTTTTTTCTTTTTGTCTTCTTTTGTCTTTTTAGAGCTGCACCTATGGTTCCCAAGCTAGGGGTCTATTTAGAGCTGTAGCCTCCAGCCTACACCACAGCTACAGCAACACCAGATCCAAGCTGCGTGTGAGACCTACACCACAGCTCATGACAACGCTGGATCCTTGACCCTCTGAGTGAGGCCAGCGATCGAACCTGCAACCTCATGGTTCCTAGTCAGATTCATTTCTGCTGCGCCACAATGGGAACTCCATGTCACGCTTTCTCATTTCACTCTAGCTATACTATAAAGTTAGAGTAGTCAAAACACTATGGTACAGGCATAAAAACAGACAAAGTAAAAAATGGAACAAAATTTAGAGACAAGCAATAAATCCAGGCATAGATTGTCAGCCAACATGTGACAAAGGAGCCAAGTGGAGAAAAGACAGTCTGTTCAATAAATGGTGTTGGGAAAATTGGATGTTCACAGGTAAAAGAATAAAAATATACCCTTATGCCACTTAACAAAAATTAACTTGAAATTGATTGAAAGTTAAGTGTAAGGCCTGAGACCATAAAACTCCTAGAAGAAAACATAAGGGAAAAGCTCTTTGATGTGGGTCTTGGCAACGAATTTTTGTATATGATACCTAAAGTACAAACAACAAAATCTAAAATAAATGAGATTATATCAAATTAAAAAGCTTCTGCACAGTAGAAGAAATTATTTTAAAAAATGAAAAGACAATCTAAAGAATAGGAAAAAAAATTGCAAATTATATATCTGAAAGGTTAATATTCAAAATATATGAAGAACCTATACAATTCAATAGCAAAAAAATAAAATCTCTTTCCCCAAATAATCCAATTAAAAAAAAGGGCAAAGGTCCTGAATAGACATTTCTCATATATCGTATATCATTCAAAGATATATGAATGGCCAAAGGGTATATAAAAACATGCTCAACATCACTAGTCATGAGGGAAATGCAAATCAAAACCATAATTAGATAACAACTTATGCCTGTTGGAATGGCCAGCATCAAAAAGACATGACAAATTCTGGGAAGAATGTAGAGAAAAGCAAACCCTTGTGCACTGTTGGTGAATTGTAAATTGGTATAGTTACTATGGAAAACAGTATGGAGGTTCCTCAAAAAATTAAAAATAGAACTACCATATGATCTAGCAATTCCACGTGTGGGAATATATTCAAAGGAAACAAAAACACTGTGATGAAGAGATATAAGCACCCCCAAGTTCATAGCAGTATTATTTACAATAGCTAAGACATGGAAGCAACTTAAATGCCTATAGATGGATATGAATAAAAAGCTATGCAATATATACATAATAAAAAGAGAGGAAATCCTGCCATTTGTGACATGGGTTAACTTTGAGGCTAAGTGAAATAAGTCAGAGAGAGAAAGACATACTTTATGATCTCGCATATGTGGAATCTCAAAAAAGAAGAAGAAGAAAAGCCAAACATTGATAAAGATTTCAAATTTCTGGTTACAGAGGCAGGGCATGAGATGTTGAGGGAATTGCTGAAGGTGGTCAATAGGTACAAACGTCCAGTTGTAGGATAAGTACTATGGATATAATATATAACATTATGACTGTTGTTAACACTGCTGTGTGATACACATTTAAGTTTTTAAGAGTTCATCCTGTCTTCATCACAAAGAAAAACCATTTTTCCCCCTTTTACTTTTGGTATGAGATGATGGTTGTTAAGTAAACTTATTGCAGTGATCACTTTACAATATGTGTAAGTGAAATTATTATGCTATATACCTTAAATTTATATGGTGCTATATGTCAGTTAGATCTCAATAAAACTGGAAAAATGCCAGAAAACAAAACTAAATTCAGCCCTGAAGTTAATAAATATTTTCCACCTCAAATTTTAAAAAAAGAGAAAGAAATATTAAAGACAGTTCCCAGAGTTCTCATTGTGGCTCAGTGGTAACAACCCTGACTAGTATCCATGAGGAAACAGGTTCAATCCCTGACCTTGCTTAATGGGTTAAGGATCTGGAATTGCCGTGAGCTGTGGTGAAGTTTGCAGATGTGGCTTGGATCCCACATTGCTGTTGCTGTGGTGTAGGCTGGCTGCTACAGCTCTGATTCAACTCCTAGCCTGGGAACTTCCATATGCCACAGGTGTGGTCCTAAAAAGACAAAAAGAAAGAAAGAAAGAAAGAAAGAAAGAAAGAAAGAAAGAAAGAAAGAAAGAAAGAAAGAAAGAAAGAAAGAAAGAAAGGAAGGAAGGAAGGAAGGAAGGAAGGAAGGAGGAGGAAGGAAGGAAGGACGGACGAACAGACAGAGAGACACTCAGGCTGAAAGAAGTGACATCAGATAGTAGTTCAAATCTATACAAAACACAAAGTAACAAAGAGCACCAATAAAGGTAATTTTGAAAGTAATTACAAAAGACAATATAATTATGTTTTTTTCTCCTTTTTTTCTTAATTGACTTTCTTAATACAAAGAAAAAATTATAAATTTGTATTTTGGGAATTATATAAAGATATAAGATATATCACAATATAGTACAAAGAAGGGGGCAGAGAATGAAGTTTTACTGAAGCAAGGAAATGACAGTAACTTGAGTCAATGGAAAGAAATGAGTACTAGAAAAAAATAAGTATATTTTAAGCAAAGTATAGTGTAGATTCATAGAGCAACCATTATGAAATTGAGTCAGAATATATTTTTTAAATGAATAAAATAATTAAAATAGTACACTAGAAAATAGCCACATAACATAAAAGAAAACAATAATAAAGGAGGAAGAGAGGAACAAAAAGACGAGAACCACAGAGAATAGCAAAATAGCAGATATAAATCCAACTATATCAATAATAATATAATAGTTTTAAATGTGAGTTAACTAAATACTTCAAAGGAAAGGCAGAGATTATCAGACTAGATTAAGAAAAAAAAAACAAAAAAAACCCACCCAGTTTCCAGCTATATCATGTTAAAGAGACACACTTTAGATTCAAAAATACATGCAGTTTGAAAGCAAAGAAATGGTAAAAGAAAACCAACAGTAGGCATAAATGATCTAGATTGGCTATCCTACTATCAGACAAAACAGTTTAAGATGAAAACTGTTACAAGAGAAAAAGAAAAATATTTTAAAAGTGCTAATTCACTGCAAAGATATAATAAATATATAGTATTTGTTTAACAACAAAAGCTCTAAAATACACAAAGCAAAAGCTGACAGAATTGAAGGGACAAATAGATAATACAACAATAATACTTGGAGACTTCAATACTCCAGTCTTGATAATGGGTAGAGCAACTATACAGAAAATTAGCAAGCATACAAAGACTTGAACAATGCTTATCAACCAACTAGACCTAATTGACATCTGTATAACACTTTTCCAACAACTACAGAATGCAAATTCTTCTCAAGTGCACATGGAATATTTTCCAAGATAGACCATATGTTAGACCGTAAAACAAGACAATTTAAAAGGATTGAAACCATACTGAGAATGTTCTCTGACCACAGTGGAATTAAGTTACAAATCAACAGCACAAGGAAATTTGGGAAATCCACAAATATGTGGAAACTAAACAACCACACTTAAATAACCCATGGATCAAAAAAGAAATAACAAGGGATTCTGGAAAATATTTGGAGCTGAATGAAAATAAAAATACAATGTACCAAATGTATGGGATGCAGCTAACACAGAGTTCAAAGGGAAATTTATAGCTATAAATGCCCACATTACAAAAGAAGAAAGATCTCAAATCGATAACTTAACTTTCTACCTTAAGGAACTAGAAAAATGTTAAAAATATATAAAATCCTACAAGGTTATTACTATCAATTTGATACAATTGGAATACAGCTAGCTTAGTAAAAAAAATTATAATTAAGGTTAAGTTTACTAACGTTAATATATGTAATGTAATATATGTATATGGAAGTGAAAGAGGATATCCCTGTTTGTGGGGAATACAAATGGAACTACTTAGGAATAAAGGTTCAGAAACAATCAACCAATCTCTTTCTCCCTCACACTCTTACACATACATAAGCACATGTGTGTGGTGGGGGGAAGAAGGAAGTGATAAACCAAGTGGAATAAAATGTTGAAAGAAATTGA
This sequence comes from Phacochoerus africanus, assembly GCF_016906955.1. Lineage (NCBI taxonomy): Eukaryota > Metazoa > Chordata > Mammalia > Artiodactyla > Suidae > Phacochoerus > Phacochoerus africanus. Next base: position 46,997,759 of record NC_062544.1, on the reverse strand, counting down.
AGATGACACAAACATATGAAAGACATACAGAGTTCTTGGACTGGAAGAATCAATTTTGTTAAAGTAACCATACTGCTCAAGGCAATCTACAGATTCCATGCAACCCCTATCAAATTACCAATGGTATTGTTAACCAAACTGGAATAAAAAATTTTAAGATTTGTATGGAATCACAAAAAAATCCCAAATAGCCAAACAATCGTTAAGGAAGAAATATGGAGCTGGAGGAATCAGGCTTCTTGATTCAGAATATACTATATAGCTACAATAATCAAAACAGTATGATACTGGTACAAAAAGAGACACATAGATAATTGGAACAAGATAGAAAGCCCAGAAAGAAACCCACACACTATGGTCAATTAATTTATGACAATGGAGGCAAGAATAGACATTGGAGAGAAGATAGTTTCTTTGATAAGAAGTGCTGGTAAAACTGGACAGCTACATGTAAAATAATAAAATTAGAATGTTCTCTAACACCATAAACAAAAATGAAACTGTATTTTCAAAGAAATTTGAAACATTAATGAGAAAAATATTACTTTACATTTTTGCAAATCTCTTTGTCTAGCTTAATGGAAGACAATATGCTTCACATATCTGTTTCTGAATTCAATTTCATAACATGCTATTTTGAAGTATATGAAGAAAATCTAGCATTATACAGATACACAGTTGGAAAAGGCAAAGATATTTTTAATTGCATTCAAATGTTGGTATCTGTCAAGTGGTATTTTCTTAAAGGTTAGTTGCAATGTGGAATTAGAAACCATATCAATGAACTTTCCTGTTGCTTTAAAATCCATTAGTTTGAATGAATCTTTTACCCATGCATAATTTTGTAACATTATACACTGATTATTTGTAAAATTTTAGTTCTTTAAATTATGCAATTTTTCCAAATTTTTGACACATTACATTATAATATAAAAAACTCACATTTGTTAATATTAGTTCCAATCTCATTAGAAAAGCCTTTTAAATATTGGGAAGCTGTTAAATTTATAGTATTGGGACAAGTTTTCCACTGTTCAAATTTTTACTCAAAAACTTAAAATTTGTCATTGGCTAAAAGACTACCAGTTGTTTCCTTGAAGTTGCAAACTCACTTCATTCATTTCTGAGAAAATATCTGCCAAATATCCAAGTCTAAATGACAAAAATTTATCTGTCAGTTGTTCATTTAAGTAAAAACTGTTTCCCTGAAAAGAGTGGCTAGCTCAGCAAATAACTCACAACAATCATACAAACATTTTTCCTTGAGATAATCATACTTCAGTTTGCAACAAATGTGCCTCCCATTTCACCACACATAATATTAAGAAGAAATGTACTTAAGGGTGGATATTTAAATAAAGTTATTTTACTGCTTTGTCAAAGACATCTTTGAGTAAAATTATTTTTTTTTAATTTTGACTGCACATCATAACTACAATAAGTAATGGCATACTTGGTGTTATACCCTTGATTCATGATGACGCAAATGATTTTCCTCTATATTAAAAAATATATAAGTTCTTTAGTAGATATGACCAACTGATACATGAAAAGATGCTCAGCCTCAACTGGTCATCAGGGAAATGCAAATCAAAACCACAGTGAGATATCAGCTCACACCTGTTAGAATGGCTATTATAAAAAAAAAAAGAAAAAGAACCAAACAATATGTGTTGCTAAGAATGTGGAGAGAGGGGGTCTCTTGGTCACCATTGGTGGGAATATCAACTGCTACAATCATGAAAAACACTATGGAGATTACTCAAAAAATTAAATATAGAATTATCATATGATCCAGAAATTCTACCTTTGGATATTTATGCAAAGAAAATGAAAACACTAATTAGAAAAGATATATGTACTCCCATGTTCATTGCAACATTATTTACAATGGCCAAGATATGGAAACAACCTAAGTATCCATCAGTGGATTGTGACACAACACACAAACATACAATATGCACAATGGAATACCATTTGGCCATCAAAAAGAAAGAGATCTTTCTATTGACATCATGGTTTGGTATCATGGTTGTTATGCTAAGTAAAATAAGCCAGAGAGAAAAGTAAACACTGTATGATCTCTCTTATATATGGAACTAAGAACAAAACAAACAAAAGCCAAAGCTACACAGAAGAAAGAGGTGGGGGGCAAGGAATGGGAGAAATGGGTGAATTGTTTTTTTTTTTTCCCTAGTTTAAATAAATTGAATAAATATTTAAAAAGAAAAAACCATTGATAAACTGACATTCTTTGAAGCATAACTAGACTAATTCCTTTGCCAATCATTTTATCCTATCAAAAAGAGAGCTGCAGCACAAATTGATTTCACAATTTTCTTTTGCTTTTCATTATCTGAGTCGGGTTTTTGAGAAATTACTCCAACAGATTATAATTTCTTTTCTTTTTTTTGTAATTTTTTAGAATACATGATTGTTTTAGGAGTTTCAGTCGTGGCTCAGTGGTTAACCAACTCGACTAGTATCCATGAGAATGCAGGTTTGATCCCTGGCCTCACTCAGTGGGTTAAGGATCCAGCATTGCCTTGAGCTATGGTGTAGGTTGCAGAGAGAGCTCAGATACCGTGTTGCTATGGCTGTGGTGTAGGCCAGTGGCTACAGTTCTGAGTCAATCCCTTGCCTAGGAACCTCCATGTGCCATGGGTGCAGCCCTAAAAAGACATAGGCAAAAAAAAAAAAAAAAAAAAGAACACATGCTTGTTTTAAAAGATGGAAAATAAACGTATAATTCTTTACAAATGTACAAAAAGTATCTTCCTGTATTTTTTAAAAAACTACTAATTGTGAAAATATTTTATTATGCTTTGCTATTTGAGAAATCTATTTTAACTTTTTGTCAAACAGCAATTTCCCACGCTTGTTTTGTACCATCTGTGTAAAACAGTGAAAAAGGCAAATAGTATTTTTATTATGAAAGGGTTTGATTTAGATTTCCTGAAAGTATCTCAAGGAAATCCAGGGGTCCATGGACCACTTGTTTCAAGAACCACAAGTTTTAATGGGACTTCTTCCCATGTATTCATGGGAAGCTGAATAAAATGTAATGAACATGAAATTTAGGTTGTGTGTATTACGAATAAATAAAAAGTCCAAGTCAGTTTTCAAATAGACTCTCCATATTCTGGATTTGTTTAATTGCTCCAAATAATGTTGTTTATCTTCTTCCTTGGTTTCCCTTATTTCCTATAAACTGAGATTTGATCTTAATATTTGCTAAGATTCAGGTTCAATATTTTTAGCGAGAATATATGATGACGGTGCTGCCATAAAGACTTTTACAAAACAGGGCAAACATATACTCCAAGTAGGATTACACGGATTTGGTTTTTCTTCTTCAGGATTTATACAGCCCAATCCTAGAGATGGAAAGATATAAAAGAGTACCATAGCTCCATGGTCACCCGTTAGAACTGAAAGACACTGCAATAGAGATCTAAGCTAATTGGCTTACCCAAAGGCATGCAATTGTTTAGAGGAATTTCATTAGCAGATTTGCTCAGCTGTGGCCATTTTTTTTTTAAACCACATAATGCTTTTCAAAATCAGAGATATTGTTTTTTTTTTCTCATCATTACCCCACCTAAGTATCTAAAATATGGTAATTTGATGATTGTCAACTTCATTAGGAAATATCTTTCAGTGATAAATTAAGGAAATTAAAAGTTTGTTAATTCATTTATAGAGTACTTTAGAGTCACTGAATGAAAGATTCTTTACCTGTCTGTAACTGTGATGTTTTTGTGAGTACAGTGTTCACAAAAGGCTCTGAATTAACGATCTTGGATAAAATAAATGTAAGTCAAAACCAACAAAGTGACAAACAGAAAGCCAGATCAAAGGCTATTATGACATTTCCTGGTAGCATCAATATAATTAAGATTCTATTTCTCAGAGGTTAATAACTTCACAGAGAAAATACGCTCAAGGCTAAAACTTGGCATACAAATATTTAGCCCAGAGCAATTCTTTTTAAGGAAAATCTAATTAAGTTAGTCAGTGAAGGAGAGTTAAAAATGGCTGATCTGAAACCACAAAAAGAATTTTTTCCGTTTTAGAAGTCTTGTCTTGTCTGGCAGTCGTGAGAAGGTAAGTGAATTCTTTGGAATTTACTACTGAAAAGAAAAGAAAACCATCATTTTGGTATCCCCCTCCTATACCAATCCTCATACCCCTGGTAGCATAATAAGCATTCATGAATAATACTTTTCATGATAAATTTGAAAAATTCCAGAAAATATTAACTGGGGCTTTGGTTGACAGAAGCAAAGCTTTAGATTGTGCTGTAAATATCTGATACTCTGATGGTTACTGATAACTTAAGCACGATATTTTTGTAGGGGAAAAAGAAAAGATTTTATCATAAAAATACCAATTTGAAAAGAAACACCATCTTCATGAGCCTGAAAATTTGTCCATCCTTTTTGGGCCACTCATAGTTAAGCATGTACCTTTCACTTCAAGCTCTGATTTGGAGCTGAATTGTTCTACTTTTGCAGAGTTTTAATTCTAGAACCAGTGATTTGCTTCTGTGGCCATAGTTAGTCACATCCCAATTCAGGATCAAGAGGAGGGCAAACCTCTGGTCAGCCATCTTTCAATATCATAAGCAAAACGTCCTGGGCTGTGGGAAAGATGAGTGAGTTCATGGAAACTAAGTGTTTCTGTTTCATTCTGGAATTGTTGAATCAGCATTCACTGGCAAAGGACACACAGTTTCAATACAAAAGGAAGTTCTCCCTTCTCCCCCCCTAACCCTGGCCCCTGTTTTGCTGAACTTTTAGTAACTTTAGTAACTTTTAGCATCCTTTTTCTGAAAAATTCAATCTGCTTTTATTTACACACTCTTATGAGCAGGTAGAGTAACATTCCTAGTTTTATAGAGGGAGATACTCAGAGAGAACAGAGAGGGAAGTGATGGAATATTATGCCTGGAACAGGACTGGGGCACAAACACTAGGGAGAAAACAGTCTGATCAGTGACCGCCACCAAATCCTATCCTCTCATTCCCTGTATCTCATCTCACCAGCCGCACCCCTACACAGAAAGAAGCAAGGAAAATAGGGAAGTTCACACAATTCCTAGGATAATAAAAATTGACATCTTTTGAGTACTATGTGTCGAGCATTATTTTAAATGCCTAAAATGTAATAAATTCTTTCAACCTAACAACTCTATGACTTGCAGATGGGGGAAGTAAGGCACAAAGAGGTTAATTTTTTTTTGTCCCCCCTTTTTAAAAGGGCTGCTCCCACGGCATATGGAGATTCCCAGGTGAGGGGTTGAATTGGAGCTACAGCTGCCAGCCTACGCCACAACCACAGCAACATGGGATCTGAGCCACGTCTGCGATCTACACCACAGCTCACAGCAACACTAGATCCTTAGCCCACTGAGAAGGCCAGGGATCGAAAATGCATCCTCATGGATGCTAGTCAGGTTCATTTCCACTAAGCCACAACAGGAACTCCTAAAGAGGTTAATTAATTTGCCCAAGTTCAGAGATAATCAGCGCAGGGCCAGGCTTGTGAATTTAAGTCTCAGTGTCTTTCTCTTTACTTTGAACTTGTGGCCCATGTGGCCCCTGGAATCCTGTTTCATACTCTCTCTTCCATGAGCAAAGCTATTTTATAGTTTTATTTATCCAAGTAGTGCAACTTTTCACATATTTTGCTTCAGGAATAATGAATGTATTTGATTTCAGGGTCCTTCCCCAGACTCTGCCAAAGATACTATAAAATATATAATATATGCATCCTAATACATTTCAAAACAACAATTCTAAATTTTGAAGCCTATTTGGCCCCAAGAGTTTCTGAATTGTGATCTATAGCATGTGTTTCTTCACCCTCATGATTTAGACAAAAAAAGAGATGGTTTAGGTCAAGGTCTGGAAGATATATTCTGACTCATGCCTTCATCAAACACACAGAAAAATCTTTTCCAGAAAATAATTTATGTATTTAACTAGTACGCACAGCTAGTTAGTGGCAGAACTGGAACTGAGGCCCAGAACTGCAAAGTCTGTTCTCCAGAGCCCCGGCTAACACGTCTTTGGCAGGACTCCATGTTCCCCTGGTTTAGGACAGAACATCCAGGGGCTGTAGTGGGTTGACCAGATGGTGGGGCAGGCCATGACGGAACTGCCCCCCAGAGAAGAAGCTCAAGGCTTTCTCATTTGGAGTTTTCCTTAGGGGCAGAGGAGAACCAGCAGATGGTAACTTCACCTAAAGGTGGTTAGCGTATTTTGCCAGTATGCTCAAGAATTAACTGTAATGCTTTTTTATTTTATTTTACTTTATTTTTTTTTCTTTTTTGGTCACACCTGCAGCATATGGAAGTTCCCAAGCCAGGGATCAGATCCAAGCTGCAGCTGTGACCTATGCCACAGTCGTGGCAACAGTGGATCCTTAACCCACTGCACCAAGCAGGAACTCCTATAACACTTATGTTAAAATAGAAATTCCCACCCTCCTATCCTTCCACCCTGTCTCATGCTGTATTAATCTGCATTTTAACAAGTACTTAGTGATTCCAAGTAGAGTCCTTGGCCATGCTTTGTTTAGCACTTACTCTCTCTCTCAGTATCTGCTTTCCAGGGACTCCAAACCGCATAGCTCTGGGGGCAGCCAGCCTCATCACAGCCTATTTGTGAATGAGGTCCCCTGCTGTTGTGCAGTGCACAGCCTGTGCAACCCTACACCACAGTCCTGCACATTAGCAGACACACTGCCCTCCAAGAATGTCAAAAAGGTACACCCAGTACTGCCTAAGGCATTAGCAAAGGAGAGCCAGGGAAAATGAGATGTGTTCAGCTCTGATGACCCTATCCAGAATATTGCAATCAGAATATAGAGAAATATTAATTTTATAGAAAATATATAGAAACTTTAATTTCGGCATACATATGTTTGTGTTTTACAGTCAGATAATTTTTTTCAACTTTTATTTCCAGTGCTTAAGTCTCTGAAAGATTATAACTTTGCCCTGGTGATATCCTTTCATTTTCTCTTTTGTCAGCTTTCCCTTATCTTTACCACTAACCTACCTACCTACTTCCTCTCCAAACTAACCTAACCTTACTCCAAACTCTCCCATAAAAAAGCAAAACCAACAAACAAAAAACCCCAAACATCTGCTCAACTACTTTTTGATCAATTTTGATAGTCCAAAACACCCCACCTGGCCTGTGACTGTCCAGTCTGTTTCCTAAGCTACTAACTCAGGGTGGAATTTCAGGCACTGGGGTAAGTGGAGTGGATATTTAGGGTTTTAGGTGATTTATTTAAATAGATTTTTAAAACACTTTTCAAATCATATCACACATCTGCCTCATTACTCATTAATATTGATGGAAAATCTAGTTTCCAATTACTGTGTAGGACTGGTCGCTGTGTTTATTTAGGACTTGTGTTCAACCACCCCACCCCATCCCTATAGGCAGTGTGTCACAAAGCCAAATAAAAAACCTCTCTCTGAGGAAAAGATGGCTATCTCCAAGATAAATTTGGTGCACTGCATTGCGAACTAATTAGAGGGGCAAGAGGTAGACCCTGTCAGCCAACTGGTCAGTGCCCTGTTTTACAGAGAGGCAGAAATATCTCTTTTTTATTTTATTTTGTTTTATTTTATTTTTTTTTAATTTTATTTTTAGGGCAGCACCTGCAGCATAGGGACATTCCCAGGCTAGGGGTCAGTCTACGCCATAGTCATAGCAATGCAGGATCCCAGCTGCATCTACGACCTACACCATGGCTCAGGGCAATGGCAGATCCTTAACCCACTGAGCTAGGCCAGGGATCAAACCTTCGTCCTCATGGATACTAGTCGGGTTCTTAACCTGCTGAGCCACAATGGGCAATTGAGAAATGTTGTTCTTTTTCCAGTTGGTTCAGGCCTTGGAGACCATAAGGTCTAACCCATCAGCCCTTGGAGTTAAGGGTTCTATCAGCTGGTCTTGTGAATTCTTGGCACAGAAGCATCTTGTAGGTGTCTCAGAAGCAGTCAAGAGAAATAGGACAAGGTTACTGAGAGCCAGCCCCCAAGGAGAAACCAAAGCACAACCAGAAGGGTCAGAAGGTAGAGTACAAGTGAAAAGGAGGATGATTTGGACAGATGAGGGTTCACCCAGGAGCCTCATGCCACAGAGCATCAACCAGCACAGAGAGCTGATGGGAAAAAGCAAACTCAAGCTTAAGACAATTTCTGATTAAGATGGCATTTTTCTTTTCTTTACAGAAAAGAAAACATTTCCTCCTTCATGAAAGCATATCTCCCCAACAGACGGTTTATTAATATGAACTATCAGTACACACTCCAATTCTAGCTACATAGTTCCAACCAAGTACCATTCTGGTCCTAGAACAAATAAACTAGAGGGTTATTATTATTATTTTTTTAATGCTGTACAGTAGAAAAAAAAATAATGTATTGGGGAAATAAAAATAAAAATAAATCATTCAAAAAAAAGTATAGTTGATTTGCAATACTGTGTTAGCTTCGGATGTACAGCAAAGTGATTTCAGATTCTTTTCTCTTATGGGTTATTGTAAACTACTGAGTATAGTTACCTGTGCTATATGGTAGGTCCTTGTGGGTTATCTGTTTTATATATAGTAGTATGCATATGTTAATTCCAAACTTTTAATCTATCCCTCACTTCTTCCCCTTTGGTAACCATAAATTTTTTTTCTATGATCCTGAAATCCCACTCCTGGACATATATCCAGAGAAATCCATAATTCAAAAAGATACATGCTCCCCAGTGCTCACTGAAACACTATTTGCAATAGCAAAGACAACTGAAGCAACCCAAATGTCCAGCAACAGAGAACTTGATAAAAAGATGTGGTACATATACGCAATGTGCTATTACTCAGCCATAAAAAAGAATGAACTACTGCCACTTGCAACAACATGGATGGACATAAAGATTATCATACTAAACCAAACAAAGATAAGTATCATATGATATCACTCGTATGCGGAATTTAAAAAATGAACTTGGATACAAAACAGAAATAGCCCTACAGACATAGAAACTAGAGTTTTTATTTTCCTGGCTCTACTTAATAAAAAAGTAAATCACATTCCCTGGGGCAGGGGCGGGGAATAGGAATGGCTCATCATGCTGGAGAATAGGCAAATGTTGATCTATGATGAAAAAGGTTCCTTAGTGGTAAATTGAATGGACAGTATCTAAATGCCTCTGATTTGAGAGGGGAAATATAAATTTCTATGGATATGTTAGGTCTGATGTCCATAACCAAGCACAGGTTAGAAGTTGGGTTCTTGTTCAGATAGCTGTCATTTACACATAGGCACTTAAAAGTAGCTGTCCCTCACTGGACCAGTCCCTACATGAGGAAAAAACATCCATCTGTTTTTATAAAATTTTAAATTTGTCAAATGAGTCTCAGTGACTTATTAAACAATAACTACTTTAATTTCTTTTAATTTTTATTTTTAATTTTTAAAATTTCTTTTTTATTTTTTAAATAATTCTACAATGTTGAAAATTGTTCAAATTTATAGTTTTAACTCTTTTAGAATAATAATATTTGCTCAGTGAAGAAGGCTTTCCATGTTACTTTTAAAATAGAGGACATAATCAAAGTGCTTTTAAACATATCTAGTTACATTGTTGATATATTCTATGGCACAAAAGCAAATCTGTTCACAGTATGTAGAGTTCAGGCTGTTTGGTGGGGCAGTTTGCTTTCAGTTTTTACTTGGTTGAATCACATTTTGCTTATTTAGATAGAATATGATACATTAACTGATTCAATATTTGGGGATAAAAAGGAAAGGATCTCGTATTAGTCAGCTAAGGCTACCATAACAAAATACCACAGACTGGGTGGCATAGCAGAAAAGTATTTTCTAACAGTTCTGGAGGGTGGAAGTCCAAGATCAAGGTACCTGTGGGATTGGTTTCTGATGAGATCTCTCTCCTTGGCTTGCAGATGGCTGCCTTTTGTCCGTGAATGTGCTCTTTGTGTCTCTTCCTCTTTTTATAAGGATCAGTCCTATTGCATTGGGACCCACACTTACAACCTCCTTTAACCTTAATTATCTCCTTAAAGTCTCTATCTTCAAATTCAGTCACACTGAGAGTTATGGCTCCAACACGTATGCATTTTAGGGTAGGCACACAGAGCTGCAATAACCAGAGTATTTAGGTTTTAGATGCTTATTAAATGCTTAATGCCCTGCCTGCTATGCTTTTCTAAAACAAAATCTTGATCTTAATTGTAATGTCTTAGAGATAAACTAAACCAAAGAGAAGAGGATTATGTCAAGTATCCAGGGAAAAGAAACAAAAGGTTCCTTAGAATGGAAAAAGATTATCTGTGGTATTGAAAACAATAAGTAGTGTTTATTATCTCAATGCCATAGTACTATTTTATATTCTTCATGTTCTCATCACCACAGGCTGCTAGACACAAAAGGTTTTTCTGTTTTCTGTTGTTCAGGCACACTGCTAATTTAGACTAGCTTTTACAAAGGGGATGGCTATACATGCTTCATTTAGTTCCCCAAAACATCCCATATGAATGGCCTAATTAGGAAGCAATTGAGAGAAAAAAGAGTTTAGTATTGAGTTGATAAGTGGCATGATTATTAATATACAAATGATAATTTCCAAATTATTTCCCTATAAACCTATTGTTTCGCAAGGCTCTCTATGCTTCTGCCTTCTCTCTTGTAGTTTCTTCTACTCTCATCTTCAACCCCACCCATAAAGAGTATCCAACTTTGCTTAGAACTTTAGAAGCTGATGTGGATTAAATGAATTGGGACTGAATTACTTATCTCATCAATGGGCTCACAGTGTTACTCAGCCCTAGTTATAATGTTTTCATGAACGCAGAGCTTTCCCAGATTTTCCCTGTCATCCCAACACCTCATAAGTTTACCATCCAAGAAGCAAAAACAAAACAAAACAAAACAAACAACAAAAAAAATCACACACTAAGAGCAAGTGGGAAAATTTTTAAGTGAGCAAAAAGATAAACTACAATACAGAGTGTCTGAGTCCAAGTTGGAAAAAACCTTAAAGATCATCTCTAATTTTCTCATTTTTATCAATGGTTAAAAACACAACCAAAAACAAAAAAAATCCCACAAATGCACACTAGAGGAGTCTGTGGAAACCATGGAGTGAAGCAATGACCATAAGACATAGGATTGAGCAAGGATGAGTTGGCAGAGGGAAGGGAGAAAAGCTATGGCCAGTCTAACAGGGTAGAGACAGGGCACCAGGCAACAAAGTCTTATGGTTAAGATCCTAAGCTTTGGCAACAGACAGACCTGGATTTGAATCCCAGCCGCCATCAATCAGTAGCTGTGTGACCCTGGAAAAGCTGTTTGTCCTCCCATTGACTCACTATTTTCATCTGAAAAACAAGATAATAACAGTATGATTAAGATAAGTTTTAATTCCCTGGAAATTTTTTTTATATGAACTATGTACAGTATTTAGACTAGTGCTGAGTCCATAATGCTCACTAAATATTAGCGACTTATTAATCTCCCCTTTAAACAACCTACAAATACTTTACAGAGATTTAGGAATTTCAGGAATAGTTTGATAGTAGGTATGAGGTATGTAAGTCTTATACAAACTCAGTTCTGGAATTTCCAGTTTTTCACCACACATGAATTGAGATAATAATAGACTCCTCTTCAGCTTCAACATATAAACAGGCCAGAAAAAAAAAAAAACAGAAAATATTAACTACATAGTTGACTGAAAGGGAGGAAAATAAAGACTCAGCCATAAATGAAGGAGGAAGTTAGCCAGAGTTGTCAGCCATGGCTGGGATGCCAAATACAGTGTGCTGGAAGAGCAGAGGTGCTAAATGCCCATGTGGGAATACTTTGAACCATTAACTTACAAACGATAGAGGTTGAGAACTGAAACCCTCAAGTCTTGGAGAGGCTGCCTGCTCCAGACCAAAATGACCAGAAGAGGTCTACCCACTAGCCTAGAGAAGCAGCAAGAAATTTGCCTAAGACTCTAGGGGAGAATTTCCATGAGAAATTATAGTTAAAAGGAGTCCATGGAACCAATATTCTTGTTGTAGCAATACTTCTACAACCTAGGCATGGTGAATTTCTATACACACACATACACACAACAGATCACTGATAGAGATGTGCTCATAATGAAAAAGCCAGAAGCCAAGAGATGATGTATTGATATCTTTAAAATGCTAATGAAATACATTTTTACAAAAATTCTATACTTATCATTCAAGACTGAAGTGAAGTGAATACACTTTCAAGCAAAGTTTGAGAAGTGTTTTCTGAAAGAACCACCAGTGCATGCCTTTCTCTAAGATACCGAAGCAAGGAGGAAGGAGCAGGTTGTAAAGATGAAAAAATGCATAAGCCCACATATATGTGAAAAAGCACTGGCTGTTAAACACAAACAAAAACAATAATAATCAGGACTGATTTAGGAGGGTTGTAAATAAGGTGCAACTATAGTTGATCCTGGAACAACATGGGTTTGAACTGCACGGGTCCACTTATATATGGATTTTTTTCAACTATGGTTGTTAGAATCTATGGATGTGGAACCACAGATATGAAGGGACAACTGTAAAATTATATGTGGATTTTTGACTGCACAGGGGTCAGCATTCCTACCCCCTGCATTGTTCAAGGATTAACTGTACTGAATCAGACAACAGTAATATGAGAATTGGTGAAGAGAGTTTAATTCTCAGGAGAAGGATAATTATATTCATTAACTGTAGATTTTGATAAGACAAGTATGCATTTCAAATACTGTACCATACTCTAAGAAGGTAAAGAGATACATAAATTCCAAATTATCAGAGAAAAAAAAAAAGACTAAATAAGGAGAACTTTATTCAATTAACAGCATAAAAAAGAAAAGAATATCTACACCTATCCCACAAATTAAAATTGAAAAAATAAATCCAACTACATCAGTCATTTCAATAACTAACTTTACAGAATAAATCTGCCATCTCTAAGTCAAAGATAATCACACTGAGTAGAAGAAATAAAGTCCACCTGGGTACTATACCTAAGAGGCCTACACTTAAAACTTAGTAATACCTACAGATTAAAAGTAAAAGAATGGGGAAAGATGTACTAATCAAACAAATTTTGAGACAAAATCTAGAGTAGCAATATTAATATAAAATTACATATACTTTAGTGCAAAATGCTTATTAATATTATTAATAGCTAGCAGTTTCTGTATGACATCGTTCTAAGTGCTTTACTTATGAACTGATACAACACTATGACATAGATATATTATTATCTCAGTTTCTCAGATGAGAAAACTGAGGTTCACAGGCCTATTAAGTGGTGAAACTGGGATTTGAACACAGGTATCTTGGCTCAAGTGTCCATCCTCTATAACAACTATATGATGAAGAGAGCCATTATACAATGTAAAAGGAATAAAAGGAACAATTCACTAGGAATTGATCCAGTATGCTCCTAGTAACATAGCTTCAAAATCATAAATCAAAAAGAATTTAGAGAATAGCCAAAAAAAAAACCCACCAAAAACTGCAATCACTGTAAAAAACTTAGTATATTTTCTCCCAAATTGATAAATCAAGTATTCAAAAAGTTGAATAAAATTCTAAAATTTTGAATTACAGAATTAAGGAATATAAACTTAGGTTTCTCTCTCTTTCTCCTTCTCTCTCTCTCTCCCTCTCTCTCTCTATATATATATACAAACACACACACCAACACACACATAAATATACAAACCTTTGGCAATGTTGATCAGAAAAAAAAAGTATAAACATTATCAGAAATGAAAAAAGAATCAGGCAGAAAAGTAGATTTTAACATCATCTGTTAAATACAATGTGATATCCTGTCTACATCTTAGAAAATTGGACTTCTATAGACTGAACGTTTGTGTTCCCCCAAAATCCATGTGTTGAAACTCTATCCCCAGTGTGATGGTATTTGGAGGTGGGGATTTGGGGAGGTGATTAGGTCATGAAGGCAGAGCTCTCATGAATGGGATTGGTGCCCTTGGGACAGATTCTCTAATCTAATTCTCTAATAGACAGAGCTCTTTTCCTTTCAGCCATGTGAAGTTATAAGGAGAAGATGGCTGTCTATGAACCAGACAGTGGGCACTAGACACCAAATCTGCCAGTACATTGATCTTGGACTCCCTAGCTTCCAGAACCATGAGAAATAAATTTCTGTTGATTATAAGCTGCCCAGACCATGGTATTCTTTTATAGCAGCTGAGTAGACTAAAAAACAGACATTAGTGGAAACACTGTTGAACTCCAAATAAATTCTGTAGTGTAGTTAGTAGCAATGTGCCAATGTTAATTTCTTACTTTTGAAATATGTACCACTCTTATATAAGATGTTAACACTAGGAGAAACTGGGGAAAGTCATACAGAAACTCTGTACCACTTTGTAACTTTTCTGTAGATTTAAAATTTTTCCAAAATTAAAGTTAAATTAAAAAAATTAAAAATTGTGGAGTTCCTGTTGCGGCTCAGTGGTTAACGAATCCGACTGGGAACCTCGAGGTTGCAGGTTCAATCCCTAACCTTGCTTAGTGGGTTAAGGATCCCACGTTGCTGTAAGCTGTGGTGTAGTTAACAGACGTGGCTTGGATCCCGAGTTGCTGTGGCTCCAATTAGACCCCTAGCCTGGGACCCTCCATATGCCCCAAGTGCAGCCCTAGAAAAGACAAAAAAAAAAAAAAATCATATCGGAATTGTACCTATAATTAGTGGTGCTGGTTTTATTGTGATATATAGGAAATGTGTGATACATTTAAAATGTGGTATTTCTTTTCCAAACCGTTGAGAGCTTAGTCAACCAGTTTTATTTTGAAGGGCTGGCTGACCAAAATATTAGATTTCCAAGGAGCAAAGTAGAGGGAAATATCAGATAAAAGCTAGCCACTGAAAAATCTGAACATTTTATAAGAAATATATTTCTAGGTCCAAATCCATTGATTGGCATTACTAAGTGGTAGGGAATCAGATGGGCAGTAAAAAAACAAAAAACAAACCAAAAACAAACAAAAAAACACCAAAGTACTTGGTCATTAGGTCTACTTTCCTTTTCTATTTTTAAATATTTTTTATTGTAGTTGATTTACAATGTTCTGTCAATTTCTACTGTCTAGCAAAGTGACCTGGTTATACATTTATACATACATATATATATAGATATATTCTTTTTTTTCACATTATCCTCCATCATGTTCCATCACAAGTGATTCCTTGTGCTCTATAGCAGGAACTCATCATTGCTTATCCACTCCACATGGAAAAGTTTGCATCTACTAGCCCCAAACTCCCAGTCCCTTCCTCTCACCCCAACCTTGGCAACCACAAGTCTGTTCTTCATGTCCATGAGTTTATTTCTTTTCTGTAGAAAGGTTCATTTTGTGCCATATATTAGATTCCACACATAAGAGATATCATATGGTATTTGTCTTTCTCCTTCTGACTGACTTCACTTAGTATGAGAGTCTTTAATTCCATCCATGTTTAGGTCTCCTTTTCTTTTGGGGAGGAAATCCCAGGATCCCCAAGGCTGTGATTACTGTGTGGGGTTCCCAGTCTTTTCTCTCCTGCAGGAAGAAGTATGTGGGAAAAAATCAGGAGTGGGATTTGCTGGTCCTAGGGCCGTAGCTTATATTAGTTCCAAAAAGAACATCATTTCTACCACTGGACAGTCAGAGCAGGTAAACTACAATAAACGATAATGTAAAAATACAATTTCATGTGAACATAAACAGCCACAGTAGGCCCAAGGTCAACATTATCCAGGACCAAGGAAGTTGAAAATGGACAATTAATACTTCAGGCTTAGGAAGAGAATTCTACCAGCACGTATTTATACAACTATGTTTTTGTTTTGTTTTGTTTCGTTTTTTGTCTTTTTAGGGCTGCACAGGCAGCATATGGAGGTTCTCAGGCTAGGGGATGAACTGGAGCAGCAGCTGCTGGCCTACACCACAGCCACAGCAACGCAGGATCCAAGTCGAGTCTGCGACCTACATACACTACAGCTCACGGCAACACCAGATCCTTAACTGACTAGGCAAGGCCAGGGACCAAACTTGCATCCTCATGGATACTAGTCAGGTTCGTTAACCACTGAGCCATGATGGGAACTCCTATACAACTATGTTAAATGAAGACAAAATATTCCTGGAGCATTTTACTGGACGTGAAAATGCTCATTTACATCCACTGTCTCATATTCCATTTATTTCACACAAGAGCATCAAAAGAGTTCCATTTATATTTTTTCATCTATTTGGAGAGGGGGAAAGGTGTTCAGGTTGACGTGAAGCTAAGTGGGCAAATCTTTCTGAGCTGGTATATTCCCATCACTGGGTGACGATTACTCAGCCCCTAAATTCCACACAGCCCCACATCTTTTACTGGACAGGCTGCCTCTTTGGAAGCACCCAAGAACTTCATGTGACTTTTCACGAACACAAAACCAACCCTGATCCTTACTGATGACCAAGGAATAAAAGGGGGCCTTATTTTATTCGAGAGTTCGACCACAAAGATGCACTGACAGTGCCGGCAACAGCTATGCCTCTTGACATCTTCTATTTGGACCAATTGCCTCTGTTTCCTTATTTGTAAAATGAGCAGAGCCCAGGTACCTATCTCAGGGTTACTGTGTGGGTTAAATAAGAAAATTATGTCAATCACCACAGTGCCTGGCACATAAAGTGCTTAATAAATACTTAACTAGTAGATGAAGGGATGAATGATTTACATTCTTCTGTTATACTCTCCCTAATGCCTGGTCCACTCTTCTAAATACTGGAGGGCTGAAGATGAAGCTAGAGTATTCATTCAAGCTCTCAAGTGCCTAACCCCAAGTCTAAAACCAAACCCCCAAATGTAGCTCAGCCTACAGGTTGTGCCATAACTTGAACCAGGCCCAGTTCACACTAAACCCTGTCTCCTTTGCTTTCTACTATGCCAGAGAATTTTTCTGACTTTTAATCACAATTGGAATATAGTACCTTTGGAGAAATATCTAATTAATTTGCCTCCCTGGGAGCCATCTGGTGCTATCAGATTACCTGGGTCCCAGTGTGTGTGTGCACGGGAAGCTCTGAGTTGAAGAGGTGGGGATTGGATGACTTTTGTTCTAATGGGCTGGACCCTGGTCACCAATTTTACCCCCTTAAATGTTAGGAAGAAGAGAATATGTCCTTTTATAGAAGTGTATCTTTCTCCACTAGGGTGGCTGATATGACGGTTTTTAACACATTTCTTTTGTCATCTAGAAAATGGTCTGGCTTTTTCTTATTAACCTAGGATTGGTCCACTTGACCAATCTGGGACACCTGAGAGTCAATCCCTCATCCTTAGCCTCCTGAGTCTGACAATCAGGAACTTGCTCCTCAACCCTGCCAACCTCCCCTTCCCCACAACTTTCTCAAGCCCTCCCTGGGTCAAACTCTGAATAGTGTTTCCACTTGCTTGCTCTTGTTCCCTGACTAGACCATGTGCACCTGCCCCTACCCACTCTTCCACTTCACCCCTCTCTCTTTCCTTTCATGGAGTCCCCTTCTATAAACAGACTAGGTTGGGCCACTAGCCCTCAGAGCCAGGCTTCAAGAGCCCAATGTTGTAAATCTGAATTTGATTCACACTGTTAGATATGCAGGGTAACAGGTGGCTCTAGGGTTGCCTCACAGGAAGCCTCACTTTGAAGTCAACAGGAGCTATGGCTGACTTAAGCAGAAAAGCAACTCTTGTCAAAGGATATGAGGTAACTCACAAATTCTTCAAGAACAGGCGGCTCAGAGCCAATGGGCACACAGACTTGGTCCAATGAGGACCTCTTGCTACTTTCACATGGGAAGCTAGATATTGGCGTTGTTGTTACTACTGTCACCAAATGGTGTCTCTCCTGCTTCTGCTTCTTGGCACCTCTGGTTTTCTGTTCAAAGGTTGGGATGATGCATCTGAGGGCACCCCCCGCCAGGTCGCATGCCTAAATTCTAGCTGCAAGGAGGGCTAGCAAAGGGGGTTTTCCAACCTTTCAGAAGGGAATTTCTCAAACACAGAAAGGTAGTTCATGTACCAGGTAGCCAAAAAATGACAAATGTCCATACATGTATCTCACCGTTCCCTGTTCTATTCCTCATTACTTCTGCAAACAAGCACCACCAAAATGCCCTCTCTGCCTCCTACTTGCACAATGTCCTGGTATTACAGGCTTTGAGCTCTTACTCCAGCCATGGTGTGTGGTTCCCCCAGGTCAGGATGTGTGACAAGGCTTCGAGTTTCCCCTCCAAAATCTTCCTTGTGCCAGTTTTGTAAAGAAAGGAATATCATCACTTTTAGTTCATCCTGATAGG
The DNA here is from genome assembly GCF_016906955.1 of Phacochoerus africanus. Taxonomy (NCBI): domain Eukaryota; kingdom Metazoa; phylum Chordata; class Mammalia; order Artiodactyla; family Suidae; genus Phacochoerus; species Phacochoerus africanus. Next base: position 46,979,351 of record NC_062544.1, on the reverse strand, counting down.
CAAGGAAGGCTTAAGTTGTCACCTTTCTTCCCTGCTTTCCACATTCCTTACTCTGAAGCTTAACACATGACTCAAACTGTCTGCATTGTCAATATCAGCTTCTTTGCATACTTTATTCTACAATCACTGTTTTTGGAATATCTAGGGTCTGGGTCCAGGTTGCCAGGAGCTACAGGCTTATAGGACTGGTAAGACATTTCTGAGTCTGCAAACAGCAGACTCTTGAAGAAACTATATACCTTTAGAGGACACTCTCACACAAAGTTCCTTGATGGCAAAGCACGTGCAGAGACTGGGACTTAAAAGGTCATTCATGGAGGGAGAAGAGGCTCTCTTCCTTGATGGTCACTAGTGCAGGGCTCTGTGTTGATACCATCCCTCTGCCAACATTTGGTACCCAAGCTTGTTCTTTTATATCTGTCTACCCAGAACTTGGAAGGCAGCCAGCCTACCAACACTGAAAGGATGGATGCTCACTGCAAAGAGACTGCTTGTCTGGCTGGGTATGGGGAGGATGACAGCAGGATACCAGAACAGCTGCTGGAGGAGAGAGGAAGTGGGCAGCTGCAAGCAGGATGATCAGAAGAACTGCCTCTGAAATGCCCTGAGATGCAACAAATCACAAAGCCTTACATCTTTCAACAGTCAAGTAGGCAGAGCAGTCTTTTGGGAATTAATCAGGAATAAGGGATTCCTTTCTGAACAGCAGTCTGGGTCAGGAAGTGAGTCAGAGAAGCAGAATTGCCAAAGGAGGTAAGGCCTGTCATAGGCATGCAGCAGTTCCAGTGAGCAAATCAAAGACCCTCCTGTGTGGGGGCCTTTGTGGAAGGTTGTCCAGTGCACAGAGGGGAAGGTCGTGTTATTTAGATTTTGTTTGTTTGTTTAAAGCAAAAGAAGCAATTTCAAGATGCTTCCATTCCATCCAAGTACTTCCAGCATATACATGAGAGACAACATGATGTCTATTGGTAAGGTCACTTCGATCATTGGAAGAAATATGTCAGAGTCTGGGTATGACTCTGGAGCCCAAGACCAAAAATGATATCAAGCTACTTCACACAATTTTTAACCTTTACCTACTTCCTGAAATGAGATTGCTTAGATTAAAAGCTTAGGTGCCATAAAATCAAAAAACTATAAACACAGGAATAAAACAAACAGCAAGGTTTAAAGAGGGAAAAAAAATCATATGAAGATGCTCTAGCAAAAAAGAAAGAAAGAAAGAAAAGAGAGAAAAGAAAAAGAAAACAGTAATGGAGCCCAGATCTTGGTCTTGGATGTTACTGGTCTCAAATCTAAGGGAAAATCCGGTGGGCTACAGAATTCTTACTAGCTGGAAGGAGCACAGCAATCAACCTATGAAACTAGATAAGCTTTTTCTCACCCCCAAACCAAACCTGAAATTTGTCACCAGTTTGTGTTTGAGAGTGGCAATAAGCAGTATCATCAGAGAAATTCTGAACATGTACACACAAACAACACATAGAAGGAGAGAGGGAGTTGGCGTTCTTGTATTCCCTTCCTTCCATACCAACAGCCTATCTGAAGTTCTGTTATTTTTTGAAGAAAATTCCTTTTTTGTTTTTTATTTTATTTTTATTATAGTTGATTTACAGTGTTGCGTCAATTTCTTCTGTATGGCAAAGTGACGCAGTCACACATGTGTATACATTCTTTTTCTCATATTATCTTCCACCGTGTTCTACCCCAAAAGATTGGATATAGTTACATGTGCTGTACAGTAGGACCTCATTGCTTATCCATTCTAAATATAATAGTTTTCACTGACGTTCTTTTAAGGTCAGGTTCTGTAAAGATGATACTCTGGGAGAAATCTGATCTAAGAATGCAGTTTACTGTGACCAAAGTGCTTAATACAGGGATGGTACTCACAGACAGGCTGTGTTTCAAATTGGGCCTCTCAAGCTATTCACCACTCAAAACCCCTTTTATTCACTTTCCAGATCCCATTTGAGTTAGTTATTTTGAAAGATTTCTGAAAAGCAGATAAATATACTTTTAGTGAGTAATAGCCTAGACAGTCTTATCTTGAACAAATGTTTCACTTTCAACATACTTTTTGAAAAGTTGAAAATAGCCTCTGTTGGATTAAACCATCTCTCAAAAATATCTGTTTTCCATTCTGACTTTTGGCAGAAACTCTTTTGGCAGACATGTAAATTTAAGGAACCTAACAAACACCTGAACATACTTGGGTTTTTGACTGAAGGTCCACTATTGCAGACATAGGTGTGTGGGCTACAGAAAAGATGTTTCATATGAGCCATGAAGAATCAAACTTATGTAACTGCTCTTATAGATATCCAGGGGTCCAGCCCTGGCTTCCAGCCTCCAGGTTGCTCAGAAACCTTTTTTTTTGGGGGGGGGAAGCACTGCTTAATCTATTCCTGCTCCAAGTCATCAGTTGAGACTCCCAACTTATATATTATAAATCATGGAAGTCAAAGTCTAGTCTGGAAGATACTGGGGGCAAGGATGGTTTCCAAATATCCCCAACACATTTTATTTTAAATGACACTACTTATCTGATGAGCCCACCAGGAAAGTTGAGTGCCAAATAAATCTCATAGAGATTTATTGAGTATTATCCAACTGAATGTTATTGTATATTTCAATGTAATTAAAATTTGGGTTGGAGTTCCTGCCTTGGCACAGCAGAAATGAATCTGGCTAGGAACGATGAGGTTTTGGGCTCGATCCTCACTCAGTGGGTTAAGGATCTGGTTTGGCTATAACTGTGGCATAAGCTGGCAGCTGTAGCTCCGATTTGACCCCTAGCCTGGGAATCTCCATATGCCACAGGTGCAGCCCCCCCCCCCCGCCCCACCAAAAAAAAAAAAAAGGAAGCAGGTGGCTCTGACTCTGGCTAAGATATATTTCTACCCATACAAGGCAGAATATAGGAAAGGTGTGAAATGTAATCAAGAAAGAAAGGGAAATAAGAAAAGAATCCCATTTACAATTGCTTTAACAATGACAGCTGATAATTCATTTAACTAAAAAGGTGAAAGACCTATACATTGAAAACCATAAGACTGATGAAAAAAAATGAATGTACAAATAAATGAAAAGATATTCCATGCTCATAGGTTGGAAGAATTAATATTGTTAAAATGTCTATACTGTCCAAAGCAATCTAAAGATTCAATACAATCTCAACATTCTTATGGCATTTTTCACAGAAATAGAATAAACAATGCTAAAATTTGTATGGAATCACAAAAAACTCTGAAGAGCTGAATCAAGAAGAAATAGATCAACTGAACTGACAGATCACTAGAAATGAAATTGAATGTGTAAGAAAAACACTCCCTTCAAACAAAAGTCCAGGACCAGATGGCTTGACAGCCACATTATACCAAATATACAAAGGAGAATTTACACCCATCCTTCTTAAACTTTTCCAAAATATTGAAGAAGGAATACTCCCAAAGATATTCTATGATGCCACCATCACTTTAACACCAAAACCAAACAAAGACACTAACAAAAAAGGAAATTATAAGCCAATATCTTTGATGAATATAAACACAAATATTCTCAACAAAATTTTAGCCAAATGAATCCAATAACATATAAAAAAGATCATACACCACCACCAAGTGGGATTTATCCCAAGTTCACAAGGATGGTTCGACATAGGTAAATCAATCGTCATACACCACATTAACAAAAGAAAGGTCAAAAAACCACATGATCATCTCAATAGATGCAGAAAAAGCATTTGACAAAATCCAACATCCATTCATGATAAACACTCTTACAAAAGTGGGTATAGAGGGAATATACCTCAACATAATCAAAGTCATCTATGACAAACCCACAGCCAATGTAACACTCCATGGAAAAAAGCTGAAAGCCTTCCTGTTAAAATCTGGAATAAGACAAGGATGCCCACTCTCACTGCTTTTATCCAACATAGTATTGGAAGTCCTAGCCACAGCAATCAGACAAACAAAAGAAATAAAAGAGGTAAAATTGTCACTCTACACAGATGACATGATACTATATATAGAAAACCCTAAGGACTCCACACAAAAACTACTCAAACTGATCATCAAATTCAGCAATGTAGCAGGATACAAGATTAACATTCAGAAATTAGTTGCATTTCTATATACTAACAATGAAATATTAGAAAAGGAATATAAAAATACAATACCTTTTCAAACTGCATCCCCCAAAATTAAATACCTAGGAATAAACCTGACCAAGGAGGTGAAAGACTTATATGCTGAGAACTATAAGGCATTACTCAAGGAAATTAAAGAGGATTCAAAGAAATGCAAAGACATTCCACGCTTCTGGACTGGTTATCATTAAAATGGCCATACCATCCCAAACAATCTACAGATTCAATGCAATCCCTATCAAATTACCCATGACATTTTTCACAGAACTAAAACAAACAATACAAAAATTTATATGAAACCATAAAAGATCCAGACTTGCCAAAGCAATCCTGAGGGGGAAAAAATAAGCAGGAAGCATAACTCTTTCAGACTTCAGACAATATTATAAAGCTACAGTAATCAGCATGGTGTCATACTGGTACAAAAACAGACATACAGACCAATAGAATGGAATGGAGAACACAGAAATAAATGCAGACACCTATGGTCAATTAATCTTTGACAAAGGATGCAAGAATATAAAATGGTAAAAAGACAGTATCTTCTGTAAGTGGTGCTGGGAAACCTGGAGAGCTGCATGTAAATCAATAAAACTAGTACACACCCTCACATCATGCACAAAAATAAGCTAAAAATAGCTTAAACAAAAGAAAAGACATCATCAAACTCTTAGAAGAGAACACAGGCAAAACATTCTCTGATATCCACCAGACAAATGCTTTCTTAGGTCAGTCTGCCAAGGCAATAGGAATAAAAATAAGAAGAAACCAATGGGACCTAATGAAACTCACAAGCTTTTCCACAGCAAAGGAAACCATAAAAAAAAAAAAAACCAAAAAGACAACTTACAGAATGGAAGAAAACAGTTTCAAATGATGCAACTGACAAGCACTTAATCTCTAAAATATAAAATCCACTCATACAACTCAACAGCTAAAAAACAAACAACCCAATTGAAAAGTGGGCAGAAGACCTAAATAGACATTTTTCCAAAGAAAATATACAAATGGCTAACAGGCACATGAAAAAATGCTCATCATCACTATTTATTAGGATAAATAATAAATGCAAATCAAAACCCCCATGAGGTACCACCTCACACTGGTCAGAATAGCCATCATTAGTAAGTCTACAAACAACAAATGCTGGAGAGGGTGTGGAGGAAAAGGAACCCTCCTGCACTGTTGGTGGAAATATTAACTGGTACACACACTATGGAAAACAGCATGGAGATACCTCAGAAAACTACATATAGAGCTACAATATGACCCAGCAATTCCACTCCTGGGCATATATCCGCACAAAAGTTTCACTGGAAAAAACACATGCACCCCTACATTCATTGCAGCATTATTCACAATAGCCAAGACACAGAAACAAACTAAATGTCCATCAACAGATGAATGGATTAAGAAAATGTGGTACACATACACAGTGGAATACTACTCAGACATAAAAAAGAACAAAATAATGCCATTTTCAGCAACATGGATGGAACTAGAGATTCTCATACTAAGTGAAATAAGTCAGAAAGAGAAATACAAATATCATATGCTATCACTTATACCTGGAATCTAATATATGGCACAAACGAAACTTTCTACAGAAAAGAAACAAAGTCATGGACATTGAGGTCAGATTTTTGGTTGCCAAGGGGAAGGGGGAGGAAATGGGATAGACAGGGAGTTTTGGTTTGTAGATTCAAACTATTGCGTTTGGAGTAGATAAGCAATGAGATCCTGCTGTATAGCACAAGGAACTATATCTAATCACTTGTGACGGAACATGATGAAGGATAACATGAGAAAAAGAATGTATATGTATAACTGGATCACTTTTCTGTACAGCAGATATTGACAGAACATTGTAAATCAACTATAATAAAAAAAATTTTTTTAAACAAAAGAAAAAAGTCCTGAAGAGCCAAAGCAATCTTGGAAAAGAAGAATAAAGCTAAAATTGCCATGCTTCCTACTTTCAAACTATATTACAAAACTATATTAACCAAAACGGAACTGGTATTGGCATAAAAACAGACATGTATATCAATGACACAGAATAGGGAACCCAGAAATAAACACATACATACATAGTCAATTAATTTACAACAAAGGAACCAAGAATATACAATGGGGGAAGGACAGTATCTTCAATAAATACTGCTGGAGGAGTTCCCATTGTGGATCAGTGGAAATGAACCTGATTAGTATCCCTGAGGACGCCAGTTTGATCCCTCACCTTGCTCGGTGGATTATGGATCTGGTGTTGCCGTGAGCTGTGGTGTAAGTTGCAGGTGCGGCTCAGATCCTGCATTGCTGTGGCTGTGGTACAGCCTGGCACCTACAGCTCTGATTAGACCCCTAGCCTGGGAATTTCCATATGCCATGGGTGTGGCCCTAAAAAGACAGAAAAAAAAAATTAGTGCTGGAAAAACTGGACAGCCAATGCAAAAGGATAAAACTGATTATCTTACATCATGCACAAAAGTTAGCTCAAAATGGTTTCAAGACTTGAATGTGAGACCTAAAACCATAAAACTCCTAGGAGGAAACATAGGCAGTAAGTTTTTGATGTCAGTCTTGATGATGACTTTTTGGATCTTGACCAAAAAGCAAAGTCAAGAATAATAAACAAGTAGAACTACATCCAACTAAAATGCACAGCAAAAGAAACCATCAACAAAATAAAAATACAGGCTATCAAACATAAGAAAATATTTGCAAATCATCTATCTGAGAAGGAATCAATAACCACAAAATATAAAGAACACAAACAACTCAACAGCCAAAAAACAAAACAAAAACTCTAGCCTGATTAAAAAATGGTCAGAGGATCTGAATAGACATATCTGCAAAGAAGACACAGCGATGGCTAAGAGGTACATGAAAGCTGCTCAACATCACTAATCATCAGGGAAATGCAAGTCAAAACCACAATGAAATATCACCTCACACCTAGTAGAGTGCTATTACCAAAAGGACAAGAAGAGGAAAAGAAAAGGGAACTCCTATGCACTGTTAGTAGGAGTGTAAATTGGTATAGTCACTGTGGAAAACAGTATGTAGTTGCCACACAAGAGATATATACAACCCTGTGATCACTGCAGCCTTATTTATACTAACCAAGATACAGAAACAAATGTGCATCAACAGATAGAAAATGTGGATTATACATGCAATGGAATATCATTCAGCCATAAAAAAGAAATCATCCCATTTGTGACAACATGGATGAAACTTATGCTAAATGAAATAAAAATAAGTCAGAGAAAGACAAAAATACCATATTATCTCACTTCTATGTGTAATCTGAAAAAAGAACTGATAGAGATAGAGAATAGACTGCTGGTGGCCAGAGGCAGAGGGTGAACAAAACAGGTGAAGAAAGGTACAAACTTCGGTTATAAAGCAATTAAGTCCTGGGGACATAATGGATAGCATGGAAGCTATAGTTATTAATAGTATGTTGTATATTTATAATTTGCTTAGAGTAGATGAAAGTTCTCATCACAAGGAAAAGGAGGAAAAAATGGTAACTGTGGTGATGGACATTAATTAGACCTATTGTGATCATTTTGTAGTATATACAAATACTGAATTGATATGTTGTACACTTGAAACTAATATAATGCCATAGGTCAATTATGTCTCAATTTTAAAAAAGGAAAGAACAATAAAACAAGGTAGGATGGAGAGCAGAGAGTTAAGTTCCCAAAAAGTCTAGGTTCTTTATAGTCATAGAAAAAGTTGGTTTTTTTCGTTTTTTGTTTGTTTGTTTTGTCTTTTTGCCTTTCCTAGGGCCGCTCCTGCGGCATATGGAGGTTCCCAGGTTAGGGGTCCAATTGGAGCTGTAGCCGCCGGCCTATGCCAGAGCCACATCAATGCGGGATCCAAGCCAAGTCTGTGACCCACACCACAGCTCATGGCAACACGGGATCCTTAACCCACTGAGCAAGGCCAGGGATTGAACCCGCAACCTCATGGTTCCTAGTTGGATTTGTTAACCACTGCACCACAACAGGAACTCCCAGAAAGAGTTTTTAGTAAGTGATGCCAGCTGCTTCATTTTCCCCTACCACTTCATTTCCAAACCTGAATTACTTACGATTTTTTTCTCTTCCCCTTGATATATAAATTATAAATTCATGATTCACTGAGAAATCTAAGACACTGATTTGCTGATTTTTAAATCCACACAAGTCCAAACAATGTACAAATTGTTTGCTGAATGATTAAGGAATGATAATAAGAATTTCTTCACCTTTATAAAGCAGGGCTGCACTTCTTATGTTCAGTTATGGTTTTGCTCTGGAAGGCTCTATGAAAAAGGAAGAAAGGACGCACTGGGGTCAAACAGTGAGAATCGTTTCCCTCTGTTAAAGAAAACTGGCTTTTGATGAAATGAAGACACAGTGTGTCTTTACCTAGACCTAATTAGCTCTAAAAGCAGATTAATAATAATGATAGTAGAGTTCCCATTGTGGCCTAGCGGGTTACAAACCTGACTAGTATCCATGAGAACAAAGGTTGATCCCTGGCCTGTACAGGTCACAGATGCTGCTTGGATCTGGCGTGGCTGTGGTGTAGGTTGGCAGCTGCAGTTCTGATTCAACCCCTAGCCTGGGAATTTCCATATGCTATGGGTGTGGCCCTAAAAAGCAAAAAATAAAATAAAAAGCAGCTAAATACTCCATGACAGTAATATTCTAAGGCAGAGCACTGTGCTCTCCCAGTGTCCATCCATGGGCCTAGTGATGTCTGTGGCACTGGTGGTAGGTCATGTGTGAGAGGCCTGCACACTGACAGTTATTCTGAGTGCTCCGACTCTCACTAAGTAACCTCTCAGCCTCTCCAGATGGGCCATGACAGGAAGGGCCTGTAGAGGGAAGAGCTAGGCATTTCCTCTTTGCATTTAGGATGCAATTGTTCTCAGAGAACAGTGTGTGAGGGTGTCCTGGATGGGGAGCTCTGCCTTTCCAGAGGTGAGCATACAAGGAGTCACCTCCTGTTCTTCTCCCCGAAATGCTAACCCAATTCTGAATTTCTGCAGGAGCACAAAGGTGTGCTGACACATTTAAAGGAAGCAAAAATCAGTAGGGGCCACTCAAAAGGACCTATGATGCTGGCCATCTGTGACCAGAAGCCACTGCCGTCCCATATTCTCATGCAATTAATTCACCAGTTTCCTACTCAGTACCTCTGCAAACTCAGAGGTGCTAAGGAGGGGTGGCAAGAAGCCTGAGCTGCTGGTCCAGCCACCCAGGCCAGCCCCTGGCCCCCTGGCCATACAGGGTGATTAAAATCTTGAGTGCTGGTCCTTCCTTGAGAGATCTTGATCACACAAAGCCTCTGTTTGTTAAATTCCTAGACAAAACACCTGCCCTCAGGGGCTTAAGTTCCCTTCCTGGGAGTCCTTATCTTTTTCTTAACTGTAATATTAGAGGTTGGATCATGCTGATGCTAGAAATTTGCATTCCATACAAATACCTAAGTGCTTTCTCTTCCGAATGCTCGAATGCTTTAGTTAGAAAAGCACATAACAAATTTACAAATTACCAGCCCCATGCCTGCTCCTATGCTGGGCACTCTTTAATAATGGGTATTTCTTTGTCAAAGTATTTAATCATGGTCAATTAGGATAAATGTATTTGCATGCAACTAACAAAGGTAGTGTTCAATATGTATGCTATTATGCCTAGATATAATTACACCTATGGTTTGTTTCCTTGGAGGTTAATATCCCTTTGAGAGGAGATAATAATATACACAACGATGGCACATCTGTTCTCTCCCGTTTAGGTGAGACTGATAACACAAGTCTACCTTCGCATAGTTTTATGTTCATTAACATTTTAATCTAATTAAGAGGTGCTATTAACTCTGGGTGACAGCCTGGTTCGTCAGGACTAAAGCGGAGGGTGACTCCTTTGATGTAACAGAAGTTATTTAAATGCATCCAGAGACTGGGCGGAAAGTTGCCCTAAAGCAAGTCCTCCAGAGGTCTAATTTCTAATCCCCACACATGGGAACAAGACTGAGCCCTTGTTGCCAGCAGCCATCTGGGGTAGGGTGGAAGCTATGGGAAGCACATACCTACTAATGGGAACAAGATAACCCATCCAGAGTGTGAGCTATGGTGCTCAAGAAAGGGGTTTTTGTGACCAAGACTGTGCGTGTGTGTGTTAAAACTCTATGAGGTGTGAAAGATTTTAGTGGAGGCCAGATTTTTCGTTTTTGAGTGCGATCAGTCTGAACCTACTGGCATGAATCACTACTGGCTGAGGGAACTGGACCCATGGTTTTCCTAGACACCTCTTGTTGGGGGCAGCCTTTGGCAGACAGGGAGATAAACACCACAGAAAAGTCTTTCGGGGGTAAATAGCAAGAAGGAAAAGACTCTGACCCCCTCCAGCCAGTGGGTCTCTGAGTTCCATCTTCAAAGGCAACCGGGCTCTCTGGAAGCCAGAGGCCTCATCCCAACGCACCCAGAGATCCCTTTCCCTGTCTGCGTTTCATCCTCAAACGCTCAGCACCGGAACCCAGCCCTCCCTGGCCGGCAGCTCTGGTAATCCTGAACCATCTTCGTTTCTGTGCGGTAAGTGAGTTCCTTTGCCCCTTGCTGGTGAGCCCTTGCCCAGGTCATCACCTGCTTCCAAAGGGATGTAAAGTGAAGCACAGGGGAGGGAGATTACAAATCCAGACCTCGTTTCCCTCTGACTTTCTTCTTCCTCCCTCTGGTCCTTCCCATTCCCCTCTTCAGCTTCCATAGACTTGGTGTCTGGCAGGTCAAGCAGCCAGGCTACTGAGGAGACAACCTGTTTTCCCAGTCCTCCCACAGTTGCCCCTAACCCTATCTCCTCTCCAGGACGGCACAGCCAGTGTGTCACAGCCTTTGGGGAGCAGACCAGTGGTGCACCCACAAGACAGAAGGACCCCACGATTGCTTCCAGCATCCCCCAGAGATGGAAGCAATGGGGCTGAGGAGGATCCCTTTCTGACCCGGAAGAGAAAGCCCCAAGTCCCGCGAGACCAGTTCAGCAGTGAAGGGGTTACTCTTCCGGGTGTGGGGTGGGAGTGTAACAAAGTTGCTGGACACTCTTCCCAGCTTGTCTGATGGAGATGCGACCTGGCACCACTGAAAAGCTTCAAGATTAATGGAGAAAAGGAGAAATCTGACAGCTTTTCCGCCGGTTTCAGTCCTCCTGGGTGGGCCGACTGGTCTTGAATGTCACTAGCTACTTAATCTTGTGTATCTGAAACAGACTGGCGTGTTTGAGGAGCCCTGCTTGCTCTGTATAGACATCAATTGGAGAGGCAGATAAAAGGAAACTGCATTGAATTTCTTCTTTAAGCCTTTCACCCGGCACTTTCTGACTGCAAAATAATCAGTGGCCCCAGCAGACATACTCACCCTGTAGTGGCTGGTCCCACCACACCCAGGGCGCCTAGACGTCCCTGGCTCGGCTGCCCTGTTCTGATCTGCTCGGGGCAGACACGCGCCACCCTCATGCTCTTCTTGCTACCATGAATTTTTTTTTTCCTACATAGTCTGTTTACTAATCATAAACCATGGGTGCCTGCTTGATCTGATGGCTAAGGTAATACATCTCCAGAGACAGTTCTATAAGCACAGATGTGCACAGGGAAAAGAAAGGGGGAAAATAATCCCTAAAGGCACCAAATTATCTGTTTACATGTCCCAAACAGGGTTTAACTGTTGCTCTAGAGCTAAAGTCTCTAGCCAGGAAAAGAGATTTAAAATCAAATGATGCTTTCTGCTTCCTGTTTTGTCAAACTGAACACATTAAAAAAAAAAGAAAGAAAGAAAGAAAAAGAAAAAAGCCATTCAGGTTAAGTGCCAAGCATCAAAGGAGAATGAATAAATAAAATGACTGTGTTTGCAGAGGAGTTACAATAAATAGGTTGGCTTCTTATATTTAAAAGATAGGAATGTTTTTGTGGTTACTGTGTGAAATAACTGTGTGTCTGGTCTCTTTGGGTCTGATGCAAGAAGCCTCTGATGAGACTTACATTAAAGTCTAAACATAATGGTTTATGAGGAGCTTGTCATAAACTTAAACAATAGCTGCAATCAGAACTGAGCTTTTGTTGGTGTATTTCAGATAATTTGCCCTTACCCTTTCTTTCATCACTTTCTGATTTTTCTAAACCTGTGAGCATGGCCGAGTGTTATCATCAAGGGTAAGTGATGAATAGTCCAGGGTTGACTGAAGCCAACAGACTATATATTAATTGTCCTCAGCCTGGCATCTGGGAACAAATGAAACTCCCACATCTGAAATTTGCCACATTACAAGCACACACAGGTCGATGCAGAGTGTCTTCCCTGCAATGTGCATTTGGCTGGGGTGAAAGGTCTCTTTAAAGCAGAACATTTTCCAATAAACATACACAAAACTCATCATAAACCAGACTAATTCTTCTGTCCGCCCGAAGAAGATGGAAGACATAAACTGAGCCCAACACCGCAGCCATGTGTCACAGTTCTCCATTATGCCTTTGAAATATCACCAGATATCTGGCTATTTTTAAGTTACCAGCTTCTCCTCTCTGGCCAAGGATGTATGCTTAAAAAACACTACAGGAAGTTACTGATGAGACCTAAAATGGAAAATGAAGTGGAGAATGTCTTCCGTATACTAGAGCAAACTCATTCCAACAATCAGCTCCAAGATGAGGTTACATTTTATTTTTGAGTTTCTTTCTCTTTTAAAGACACAGCTTCACAGAATGTCAAGCATAAGATGAAAGCTGACTGAAATCGTGTTAACACTGAAGGCGAGTCTGTGTGCAAACAAACATGGATCCTGCCCTCAGGGATCTTAAAATCTATTGAGGGTGTCAGATGCTGGACTAGGAATTAAAGTCTAAAAACATTCATAAAGGGGTGCTACAGGGTGCAGTGGGAATTTAGGCCAGAGGGTCAGAGAAGGTTTCCCTGGGTAGAGCTGAGTGATGATGCTGGTGATATTCCAAGAATAAGGAGCAGAAGACCTACAGGTAGAGAAGAGCACAGCACGCAGAAAGAGTTGAAAGAAGACAAAATTGCTACAACATGGAAAGAGAGGGAAAAGTGGGGAGGCCAAAGGATTGGAAGGGTAGCAAGGCCAGGCCCTAAAAGACCTTGTGGGCACTGGTAAAAGTCTGGTCTCTATTTGAAGAGAATGGGAAGCCACTGAAGGACTTTAAAAAGAGTGACATGATTATATTTGTACTTCAGGAAGGCCTACCATGACTGCTTTGTGAAGAAAATGTTGGACTGGGTCAGAGAAGATTCCAAGAAATAGGTAGGAAGCTGTTGCAGAAGTCCACATGGGACACAGTGACAGATTAGACCAAGGTGGTGGTGGTGATGGCAAGATTGAAGAAAAGCCTGCATATCCTAGCACCTGAAGACAAATTTACAGTGAGTATACTTAGGGCCCTGAGACAGGGCAGAGGCAGGAAGGGAGTTCTGTGGGGACCACATTCTATCCTTAGAAGGCAGGTCTTAGGCAAATCCATCTGAGACAGGTATGACCAGTGGGGGCTCTTGGGGGTGGTGGCAAAGAGGGCAGTGAACTGAAGATAACTTTGGCCAACTTCACGATTTTGCCTGGAATAAGTTCTAGATATTTGCTTCAGGAAATCCATATGGGAAAGCTCTTACGTGATGTGGAATTTAGTTATAGTAGAAAAGGATTCTGCAAAGCCTTCCTTTAAAAGGAGATCTTGTATATATTTCAAAAATAAAATGACTTGTGAATTTAACTTTACATTTAATTTCCATTCAGAAACCTACTGATTAGATAGTTCCATAGAGTAGCTGCACAAATGTATAAAAGTCAAAGCTCTGATCTCCTAGAAGCTCACAGCAAAGCCCAGACCTTTCTTTGGGGTCATAGTCTTTACTACACAGTTTGTAGTATAAAGATTCGAACTTAGATTGTTTTCTATTCCAGAAAGAACTATTGTATCCTAGTGGAAAGCTATTTTCATGGCAGGCACAATAATAAAAGATGGAAAAAAGAAAGCCAAACTCTATATATGACACTATTATATATATTATATGTGTGTGTGTATATATATATACACACACACACACATATATACACTATTATGTATATTGTATATAATAGTGTCTGATTATGACATTTTATATATATATCTATATCTATATAGATATATAAAATATTCCATTCCTTCTCTTAATACTAGCAGATAGTGGGCTTCTTCTTACTATGTCTTTACTTCTGTGTCTACCAATTGAGCTATAGGCTTTCTAAGAGTCTATTTTTTTAGACTAGTTCTATGTCTCATCCTTGTTACTGTAATAATATAATTTATTTGAATAGTATGCGAGTGAACTATGGGAGCAAAATGAGAGTTGTTTCTATAAAAGTCAAGTTGGAAGCTTGGAAATATTTAACAAAAATAGGTCTGTAAAGAAAACACTGCTGTCAAATTATGGGCAACAATTATATGGGTAAGACTAAGGATTGAAGAAAAAAAACCTAGAAATTTAGCTATCCTCATATATATTTGAGTTTAGATTTCAATATTGAATAAATCTGTACTCAGACTCCAGAGCAACTGCCTTCAAATTTTGGTCTATTTCAATAAAACAAAAACAAAAATTGGAGGTGATACATTATAGGTGTAGCTGATGCAAGAAAAATGGTTTGGAACCCTGATCAGAAGACGCATATCCAAATGAATACCTGTTTTAAGTTGTATCCAATGAAAACACTATTTTAAATGTCAGACATAGTTGAATAGCAGCAATTTCTTATCCTTATTTCAATGAAAGATAATCAGTATAATGACAGAGATATCTTAAAACCATTTAAAAAAAATTTTTGGGGAGTTCCTGTTGTGGCTCAGCAGTCACAAAACCAATTAGTATCCATGAGGATGAGGGTTCGATCCCTGGCCTTGCTCAGTGGGTTAAGGATTGGCGTTGCCATGAACTGTGGTATAGGCTGCAGATGCAGCTTAGATCCTGAGTGGCTGTGGCTGTGGTGTAGGCTAGTAGCTGCAGATCTGATTCAACCCCTAGCCTGGGAATTTCCATATGCCATGGGTATGGCCCTAAAAAGACCAAAAAAATAAATAAATAAATAAATGGATTAGCCCCCATCCTAACTTATTGTAAAGTAATAAGAAGGCTTCCTACAGGGCATTGAGGTCCCTGATTGGAGAAGGCCACACTCCAAATGCATATTGATGGGTTATGAGGAGAGTGTGGGGAACCAAAAGGATCATCCAGTCTTGACTTGTCCAGAAAAGAGACTGTTTTCTCAGCTGCACTTGATAAGATTTCACCAGTAACTAGCAAAGAGGAACTGGAAACTCTTACCAGAACACTCTGTATATCATTTATAGCTTATTATATAAACATACTGTACATGTTTAAGTTTACTACATAGTAAACTGCACATAGGTCTTATTTCATACTCTGTTTAGTCATTCTCATTTAATCCTTTTGTATCTTCATAAAATCCTAAAAGAAAGAATCTCTGCAGCTGTTTTTAGTGATGGTGGTGTATACCCAGTGAGCCGACTTGATGATTACAGTTAGATTATGCTTGGAGTAGGTTCCTAGGAAAGCCTTCTCCTTATGGAATACTGATTTAATAGGGCCTATTTGGATCAGAGTTACATGTACACAGGAAGGACAGCCCATTGCAAAGAATGCCCTTTAAAGTCATGTCTGACTTTTAGTGACAAAATACTTACATTTATACACTTATTCTGAGTTTCATGGATGGGATTCAAGGAATCCAGGAACCCTTAGAAACTGTTACATATATGTGTTTACAAGGGGAAAATACTTAGCTTTCCAGATTTTTTTTTTCAAAGTACCACTTAATTCCCAAAGAGGTCAAGAATCATTGGTTTAATAAAAAGGAATGAGGTGCTAACACATGCTACAACATGGATGAAACTTGGAAACATTACTCTAAGAGAAAGAAGGCAGTCTTAGTTCCTGTTAACTGTGGTTACATAGGAAAATCCTGAATTCATTTCCTCTCAAAAATACACTGGATATACAGCTACACAGGGAAAAATTTCCTCTAAATACAAAACAAAACCAACAAAAACTAGCTGAGTAACTCCTACATATTGAGAAAATGGGAACTCCTCCCCCCATTGAAGCTGGTAGGAGAGGATGAGACACAACCTTGCCATAAACACCAATCCTCGTGCAGCAACCCTCACTCAGGAGGAAACTCAAAGCTTCCCTCAGAGCTTCTCCCTGAGGAGCAATGTGTTTGTACCCCACATCAGGTAACCTAATTTTTAAGACTTGTACCTAAGAGACAAACCCATAAAACATGTAGCCTTGAGGGCCAATGGGGCTCATGTCTACAAGACCCACTAAGGTTATAGTGAACCTAGAAATGGTTCTTAAAGGGCTCATGTGTTTGAATTCACCCACTCTAGAACCCAGTATAGAGGCAACTAAGTGAAAAGTATCTAGACTTTCTGTGAGAGGCTTATTTGCTTATCTTAAAGAGTCACCCTGAGGGGCAGGCATCTTCTTTAATGCACATCTGGAGGCCTGCTGGAATGCTCTCTGGGATGGAAGCTGGAGGGCACCATCTTTGTGCTCTCCCTCTGCCTTATTCCAGCTCTCCAGTATCTTCCAGAAAGGAACTTGTACCCTCCTCTGGTGCCTTAATTTGTATGGTTGCTGCCCAGGGACATATCTAGATCACCAAGTCCTGGTGGCCAGTGGGCCTCATGCTCACAAGTAACATGGGACTGTAACCAGTGGAAAAAGAGTTCCCAACCAGCTCCCACTTCCAGAGCACAGCAAGAGGCAGGAATCAAAGTGTTCCAGTCATTCTTCCTGTGAAAGAGGCTTATTAGCTTATCTTCATGGCTGCTGACGGGGCCAGGTTTTTACATACAACTAAGGGATGACTGCAGTCTTTTCAAGATACTTCAGAAGGTGGGTGTCACGTTTGCTTTAGTACTGGCCCTCTGCTATGCTCCAGAGCATCCATAGTTCTCAGAAGGGAGTTTTTACACACATCTGGTGCCCTAGTTTTTATGGCTGTTGCCCAGAGGATGCCCATTGATAGCCAGCTCTGGTGGCTAGCAGGATTTGGGTTCCTGGGTCCCACAGGATTTTAACCAATGGAGAAAGAGTTCTTAACAGGCTACCACTGCCATTGCACAACAAGAGGTAACAGACGGAGGTACCCAGTCTTTCTAATGAAAGAGGTCTATTAGTTTGTCTAAAGCTCTTGTGCATGCCTCTGGCACACTGATTTTTTTGTGACTGTGAGAAACACCCAGAACAACTCTAGATCACCTGGCTCTAGTGGCCAGTGGGACTGGGACTTAACACTTGTAGTCCTATAGGACTTTATATATTTGTTCACTTTAAAAGAGTATGTCAGAAGTTCCCACAGTGGTGCAGCAGAATTGAATCTGACTAGTATCCATGAGGATGTGGGTTCAATCCCTGGCCTCACTCAGTGGGTTAGTGATCCGGCATTGTTGTGAGCTGTGGTATAGGTCACAGATGTGGCTTGGATCCTGTGTTGCTGTGACTGTTGTGTAGGCTGGCAGCTGTAGCTCAGATTTGCCCCCTAGCCTGGGACCTTCCATATGCCACAGGTACAGCCCTGGAAAAAAGAAAAAGATTATGTCAGTGGGTCTATCTTTCAATCAGCCTGAATCTAGGTGCTGATTGAGATCCTCTCTTTAGGGACACTGGCAGGTATTAGCCCACCCTTAATTACTGGAAGACACTAAAAGTAAAATACACTGCTTGGACAGCCACAAAGGATTGAAAGAAAATCAAGAATTAGGGCTAGGTTGAATGATAGTTTCATTACCTACCTAAGACCACTACATTGAGACTGGGAGAGGTGGATGTTTTATCTAATTCATAGAAACCAAAACAGAATCAACAAAAATGAAGACACAAAAGAATATGTTCCAAAAGGAAGAACAAAATAAAACCCCAGAAAAAGTCCTTAATGAAACAGAGATAGTGATGTACCTGAGAAAGTGTTTGAAATATTGATCTTTAAGATGACTGAATGAATAAACACAATCATAATTGCAACAGAGAACTGGAAAATATAAGAAAGTACAAAATAGAAGTCACAGAGCTGAAAATACAACAACTGAGCTGAAAAATACTAGAGGAGTGTTTAACAGGAGAATAGATGAAACAAAAGATCAATGTCTTCTAAGACAAGGTAGTGGAACTCACCCAATCAGTGCAGCAGAAAGAAAATGGAATAAGAAAGAAAGAAAAAAGAAAGAGAATGAAAGAAAGAGAAAGAAAAGAAAGAAAAAGAAAGAAAAAAGAAAGAATGAAAGAGAAAGAAAAAGAAAGAAAGAAAAAGAGAGAGAAAGAAAGAAAGAGAGAGAGAGAAAGAAAGAAAGAAAGAAAACAGCTTAGGGATATATGTACATCAAGAGTACCATCATTCACATTTTAGGGGTCTCAGAAGGAGAAGAAAGAGAAAGGGGAAGAAAACAGATTTCAAGAAATGATGGTTTAAAACTTCCTACCCTGGGGAAGGAGGCAGACATTCAGATCCGGGAAGCTCATAGGGTTACAAATAAGATGAACTCAAAAAGAGACCCACACCAAGACCTACTGTAATTAAAATGTAGAAAGATAAAGACAAGGAGAGAATCTTATGAGCAACAAGAGAAAAACAACTTGTTGCATACAAGGGAATCCACACAAGACTATCAACAGATTTTTCAGCAGAAACTTTTCAAGCCAGAAGGGAGTGGTATGATACATTCATAATGCTGAGAGAAAAACAAAACAAACAAAAAACCTTCCAAACAAGAATACTCTGCTCAGCAAAACTGTCGTTCAGAACTGAAGGAGAGAAAGAGTTTTCCAGACAAGCAAAAGCTAGAGTTCATCACCACTAAACCAGTCTTACAAGATATATTACAGGGACTTCTTTAAGCTGAAACAAAAGGGTAATCATTATAATGAGAAAACATGAAAGTATGAAGTTCACTGGAGAGTTAATTATATAGTGAAATTCAGAATAATGTTGCAAAGGTGGTGGACCAATCACTTATGGAGCTTGTATGAAGGTTAAAAGAAAATAGTAAAAATAACTAACTACAAAAATTAAGGAATACGCAAGATAAAAGGATACAAAATATGACATCAGAAACAAAAATATGGGGAGGATAGAACTTTAGAATGTGTTCAAACTTAACTCATCAATTTAAAATGAATTGTTATACATGTAAGCTGTTTTACATATGCCTAATTGTAACCACAAAGCAAAAAAAAAAAAAAAGATAATAAATACACAAGAGAGGAAGAAAAAGGAATCTAAGAATACTACACTACCAAAGAAAATAATCAAATTACAAAGGAAAGGAGCAAGAGAAAAATAAACAGAAAAACTACAAAACATCCAAAAAATTTAACAAAATGGCAAAAAGTACATATCTATCAGTAATTACTTTAAACGTAAATTCTCTAATCAAAGGAAAATAAGAGATTCACTTCAGATATAAGGACACACATAGACTGAAAGTGAAGTGATGGAAAAAGATATCCCATGCTTACAGAAAGCAAAGAAAGCTGGGCTAGGTACACTTACATCAGACAAAATAGATTTTAAAACAGATTGTAATAGGAGATAAAGGAGGACATTATATAATTATAGAAACAAGAGGATATAATGTTTGTAAATATTTATGCACCCAACATAAGAGCACCTGAATATATTAAACAAATATTCACAGACATAAACGAAGAAATAGACAACAATACAGTAATGGTAGGGGACTTTAATGCTCCATTCTTACGAATGGATAGAAAAGCAATAAGAAATTATCAGTCATAAATGACATGTTATACAGATGGACTTAACAGATATATACAGAACATTCCATTGAAAAGCAACAAATATTCTTAGTTTCACACAGAACATTCTCTAGAGTAGATCATATGTTGGGCCACAAAACAAGGCTTACTAAATTTAAGAAGGCTGAAATCATATCAAGCATCTTTCACAACCACAATAATATGAAACTTGAAATCAATTATAAGAAGAAAACTGGAAAACTCACAAGTATATGGAGATTAAACAACATGCTACTGAACAACAAATGGGTCAAAGAAGAAATCAAAAGAGAAATACAAAAAAGTATCTTAATAAATGAAAATGGAAATATAACATACCAAAATTTATGGAATGCAGCAAAAGCAATTCTTAGAGGTATCACATAGTGATAAATACCTACATCAAAAAAAAAAAATTCTCAAATAACCTAACTTTACACCTCAACGAAGTAGAAAAAGAATGAAGTCCAAAGTTAGTAGAAGGAAGAAAATAACAAAGATCAGTGTGGAAGTAAATGAAATAGAAACTAAAAATAGAAAAGATTAATGAAACTATGAGCTGGTTCTTTGAAAAGATGAGGAAAATTGCTAAGACTTGTCTAGACTAACCAAGGTAAAAACAGAGAGGACCCAAATAAATAAAAACAGATATGAAGGGTTCCCATTGTGACTCAGCCAGTAATGAACCCAACTAGTATTCATGAGGATGTAGTTTGGTCCCTGGCCTCACTCAGTGGATTAACGATCTGGCATTGCCATGAGCTGTGGTGTGGGTCACAAATGTGGCTCGTATCCCATGTGGCTGTGGCTGTGCTGGCAGCTGTAGCTCCAATTTGACCCCTAGCCTGGGAACTTTTATATTTAATAGGTATGCCCCCCCATGCCCCCCCAAAAAAAACAGAAAATGAAAGGAGACATCACAACTGATACCATAGCAATTCCGAGGATCATAAGAGACTCTAAGAGAATATGTGGCAAAATATTGGACAACCTAGAAGAAATGGGTAACTTATTAGAAACATACAACCTACCAAAACAGAATCATAAAAAAATAGCAAATCTGATTACTAGTAAGGAGATTGAATCAGTAATCAAAAATCTCCCAATAAACAAAGTCCAGGACCAGATGATTTCACTGGTGAGTTTTATTCAAATATTTAAAGAAGAATTCATACAAATTCTTCTCAAAATCTTCCAAAAAATAGGAGGAAACACTTCTAAATTCATTTTACAAGGCCAGCATTACCGTGATAACAAAACAAGAGAAGAATGACACAAGAAAAGAAAATTATAGGCTAATATTCTAGATGAATACAGATGCAAAAATTCTCAACAAAATAGCAGCAAACCGAATTAAAAATACATTAAAAGGATCATACACCATGATCTAGTGGGATTGATTCCAGGGATGCAGGTATGGTTTAATATCTGCAAGTCAATCAATGCATTATATAGCACATTAACAAAATGAAGGCTAAAAATCACATGATCATTTTAATAAATGCAGCAAAAGCATTTGACAAAATTCAATATCCATTTATGATAAAAACTGTGAACAATGTGGGTATGAAGGGAACATAACTCAACATAATAAAGACCATATATAACAAACCCACAGCTAACATCATACTAAATGGTGAAAAGCCAAAAGATTTTCCTCTAAGGTCAGGATTAAGACAAGGATCTCACCACTCTTATTCAAGATTGGCCAATATTTTAGTCCAAGTCCTTTTTTTTTTAAGGCAATAATAAAACATCCACATTGGAAAGGAATAAATAAAAATGTCACTTTTTACAGATGATATTATATATAGAAAATCCTAAAGACTCCACCAAAAAACAATTTAGAATAAACAAATTCAGTAAAGATGCAATATGCAAAATATACAAAATCCATTGCATTTCTATACACTAATAACAAACTATCAGAAAGAGAAAGTAAGAAAATGATCCCACTTACCATTGCATCAAAAATTATTAAATACCTGGGAATTAATTTAACCAAGGAGGTAAAATACTTGTACTCTGAAAACTGTAAGAAATGGAAGAAGATGCAAATAAATGGAAAGTTATTTCACGCTCAATGGTTGAAGAATTAACATTGTTCAAATCTCCATACTGTGTAAAGCAATCTACAGATTTGGTGCAATCCTTCAACAGTCCAATGGCACTTTTCACAGAAACAGAATGAACAACCCTAAACTTTGTATGGAATCACCAAAAACCCTAAATAGCCAAAAAATCTTGAGAAAGAGGAACAAAGCTGGAGGCATTATGCTCCATGCAAAAAACAAATCTGATTAAAAGATGGCAGAGAGTCTGAATAGACATTTTCCCAAAGAAAACGTACGAATGGCCACAGCTACATGAAAATTGTTTCAGTATCAAATGCAAATCAAAACTGCAGTAAGTCACCTGTTAGAATGACTATTATTAAAAAGACAAGAAATAACAAGTGTTGGTGAGAATGTGGAGAAAAGGAAACGTGCACTCTTGGTGGGAATGCATATTGGTATAGATGCTGTGGAAAATGGTAAAGAGATTCATTAAAAAGTTGAAAATAGAACTACCATACAATCCAGCAATTCAACTTCTGAGTATTTATCCAAGGAAAACAAAAACACAAACTTGAAAAGATACCCTGCCCCCATATTCACTGCAGCATTATTTACAATAGCCAAAATATGGAAACGACTTAACTGCCCATCAATGGATGAATGGATGAAGAAGATGTGGTATACGCATGTGCATGTACACACACACACACACACACACACATGAATATTATTTAGCCATAAAAAAGAAGGAAATCCTGCCATTTGTGACAACATGGATGGACCTTAGGGCATTTCACTAAGTGAAATAATCAGAGAGAGAAAGACAAATACTGTTATAAATTTACTTATATGCGGGATCTTAAAAAAAAAAAGATGAAGAAAACAAAGAACTTATAGAGAACAGACTGGTGGTTGCTAGAGGCAGGGGGCAAGGGGTAGACAAAATAGGTCAAGGTGGTCAAAAATACAAACTTCCAGTTATAAAATAAGTAAGCCCTGGAGATACAATGAACAGCATGGAGATTGCAGTTAATACTACTATGTTGTATATTTGAAAGTTGCTAAGAGTAGATGTTAAAAGTCCTCATCAAAAGAAGAAAGACAGTAAATGTGTGGTGATGGATGTTGATGTATTGTGGTGACTATTTCACAATATGTACAGATATCAAGTCATAATGTTGTATACCTGAGACTAATATATTATATACCAATTCTACCTCTATACAAAAGCAAGAAGGCAGTCACAAAAATCATGTAAGTTTTAATCATATGCAAGTCCAGAAAAAAGAAATCTATAGAGACAAAAAAATAAATTAGTGGTTGGTTAGGGCTGGGAAGAGTGGAGGGCTCAGGTGTAAGAGGGATGAGAGCTAAAAGGTACAAGGTTTCTCTTTGAGGTGATGAACATGTTCTAAAATTGACTGTGGTGATGACTACATATGTCTATGAATATACTAAAAACCATTGAATTATACACTTTGAGTGGGTGAATTGCTTTTTTTTTTTTTTTGGCCACCCCCATGACATATGGAAATTCCTGGGTCAGGATTCAAGCCAGAGCTGTGACCTATGCCACGCTATAGCCACACTGGATCCTTAACCCACTGCGCCAGGCTGGGGATTGAACTGGCACTTCCACAGAGACAAGCCAGTTCACTAACCCACTGCACCACAGCAGGAACTCCAAGTGGGTGAAGTGTATATGTGAATTTTATCTCCATAAAGCTATTTAAAAAGCAATCGTTGAGACCTAATCAAATTGACAAGCTTTTGCATAGCAAAGGAAACCATAAAAAAACTCAAAAAGACAACTTATGGAATGGAAGAAAATAGTTTCAAACGATGCAACGGACAAGGGCTTAATCTCTAAAATATACAAACAACTTAATACAACTCAACAGCAAAAAAGCCAACAACCCAATGGAAAAATGGGCAAAAGACCTGAAAAGACATTTTTCCAAAGACGATAGACAGATGGCCAACAAGCACATGAAAAAATGCTCAACATCACTGCTTGTTAGAGAAATGCAAATCAAAATTACTATGAGATATCATCTCATACCAGTCAGAATGGCCATCATTAATAGGTCCACAAATAACAAATGCTGGAGAGGGTGTGGAGAAAAGGAAACCCTCCTGCACTGTGGGTGAGAATGTAAATTGGTACAACCACTATGGAAAACAGTATGGAGGTATCTTGGAAAACTGTATGTAGAACTACCATATGACCCAGCAATCCCACTCTTGGGCCTATATATGGACAAAACTTTCCTTGAAAAAGACACATGCCCCCATATGTTCCTTGCAGCACTATTCACAAGAGCCAAGACATGGAAATAACCTAAATGTCCATCAACAGAGAAGTGGATGAGGAAGAAGTGGTATATATACCCAGTGGAATACTACTCAGCCATAAAAGAGAACAAAATAATGCCATTTGCAGCAACATGGATGGAACTAGAGACTCTCATACTAATGAAATAAGCCAGAAAGAGAAAGACAAATACCATAGGATATCACATATCTGGACTCCAATATATGTTATAAATAAACCTTTGCACAGAAAAGAAAATCATGGACTTGGAGAACAGACTTGTGTTTGCCGGGGGCGGGGGGGGGGGAGGAGAGGGAGGGGGAGGGGAGGGGGAAAGCGGGGGAGTGGGATGGTCTGGGAATTTGGAGTTGGTAGATGCAAACTATTTATTGCCTTTGGAATGGATAAGCAATGAGATCCTGCTATATAGCACTGTGAACTATATCTTGTCACTTACGATGGAGCATGATAATGTGAGAAAGAAAATGTATATATGTATGTGTGACTGGGTCACCTTGCTGTACAGTATAAAATTGACAGGACACTGTAAACCAGCTATGGTGGAAAAAATAAAAGTCATTTAAAAAGTTAAAAAAAAAAAAGAGGAATCATTGGTATAGACTTAATAGTTTGCCAATTTTGATCATAATCTATTTTATAAGGTATTTTAAATTCCTAAGCAAGTAAATGAATATCCAAGAACCATTAATAAGAGCCTGTCAGAGTCCTCTGGTGCCAAATCTCTTTCTTTCCCACCATGCTACCACTGATGCCGAGAGACAGGATAGGGTGGAAAGAGCTTGGACTCTTAAGCCTTGGTGTCCTGCATTCAAATCTCTACTAGAATACTTATTAATCCTGTACCTTATTACTTAGTCTTACCGTTATGTCCTTACTTTCCTTTTCTGTACCAGAATAAAATCATCCACCTGAGAGTAGTTACTTTTGAGAGGAATTTATGAGACACTGTCTATGAAGTACCTAGGACCATTCCTGGCACACAGCAGATGCTCAGCTAACTTTGTTATGATCTTGTGTGAATTAGCATTGATTTCATCCCACATGACAAAACCTCAGTTTATCCATGTTGAAACAAAGAGGGAAATATATTAATTCACTCACTGGAAAGTCCCTCTAGTTTCCAGATCCGTTACAGCCAGGGACTCATGTGACCTCTAAGGACACTGTGTCCTTTTTATCCTGGCTTTACCCTCAGGGTGACTTTCCATACACCAGACACAAAGTTGCTAAAGCAGCTCCAGGTGCACGTTCTACCAGTTCAGCAGCCTGGATGGAAGAATACCTCTTTCCAGACAGTGCCAACCCAAATCCTGGGGGAGACTCCCAACGGCCCAGGTGGGGACAAAGTGTCCCTCTTTGCACCAATCACTATGTCTAGGGAGATGAAATTGCAATGACTGGTCTGACCTGAGCTCTGTACCCTGTTTGTGTCGGGCGGGGGGGCGGGGGAATGAATCAGTCTTCCCCACACCAACACATGTGCTTCTCTGCTATGTGTCCATAGACACTTGGTCTCTCTCCCAGGGTGAGACATCCTTTTAGGCTGAATAGTGAGGCAAAGAAATTTTACATTTCAATTCTGCAATTATACCTTAAATGATCACTCATACTATGTGGGGCACTTGTCTATTTACCTATTGATCTCTCTTTCTACGGTGTGTGTGTGTGACAGAGAGAGAGAAAGGAACCCTGGGACACATAGGGAGACTGCCAGATGCCAAGACTAATGAGAATCGCATATAATCAATTGTTCACACATTTTATAACAACAGTAATCCCTTCCTGATGGCTTCAACTAGTCATGGAAGTCTACAGGAGACAACCTTTGTAAGAAATGTGGATGAAATTATATGACATGGGTAATTTTACTTATTGAATATTTTCTTGGTTGCAAGTTTAGGAGCGAGAACAAGGAAACACAAATGAATGTTTCGGGAAGCCCCTGCAGTGCTAGACAGTGACTGATGGGAAGAGGCCAGTGGTGGGCTCTGCTCTGAGGGTCGGCCCCTCTAGGGAGCTGGCCTGGGTGTAAATCAGATGCATCCCATTGCTCATTCTTCAGACCCTTTTGTCAGAAGTTTGCATTTAATTTGTGGCTATCTTTTGCTTTTCCAAAAGCAGAGTTTAGACCATAGAGGGAATTTAGGCTCCAGGATGCACTACTGAGTTGTGCCTCATCTGGAGCCTGTTTCTGATCGCTAAGCATTTTCGGGTGATTCTCATTATGTTCAAGACGTTACCTACATGTGTCTCCCTTGCCTCAGGAGGGGTTTGGACCTAGTTGCTTATTATAGTTAATGAAAACAGGTTTTTGTTGTTGTTGTTGTTTTTTGTAGACTTCCCATAGTCAGAAAACTATAATAGAAAACTATTATGAAGAAGTTGTTAAAGGTCTGGACTTCGGGAGTTCTCGTTGTGGCTCAGTGGTTAATGAATCCAACTAGGAACCATGAGGTGGCAGGTTCTATCCCTGGCCTCGCTAGGTGGGTTAAGGATCCAGCATTGCTGTGAGCTGTAGTGTAGGTCGCAGATGTGGCTCGGACCCCGAGTTGCTGTGGTTCTGGTGTAAGCTTGTGGCTACAGCTCCAATTAGATCCCTAGCCTGGGAACCTCCATATGCCGCGGGTGCGGCCCTAGAAAAGACCAAAAAAAAAAAAAAAGTCTGGGCTGTAAATTTCAATCTGGCTTTGAATCCTTACCTTCCTCTGCTTTTTCTTTTATCACCAGATCACACAAACTAATTTACTATGTCTTGGTTGCGTGTCTATTGCTTACATCTGTCTTTCTCAGTTAGACTATAAGTTCCAGGAGGGCAGGCATCTGTCTGTTTTGTTCAGTGATGTAGCTCAAACACCTGGAACAGTGTCAAGCCCTTCAAAAGCACTCAATAAATGTATGTCAAGTGAGTGAACCTAGACTCTAGTATTTGCCATGGTTTCTAATTTCACCCCTAGGGTTTCATCTGGGGTGTACTGGATCAGTTGGTTGATGTGGAGCAGGGCTTAACGCCAGTATCTAAACATTCTCTCTTCCTCCCATTCTCTCCTCCTCCTTCAATTGCCCTGAAGGGGTTTTATCCTTTTTTGTATAAACCAGACACCTGTGCTGTAGTAAGTACGCATTCTTTCCTACTCTAAGTTTAAGGTAGGAACTCTATGTCATCAGTTCTCGATCTTTGTTCTTGATGTAAAAAGCTCGATTTTGGAATGCCAGCAGAAATTCTGTCCCAACAAAGCTGCCTCTTGAAAAGCAAAAATCAAAAGCACTCTGGCTTTTAGACTACCGTCTCTTCTGCAGACATAAAAACCCTATGAAACTCAGCATCAAGCAGTGATTTCTTTGTCTTGAATGATCTCTGCCCTCCCCATGAAACAGGACAGATAAAGACATATCAATGCTGCCCAGGAACCAGTGACCTCTTGGTATTGGCATTGCTCCCTGGGAAACCCACGTTCATTATGGACCAGCCTGCCTCTGCGGACCCTTCTTTATTTTGCCTGTTAGCACCTACATGTGATCATCGACCTGGGAACTCTTTTTGCCACTATGGATGCCTTTATGTAAAGGTGTTTGCTTGATGCCTGAGACATTGATTTCACTCTTCACATCTAGCAGGGGCATCTCCAATGGAGGCTCAAAACCCAACTCTATCACCAGAACTACCTCCGTCCTCATGTTCAGATCTTGACATCTAAAGCCTATTTCCTACCTGGTCTTCCATTGGTTGTTATTCATCAGCCAAGATTTGCCTGGGAAGGACAGTTTACTCCTATCTCATTCGAAACTAATAAATGACCCTTGGAAGGAGGAAGGCATGTTGAGGTAGTCAGAACTGCAAATAGAGGGTCTGAAACCATCAGATTCCTTTCTAGAAGTGATAAAAACTTTAAACACACTGAGATTGGAGTTCCTGCTGTGACACAGTGGGTTAAGAATCTCACTGCAATGGCTCAGATCTATGCAAATGCAGGGGTTCGATCCCTGGCCTGGTGCAATGGGTTAAGGAACCAGCGACCATGACATAGGTTGCAGCTGCAGCACAGATTCAATCCCTGGCCCAGGAAGTTCCTTATGCTGCAGGTATGGCCATAAAAATAAATAAATAAATAAATAAATAAATAAATAAATAAATAAATAAAATACACTGAGACCAATTTAAAGGAAATTTGCCAGAGAGGAAAAAAAAAGAGTAAAGTATTTCTCCCCAAAGAGAACTTCCTCATGTAAGTCGCTGGTTCACAGTACAGGGCAGGAGCACCAAGGTGGACCTGGGTGGGAGGGGGCTTCTCAGTGAGCCTTCCAAAGTGCCTCCCCACCCCACAGTGTGGAAAGCTGGGGGGACGGGT
The DNA here is from genome assembly GCF_016906955.1 of Phacochoerus africanus. Taxonomy (NCBI): domain Eukaryota; kingdom Metazoa; phylum Chordata; class Mammalia; order Artiodactyla; family Suidae; genus Phacochoerus; species Phacochoerus africanus. Next base: position 46,950,604 of record NC_062544.1, on the reverse strand, counting down.
CTGTGGGAACCCGGACCATGTCAGCCACAGCACAGAAGAGGGAGTCCTCAACAGACTGTGACTTTAGAGACCTGGGAGAAGTTACTCCACTCTCAGGGCTAAATTCACCTCAAAAAAGTCCTAAGTCCCCCCAAATGGAGTTTAAACTTGGTACTGTTCACGTCGCAGAGTTCAGAGAAAGGGAACCGAGTTCAGCTGGCTGGAGGACCCAAGGGGAAAAAGGATGCTCAGACACAGAATTGTTCACCATTGAAAAAATTCAATCAACTCACCTCACTTCGTGTCCTTGCACCGCTGGCAGCCTTTTGATCAGAACTGGCTTTCTCATGTTTAGATTTTTGGTTGTAAATAACAAACGACTTGACCAAAAACTGGCTTTAACACTATGGGTATTATTTTCTACAAGGAGAGCAGCCCGAAGAATGGCAGGTCCAGGGTTGGCTAATTCAGTGGCTCCACAATGTCATTGAGGACCAGATTCTTCTCATAGTTCCGCTCTGCCATCCTCTGGGTGTTGGCCCTGGTCCCGTAGCTCATCTTCTTCTGGTTAAAAGAGGGTAATAACAGCCCTCAGCATGACCTCCTCACACCACAAAATGCGAAGGCCACAGTGACACCAACTTGTCTCTGTGAAAAAGAAAACATGCCCAAGTCTCACCTCGAGCTTCTCAAAAACCTCCCCTTCGTATATTATTGGCTGTCATTGTTACCACGCCCTTTTCTATGCTAATTGTTGACAAAGAAAGTGGAATCACTATAATTAACGTAAACTAATCAAGGCTGAAGGTGAGCCCAGCTCACTTAAAGCACAGGATCACATGTGAATGTATTAGAAGTCTGCTTACAAGAGAAACCTGGGGCCTGGCTGTTGCATAGCTGATACACTCAGAAGTATCTGCAGCATCATGAACACTTCCTGCAGAGAAAGACACATTGATAAAGAATACAATGGTCTGGTCCCTCTGGCAGTTATTTATCTTGTTATTTTAAAAAATAACAATCTTGGTTACTTACATATTTTTATTCCTCTTCAGAAACAAACAAAAAAGCTGCTAGAGAGTTCCCGTCGTGGCGCAGTGGTTAACGAATCCGACTAGGAACCATGAGGTTGCAGGTTCGGTCCCTGCCCTTGGTCAGTGGGTTAACGATCCGGCGTTGCCGTGAGCTGTGGTGTAGGTTGCAGACGCAGCTCGGATACCGCGTTGCTGTGGCTGTGGCGTAGGCGGGTGGCTACAGCTCCGATCCAACCCCTAGCCTGGGAACCTCCATATGCCGAGGGAGCGGCCCAAGAAATAGCAACAACAACAACAACAACAATAACAACAACAAAAGACAAAAAAAAAAAAATAAAGCTGCTAGAAGGAAGTAGTGACCTATTACACTTCAGACTGTTGGTGACTTAACAGTCTGCTTCCGAAGCATGTGGGTGGACAATCCCAAAGGCTGCATGAGCTGTCAGAAGAAAAGGAAGAGCACCAGAAACCTTAGTAAAAGGGTCAACAAGTCCCCATAAAGGGTTCTTGTTGTGATAGGTGTAGTGCCAGGCAGGATACCAAAGGGAACCTGGACTACTGGGAATCCTTGTGATTCTGCCTGGTGACAGTCGTGGGAGAGAATCCAAGCCTGTCTAGGTGGTCTGAGCTTCTGACTGCCCGGTTGTGGAGCATGGCCAGTCTGCCATCAGTGGAGTCATGGAGCCATTGCATGCCCCCTTTATCTGACCAGGCCATGGCTGGGGCTGGCGGTAGCAGTGGGTTCATGTACCTTGTTTGAGTTGCTGGGTCTGTGGTTCTTGTCATCAGATAAGGCCAACAGTGCCACCCTGTTCTACAACTAGGAGTCGGGTCCAAATCTTGGCTTTCCAGCAAAGCACTGGTAGCATTTCTTTGGGATAATCTCTATATAAGAAAGCCTTAAGGGAGGGCAAGAAACAAGCTGGGTAAGGAGCTGAAGGGGAGTGGGCAGAGTTCCAGAAAGGAGTGAGCGATGGTATATGTGAGAAACACAGGGTCGGGAGTGGGGCATGCAGTGGAAAGGCTTGCACGGATTTCCCTTTAAGGTAATGGTAACATATAAGGAACGCATTCCAAGACCTCAAACCCTGTAAGAAGCAGTGTGCCGACACCATGAGTCCTTATTTAATAGACAATTGGGGCCTTGCGGGTACATTAGATTCAGGAGACAGAGAGGGTAGAACTTTGCCATTGTCGCTACTGTTAAAAGTAATTTAAATAAATTAGAAACACTAATGGGAAAAATAAAGCAATTCCCAGAAAATAATAATCACATCTATTATTAATGTCCAGTGGGTGAATTATTTTAGTAATTTACTGCTGCCCATATAGATACAGATATTTACCCATGCAATGATAATTAATAGCATTCTCCAGAGAAATTTACCTCTGCAGATGTAAACAATGGGAATTTACCAAGGCTTCCAGTCAGTTGCAAAATCACCATTTTTCCATGTTCTTTTTTTTTTTTTTTGTCTTTTTAGGTCCACACCCACCAGCATATGGAAGTTCCCAGGCTAGGGGTCAAATTGGAGCTGTAGCTGCCAGCCTGCACCACAGCCATAGCAATGCCAGATCTGAGCTGCATCTTCGATCTACACCACAGCAATGCTGGATCCTTAACCCACTGAGTGAGGGCAGGGATGGAATCGACATCCTCAGGATGCTAGTGGGATTTGCTACTGCTGAGCCATGACAGGAAGTCCTCCATATTCTTTCTTGATAAAGAAAATAACCTGGACAAAGATTCTATCACACAAACCACTTATTATACTCATTTGTGTGGGAATTGCTATTGTCTTTTTCAACAAGCTAAAGTGCTGATGGAGTTGGATTGAAGTTATTACCTACTATATAAATATGTTTTAATATGGCTATGAAATAAGACCTCCACCAAGAGAAGGTTTGAAGACTGAAGAGGACCACTTCTACTGCAAGAAATTTCAGAGTTAAATTTAAAAGTCGTAGAGGGTGAAGATCTGGAATGAAACACCTAACAACAATTCCATTTAAGAAGAAGGAGATGAGCCAGTCAATTCTTTGATATGGTCCAAGTCTCCTGGGTCTACAATCTGAAACAAATGCCAGTCACAGTAGACTCTCCACCTCACAACCCATGTGTGGTCTGACATTGACATTGATGGTAGTAGGGTCTCTGAATTTCCCAAGCTCATAAAAAGAGCCAAGTCTGTCAGGATCCCTGATCCAGGATGGTTTATGTGAACATGAAACAAGATGTGAATATGTTGTGATGATACGATTTAAAAATAGGCTATTGGCTGTCACGTGGAGATAGGAGGTAATGATGTTAAGATGCAGAGATGGGAGTTCCTGCTGTGGCACAGTGGGTTAATGATCTGGCTTGTCTTTGTGACGTTGCTGGTTCGATTCCCAGCCTAACACAGTAGGTTAAGTATCTAGCTTTGCTGCAGCTGTGGCATAGATCACAGATGCAGCTTAGATTCAGTCTGTGGCCTTGGAACTTCCATATGCCAAGGTTGTGGCCACAAAAGGAAAAAAAAAAAAAAGATGCAGGGATGGAAGATGTATGATGTGAAAAGTGGTATGAGTTCTGTGAGGGTGGGAACTTGGTTGGTCTTCTATTCATTGTTGTATTCTTAGCATCTAGAGCTGTGCTGGGCACATTCTAGGTGCTAAATAAACATCTGTTGAAGAATGAAAGCATGAACAGTGCGTGATAACTACCTGGCTGGCTCAGCCAGCTCCACATCCTCTGTGTCCTCTCTTTGCAGCAAGCCTCCCTCCAATGCTCTTTTCACCCAGGGTTGGGGGGTCACCTCACCTTTCCCATGTTACTCCTTCCTATTTACTTTTGTCTAGCCAATTTATGGGGTTGCTCAGCAAATGTTTTGACTCCAATTGGGAAAACAAGCTCTTGGTGCCATCATTGTCACCTGGCCCAGACTCCCCAAACAAGCCTCATGTTGAAGGAAATGTCAATGGAAAGGTTTTTGGTCGGCCCCTCTGGCAGATTTCACAGGGCCTACAAAACACTTAACACGTCTGGAGATGGAACCTAAGCTTCTTTATTGCTTTTCCAGAGAAACCTTCCCTGGCCCCCTTCAGAGCCATTTCCACCTGCAGCTCACTACTTCCTAAAACAAAGCCAATCGAAACAAAATAAAAGTGGGAAATTAAGATGATGTTTAAGATGGAGTCACTCCATCCTGGAACCTTAGTAGGAGAAAATCAGATTCATTTCCTTTATCTGTGACATGAAAGGGTTGCCTTCGACTTGGGATATTCATGGGTATAGTCTGCCCTATACAGTGTTGTGTTTTGCCTGCAGGAAAAGAATTTTTTTTAAACAAAAATTAGTTGCCCACACTTAAAACTCAGGAGATTTAATGTTAAAAACTACATTTCCATTTCTTTTGAAAAATTGGAAGGTCTAGCAACATGGTGCCTGCCTTTTCACAGAGTGATTGCAGGTGGGACCAAGTCGCCCCTGGGGCAAAGTGACGGCTGGGCCTGAGTCATCAATTCCTAGGAAGGCTGTGTGCCCTTCGCCTCAGTCCTCACTACTCCCTATTGTCTCCTAGCTTGTGTAGTCTTTAAGGCCCATAAAATCTCTTGGAGCAGCACACCTCCCTGACCCTTGTGCTCTCCTGCCTGGCACCTGCAGCGAGACTGGGGTCTCTGAAGTAAGCGACCAAGTTCTCTTCTAGCTCTGAGTCAAGTCACTGACTACTTAAACAAGTCACAGCTATGAACTTGCATGTTTCATTTCCTCTATTAGTAATACTCAAGCTTTAAAGTGCCCGCAGATGCTCTGAGGGGCTTTTGATGATATAGTTTCTGATCCTGTAGGTCTGCGGCCAGGCCTGAGATGCTGTGTTTCCAGCAAGCTTCCGGTCTGCAGGTGCCACACTTTTGTAGCAAGGTTCCTACTTACCTCCAAATTCCCTTTCATCAGGTTAGTGGGGATTAGAATCAGTTGGGAAGGGTTTTTTAAAATTTTTATTTATTTATCTCTTTTGCTTTTTAGGGCTGCATTTGTGGCATGTGGAATTTCCCAGGAGCACGGCCGAATCCGTAACCCACTGAGTGAGGCCAGGGATCTAACCCACATCCTCACAGGTAGCAGTCGGGTTTGTAACCTGCTAAGGTACAAGGGGAACTCCTGAGGAGGGTTTTAAACTTAAATTGATGCCCGGTCTGCATGCCCAGAAATCCCGATTTAATTGGCATTGGCTGGGTCTTCGCTGTCTTGTTTTATTTCAAATGTTCTGCATTATTCTAATGTGTCTCCAGGGTTAAGAACTACTGTATTAAATTGCATCAAATTCTCAATATCGAACTTCCGTTTCTAGGTTGAAGCTTAGCTCTACTGAGGATGTTAAATTTGTGTTACTTTCAAAGGACAGATGTAGGGGTCACTGGGAGAATTAGAGCGTGAGGGAGCCCCTTGCTCTCTCAGTTGAGCTCCACTTTCCCACCCCTCTAATCTCCCTCAAGCTGTCAATGCTCACATTTCTGTCAGTTTTCTATGTGCCCTCATCTGCTGTGAGTCCCCAGAAACCAAATCTGGTTACATCACCCGCACAGGTTTCTCAGCTCTGGAGTGAATAGCTTCTAACCTCTTCATGCGCCACTCCATGTCTCCAGGGCTTCCTCAGGTCAGGCGCACCTTGTCAAGTTCATTCCCTTCCACCCACATCCCTGCTTCTGTGAGGCTGCTTGTCCTGACCAAGTGAAATCAGGTGTGCTAGGCAACCAGCTTCTTTTAGTGAGACAACCTGAACCTGCTCCCAGCCCAGGTCTGGCTGTCCCCCCTCCTCTGCTCTCTTCAGCACTTCCTTTAGTGCGCTGGCCTTCCTGGTCTCTCAGAGATGCTGCTTCTCTCCTAGATAAGGAAAGAAGAGAGCAGGATGAGCTGGTTCCATTGACACCTTTGCTCCCATTCACTAAAATTTTACACCCACAATCTTCCATCTCCAGGCCAGAATGCTAGACTTCATAAGCCTATAGGTTTTAATGAATGGATGAATAAAAAAGGAAATAAATACATGCAGTCAAAAGGATGACCGCAATTTCAACGCATACCCTTTCAGAAAGTCAAATTCATGTTTACGGAGCATCAACATAAGCTAGGGCTGGACACTGTACACAAAGTGGGTGAGTAAGTGGGTGTGGTCCTTGCTCTCTCCCAGCAAGCCTCCTTGAGTACACCAGAGCCCAGGCACTGAGAGTGGAATGGAGCTGACCAATAGGGTTCAACTCACAGGTCTGTGCCCATCAGGGGAGAGCACCAGCCTGACAATTCTGTGACTGCCTCTGGGCCCCTTGGTCCAGGGTAATGCTGTATGGGTAGATGGTGGAGGCAGGGGCTAGCGGTGGTACCAGTTACTGTTATAGTTGAAACAGCATCAGATTAGGAGTTGTAGGATCTGTGCTCTAAGCCTGGCTTCACCAATTCCTAGTCATCTGTCCTTGGGCAAGCATTTTTTGTTTTTTTGGAAGGACTATTCAATATAGATTTGCTTCCTCATTTTATTTATTTTTATTTTTTTCTTTTTAAGATTGCACCTGTGGCATATGGAAGTTCCTGGGCTAGGGGTTGAATCAGAGCTGCAGCATCTGGCCTATGCCACAGCTAGAGGCCGCGCTGGATCCTTAACTCACTGAGTGACGCCAGGGATTGAATCCTCACAGACACTGTTTTGAGTCCTTAACCTGCTGAGCCACAATGTAAACACCCCTACTTCCTCATTTTAATAGAGCACATTCTCTTACAGAAGCCAGTGCATTTGCTGAGTCCCAGCATCTTTGAAAATAGCATTAGTGTATCTTGATCCCAAGAACAAATAAATAAATCTGAGTATAAACGCCTGGCAGGGAGAATCGAAAATGGTGATGCAAAGAATTAAATCTAAATAATTGTAAATGTGTAACTGGTTATAAGTGTCAACAATAATTCTTCACAATGCTTAAATCACTATAGTGCTGAGACTGGTGTGAGCCTGGGGCCTTCATTTAAGTGACACACATTATTATCCCAACAGGGAGAGATGGGAACCTGGGCAGAGAACTGCAAGGTGAAAATTATCCCCCCTCCACATTATAAGGAATGTTTCCTTTTTGGTCAGGTTCCAGTGTTGCTTGTGGCACATTCTGACACCATTCTTCCTCTCCCCCATTCTGATGTTGCTCGGGGCCTGTTTTTGCTCTCTGGCAGGTCTTGGGGTGTCTTCTTCAGCCTCACTCTTCTGAAATTTCACTGGGAGTGCCCTAGTGTGGATCCCTTTTAAATTTACTGAGTGAACCCTTCCATCTGGAGACTTGTGTCTTTCAGTTCTGGGACCATTTCTTACTTTATGTCTTTGGATATTCCATCCCTATGTTTTCTTTATTTTTTATTTCTGCAATGCCTATTAGTTATACGTCAGTTTTCCAGAATTTATTATCTTTATCTTTTTCTATTTTTCATCTCTTCTTTTGAGTCTACTTTCTGGGAGATTTCATTAACTTTATTCTTTTTTTTTTTTTTTTTTTGTCTTTTTAGGGCCACACCTGTGGCATACGGAAGTTTCCAGGCTAGGGGTCAAATTGGAGCTACAGCTTCTGACCTACACCACAGCCACAGCAACGCCAGATCCTTAACCCACTGAGCAAGGCCAGGGATCGAACCCTCATCCTCATGGATACTAGTCGGGCTAATTACCTCTGAGCCACAAGAGGAATTTCCCCTTCATTCACTTCCTTTATTGACTTATTCATTTCAGCTATCCTTCTTTTCTTTTTTTAATTTTTCTTTTGTTTAATTTTTTTTTGTTGTTGTTGTTATTTTTGCTTTTTAGGGCCACACCCACAGCATATGGAGGTTCCCAGGCTAGGGGTCTAATCGGAGCAGCAGCTGCTGGCCTATACCACAGCCACAGCAACGCCACATCCAAGCCCCGTCTGTGACCTACACCACAGCTCACGGCAATGCTGGATCCATAACCCACTGAGCGGGGCCAGGGATTGAACCTGCAACTGCATGGTTCCTGGTAGGATTCGTTTCTGCTGGGCCACAACGGGAACTCCCAGGCACTTTCATTTCTATAACACCCTATTATACTCAGAATATTTTCTTTTATCTCTCTGTGGAAATTAATCATAGCAGTTAAGAATTTATATGTAATTTTTTTTTTGCTCCCTGATTGTTGTTTCCTCTGAGCTCCTTCTTTTTATTCATCCCTCCCCTTGTAATATTTGTGTTTCATTTTAAGGATTTCAGAATTGTTAGTGATTACTATTGACATTAATATCAAGGTACACATATACAACTGTTATTTAGGTTTAACTCTTTGCCATGTAAGTGCTCCCTGCCAGGCTTTTACATGGTGATTTACTTCTTTGTTCTTGGGATCTTAATTTTGATTCATCATTTAGTCAGCCAGAGTCCATCTTCAAATATCTTCCTCCACATGCAATACAGGGCAAGTGTATTTTTGGAATCTGTGTCTAGAAATACATTTCTGCTGTTTTCACAGATGAACAACAATATGAGTACAGTATTCCTGGTTTATAAATTTTCACTTCAAGATCTTATAAACACAGTTCCAGTGTTTTTCTGGCATTTTCACTTGCAGAAGCAAGTTGAAAGCTTGTCTGGTTTTATTCATTTGTGGGTATGTTTTTCTGGCTAGTTGCAGGCACATTTATCCACTTATCCTTGTAATTCAGGGTTTTGCTAGAATATTTTTTAGAATACTTTTTGGCTGGGGCCTTTTCCATCTGCAAATTCAGGACTTTTTTCTTCCCTGAAAAGTTTCCTTTTTCAACATGATTTGGATTATCACTTCTGTTCTAGCTACTCTTGTTTCTTTTTCAGAAAGTCTGTAGTTCTTAGGTTGGTTCTCTGTCTTCTGAATAATAATAATACCTTCTTATTCACATCTTTTGTCTCATTTAAAAATCTTTTTCTTTTTCTTTCTCTTTTATTTTCCTCTATCTTCTGGAGGAGTTACTGATTTAAATTCTACCCTGTCAGGCCTGCTATTTACAGTTCTGATACAGATTTTAATTGTGCTATTGCAAGTGTTGTTTCCTCGCAGGCTTTTTTTTTTTTTTTTTAAACACTCCCAGCTCCCTTTTCTCCTCAACATCTTCATTTTGTGGTGTTGAATGTGGTGTGGTGGTGGACCCTTCCAAACACTTCCGAATGGTCTCATCTATGGCTTTTTGATCTTAGTAAGGTCGCGTGTTATTGAGGATGTTAACAATTTTCTAAAAATTTATTCTTTAAGTTTTATTAGAGAATATTTGATTTACAATAGCATGTTAGTTTCAGGCATACCACACAGTGATTCAGTTATACATATATGTACGTGTGCTTGTGTATTCTTTTTCAGAATCCTTTCCCTTATAGGTTATTACAAAATATTGAGTAGAATTCCCTGCGCTATATGGTAGGTCCTTGTTATTAAAATTTATTCCTACAGTAAGTCATTTTTATCATTAGGCAGTCCCTCTAAATCATTAATTTTGTTTTATTTTTGCTAATTAGGATTTTTATTTGTTAGAGCCTACATTATGGTAGGCTTTTTTTTTTTTAATTTTATGGCTGCACCTGCAGCATATGGATGTTCCTGGGCCAGTGATTGAATCCCAGCCGCAGCTGTGACCTATGCCACAGCTGCAGCAATGCCAGATCCGTTAACCCACTGCCCCGGGCCAGGGATGGAACCCATGCCTCTGCAGCACCTCTAGCCACTGCAGTCGGATTCTTGACCCACTGTACCACAGCGGGAACTCCAATATCATCTTTTTAAATGACCTCAGAAAACCAAAATCATTTACTTAGCTCGATAAATCACTAGTTTTTGGGAGTTCCCACCATGGCTCAGTGGGAACGAACCCAACTAGTATCCATGAGGACACTGGTTCGATCCCTGGCCTCACTCAGTGTGTTAAGGATCTGGCGTGGTGTAGCATGAATGATCTGAAATGGGATGTAGGGTGCTTTGGAAAAGAGGAAAAACTGAAGGTAAGGAGTTCAACCCAGCTGTTCTCACACCTGTGCTCCTGTATATGCATGTGGTTTCCACCGGCCCTCTTGCTTGTCTTTCACTTCTCTTTGAGTCCCATGGTGGCGCTTTCCATTAGTCCTCCTCTTCCCTTTCCAACCAGACTTGCCTGGGAGAATTTCATGCTTAAAGTCTTAGGCCTAGGACCTCGGGGTCCTTCGGTGGGTTCTCTCTTGGCCTCAGTGAGCTTGTCTAAATCTGCCCTGGCAGGAGCACCGTTCTGGTGTTGCTGCTCATAATCGAGCCTTTCTATTAAGTTCCTTTCTATCCACACATTTTTCTAATTACCTTCAAGCTTTCTTCTCTCCTCCTGGCTGCCTGGCTCCTCATACAGCTGTCATCACTTAGGTATATATTTTGTGCTTGTGTTACTTGGGTTATCGTGTGGATCCATCATAATTGTCCTGTTTCCACAATAATACTGCCCACTCCTTTGACAGGGGGACCCAGTCTTCCATTTCCCTTGTAATTTCTCAATCTCTTGTTTGAGTCCCACGCCCAGCAGCCACTCAAGAGGAGAGGATTACATGTTTCCCTTTGCACACAAACAACCTTGACTATAATGACAGCTATCCCCCCTGTCGTTTCTGTTTCCTAATCACTTTGCATTTTCCCTCCACATTAACTTCACTTCCACAAGGCTTTGGATAGCATTTGGGTCCTTGAAGACAGAGCCACTGTTCTACTGCACCCATACCCACCACCGTGTAGGTCTTTTACCATCAGTGAGCTGTGGGCACCAGAGGAAATTATAGCGGCTTCCCCATAGGGATCCTCATGGCCAGGGCTAAAAACAAGCTCAGGTTTTGCTCCTACCCCTGCTGAGCTGTTAGAGCTCCTTATCAGTGATTTTATGCAACATTCTCCCACCCCTGGGCCATTTGAGTACAGAGTGGCCAAGACATCATCCTGCCTTGACAACAGGTGGGCACAGCTCTGCAAAGAGGAAGTCCCTGGTCCTGACACAAGTCACAAGGAACCTTGCTTATAGGGTGCTTGAGAGCCTCAGGGGCCAGCCATTCCTCCTCTGAGCACACTGGTTCAAAGGGTGAGAGTGGAAGGGACCTCCCAAATGACACAGAAAGATTTTCTGTGTGGTAACAGGTCAGGCTTCAGCTCTCACTTATATTTTCTGCCCAAAACACATTGGTCCTACTACTTGTAGCCCCAGTGCATTCATACAATATCTTCCATGGCTGCCATTTCCTTCCCAAATGTTGTGTACTTAGCCTTTATCCTAGAGCCTCTCAGTGGTGTCCAATTCCTTCCAGTAATAGCATTGGCTTTTCCGTTGCCTGATTCCAAATGAATCATATATGGTCTTATTTCTGAAATTGACATCAACTGATGTTAGTCCTGGGATTTATATAATAGCTAAGATGCTTATGGGCACCATCCCAGCATAACTTTCTTCTCTCAGGCCACAGTGTCCTCTCCACTGAGGGTTGGGTTGCAATGCTAGGTTTCTACAGCTGGCTGGAGCCTCCCTCAGTTTGTTGACTTCCAAATCAAAGTCTTAGCACAGGGCCTGGGTACAAAGTAGGAGCTCAATAAATATTTGTGGAGTAAAGGAATACATAAGTCCCATGAGGGATCCTGATGGGAAATTATTATTTTCTAATTCCAGCGTGAAGTATATGGAAAAACTAGTTCTCTCCTCCAGATAGCCAGTAAGAGAAATGGCCAATTTCCTCATTCTCAAGTGTGACTTGGGCTGGGATGCGAAGAACATTCCAACTTGTGAAGCAGTCTTGGTAATTTGACTCTTTCCCTTGTAGTTTCCTTTGGTGCCAGCTCCAGTTAGCAGTTCCTAGATGTTCCCAGCAATGGCATTTCCTGGTGGTGGCAATTACCAATTGGCTGCCTTGGGAATGGCAGCCACTGCTGTAAACTCCCCAGTGTCTTTTATGTCCCTGAAGATGCTCCATGCAGCTTTTTCAGCATCATTCCTACAGAACAGTCCAGAGCCAGAGCACTACTCTTTGAGCTGCCTCCATTTGTTGCTGCTCCAAGTCTTCTACTGCCTTGCTACTCAACGTGTGGTCCGTGGAACCAGCATCAGAATCACTTGGGAACCTGTTAGAAAGTCAGGATCTTGGACTCACCCTGGACCAACTAAAACACATTCTGCATTTTAACCAGATTCCATTTGTTTCCTCTGCACATTAAACTTTAAGGAACATTTCCCCACTACAACTCTGATTCAATAGGTCTAGATCAAGGTTGGGGTCCAAGACTGTACCATTTTTTTTCTTTTCTTTTTGGCTGCACCCTCAGCACGCCAAAGTTCCAGGGCCAGGGATCAAACCTGTGCCATAGCAGCGACCCAAGCCACTGGAGTGACAACATTGGATCCTTAACCTGCTGCACCACCAGGGGAAATCCTAACTCAACAAAGTCCCAGGTAATGCTGATGCAGCTTGTTCAGGGGCTATCCTCTGAAGTAGCAAACCTTTAGATTTATTGGGGAAGAGTGAGTGCATGATGCCCACCCCTGCCCATTACCCGTGGCCATTCCAAAAGCAGGGCACAGGTCACTGATGCTCCCTTAGCCTAGAAAACAGCTTCTCAGTCACAGCTGCACACCAGAATCGTCTGGGAAATTTGGGGCAATTCATCCCCAGAGTGTCTGATTTGAATGTCATGGGAAGTAGCCAGCATTGAAATTGTTTAGAAATTCCATAGGTGATACTAATGGATCGAGAACTACTAGCCGAGGATGTGCTCCTATAACGAGGAACAATGCTCCCTGCCTCCACTTTCTACCAAATTCTCTTAATTCTCCTGCAGGTCAAATCTCTTAAATCTGTAAGACTTAGTTAAATTCCAAGTTCCATTTCAAGTACCTTCTCAGGAACCTCTAGCAGTGACTTGAGGGTGCACTGACTAAGGATTCGTCTTCACAACATTTGCCATGAAGCAAATCCTGAAGCGCCATTCTGTATAAGATTCCAAGAGAGGCCCAGGTCCCACGCATCAAGGTTTTTCTGCTTTACTCTGAGTGGAATTCCCGAGTAGAAAAACATGAGTCACTTTCCTGTATCCTTCTACATCCCTTCCTTTGTCTTCATGCTTGTCGTCAACTACTTTCCCACAGTGCTCTGTGGTGTTGTAGGCACTCCTGGGCTCCTCAGGGAATTCCCACAGGAGTCCCCTGGCTCCTCTCCTTTTCATTCTTGAGAGGAGTGCTGGAGTCTGAGAGTGACCATCAATTACTTCCCTTCTCTTCCATGCCAAGCTCCCTGGCAATTGAGACACAGACAGAGGAGGCCCAGAGCTGGAGACCAGACTGTCCACCCTATTGCTGGCTAAGCTTGTCTAGCCTGGAAGCACAGTTAGGAGGCCCCACTGGGCTCCTAAGATTCCTCCAACCGCCCTGCCTGACATTTCCTACCCAGAACTACAGGCTCACCTCTGCAAAGCAAAGACCGGCCCCAGGAAGTTTCTGGAGTATAGAGAAAACTCGAGTCTTGAAGAGGCTTTTGAGAAGGTGAGCGGAAAAGAGGTTGCAGTACACAGGTCCTGTTCTCCATCCCAACTGTCCGGTCAGAGAAGGGGGGTGAGAGGAGAAGAGGTCATCTTCCCGACACGCGCAATTATTGCTTTAAGCCCAAGATGAGAACCATAGGAGAGACCCCCACCCTCAACCCCCTGGCGGTGGCCTGGTGCTGAGTTCCTCAAGGGTGACCTCAGGGCTGCCAACACTCACTGGCCCTTGGGAAAGCCAATAATGAAACAACCAGCCAGCCAAGCTCCCCCACTGCTGGGGTTCTTTTCTCTGCCCAAGACTAGAGCCCAGCAGAGCCAGAACCCCTCGTGACGTCGCTCTGATTGTCCCTTCGGTCCATGCTGAGATGGTTTTTACCAGATGTGACGGGCTTGGGGAGAGCTCTGCTGGTTCCCATTTGCAGTGGAAATGTGGAGTGTTTTAAAAGAATTATCTTCCCCTGACACTCACTCACTCTCAGCCGGCAGCGTTCTGTGTGGGCCAGTGGGGACTTGAAGCTGCTCTAACCGAAAGAGGGGACCCTCAGTGCCAAGCAGTTTTCCAGTAAAATGGTTTAAAAATAATGGGAGAAAAGATAATAATGGCCAGAAGAAGGGACAGGTTTTTAAGAAGTCACTGGAGAAGACTGCTGAGCCTAAGTCCAGAGAAACAATATGAACCAGAGGCCCTCTTTGCTTTACTGACTGGAAATGTGGCTGAGGAAAGTGGGGAGGGGGGAGGGCGGGCTTGGGGTTCACAGTGGAATCATTGCTGACATTTAGCCAAGAACCAGCTAATTGCTCATGATTGTTTTCTCTTTTCACATTTCCTCATCTAAGCTGGGGATGTCTCCCAGGCCCTACAGATATAATTAGACTTAGGTTTCTGTCTCTCTCAGACTTGGGCTCCTCTTCAGAAAGTTAGCCAAAGTATAACGATCTCTGGTTTTTCAAATATGTAGCAATTTCCTAGAAGCATCCTCAAAGTTGATAGGTGTAAGTTTCACAAGAATTCATTTTCTAAAAAATGAAAACTAAAAACTAGAAAGTCAGTGTCACAAATGGGGCAGAAAAATGGATGTCACAGAATCATATGGTATAATTGATTGGGTAACGCTTTTTTCATTGTCAAGTAGACCTGGAGCCCCTTAAAGGTGACTGATCGAGTTATGAGCGGTGAGGGACAGAGTAAAAGGATGGAGACCGGACTGATCCTTTGTGGTAAACAGCCCTTGTATTAGGGCTTATGTGTTTGTTTTCTTTTCTTTGATCCCCCTGAACAAAAATACTTAAGTTTTAAGTGGGGACTTTTCATACCACACATCTTGCATCATATGTTTAAAAGCTGTGGCAAAATCATCTTTTGGCAGAAGTGTGCAGCCTGAGACAAACTGTGCCTTGGTGTGTGTCCTTCCGGAGTGGGATGTTTCTCAGAGAAATTTCCCATATGGTGCATCCAGTTAGTCCGCTGACTCATTTTGGACTTGGCATTGAGATCTGGACCAGGGTTGAGAGGGGTACAGGGCATGCAAGCCACCTTGCTGACGGGGGCTCACTCCTCCTCAGTGTGGGGGCACCCCACCTGCCCACAAACTTGAATAGACTGATGTTTTCCAAACACAGAAGTCCTATAATGCGTTCCCCCTCTTAAAACTTCCAGACACTCAGCAGTTTGCCTGTCCAAGAGTTAAACTTTCTCTTAAGGTTATGTCACAAAGCTTTACATCGGTCTCTTAATTTGTAGTGACTTTCCCAGCTGTGTTTGAGAGGAGATAAAACTAGGAGGACCTCACATGTAAACTGAAGGGGCTTCATCTGTGTACTCACAAATCTCAGCACCAGAGGGTTGAAAGGATCCTAAAGGTTCACCAGGGCAAAGCCCTGGTTGTAGATCCATTGCAGATATGGAAACCCACATGGGCATGCAACTCATTGGTGACAAGTCTGAAATTGCCCAGCTTTGCTGAGAACCATACAGAGCACTGATGCAAATTGTGAGGCGGGTGTGTGTGTGTGTGTGTGTGTGTGTGTGTGTGTGTGTGAGTTTCTTAGTTAATTAGCAATACTAAAGAAAAATGGAGTTCCCCATAATCAGAGAAAATAATACTCAAGCTCTTCTCAGAACAGAAATCACTTTTCTCTTCCATGAATAACATTTGGGCCTGAAGCGAGTAAATGTACCATCTAAGTCCCGGTTTATAAACACCTTGGTGTATCTGCAACACACAAGCGGGGCAGGGCAGGGAGGGGGAGAGACTTCTTTCCCATGAACCCACTGTGTTATCTTCAGGACCCAAGCTTCTAAGCTGTAGATCCATGAAGCTGTATGGTTTAATTTCAAGAACTTATCAGCGTTGGCCTGTAGGCAATGCATGCCTTTCCCTAACACCTGTTTGATTTTGCTAATACATATACATAAGGATATCCTTAGGCTCCTGCCTCCGCTATGTTCACTGCTAAGGCAGCCTAACCAAAACCTAAGCCTAAAGACTGTGGACCCTCCTAGGTGTGAAAGAGAAGGAGGATCAGGAGGAGACTTCCTCCATCAGAAAATCTTAGTTGTTGAAAGGGAGGGATGTGGGGCCACCTACATTTATTTCATAGCTTGACCGCATTGGACTCAGGTCTCATTTCTGGTGCAAAGAGGCTGGTACTAAATACTGAAAGAGATCTATGGGTGGGCATTGCTTGTTTTGTCTGCTTGGGATGACATGCTCCTCCTTTTAGTGGGATTCTGGTGGGGCTGCCAACCACAGTTCCTTACCCCTTGGCCATGGCGATTGGTCCAGCGATGGGCATGTGACCCAACATACTCGAAGGCTCTTTCCCAGGATCTTCCCAACAAGAACTCTCTGGTCATGAAGTTTGGAGAATGTAAGTCCAGAGCCGATGGTAGTATCCAAGTTTCCAACCTCATGGGAACAAATCTGAGGGAATAAAGTTAACACATCAAAAGAAGTAGAGACAAGAAATGGCCAGAGAAGGAATGATTTCTCTAGTGTTTGAGGTTCTGAATGTAGTGGCTGCTGCAGCAAACTCTACCCCCTGCTCTAGTTTGGTTATGTCAGCCAATAAACACCTGCCTCCCTTTGATTAAATGAGATCAAATTGGATTTCTCTACCACTCTATAAAATGTTGGGGGCAAAAACCACACTCTGGAAGCTTCTCAAACAGAGGATTCACAAAGTCCTCCTTGCCTTGGAGCTTTGTGAAACTTGTGCATTAGGGATAAATAGGACATACAATTTGTCATACAAACCAAGATACTTCTGAGAATGAAAGGGAGTGCTATTCACAGTGACACCAGGGCAATTGCCATAAGCTAGAAATGTATGAGCACTCTAGTGCTGGTCTAGTCTGGTGTGTGTGCACACAGTGGCAGAGACCATAGTGCCTGATGAAGAACTGAGGCACCTGGGGAGGGGTGGAGGTGCCAGCTGGAATGGACCCTTCATGAGCTCAGATGGATACTTGGGAAAACTCTCGGTGGCACTTGTGCAAATTTGAGGTTGCTGTGAAATGACTCCAGTGTGTGTGTCCATAGCTGATGAGACCTGAGAACCTTCAGATTATAAGCAGGGAAACCAGAAAACTCTAAATAGCTCTTTCTTTTTTTCCTGAACAGGGATTGACTGCTCAGGATATGTACCCGGCTCCTGAGCCAAGAAAGCTTCCTCATGCTGGGGGGAGCCCCAGCAACTGCATTTATTGTGCATAACCCTGTCCCTTTGTCTGAGGTTCTTTAAGTCACTGGAGACCCTGATTCAAGTTGGACCAGTTAGGTTCTCCTTCTCTAGAACTGGGGCCAATTAATAGCTAATTAGTCCGTATATGGTTGGGAAGATAACATGGCAATCGGGAGACTTGAGGCAGTCATATTACCATGTGGCCATAGAACTGGAGGAAACTGTTCTGTGAGAGAGAAAAGGAGAAGCAGATGTTCAGAAGGCAGCAGACATGAGAGGCAGGGCTTGTTGCTGGGCGGCTGACAAGCTTCTCAGGCCTCAGTTCCTCAGGTTGGGCTATGTTGCTGCCCACGGGTTCCATGAGATACCCCTTATCCTTACGCCATCAGCCCCACATTTGCTTCAGCTAGCTCAAATTGATTTCTGCTTCTTTCATCCAAAAGGGTCTTAACTAATACCAGGAAATTTCTTTTTGATGACTTAAGAGCTCATATAGTTCCTCAATAGTTTATGGCCCAAACAATTCCCTCAGCACCTTATCTCCAAATCCAAATATTGATTTGTTCCTTCTCTAATTGAAGCAGCACATTAAAGGAAAATACAAAACAAAAGAATAATGGAAAGATGGTCCTGTACTCTGAAGTCACATGGGATCCACATGGACTTAATTAGGACATGGGACAAACAAAAACATTTGGGGATGCCTCCTTCCCATACAATATTTCATAACATGGTACCAGTGTGTAAAACTGAGATGTTAAAAATGATCTGGCTAATCTGCCCACTCAGTTTTTTCCAAAGGTGGACAAGTGCTAAAACACAAAGATTTGTGACATTCTGGCCGAAGCAGATTCGGAGCTGATACTAGGAAAAATTGAGAAGTAAATGAAATTTTTTGATGTTTCCCCAACTCTGATTTCTGTGTTTTTCTCTCATTCCTGCCTCCCTCAATTCCCTCAAGGAAAGCCATCTGACAAACTAAATTACAGTAAAGTGTTAGTGACAATTTGTTACTCCTATTAGGCATATTTGCATTTTAAGAAAGTCTAGAGAGAGCAATATAAAACCAAAGAAGTAATTTCTTTGCTCCAATGTAAACTGGTAGAGGAGTTATTTTGGGGGGTTTCTTATTGTTTTGAATTTTTCTCTACTTACATATAAAGTCTATAGTGACCTTGATAAATAAGGTGAATACAAAAGAGAGTGACAAAAATTTGGAACACTTTTTTAGTAATCACATATAAGGAATGTTACTTTTACTTCCTTTTTGGAGCCAAAATTTTCCAATCAGAAGCTGGAAATAGAACAAGAATGATTGGAAGGGAAACTATAGGCTGGAATGGGCAAGAACACTTGGTGCCTCTGTGCGTGTGTGTGTGCATGTGTGCGTGTGCCTGTGTGTGTTAGGGCTGGCTAAAGGAAGAGGCCTACAGTCTCCCTGCAGGTCTTCCTTCCTCTTCTGCAGCATGAAGGAGATGGCTCCCCTTGCAGAAGATCAGAGCTGTTTTGCCCAGGTGGCTGGCCAAACCACTCTCCCTCTTCCACTGCCAGCCTATCTAGCAGAGGTGACCAAGTTGTACTTAATGAGCCACCACACCTGCAAGGAAGAGAGCCAGCCTGGCTTTAGCATAGGCATGAGGATGGGGAGCTGGGATCAGACCCAGGAGAATGACAGAGAGCAGAGGAACCTTGGCCCTCATGGCTGGGCATGCTGGAGATGGCAGAAAGGTCAAGGAGGGTAGAAGGTGGTTGAGCTGAGGGCCTGCATCTGCCTGTTGATGGCAAGAACTCAGAGACTGAAAATGAAAAGTCCACATTCTTCTTTGACTTGGGACTGAGGCAAAGGCCAGCCTGCTGCTTGTTCTTTGCCCACCGGGATTGATTTTGGGAGAAAGAGCATTCTACAGCTTATGGATATGGGTGGCTGGTGTCGGATGTAGAATATAGAGAGTGTATCCAAGGGCAGGAGCCTAAAGTCTTTGATTTGGCAAGCTGACTTCTGGGTATACATCTGAAAGAATTGAAAGCAAGATCTCAAAGAGATCTTTGCACATGCATGTTCATTGCAGCCCTGTTCACAATTGTCAAAAGGTGGAAGCAACCGAGACATCCACTGACAGCTGAATGGGTAAGCAAATGGAATATTATTAAGCTTTGAAAAAGGAAATCCTGCCACACGCTACATGGATAAACCCTGAGGATATGCTAATAAGTAAAATAAATTAGTCACCAAAATACAAATATTGTACGTTTCCACTTACGTAAGGTATCTAATGTCAATACACTGAGAGGAAGTAAAATGGTAGTTGTTAGAGGCTGGCGGGAGAAGAAATGGAGAGTTGTTCAATGAGGAGAGTTTAAATTTGCAAGATGAAAATGTCCTAGAGGGCCGATATAGACAATGTGAATGTAGTTAACACTATTGGACAGTACAATTAAAAATGGTTAAGAGGGTAAGTTGTATGCTGTGTGGTATTTTAGTGTGTGTGTGTACGTTTATCACAATTGAATAAAAAGCTCCCCCAGACAGGTGGTTCATGAGGAGCATGGACAGTTTCCTTTGTCTGTGGGAAGAGCTGCAATGGGACCACTGGAAGTAGTTTTCCCCGGGAGTAACGAGGGTGGAAAGAGTTGGCAGGTGTCTACCTGATGTGGGAGAATTCATACATTTAGCAAAACCAAGGCTGGCTCTGGGGCTGTTTCTCTTTCAAGAGCAGCCCCAGCAGGCCCCATTCTTGGGCCTCCTCCTTCACTCACAGGGAAGTAAACAGAGATGGGAGGGTCCCTGTTCTGGGAAAAAGCTAATCAAATGATCCAACTGCTCCTCCTTTGCAACCCCGAGAGAGGTACCAGGAAATACACTTTTGGCTGAGAGAAGACCAGCCATGAATAAGGGAGGCTGTCACGGAAAGACGCCCCCTCCTCCCAGCCGCATCCAGACCTTAGCCTTTGCGCTGACCCAGAGTAGGTATCAGCCAGGGGGCTGGAGTTAGCCCCAGGCTTGGGGAACACAGGCTCCAGCCTTCCGCCTCTGCTCTTTGGAAGAGAAACTGTCTTCTCTCCCTGTCCCATTATTTAGTGTTTGGGAAAGGACCCAGAGTCAGCTAGGAGGCAGGGAGCTGGGAATCTCTGTGAATGTGGGTTGTGGCATTCAGAGAACAGTTACGGAGCTTGTAAATCCAAACCCCCACGAATGGTTTCCTGAGGAATTCCCAGGTGACACTCTTGGCTGAGATGGGAGGGAGGAGTAGGGGCTGCCGAGAGATACCCTTCTCCCTCGTTGGGAAGCAATGTTCCTGTGACCCTATTTCAATCTTTGGTAATGAACCATTTCAGAACAACTGAAGTCACTGGAGTCACTGATAATTACATAAATTTTCTTCTCTTTTTTCACTTAAAATGCTCAAGTCTCCATCCACCAAGGCCCATTTTTAGTAACACGTTGAATCCTGCCAACATCCTGGGGCTGATTTTGTCTTTACACTTCTAGGAATTTCTGAGGACGTGGGGGTTCAGGCTGCCAAGCCGGATGTGAATGTGTGTGACCAGCAATGAGCTTCTAAGGTCTGAAGATTGGGAAGGTCAAGGGTCAATCTCTCCTAAGCTCCAGAGAGCCAGTTGCCCCCTATTGGGCCCTGTCTCCTGAGTGCTTCTCCTCCAACCTCTTGAAAACAAGATCCCCATTTCACCTCGGCCACAAGGTGATCCAGTGCCAGGAGTGTTTTTAGTCACTCTAACCAGTCCCCAGGGCCATATCAATGCAATGGCCAAAAAGGCAAGAATTTGGAACTCTGAAACCCCCAGAGACAGCAACAGGACTCTGTGATGATGTGGTTTATGGAGTCTGATTTTTAAAAATCTGACATACTTACAACGAAAGATGCTGTGGAAAAATAATTGGACTTATCCCAACTCCTCTGCTATTTATTGCTTTGGATGGCACTAAGGTTATATCACAACACAGCCATAAGGGGAAGAGGCTTTGGAACAACTGAAACACAAAGTAAATCTGTAGTTAACCCTTTGTTCAGTGTCAGCAATGACGCTTGCCTAGTGTTTGCAAAATACTGAGACAAGATGAACAAATATAAGGAATTTTATGGCCTGCATTGAGGCTACACTCGTGTTATATAGACTGTGGGGTCTCTTAGAGCCAAGCCCTACTCTGGGTTGTGCCCCAAGTTTGAAGACGCAGATCCTTTCCCTCCTATGGCTAAAGGTCTACCATGCAGGCTTAGATATCTTCCTTTTAACTTCTTTTCCCTGCAGGAAGTCAGCCCAGAGAGGCAGGTGGCACTACGCCTTGTTTGACCATGGCTGACTATACTGTGGGCTTGTGTTCCAGGACCTCAATATTTGCAGCTCTTAAACTGCCATCTTAAATCTATTACAGCTTGTGGGTGAAGCTAATAAAACTCCTCGAAAATCAAGACAGTTGACTGCAGCAGGACAAAATCTGGCAGCCATTTCACAGTCAAGATTCTGCAGTTAGAACTTTAATTCCCGCTAGCCACAGGTGAACACCTGGCTAGTACTTCCAAGGCTCTTCTGAGAAGTTTGCAGAGCCCGAGGCCAATGGATCATGGCTCAGTCAATGGTATTAGATGTGAAATTGCTCTTCCGGCCATGAGTCCATCTGTAGTTAAACAAGATAGGCTGACTGTGCCAATAATTTGCTCAATTTTGCACAGCCATGTTTAAGGATGCAACAAGAAATCTGCTTTTAGATCTCTGGGGAACTTTCAAATCAAAGACATCAGAGATCAAAAGCCCTTGAAAAAGCCATCTGGGAACTTTTGTGTGCTGACAAGTTTGCTCTTGAAGCTCACAAAAACACTTGCAAGATGACAAGCAGATACTAAGGACTTCTGGGAAAATTTTGTACTGCACTATGGTCTGATGAGACGCCAGAAGCTCTCTAAGGTCATATATCACCCACACAATGCCATACCTGCACCCATCCCCCAACCACATGGTCACTGGCTTTCATGGAAAATATTGCTGACACCTCCCTGATGGTGGTCCAGTGTCACACTGGTTTACAAAGAAATAAACTAAGCAACAACTATAGAAATAGTCACCACTGGCTAAATACTAGCCATGTACGATTTTGCTGATGTTTTACCATACACTATGCAATTGATTATAATAATTTTATCAGGGGGTATTAATATTTCATCTCATAGACAAGAAATAACTTGTCCCAAGACATAGAGTTTTGAAGAGATGTCATCCAGATTTGAAAGCAGGTAGGTGAGGCCTATCCAAAATACTGTCCCCGCCCAAAAAATCCAGTGACTCTAAAGAAATGTTATTCTTCATGTTTGAAAGCTAAATCTATTGGTTGTTTTTAATGTTCTTTTCAGCAGTAGTGGCACACCTCTATTGCTCCATCACATCCTAATCATACCTCTTCTGTGTGAGGCCCTCCCTACCTTCTCTGGGCTCAAGTGCATGTCTTTCTCTCAATAGCACCAGATATTTTATGCAGAACTTCAGTATCAATATAATATTATTTTAATTGTAATTATTTGTATACTTGTCCTTCTCCTGTTAAAAACTGAGAATTACTTGGGGGCAAGATCCATGTGACATAGTGTATGGCACAGTTAACCCTTAATTATCTATTGCTGATGGATGAACAAGCAGCTCAGATCCCTAAGGAGGGATTTTCAATAGTGTCAAAAGTATTATGGAGTTCCTGTCGTGGCTCAGCGGAAACAAATCCGATTAGCATCCATGGGGATGCAGGTTCCATTCCTGGCCTTGCTCAGTGGGTTAAGGATCTGGTGTTGCCATGAGCTGCAGTGTTGGTTGCAGACGCGGCTTGGATCCTGCGTTGCTGTGGCTGTGGTATAAGCTAGGGGCTACAGCTCTGTTTCTACCCCTAGCCTGGGAACTTCCATATGTCGCAGGTGTGGCCCTAAAAAGATTAAAAGAAAAAAAAAGTATTAGAATGAACCCTTTGAAATTTAGCAATGTTTTTAGGTCAAAAAGAACCAACTGTAGGCACTTTTGTACATTTCAAACTAATAAATCTATTACAGTGGATGTGACTATGCAGAAATGTGGTTGGTTTTTAAACAGATGTATTAAAATTCACACATCTAAATGAATTCTTTGAAAACCTGTTGTCACACTTTATTGAGAATCTCATTTATTTTTGTAGTCCTGCATGTTTACTCAAAAACATCTGGTCCTTGGAAGTTCTTTTATTCCACAAGGCATTTGTCACCAGATGTTTGGTATGCTTAGGAGGGCATTATTATATAATGGTGACGTATGATATTCTGTGTGTCATCTTAGACAACTTAACTTCTCTGTTCCTTCCTAATCTGCAAGAGCAAGATTTTAATAGTACCGGCCCCATCTGCTTGTTGTAGGAACTAAATGAGGTAATGCATACTGCTTAGAACATAAGTTCTGGACATATTAAGAGCAAAATGAATATTTGCTGTTGTTATAGCTACTATAGGATTGGTCAATATGGAAGACACATGTGTTGGAATAGCAATCGAGTGGGTGAGTAGCCTGTAATAAATATTAGATAAATGAGTAAAGTGATCACAACAAAGACTGTATTTCTACCCTGATATTTCCCTGATAGAGTATGTAAGTTTTCCTATAGAAAATGAAGTAAATTAAGAATGCACATATTTTGCAGTGTCCTGGGTGTCTGATGTCTTGTCATTTATTCCTCCCTGTGGTATCCCAGCACTCAGATTCTTGCTAGTGTCCTTTACAACACCATGACTCTTATTGTACAAATCCATGTCCAGCTGTGGTATTTGAAAATAATCAAACTTGCGTCACCAATTCACTTCTTCCTTTCTTTCCCCTCAAAGTCTCTTTCTTTCAAACAATTTTGAAATTCCATTACTAAATTTCCTCTTGCCTTTTAAATATATTTCACATTGTGTTACGTATTTGTGGTTGAGATAATCACATGGATCCATTTGTTTCAAATTAAATCAGTTTAAGCTACAAAAACTCTCCAAGTGTCTTGGTAAAGGTCTGCTCTGTATGCAACATGGGCAGAGCCTGGAGCCAAACAATTAGGGACTAATTTGTCAGAATCACAACGTGCTCTCAAATTTTGTGCACTATCTGTCTAAATTCCTATCTAGAGATAAAGCTCAGCTTCCTGGAAGTTCAACACAAGCCAGTAGCAAGGGGTATGTTAAAGTTAATGGGACCACTCCTAAATTATAACCAGATTCAGGACCCTTTTTTAGTGTTCCATGTTGAGGACTGCCTGGCATTGTTCCTAAACCAACTGCAAGTTTAGGGGCAATTAAAGAAAGAAATTAGGTCCAATATATCCTCTGTTGCAGGTCATGAAATGAAGGAGAAAAGACAAGCTCTAAAGAGCTATAAGACAGGAAGCAATCATCAGGAGAAGAGTAGCAAGAACTGCCTAAGAACAACACAGGCCCCAACTTTATTCAAACCCAGGTGAAAACAAAGGGTCTATTTCCACATTTATATGCATAGTCACATTTTATATACATGTATTTAACTTTCCATAATGCAGATGGAAATTCAGATCTGGTTTCTGAAGTTTAGTTTTTAAATAATTATTTATGTAGGAATTCAGGTTAAAGAATGGATGGCAGGTATGTGGTGACATGTCACGTTCTGGGTTTTTAAAAAATTATATTTTAAATACTTTATGATTTATAATTTTAAAAATAGGCAAAAAGTGAGGATATGAACACAAATGTGTGAAAAGGATGTAGTCCATTTGGCAGAATTCACCTGTCAAGGGAAAAGACAGAGGAAAAGAGGGAAATGCACACTATTATGCTGTTACATTTACATGATGAATAGTTATCATGCCTACTGCCTCTAAGTTTACAAGAACAAAAGAAATGCAATATTGTCCACAAAATTGTGAAAGCCTCTCCCAGACACTTTCGAGACCTGAAGTGGTTGTTTTATTCTGTAAAAGAGGCCCTGGTGAAAGCCACAATTAGTTTCTAAGAAGAGGAATATGAGGAGTTCCCGTCATGGCGCAGTGGTTAACAAATCCGACTAGGAACCATGAGGTTGTGGGTTCGATCCCTGGCCTTGCTCAGTGGGTTAAGGATCCAGTGTTGCCGTGAGTTGTGGTGTAGGTTGCAGACACGGCTCAGATTTGGCGTTGCTGTGGCTCTGGCGTAGCCTGCTGGCTACGGCTCTGATTAGACCCCTAGCCTGGGAACCTCCATATGCTGCAGGAGCAGCCCTAGAAAAAAGGCAAAAAGACAAAAAAAAAAAAAAAGAAGAGGAATATGAGTGCAAGGAAACATCTTTCTGTTCTTGTGGCAGTGGCCTTGGGAGAAATACATTCATCAGCCACGTTTTGCACTGTTTGGGGCCCCGCAGCTTTATCCAAAGCTTTTGTACTCTTGGGATCCTCCTCCCTGTCCACACCACCACGTTATCACTTTCATCCATCCAACTCCACAAAAGCTCTGAGGAAAACAGATTTTTAAGTGAGAGGAAGGAGCATTCCCCAGAAACCTATGGCTTATCTGGTAATAATTGCATTAATAATGATAAGGAGGAATGTGGACATCAGTACCTCCAAGAGGTCTCCGGGTATTTAGCCAGTGATTTCTTTGAACTTGGGCAACTCAGATCAGGGCTCTTTCTTTCTAAATTACTCCTATAACTGTGCTTGGTTCAGAAATAAAACCTAGAGCATCAATTTAAAAAATTAATAATCAAAACTTCTGCATGGAAAAAGAAATATCATGCAAAATAAAAAGGCAAATGTTAACCTGGGAAAATTGCAAAACTACAGACACAAATGTTCAATATTATTAAATAAAAAGTTTCTTTAAAAAGAGGAAAAAGTTTGACTACTTTACAGATAAATGGGCTATAGACATGAAAAAGTGCTCATAAAGAAAGATGTATAAACGGCCCTTAGCCATATGAAAAGATGCTTAAACTCATTCATAATGAAATAAATGCAAATTCAAACTGTGGAGTTACTATTTCTTTCTTTCTTTCTTTTTTTAAGTGGCTGCACTTGTGGCATATGGACGTTCCTGGACCAGGGATTGAACCTG
The DNA here is from genome assembly GCF_016906955.1 of Phacochoerus africanus. Lineage (NCBI taxonomy): Eukaryota > Metazoa > Chordata > Mammalia > Artiodactyla > Suidae > Phacochoerus > Phacochoerus africanus. The sequence goes on along the minus strand of NC_062544.1, from coordinate 46,924,324 downwards.
AGCTGCAGCTGTGACCAGCTGTGGCAATGCTGAATCCTTTAACCCACTATACTGAGCTGGGGACCAAACCCATGCCTCTGCAGCTACCTAAGCCATAGCAGCCAGATTCTTAACCTGCTGTGCCACAGCGGAAACAACTGGAGTTACTATTTCTCATCTACCATAATGGTAAAAAAAAAAAAGCTAAACAAAATACTTTGTTGGTAAAGCTGTGCACAATCACTCTTATTAAACAAAATGTAAAAATGATTCAAGCTCTAAGGAAAGGTATTTGACAATTTCTAGCAAAGTTCACATGTGTTTACTCTTTAACTCATCAAAGAATTCTCAGAATAAATAAATTCTGAGAATTTATACCATGCATACAAGGGCATGTGAAAAGACATATTACTAGAGTAATTCAGTGCCATGTGAATTGTAATAGCAAAGGACTGGAAACAATTCAGATGTCTAATAATAAGGAGCTGGCTAAATAAAAATTGGTACATCTGGAGTTCCCATTATGTCTCAGCAGTAACAAACCAAACTAGTATCCATGAGGATGTGGGTTCAATCCCTGGCCTCACTCAGGGTTAAGGAAACGGCATTCCCATGAGCTGTGGTGTAGGTCACAGATGCATCTTGGATCTGGCGTTGCTGTGGCTATGGCATAGGCCAGCAGCTGTAGGTCCAATTTGACCCCTAGTCTTGGAACTTCCTTATGCCACAGGTGCCGCCCTAAAAGGCCAAAAGAAAAAAAAAAAGAAAAAGAAAAAAGACACATACACACACACACACACACACAGATATACACACACACATATATACACATATATACACACACATATGTACATATTTTTGTATAGTACAAAATAAACTACTATTCCAAAAAATTAGAAGGAAACCTAGCAACTCATTCTGTGGTAAGAAAATCAGGCAAAGACGTCATAAGAAAAGAAAACTGTGGACAAATAGCTTTTATGAATATAGACACAAAAATCCTCAGCAAAAGTAGCAAATCAATCCAACAACATTTAAAAAGAATTATACCTTGTGACCACGTGGGATTTACACCAGGATGCAAGGTTGGTTTAACATCTGAAAATCAATAGAATAAAATACAAAAATCAAAAGAATAAAAAAAACCCCAAAAAAACATATTATCATCTCAATAGATGCAGAAAAGCATTTGAAAAAATCCAACAATATATTATGATTAAAACATTTAACAAACTGGAAATAGAGGGAACTTTCCCGATCTAACAGAGGGCATCAGTGAAAATCCTGCATTTAGCATCATATTTAATAGTGAAAGAATGGAAGTTTTCTCCCCTAAAATGGAGAAAAAGACAAGGATGTCCTATCATGCCACATGGTAATGGAGATTCTAGCCTGGGCAATAGGTAAGAAATGGGGAAAAAAAGCATCCAGATTGGAAAGGAATAAGGAAAACTTTCTCTGTTCACGGATGGCATGATCTTATACCTAGAAAATCCTAAGGAATTTACTAAACACCTATTAGAACTAATAAATGAGTTCAACGAGGTTGCAAAATACAAGATCAACATGCAAAAATGTAAGGATAAAAAGTAAATGATTACTTCTGAAGGAGGGGAAATCAAGGTAGAGAGAACAGGCAAAGAGGCAGATTTCTGATTATACTTTGCACTGTAGATTAGATTTTGAAGCTCTGAAAATGTTCTACATATTTATAAGCACAAAATTAAATTTAAAAAGACAATTCTTAAACACTAAAAATAAACAGATATGTGAACTCAAGTTGGTGGCCTAACTACACACAGAAAAATTACATCACATGACATTAAAATTCAGTAAATTCATTGTCCATCCTGAGTAGAATAAACTCACGACAAAAAGAACTGCAAGAACAATTTTTAAAATCTTTAGTTATTGTTTTTTGTTTGTTTGGTTTTGGTCTTTTTAGGGCCGTGCGCTGGCATATGGAATTTCCAAGGCTAGGGGTCAAATCGGAGCTGTAGCTGTTACGCCTATGCCACAGCCACAATAATGCCAGATCCAAGCCATATTCATGACCTACCTACACCACAGCTCATGGCAATGCCAGATCCTTAACCCACTGAGCAAGGCTAGGGATAGAACCTGTGTCCTCATGGATGCCAGTCAGATTCATTTCCACTGAGCCACGAGGGGAATTCCTCAATTTTTAAAATCTTAAATGCTTTTAAGCAATCATGTTTTTGATGGTACAGTTAGTTTTGTTATTTTGATACAGCTATGTGTGCATTATGAATAAAGTGAAAGACTAATTGAATTGTGTCATTGAGAACCAGAACTTTCCCATAGGAGAAAGAAGCAGGTGATGGTTTGATGGGGTTAAGCCTTGGAGTCTTGAATTTAAATTGGAAGTAAGTTATGAATATGTAATATGTTTTCTTTAGAAAAAAATAGAAAAGCATTTTCAATTTTTGCTCTTTGAAAAGGCCTAGAAGTAATGACTAATCCAGTAAAAATGAATACTCCTGTGCTCAGATTGTAATCCTTAACCATCATGTCCACCTTAAAAGAGTAAGAGTTGATTCTGGGCTTACAACAGAAAATGTAAAAAAATGAGTCTACAACATTTTATTTCATCAGAAACCAATGAAGTTATCGAAGACTACTGGTGTTGTTGGGTGTTGAATTTTGTCCTCCAAAAGTAAGCCTGACCTCTGGTACCTGTGAATAGGACCTTATTTGGCAATAGAATCTTTGCAGATGTAATCAAGCTGAAGGGAGGTGCTATTGGATTAGAGTGACCTCTAATTTAATGACTCATATCTCTATAAGGAGGGATATTTAGACGACAGAGGCAAAGATTGAAGTGATAGATCTACAAATCAAGGAAAACTAAGGATTGCTGTCAACTCCCAGAAACTAGAAGAGAGATATAGAAAAGATCCTTCCTCAGTGCCTCCAGAAGAAACCAACCTGCCAGTTGATTTCAGACTTCCAACCAATCTTGATTTCAGACTTCTAGGCTTCAGAACTATATAATAATGCATTTCTGCTGTTCTAAGCCATCCAGTTTATGATACTTTGTTGCAGCAGCCCCAGGAAATGAATACAAGAGCTCTATCAGAAAGATGCAGACGCCAACTTGGAGGGGCTGCCACTGGTCAAATACAGGACAACCTGAGCCTCAACTACAATAATAGATCCAATAAAGTAAAACAAACATGTTTAAATCCATAAAATTATACTGAAATTTGAAAAATTAAAAAAAAACAATTGTATAACTTGGGAAGCTATTAGAGAACTAACTCAATATTTTGATAATATATAGGAAAAAGAATCAAGCACTCATTCTGCCTTTCCTACTTAAACTATGTCACTGGGTAACCAAAAAGTAGGTAGGGGGACTTTCTTTTTATAGCAGTATTCCAGCTAATATATGATGGAATATTACCATTTTGAAACTTCTAATGAATGAATGGGCCCAGGCAACGATCATCAATGGCTAATAATGAAAAGAGAGACAATCATGAGCTTTGTTTTTTAGGTTTTTGGTTTTTTGTTTTGGTGGTGAGGGTGCCTGCAGCTGCAGCGTGTAGAAGTTCCCAGGCCAGGGCCTGGGATTGAACCTGCCCCACAGAGGTCTGAGCCATTGCAGTGACAATGCTAGATTCTTAACCCACTGAGCCACAAGAGAACTCCAATCATGAGGCTTTGTTTTGTTTTGTTTTATTTAAGTATCTTAAACAAATAAATTGCCAAAAAAAAAAAACCAAAAGCAAGACCATCAGGAAATCCCTAGATTAAAAGATGCTTGAGAGATATCGACCAGTTATAATTTGTAAAATTGAACTTGAATTCTTGTTCTAATAAAGAAACCAAAGAAAATATTTGGGGGAAATAACTGATTATAAGGGAATTATTAATCATTTCTTTTAAGTATGATCATTTATGTCTTAGAAGATAATCTTTATCTTTTAGAGACAGGTTTCAAAGTATTTATAGATTGAAAGTTAGATCTGGGGTTTGCTCTAAACTATTTTAGCAGGGTAGGGGGATGGGGGTAGGGGACATAAATTAGATTGGTCATGACTTTATCATTACTGAAGATGAAGTCATGGGAGTTTATTTTACATATCTTTCTACTTTTGAATACTTTTTTAAATACTCAAAGTTAATGGGAAAAAAACTTAATGGAAAGAGCAAGTGCTTCTGACCCCTAAAAACTCATAATTCAAAATGTTATCAGAGACCAGCTGAAAAGGCCTGAGGGAAGCCCTGTGGCTGTTGTCTCCTTTTCTCCCTATGAGAGTCCTGCCCTCACTCTCAGGGCCGCAGTGGAGAGTAAGGAAAGGTTGAAAACATGTCAAAGACAAAGTGCTAAGTGTTTGACAATAGTCGTCGGAAGGCAGTTCTCTTTATGTTTTTGCTGAGTTCAGGCTCAGACCCACATTTCTCCTTTGGACTTGTGTATTTATTGCCATTGCCCTGGGCCTTTAGACACAAAGATAGATCCAGACCCCTGGCTGCCAGGCCTTTAGTCTGATATCCAGACCACCCACCCACTTCCCATGGCAACTTCTATTTCAGGAAAATATTTATGGGAAGGCACTTGCTCCCAGGGTGAGAAAAAAACAAACAAACAAAAAAACCAGTGGTTGAACTGAAATCATTTTCTCCCATTCTCGTTTTAAACCACTATGCCATGTGTTGGGGGCAGAATGAGGTAAGATTGTCTCCCATGAAAGGGGTCACGAATCCCACAAAATAATGACATTTCATCACAAGAGGGCCTCAATCTGTAACATAGACTCATCACTGCCAGAATACTTTGAAATAATCAACTACTAATGGCACAGACACCTATGGAGTTAGACACTGCAGCTGCCAAAGCAATAATTACAATTCTTATACTCACAATACATGCAAGTCAATGGACACCTGATCACTGATGTCATGAGAATCAGTATAATTAGCAATAATCGCAATTAAATTTGGGATCCCTCTGGACCCTCGACACGGTTTCTGACTCAAACCACATAAGCCTGTAAAGTAACTTCGTGTCAAATATGATCACACCCATTTCACAGTTAATGCAGTGGGTTTGGAATTTTCTCAACAACCAGCAGATTAATCAAGAATATCTGGGGTGGGGTCCTTCATCTGCCAGCCCACTTGAGGATTTTGCTCTGGATAGCATGTGCGATCTGGAATTTCAAATTTTAATGAAACACAAACCTTCAGATAGCAAAGCTGTACTAATTTTTAAAAAAAGGCATAAAGATGTTCTTATCCAGGGCCTTTTTAAAGAAACAATTCTGAGCTTTTCTACAGGGTCCTGGTCTTCATTCTATGACATGTGTCTTTTTATTCCTGAGTTAGAGTCTCAATGGTCGTATTCTGGGCAACATAGCTGCACATCGAATAAAAAATGTTTCTCGCAAAAATTAACTAGAAATCAATCACCAATCTAAATGCTAAAGCTAAAAAGTATCAACTTCTAAAAGAAAATACAGGAGAAAAATCTTTACAACCCTGGTTAGGCCCAAGTTTCTTGAATCAGTAACAGAAAGCATGAGTCACAAAAGGAAATTATTCTTTTTCCCCGCACTCTCAGAATATGGAAGTTCCTCGGTCAAAGACTGAATTCAAGCCACAGCTGTGATCTGTGCTGCAGCTGCAGCAATGCCTTTAATCCACTGAACCGGGCCGGGATGGAACCCATGCCTCCACAGCAACCCAAGCCACTGCAGTGAGATTCTTAACCCATTGCATCACAGCAGGAACTCCAGAAAATATTGATAAATTTGATTTCATCAAAATTAAAAAATTCATCTCTTTAAAACACACTATTGAGAAAATTAAAAAATAGGCCAGAGACTGGGAGAAATACATTTGCAAAACACAGTTGATAAAGGACATATCTGTATACATATACAAAGGAATATGTATACATATGCATACATATGCATACATATACAAAGGAATATGTATGCATATGCGTATCTCTACATATGTAAAGGAATGTGTGTATATGTGTACATCTGTATATATATATAAAGGAATATATACATATATCTGTATACATATATAAAGGAATATATGTATATTTTCTAGTATGTATTAATAGAGATGATATAGAGATGGTCTCTATATCTGTCTCTCTCATACATATATATATATATACATACACATACATACACACAAATATACACATATATACTCAAGAGTAAGAAAAACCTAATGTTTTAAAAATAGGTAAAATAATTGGACATTTTACCAATGAGGACATTCCATCGCAAATAAGCACCATTAAGAGATGCTTAATGTTTGTTGGAAGAGAAATGTAAATTTAAACCACAATGAGATACAACAACATACCTACTGGAATAGCTAAATTATATTAAAAAGATTGATAATACCAAGTTCTGGCATGGATGCAGAGCAACTAGAAATCTAGTTTGTTGGTGAGAATGCAAAAAGATACAGCTACCTTGGCAAACATTTAAGCAGTTTCCTTTGATCTGGTGTTGCTGTGAACTGTGGTGTAGGTCACAGACGCAGCTCAGATCCTGCATTACTGTGGCTGTGGTGTAGGCCAGCAGCTGTAGCTCTGATTCAACCCCTAGCCTGGCAACCTCCATATGCCATGGGTGAGGCCCTGAAAAAAAAAAAAAAAGAAGTAGAAACATAAATAACCAGGGAGCTCTAACACATCCTTTCTTACCCATGGTATTCCCCTGTATTAGCCAATGACATATGCTAAAAATGGTGACACAGAGGAAAGAGAAAGTAGGCCAACCCATATTTTTATTTTCTTCACTTATCAATATCCTTCTTTAAAAGTCATTTAAAGTCCTTTACTTAAGAGTGAGCTGAAGGTAGAGTGTTGGTAGAACGTGTGCATATGAAAAAGTAAAATGAAAACAGTTTTATGCAGTTTACATTGTTCTGGTGAGCATGAAATGTGAATGCATGGGCAAGCTGTGGAAACTGAAGTGTAATTTTAGTGATTCCACATACAAGTTCATTTTTACTGTATACTCTTTAAGAAAAATGCGGTACAATACACCAAAAATTTACCTTCTTAACCATGTTTAAGTGTGAAGCCCAAGAGTGTTAAGTATATTCACATTGTTGAGCAGCCCATCTCCAGAACATCTTCATGTTGCAAGACTGAAAGTCTGTACCCATTAAACAATAATTCTTACTCTCCCTTGCCCACCAGCCCCTGGAAACTGCCATTTTACGTTCTGTCTCTGTGGCTTTAAATATGTCACAGAAATTGAATTTTATAGTATTTGTCTTTTTTGACTGGCTTATCTCAATGTCTTCAATGCTCATCTGTGTTGTAGCATGTGACAGGGCTCCTTTTTAAAGGTTGAATAATATTCCATTGTGTATATACACATCTTTTTTCTCCCTTCATCTATCAGTAGATATTTGTGCTACTTCAACCTAAAGAAGCTCATTTAAACTGCAATTAAAACTTACCTCAATTGCTTTTCTCCTTTTTAGTTAATCCATCTATCTCTTCATTTCTTTTGCTTATTCCACAAAGGATTTAAGATGATTCACAGACAATTCCATTTAAAGAAAAGAAAGAGAAAGAGATATTTAGGACAGACGGAAAATGTGGGTGACAAAACAAGAAAGCGGGATCCATTAGAAATTTGACATAGTTTTCTAGAAACTATGCACTCACAGCATGGCTAGATTGACCTGGAACACGGATTCTCCCCCAGGGCTTCTCCAACTTTCGTGTCCTGAAACATATAGAAAATAATCATATTCGCATGGCCTACAGGGTAAACTGATGAGGCTGCTCTCCACCAAACGGGGCTGGCCCTAGACAACACACTGCCCTGAGGACTTAGGGAACCAACATCTCAGGTCCCAGTGTGACCTGCCCCTGGCAGGTCAGAAGCTGCCACATGCTTCGTGAGCAGCTCTGCCAATGTAGCCCCTTGCAGGGGCCCTGCTTTAAAACAAGCTGCATATTTCAATTGTCTATATATGACCTAAATTACAATTTCCATCACCAGCAAAGACACTGTCAAGCAGCAGAAAACACCATGGTTTGGAGTTGGAGTGGAGTTATTTCCACCACTAGTTCTGTGACTGGACCAGTAACTTAGTCTGTCTGTGCTTCAGTTTCCTGGTCTATTAATAAGACTAAAAATACCTGCCTTATAGACAAGCATGATAGCTAGAGATAATGCTTTTTGAGCATTATCCATGGGAAGGACTTCCTTCTGGTAACACACACCAGATCCTCCATCGGTGCCCCAAAATGCTTGGTCTTAATAGTAATAGAAGCGCTAAACTAGATACCATTCCACATGGAGAGGCACTCAGCAGGAATTCCCATTATTTACTTCCTTCACTCATTGACTCATTTATATGCAGAAATATTTATTGAGTATTTATCTGTGCCAAACACTACCAGGTCCTGGGGATACACTTGGTAAGCTGAAGTGTAGTGAAAGACTTCTAATTAGAATATTTGTGTTCTAGCCCAGGCTGTGTAACAAAGTGTCTCTGTGACTTTGGATGAATCACTTCGACCTCCTGGTCCACTGTTAGTCAGTGCTCATGAGGTTACGTGATAAAACAAGCAACTTTAATATCTTGGAGATTTAGTCAAATATTTATTTCCTGCTCATGTTACATAAGAGATTTAGATTGGTGGCAGCTCTGCTTCATTCCAAAACCCAGATTAAAGATGAAGCCAAGGAGATGCTGTTCTCATGGCGGCGGCAAGGGTGGGAGGTGGGGAAGGAGGCTGAAAGAAGAGGATCCCAGCTAAACCTTGCAATGGCACCTAGCATTTCTGCTCTGAACCAAATACCATGTCCACCCACATCCATTGGCCAATGCAGGTCAAGTGGCCAAGCCCATGGGTGATGAGGAGAAGTGAGGGAAGGAAGGAAACAAATAATGATGAACAAAGAACACAATCTCTCACTGACAGTTTTCAATTTATCAAATGAGGATGTTAAGCTAGACCTCTCTATTCCCTTCCAACTCTGCATTCAGTAATTCTATGATTTAATGGAGAGAAGTATAACTGAACTATCGTTACCTGATTGAAGCAGCCGGAAGGCACGCTGCCAGAGCACTGCACTAAACTTGAAATGTGTTGGACAAAGACCTATCTGATCTGATAAGCGCAGTTATTCCTCTGCAGGGGAACGCTTTAGAATAAAAGTAATTTTGCTACACATCTCTCTGAAATTGTTTTCTCTCTTTGACTCCTTGACTTTTATGAACCTTACTCTATCCAGTCACAACTCTCAAAGATGACAGGTGTATCCTAAGAACTGCATGGACCCTCTGACATCTTTCAAATAAAATAATATTAAGATTCTAAGGCATGTTGGGGAGGGGCTTCTCATTTAAAAGAGAACAACTCTGGAGTGAATCTTCGAAAAAGGTACAGAAATGTTTTCAACAATTGACCCTCCAAAATCAGTCATTTGCAAATATAGATTTTAATTTGCTGTCAACTTTCAAAAAGGGCTGGGACATGATAATCTTCCTCAAATAAATTGGTCACTAGACCTATCAAATTCTCTGTTAAGCCTGTCTTCAGCCTCCAAATAGCTAGGGCTCCTACAGGCTCATTAATTACCAGCCTCATGTACTGTGTACTGAACTAGAGGAAAAAAATGATTTCCACTCTACTGTTACAAAGGGCTATAAATACTGAGACCTATTATGTGGCGAACATTATGCTATGGTTGTAAGTTTGCGGTCTTTGCTCTTTCCATATCTCTGCAAGGTATTATCCCAATTTTCCAGAAGAGCAAACGAAGTTTCTTAGAGGTTCACTAACTTGCCTAGATACTTAAAAATAGAACATATTTTTTCCTTTTTTCTTTTTTCCCCATCCCAAAGTCCTGGCCCATCCCTCTCTCCCCCCATAGAAATAAAGCATTTTAAACCAGTGCTACTATGATGCCAAAGTCCGGTCCATCCTGCTGCAGAAGAAAACCAGAAAGTTCTTTGACTACTTCTATCTGCCAGGGAGATAGAAACCTAAACAGCTCTTTCTCGTCTTTGTATATCCAATTATTATTTTCCTCCCTGGAGGACAAGAGCTATTACACACTTGAAACTTCTCTAGGCAGGATGGGAGAAGATGAACTATATCTGACAGTAAGGGACCTGAGTGCTTGCTTTGTGTGCTTGGGATGAAAGTTTGATTGAACAGGCTAACTGCAACCATTTTCCAGTCTATATGAACACCATGCCTAGTAAAAGAACAGCTTATTGGGAGTCCTCGTTGTGGTTCAGCAGGTTATGAACCTGACTAGTATCCATGAGGATACAGGTTTGATCCCTGGCTCCACTCAGTGGGTTAAGGATCCAGCACTGCTGTGAGCTGTGGTGTAGGTCACAGACATGGCTTTGATCCTGTGTTGCTGTGGCTGTGGAGGCTAGCAGCTGCAGCTCTGATTCGACCCCTAGCTTGGGAAATTCCATATGCCACAGGTATGGCCCTAAAAAGCAAAAACAAACAAAAAAAGGAACAGTCTACAGATGTCCTTGGCGTAAGTTTTATTTTGACTCCATTGTGGCTACTGGCTACATGCAAATGGGTTGGAATGAGAGCCCCGGGGCCTAGTACTGAGTGTTGATGTATGCTAATTACACGGTCTCCTTGAGGTGGGAAGAAGCTGAGGACTCAACAGAAAGAAAATGGCTTTTCCTTCTGGCTAATAGATGAGAGGAGTCTCCCCATCACATCAAAGGTACCCATGTTCATCCGCCTACAGCGGGCTGTGGCCATTCATCTGCAATGTCACTGACCGGGCAGCCTATTCAGCCACATCTGGAAAAGTTAAGTGCACTGCAGAGGTGACATGTGTTGGTGAATGCTTTCAGCACAGTGTACTGACACCATTTTCTTCTCCCTTCTTTGCATCAAGCCTAATAAGTAATTTGAAAGTTAAAGCTTCAAGGTTTAGGTAAGTTAATGAAAACATGTCCGGACAGATACACAATACAGTCAATTCTTTGAAACGTAAGACAACAGGCCCACGAGGGTTAACAAGATCCATATAAAGGGTGATGAGTCCAGGAGAAACTAGTGGGATCATTGAAGGGTCCAGTATGTACACCCCAAGAGGACAGATGCTTTTGGTACCCCTCACCCAGATACCACACAACCCTCTATGTCTTCACCACAGAGACTGGGAACCTTCTGGAGACTGGAGCATGTGCACTGTCTGAATGATAGCACAGACACCCTAGAGATTGATTGGTAGCATTTCTGACTGCCCTGGAGGGTTTCAGTCTTCTGTGTTGAAATTCCCAACAAGCCTCTCAAATCAGGAGCCACGTCTTAAGATTTTATTTGCCTGACATTGTAGCCTTGCCAGCCTTGAGCACAGTGCCACATAGAAGGCACCGCCTAGCCAATCCTTCTTGTTCTACTTCGGCACAAGGTGTGACAGCCTGGACACAGAAGTAGGAAGAGAACCCTGTGATCCCTTGAATTGTCCTCTTCTAAAGTTCCTCCGCTAAAGAGAAGATTCTCTGGAGGAAAAAAAAAAAAAAAAAAAGCCTTCTCAAATGTTCTCACTCACCATCCATGTGTATGTGCTTTCTATTGAAATACTGCTTTTTTAAAAAAGTATCTCTTCTCATGGAGCCCCAAAGTTCAGAGCATCCCTTTCCTAGTACAGCTTCACGAAAGTTTGAGGCGAGAAGCAGAGGCATGTGGCTGGAGAAGGGAGGCAAAAGAAATTCCTCTGCTTTGCTGCAAAAGCTCTGGAGTGTGTGTAGCTCCATGGTGCCTTTGGCCCTTGTACAGGTCCCTCTTAAATCTCCAAGATCCTTGCTCAACCTCTGATTTCCCCACTCTCTTCCTGCTGCTCTGCGTCTCCCTTCAGGAAAGAGTCATCTGGAGAACTTTTGCCATGGCCTACCTCATCCCCACGGGGAATTGCTGAGGCCACTTGCAGAGGTGAAAGCTCGATTTAGAGACTGGCTGTTCACCCCAGTTCAAGAAAGGGAGGAGTGGTGAGAAGCCTGGGAAAGCTAGACCTTCCCTTCTGCACCCACGGAAAGAAGAGTCTTTTTGGGAAAGCTCAATAGGATCCACTTTCTTTTCCCAGGGAACCGTGGGGAAGCCTAGCTACCTGATGGTAGCAAGTTTCATGAAGGCCCAGCAAGGCTTACAGGATGAGAAATGACAAAGCTAGAATTCAAATCCAGATTTGCTAACCGGGTTCACCGGAAGTTCGGCATTGCTCTGGGCCTCACTGGCTGTGTGGGTGCCCTCGGGCCATATCCTGCAACACAGATGGATAGGCTTGTGGAGGTCTGAGCCATTTCCCTTTGTAGAGCTATTTTGCATTTAATCTAAAGATAGGATTTTACTTAAAGGAAGACTTTCACAGTGAAAGTTTGTCTATATCACATTATCCCCAATTTTGGAAGATTTTACTAAAGTCAAATCTGGAAGTTATTCTCAGATGGCTCTGTGTGAACTAAGTTCTTAGTAGAGATCTTTTTATCAGAAAAAAAAATCATTGTAATAGAGAGCATTTACCTTGGAGTCACGGGTTCACACACATGCCCCAGAATGACTGAAGAAGTTCTGATTCATCATTTTGCTATTTCTGATGGATGCTGTTGAGATTTTAATATTTATTCTCCACAAGAATAATGGAATAGTTCCAAGTGTGGGCTCTGGTCAGAGAGACGGGGTCGACCACTTGCTATGTAACCTTGGGTAACGTAAAAAACAAAAAACTCCAGAACAAAATGAAACAAAACAAAAAACCCTTTATGTCCCATAGAGCTAAAGATTAAGTGACCTAACATATTTAGAGCACCTAGTAAGTGCTCAAGAAATATTTGCTGATATTATTATTGTCGTTGTTGTTATTTGATGGACCCCTGCCAAGGTCTGGGCACAACTTCTGAACAAAACAAAATGGACTCAGCCTCATAATACAAAAGCTTTAAATTGTTATCTTAAAGAATGGTGGTTAGGACAGAGCTGTACCCACAGGAGAATGAACCCTGTAGGCCCAGTGTCTGAGAAATTCACCACCAGAAAGGAGGAAGCTGGCAAGCAGCTTCCACGCAGCCAAGCTGGTGGTGGAACTCACCGTGGGAGCCAGAAGCACTGTTCTCTTACCATCAGGCAACTGCAGTCTTTGGATCTGTTGGAGTTGGCTCGGCTAAAACCCACATTTCCAATTTTCACACTATCTGTAAACGTTCAATTCAAAAGGTTCTCCTATTTAATATCAAACAAGTGAGAAAAAAATCTCATCAGCTCATTAGTGCTGTGCCAGACTTCCATTGGGATATGGCGGCGACTGGAACTCAGCTGCATGGGGACCTCAGTAGGATTTCTCAAATGGCTGAATGGAGAGCAATACATCAGCCTACTGAAATCTCACATGCCATTTGGTTTAAATTTAAAGTTCCTTTGAGGTTAAGTAAGTATTAGAACCAGAAGGAAGGCAGGTTTACAATCTGTTAGCCTGGGCTCCACATGCTGCAACTGTCACAAATATACCTCTTTTCGGCAAGAGGGGTCACTGCCAGCCCAAAATCTCCCCAGTGCCACTTACCATTCCAAACTGGACTTTCCCATTCCCATGAGCCTTCGCCCAGGGCTGCTGAACCCACAGTCTAGACAAACAGGCTCTCCAGTGGAAATAGAATGCATGTCACAATGAGAGGCACACATGCTGTTTTAAATTTCCTCATAGCCACGCTAAATAAATAAACAAACAAACAAATAACTAGAAACAGGCGAAACGAGTTTTAAAAACGTTTTAACCCGGTATATCCCAAATATTATTGTTATCAATATAAAAATTACTAAGGATATTTTACATTTCGAGGGAACTACATCTTTGAAATTTGGCGTGTATTACGTATTTACAACACACCTGCATCAGAATTAGCCGCCTCGCAAGTGCTCAGTGGCTACCGTCTTGGGCAGGGCAGGTCTAGACTGCAGACCAGGCTAATTTACACAGGGCACTAGATCTTAAAGCAGCGGTCGAGTGGCGAAAACACCCAGCAGAGCCTGAGGAAGGGTCTCAGGAGGCCGAGAAGAATTGGGAGGACCCTGTGAAACAGAATCTGTCACCACAACTCCTTTTGAAGTGCATTTGTTTGCAATAACTTCTATAAACATCAGCGGCTCTCTCCCCTTTGTTTCACGTTTGGGGACCCAATTTATCTCTGACGGAGGAGAGTATTATTTTCTCAGCTGCAAATCATGTTAATTGGGCAGCAGCTGAATAGGAATGTGGAGTAAACACCCCTAATACCTTTAATGCTTTGATGACTTTTCCAGCCCCATACTGTAGGTACTGTATTGAAGGAGGGGAGCAGCCCCTGCTCCTGCTAAGGAGACAAGCAGAGTGCCGGGAGGCAGGGTCACAGATGCGGTCTAAAGGGAACGCATTTCAAAGTTCTGATCCCTTGTTCTTTGCTTTTATTTGATCCTCAGACAACTTGGCTCATTTGGCCAGAGTAAGTGCGGGAGGCATGTTTATCAGGGGTCTTCGAGACAAGGTAATTTGGGAGGCTGTTGCAGTGCATCGTGACATGTGGCTAAAGCACAGATTTCTTCTCTTCCAATTATTCTTCCTTATCTAACACTGCCCAGCTAGCTCTCAGCTCTTGGGTCACTGGATGCCTAACCAGCTGTTCCAGATGATGAGAGCTCTGCCTTTCTTTTCTAAAGTAAGAAAAAAAGGGGTCTGGGAAAAGGAGGGCAAGGTAAAGCAGCAGAAGGCTGACTCCATCTCAGGGAGACCAATTGTGTAGATGAAGATCTGGAAGTCTGGTTTCCATAAAACCACCCTGCCTCATACCCACTGCAACACCTTCCTATAACCCAAGCATAGGTATAAGGCAGTTTGATGCCTGCTGCTGGGGAGCATACCCAAACGTTCTCTCTCAAGTCTTCAAATGGTTTTCTTCAGCGTCCTCAGTTCTAACTCTGCTCCTCTTTTTTCACATCCAGAGCCTCATCCCACCTCTAGAAGGCTCCTTCAGATCTCAACAGATGACGCAGTAACTTGGCCCTCAGAATCCCAGACTGCAGAGAACCTGTAAACTTGCATTCCAGGGCAATGGCCAACTTTCAGGAAGAACATGGCGGGTATAGGATGAGTTTAAAGCTCCTGGACAAATAAATGGCCTTATTCCTAAATCACCTTCAATATTGTTTGCCCACTTCTGCTCTCCACTGCCAACAAACACTTAGAGACAAGGGGTTAGAATCACCTGGAACCCTTGTTAAAATACAGATTCAGGGGCCTCCCATTCGTAGATTTTTAGATTTTAGTGGATCTGGGAGCATGGCTCAGGAATCTGGATTCGTAGGATTACCCTGGCTTATTTTGTTGCCTGTCCAAAGAGCTCACCCTCGGAAGCCCTGTCGGATGTCTGCTGGCATAATGCTTTCAGTGTTAAAAGTGTCAAGTCAGTGTATCATTTTTTCCCCATGCACTCAAAAGTTAGGTTTAAAAGGCATTCCCATCGTGGCTCGGTGGAAACAAATCTGGCTAGCACCCATAAGGATTCCTGACCTTGCTCAGTGGGTTAAGGATCCGGCGTTGCCACCAGCTGTGGTAGGTCACAGATGTGGCTCGTATCCCACTTTGCTGTGGCTGTGGCGTAGGCTGGCGGCTACAGCTCCAATTCGGCCCCTAGCCTGGGAACCTCCCTATGCCATGCGTGTGGCCCTAAAAAAAAAAAAAAAAGTTAGGATTATGATTTCAGGGTTGTGTTCTGTCAAAGGAGATGTACCTGTGCATCTTTCTGATCCCTAGTAGATAACCAGGTCATTAAAGGACATATTTTTTTTTGCTATCAAACATTTCAAAGACCACATGAGAAGGCAGCTAGACCTTGTTCTGGATGAGCAATGTGGATGGGCAACAAGGGATTGCTCCCCTGTTGGCAGTGTCAAAGGGAATACAGCACCCTTTTAAGAGTTTCTAATGCTTTGTAGCATGTAACCCTGCTATCCTGACTATAGGCAACGGGACTAAAGACAGGGAGTCCTATCTAGGGTCAGCCATCCATAAAACGCCAGTGACTCCTGAGCAATCAGCCTCATAGGAGTGCCTCCACCCAAGGATGACTGGTGTAACCGTCTTCAAGGGTTTATGTGCCACAGAGAGAAGGGGGATGGCTAGGCAGAGACAGGTCAAATAAAGCAGACACAGAAGTCTCCATCAGCATCACCATGTAGTGGCGCACCAGAGTGAGTCCCTGCAGTCACTAAAAATTTATTCTCTAAGAGCTAACATTTATCAAGCCTCTGCTATGTGGCAGGCAAGGTCCTAAATGTTTGATTTATAGTCTTTCATTTAATCCTTATAAAGATGCAAGGGTTAAATGATATGAATAGTTAATATTTCCATTTTACAGATGAGAATACTGAGCCTTAGAAAGGTTAATATCTTGCCCAAGATGAGCAAGTGTCAATGCTGGAATTCAAACCTAGTTAATTTCAGAGGCTGTATGTGTATTGAGGGTAGGGCTGGTTATTGGAGAGCCCAGTACAATATGAAGATATGGGACCTCTTGTTCAAGAAGCAAAGAACTATGTCATTAAGATAAAGCTTTTTCCTTTCTTCCAAGGCTCTGATGTTGACTGGCCATGGTGATTTGGTTTTGCTGTTTAACATCATTTTAAGTCAACAAAAATTTAAAAATAAAATTATTAACATAACCATTCATCTTTATATTGTGCAATGCCAGTTTTGAGTGCTGGTTTGAGTGCTGGTTTTAACTCACATGCAGAATCATTGAAAGTACACAATTTGTATTTCTTTTTTTTTTTTTTTTTGGTCGTTTCTAGGGTTGCACCCACGGCATATGGAGGTTCCCAGGCTAGGGGTCTAATCACAGCTGTAGCCGCCTGCCTACACCACAGCTACAGCAAAGCGGGATCCAAACTGCATCTGTGACCTACACCCCAGCCACAGCAACGCTGGATCCTTAACCCACTGAGCAAGGCCAGGGATCAAACCCACAACCTCATGGTTTCTAGTCGAATTCGTTAACCACTGAGCCAGGATGGGAACTCCACACAATTTGTATTTTGTAGCTTCAACAAAGCACTCGTATTTTATACAAAATGAACTCATCTGTTTTTATTTCACTTTTTTTAAAATTACTCAATGAATTTATTACATTTACAGTTGTACAATGATCATCACAATCCAATTTTATACGATTTCCATTCCAAAATCCCAGTGCATCCCCCCACCCCCTGAACTGTCTCCTTTGGAAACCCAAGTTTTTCAAAGTCTGTGAGTCAGTATCTGTTCTGCAAAGAAGGTCATTGTGTCCTTTTTTCAGATTCCACATGTCAGTGAAAGCATTTAATGTTGGTGTCTCATTGTCTGACTGACTTCACTTAGCATGATAATTTCTAGGTCCATCCATGTTGCTAAAAATGCTGGTATTTCATTCCTTTTAATGGCTGAGTAATATTCCATTGTGTATATGTACCACTTCTTCTTGATCCACTTCTCTGTCGATGGAAATTTAGGTTGTTTCCATGTCTTGGCTATTGCATATAGTGCTTCAGTGAACATTGGAGTACATGTGTCTTTTCGAGTCATGGTTTATCTCTGGATAGATGCCTAGGAGTGGGATTGCTGGATCAAATGGTAGTTCTATGTTGAGTTTTCTGAGGAACCTCCATACTGTTTTCCACAGTGGTTGCACCAATTTATAATCCCACAAATAGTGTCATAGGGTTCCTTTTTCTCCACACCCTCCCTCTGCAGCACTTATTGTTTGTAGCCTTTTTGATGATGGCCTTTCTGGCTGGTGTAAGGTGTGGTTTTGATTTGCATTTCTCTAATAATGAATGATGTTGAACATCTTTTCATGTATTTTTTTGGCCACCTGTATGTCTTCTTTGGAGAATTTTCTGTTTAGATCTTCTGCCCATTTTTTGATGGAGTTGTCTGTTTTTTTGGTATGGAGCTGCAGAAGATGTTTATAAATTTTAGAGATGAATCCCTTGTCAGTCGATGCATTTGCAAATATTTTCTCCCATTCTGTGGGTTGTCTTTTCATTTTGTTTAGGGTTTCCTTTGCTGTGCAGAAACTTTTAAGTTTGATTAGGTCCCATTTGTTTATTTTTGTTTTTACTGTCATTACTCTAAGAGGTGGATCTGAGAAGATGTTGCTGTTGTTTTGGTCAGAGAGTGTTTGGCCTATGTTTTCCTCTAAGAGTTTTATAGTGTCTGGTCGTATATCTAGGTCTTTAATCCATTTATTTCACTTCTTGATACACACACATTCCACCAACTCTCTACCTTCAGCTATTGATGTGTAGTAAGAAAGGACTGAAAAGAACTGGAACTATGGATTACCCTGTGTTCTTTTTCTTCTATGTCATTATTTTTAGTGTAAGTGGTTGGCTAATATAGGAAAGTAACACAGGTAAGCAAGTCTTGACAAGTTTTGAAGGGGAGCAGAATTTGCCACCCCAAAATGTCTCTTTGGCATAAGGATTATTTTAGGCTGGTTATTTATTTATTTATTTTTGACCACAGTGGAGGTATATGGAAATTCTTGGGCCAGGGGTTGAATTTGAGCTGCAGCTGCAACCTATGTCACAGCTATAGCAACACTGGATTCTTACCCCACTGTGCTGGGCCGGGGATCAATCCCATACCTCCCCACTGACCTGAGCCGCTGCAGTCAGATCCTTAACCCACTGTGCCATAGTGGAAGCTCTGAGGGTGGTTACTTTTAAGAGGTAGCAAATACAGAAGAAGCTCTGAAAATGACTAGAAGTTACCCTGTCGTAAGAGAAATTTACATTTCAAAGAAAAATCTCCATTAAGGAAGGGAGTTTCCCTCTCTGTACCAGGAAGAGGAGAATGACTAAATCTACAGAAACCCTTATCAATGCAGGTGATTGACTACAATCTGTATAACATCAAGGCCTTGGTTTACTGTGCTTTGCCAGATAATCTTCCATAACTGGCTTCCCTCCCTCTGCTTCCCAAATCTTCTTTTGTCTTTAGCTGGAGATGGTATTTAAGGTGGTGACTTGGGCCATTTGGGGAAAGTTATTCAGTTTTCCTGGGTATCTCTCATGTATACCTATTTTTTTGCTCCTGCTAGTCCGTCTTTTATTATAGGAGTTGGGGTGGTGGTGGTGGGGGTGTTAGCCAAGAACCCAGAAGGGTAGACTGAAAATTATATTTCCTCTTCAAAAGTTCCTTGATTGGTGGTATTTCTTCAACTGCACCATTTGCCTGCTCCCTGCATTTGAGGCAAGTTCAGGTTTGGCTGGAAAGTATGGTCTCTGAGAGATGTCATACCCAGTCATAAATTTAACATGCTTACCTTGTACTTGATTGGAGATCACACACATCGTGGGTCCACTGGGATGCTGTGTTAATGGGGCATTGGAAACACTACAATATGAACAGGCAGATGAGGACACGCACACTGCAGTATCTCCTCTATTCGCACACAGGCTCCATCATCCTATTGGACTTTGCTTACAAAACGCAAGTTCAAAGATGAAATTATTAAGGATGTCAAGATGGTGAGAGCAGGGCCTTAAATCAAGCACAGGGCCCTTCAGAGTATGGGACCCTCTGTGAGTACGCTGGTTGCACACCTGGAAGTGAACCCAGAATCAGGGGATAGAGCAGAGTAGAGTTTTTTCCATCTCGCTGTGGTTGGACGATGTCAAATACTACTGCGTCTCGAAAACTGTTGTTCTGGTTACCACAGCAGCCGAGCCATGCAGCCTCAGAAATGGAGCCTTCCCATTTGATTTGTCAGTGAGTTAATTGGTTACATACACTGCTATCCAAGGGAACGTGAGTATGTTCAGCAAAGCACGTTTTGGGTGGCCTGAGGGGCTCCTCTGATCTTTGGAAGTCTTCTGTGTGGGAGAACCTCTACTCACCCACCTGTATCATAGACAAGCACCAAGTCCTCCTTTGCAGGCAGTCCAATCCTGTCTTCCTCGTTCTACACAATGGGATTCTGGAGTGATGGGCAGGTGATAAAGGTAAGAAGGCTGGTTTTGTAGTTCTCCCCTTAATCCCTCAGACCCTCAGTTTGGCCTCAGTAATTTGCTTATTGCTCCCATTGACACATATTTTCCTGCTGCATCTTTCCTCTTAACACATTTATTCTTCTACAGCGTTACCGGCAACCCTCTTCCTCTTTCAACCCACACTCTCTCCAGATCACTCATCCTCAATAAGTCGTTATGCTCTTCTTCTTAAGAACATCCCCTGGCTCCCCTACTGACCGCTACATTTCATCCAAGTCCTTGGTCTTGGCATTCAAGGCTCTCCACAATCCAACCGCAACCCGCCTTGCCATTTGTGTTGTCATAATCTTTCCTTCTGGGCAAGAGAATAACACGGAAGATCCTTGCCTTCTTTCTGTCTTTCCTTCTTGCCCCTCCTTTCACACTTATTTCTACACAGTGCACTCATCCTAAGTACATGGTGTTCATTTATAAATCTTTCCACCCCACAAAGTACACATAATACATATTACATATCTTCCCTGACCATGACATGGTCAACATCATGCAATAAGTGGAAGGGAAGTTTTTGAGCTAAACAATTTAGCAAAAGGAATTAAATAGTGGTCACTTCTTCCACTCCCCCAGAAAGTGATTGCCAAAGCTGTTCTGTTTATTGAAAGTCTTGCTAAAATGCAAGTTATCACAAATTAAAACAAGATTTCATCTTCTATCTATTAAATCAGGATAGATTGAAATCATACAAAAGCCCAATTTCACAAAGTAACAGAGAAATAGGAACTGACAACTAGTCACTTGTTGGAGTTGGGGATTGATACAGTTTGGGAGGGCAATTTGAGGATATGTTTTAAAAACCTTAAAAATGTTTATGCCTTTTGACCCTGTAATTCCACTTCAAACCCTGTCATTTCGCTTGCTATGGAAGTCATTAAGAAATGGGCACAAATGTTCTTCTACAAAGACATTTAAAACAGAAATCCAAATATCCAACAACAGGGAATGAGTTAGATAAATAAAGGTATTTGTAAATGCTAGGCGGGCATGAAAAATCATGTTTTAGGGAAAAAAAAATCCAACAACATGGAAAACTTCTCCTTTTTATTAGTAAATAAAAAGCATGTTTCAAAATAATGTGCAGCCTGACTCAATTTTGTAAAATTATATAGACAGAAAAGAGATTAAAAGGTTGTATATCACAATTCTTTGAATCCCAGCCCTATGAAAACAATGTTAAATTCAAAACTCTTGTCTCTAACTTGAAGTTGTCAGCCAGTCAGCAGCATTCATGAAAGTTTCCTGTAGTAAGTGCTGTAAAGAGTTAAAAAGGCAACCTTGGACATGAGCACCGCCTTTCTGAAATTTATGAGCTGATGATACAGAAAGAACAAAAAGAAAAAAAAGAAAAACTCAAGACTTTTGAAGAAGTAAATATTTAACTGGCAAATATTTAATTGTGGTTTTTTTTTTTTTTTTTTGGCCACATGCATGTGCAACTTCCTGGGTCAGGGACTGAACCCGCACCACATCTGCGACCCAAGCTGCTGCAGTTACAGTGCTGGATCCTTACCTGCTGTGCCACAGAACTCTAGCAAATATTTAGTTCTGAGTATTATATCAGATTGCATTTTTAATTGGTTTTTACCTGTTTGGTAATACAGCCCAGTGCCTTAAATATAATATAATCCAGTTAGTGTTAGTGAATGAATAAATAAATGGGTAGTTGAGTGATGAAAGACTGAGGCCATGGAGGTCACTGGAGGTGTGTCGACCTAGTCTACAAAGATTCCATGACCAGGTGAGGACGGGCTTTTATGGAACTTGCTTTGGTGCAAAGCTTCATCTTTTATACCTTTCAACCTCTCCCAGCTCTTGCAAAGCTTTTTACCTAAGAAATATGAAGGGAAAATTGCTCCAAAAGTGCTTCCTAGAATCACAGTTGTCACCATTTTTCTAGTGTTTCCTATGTTCTAGGAGCCACAAGAAACCCTTCCATGTGTGATGTTATCCAACCCTCATGCTAATCCTTGGAAGAAAGTATATTACCTCAACTATGGAGGAGAAATTGAAACACAGTTAGGTAATTTCTCCAGGTCAGGTGACCAATAACAAGTGGAGCCAAACTCTTGGCCAGTTCTGATTGACTCCCAATCTGTGCAATTAGTCACTATGCTGTAAAATTCCTTCTTGCAATCAGGACACACATTTTCAGTGGTGATGAACATGCCAGGCTGACACATTTTTAAATTTTTTTCCTGGGTCTATCTTTAATTGAACCTATTCTGGTGGGTGGATGGTGCTACCTCATGGTAGTACTTTACCATTAATAAGCTTACCGGCTATTTGGACAGCATCTTCCGTTATGAGGTGCCTGTTCAAGTCTCTTGCTAGCTTTTCCACTAAACTGATTGCTCTTTTTTCTTTCTTGAGTTGTTCTGAATATCTTTTGGCAATGGACTTGGTTTTGTGTTGCAAAAATCTCCTAGTCTGTAGCCTTTTTTTCTTTTTGGCTGTCCTGCAGCATATGGAGTTTCTGGGCCATGGATCAGATTCAAGTCACAGTTGCAGCCTACACCACAGCTGCAGCAATGCCAGATCCTTTAAACTACGGTGCAGGGTCAGGGATGGAACCTGTGTCCCAATGCTCCAGAAATACCACCGATTCCATTGTGCTACAGTGGGAAAACTTGCGGCTTTTTTTTTTTTCTGACTCTCTTCACTTTCTCTTTTCCTTCTTTTTCACTCTCTTCACTTCCTCTTTTCCTCCTCTCTTTCAAATACTGTTTCTTGGGGGAAATGTCAGTTATACATTCAGAGGCAAATAAAAAGTTATCGTGAACCTTCACGTCATCATCATTTGGCTTTAACAATTGTCACCCATGGCCAATTTTGTTGCGTCTACATCCTTGCTCACTTCTGTTCCTCCCTACACCCAACTGATTATTTTGAAATAAATCTGAAGCATAATAATTCATCCATGAATATCTAAGTACAGGTCACTAATAGATAAGGGCTTCTTTAAAAAATATACAACTACAGTTCCATTATCACATTTAAAGTATCCCAGTAATCAATGCTTCCTTAATTCATGATATCTTTAGTAAGTGTTTAAATTTCTCCAGTGTCTCAGATTTATCCTTTTACATTTTGGTAGTTTGAGCCAGAATCCAAATGAGGTCTATACTTTGCAATTATTTGATATAACTCTTAAGACTCACTCTATAGGTTTCCTCCCTCTGTTCTTTCCTTCTTGCCATTTAAGAAACCAATTCATCTGTCCAGTTGAGTTTCCAACAGTCTGGATTCGAATTATCGCATTAAATCACCATGTGTGGTTTAACATACTCCTCTGCTCCTACAATTTCTGCAAATTGTTAGATCTAGAGGTTTGATGTGACAACGTTCGATTTTGGGAGGCAAGAATAAACTTGCAATTGGCGGTATTGCACACTTTTCTCAGGAAGCATGGGATGGCTGGTTGTTTCCCTCTTTGTGCTGTTAGCAGCCACTGATGACCATTATCCAGATCCATTATTTCACTAGGGGTAGGGTGTCAAAGTATAAGCCACACATTTTAATTAATCTCGGGTATTACATGACTTCACTGCATTTTGCTGTTTTACCAAAAAATTGGGGATGACTTGAAATTGACAAGCTGAATGGCAATGGAAAAGTTTTTGTTTCCGTTTGTGATTCTACCTGGGTACCCAGGCTGGTAGACTGCAGGGAACATGTTGCGGTTCTCTGAGAGGTACATCTGTCATGGTGCTTAGGGCTGGCAGGGAAGTATGGTATTGACTTTAGGTGTTTAGGGGAATGAAAATGGTGCTGGTTTAGATTTTGCAGAAGTTCTCTAAATCTAAAAATGTGTTACCTCCTGCTAAAGGAACAAATTTGCCCAAGTACCTTCTTGGAATAAATAATGGGTTTAAAGATGTCTCTGCAGGTTTCCAATCTTCAGTGAGAAAGAAAAATCTAAAGCTTCAATGAGAAGCAAACCAAAGCAGCCTGAGTCTTAGTTGAAACTCACTGCTTCTGACGAGGTAAAACATCTAGGGGGTTGTATAGTTTACAGATTACTCCTTCTGTCTGTGTGTGTGAATTGCGGCTTTAAAAAAACTTTTTTAAACACAACAGCCTTTACTGTTAGGTGGAATGAAACACAAGAGGCTGCCACTGAAGAATTTTGTTCTTGGAGGTGCATCATTTCAAATACACATCATTTCTTAGATCACCAGACAGAAGGATGAGACCAAACTACACTAGAGAAAAAGGTAAAGCCCTTTGAATACAGAGAAGATGAAAAGGAGGTGAGTTACAGAGTTTGGCTTTGCACTTGGGAAGCACTTCTGTGTAGTAGACACATGGTTTGTTGTTGTAGTGGTAAAAGCGAAAGAGAAGGTGGTAGCTTTACAAAGTTCTATTTAGAAAGACACTAAAAAGAAGCAAAGCCTCTTTGGTGTATATGTGTGTCAGATTTCTAGTTTTATTAATGGTCTCAAAAGAAATAATACAGCATTAAAAGACAATTTTAAATTAGGAGGGCTGAGAAGTTCCTACTGTGGCACAGCAGTCTAAGGATGCAGTGCTGTCTCTGCAGCAGTGTAGGTTTGATCCTGGGCCCGGTGCAGTGGGGTGGGGGGGGGATCCGGTGTTGCCGCAGCTGTGGTGTAGGTCACAGATGTGGCTTGGATTTATTCCCTAGCCCGAGAACTTCCATATGCCTCAGATGTGGGGGGGGGGGGGGGAAATCAGGGCTGAAAACCAGGAATCAGTACTTAGAAAAAAATATTTAAAGATCTGGAGAGTCAAACTGCAATCTTAACATAAAATGCTCCCCCAATAAAAAAAATTCTCTAGAGTCACAGAAATAACCTAACTTAGCCAAATGCTACAGGAATTAAATTCCTACAAAGATAGGGACTAAGACTGTCCTGTTTAGT
Source organism: Phacochoerus africanus (assembly GCF_016906955.1). Lineage (NCBI taxonomy): Eukaryota > Metazoa > Chordata > Mammalia > Artiodactyla > Suidae > Phacochoerus > Phacochoerus africanus. Next base: position 46,899,391 of record NC_062544.1, on the reverse strand, counting down.
GCTGTATCCCAAACATCTAACACAACGCCTGGTACATAATAGGTGTTCAACAAAAATGTGCTGGAGTCATGAATCAATTAAAACCTGAAAAGTATCAAAACCAAAAGTTCCAATTGTGAGATAAAACCTATAAAAAAGACCATGGTAAGTTGAGTCTCGACAAGCTGTCATCTGAAAAATCCTGTCGAAGAGGCTTAATAAAAGTGTTGGGTTGATACACCCCATGTCTAGAAAGTTGTAAAACAAATGGAGAAGGTCCAGAGCCAAAGCTGACTTGCTCCAGATTACAGGGAATGACAGCCAGACTTACTGTTTGCATTCCTGTCTCTGCCTTTTGGTGAGCAGTTTCCGTTCCAACCAAATTCTAATTTACTCATTTTTAATTTACTCTATTTATATGTCTAATGATTTAATATCACATCATACCAGTCTGGCCTTCAGGTGCCCTTGACACACATTTTTCTGATTGACCTTTCCATATACTATACACAAACCAGCCAGAAACCATTCATCTCCGCGTGAGCCTCTCAGGTGAGGATTGCGGTTTCATTTCTCTCTCCAGAAACAGACTTCTTCACAGGCTCCGCCTGCAAACAGCTCCCCCCCAACCCCATCCCCCACCCATGTCTTCTGTAAGCTTGTCCAGACATGGAGGACATCATTAGACCAGGTCTTCTAGTCAGTCATTCCACCAGTTGCAAAGCAATCATTTATGCGCGTTTGGTGTTTGGTCTGACATCTTTTTGATGCTGGTTCTCCAGCCTTTGTCTCAATGAATCACTTGTCAGCAAAGGTTGCGGCACTCTAGGCTGGATTTCACACCTACTGGAAGGGTTGCCTGTGATGTAGGTGATCTTAGGCTTTTTTGAAATGACCACCTCCCCCACCTCCCTACATCCCATGAGGAAACAGGGGACTGAGGGAGACCTGGCAACCCGATGTTTATTCAAGGCTTATTTTCATTTGTTAGTAGGTCCCCTGTTCCTATGCCCTTGAAGGCAGGCTTTCCCCTCTGGGGACAATGTTACCAACTCTTCTCCATGGTTGAAAGTTTGCTGCTAAAAAGAACCAGGATGTACACTCTGTGCAGAATATTTTAAGAGCCTCAGCATAAGAGGGAGAGATTTTTGAACAAAAAAGGGAAAAAAAAGAATTCATCATTTTTTAGTAGTTTGAAGATCATTTTTTCCCCCAAAAGATAATCTTTTTTTTTTTTTAATTTTTTATTTTTAAGTGGAATTTGATGGCTGTACCTAGCGTGGTCCACAGTTGTGGAAATGTCTACTGGAGCAATATGGGGTCAGGAATCAGACTGGGTCATAAACCAGGCTGATACTGGCAAGGCCTGGAATCGAGTCCCTCTCCTAATTCTCCAAACAGGGCAGCGGTAACCTTACAAAGTGCATATGGTAAGTGAAGTTGCTTTAAACCACAGAGCCTGAACTATTCTCTTGTAAAAAGTGATTATTCAAATGGAGCTTCCCACGGAAACTGCCTGCAACACGAGGACTTGAGCAGAGGATGAAAAAGTGGAGGTGAGGCACGCCTAAGAACATCATTGGTGGCCTTGCCAAACCAGGACCCAATGATCAGAGCTGGCCTCATAGAGCTGAGATGGAATGCAAGATGGGAACGCAGAGAAAATCTGATAGAAGAATTGTGCACTTTTTACTTAATCTGTGTTGCCAGGAAAGAAAGGTATAGGTTGGGGAGATTCTTTTTTTTTTAGTGGATTTTCATAATTCCTTTTTTTAATTGAAGTATAGATTTTTTTCATCTTTTGTTTATATATATATATTTTTTCTACTGATTTTTCTTGGTGCCTTTTAAACTCTTTGTGTTGCTTTTCACAGAAAGCCACTGAATGAAGAGGTCATCACACACAGATGAATCCCCAGGATGGGAAGTCAGAAGTTCTAGCTCTGATGAAGGTGGAAGGAAAGCTTTTTCATTCAAAGAGGATGGGACAGCAGAGGGGAAACTGATATCCCATCTGAGGCTTCTGGGTCTTACAGGGATCCTTTTCATGTTCCTAAATCGGTACAAGGGGGGTGGGGTAGGGTGCCAAATCAGGCTCATCAGTCACTGCGTGCATCTGAGCTGGAAAACATTTAACCCTGAGCTGCAAATCATTTAATCATGCTGACTCAGCAGAGACCAAAACTTGTGCACCCTTGGGATCCAGGAATTCCCAACATGATATGATAATGCATTTCACAGCGTGAACTCCAGATCTCCAGGACCCAGGCTAAGGGAAAGAGATGGCAGGGAATCTACCTTCTCCTGAAGTTTTATCCTTCCTTCCAAATGCACTGAAATCGAGGGATCCCCAAAGGCAGCTCCCACTTCCTGGCCCCCCACCCCCATGTATCTTTTCCTTTCTGTTTGCACCATTAGGTCAGGAGGTTAATGAAAATGCACTCTAAAATTATAAGGAGGATAAAGCCAGGCATGAATATTAGATTTCCACTGGAGTCTGAATATTCCATCTGGACATTATTAAGAAAACCCCATTTGCCTCAGAATCTTACAGTTCTGTCCACATTTGCTTGGATAGGTCTGAGGGGCTTAGGAATTTGATAACTGCTAATTGCCTACCTTGGAAACAAAATTAGGATGCAGGTCAGATCCCAGCTCAGAAGGGAAGTGTTGCAAGCTTTCTGTGGAGTTAAATAATGTGTCAGGAGAATGTTGCATTTGGGACCAAACAAGAGCTAGGATTTGTATTCTTCATCTTCTAGCACACATATATTTTTCAATCCCTCCCCTCCTTTTTCTTTCTCTTCTTCATCTTTTCATTTTTCTTTCTCCTTTATAGAATCCTCTCATCCTTAAGAATGGACCTGTAAATATACAGAATTTCCTCCAGTCACTTAAAAATATCGTCTTATTTCTCGAGGGCCTCGATCCCTATTGAAGGACATAGTTCATGGCACCAAACAGCCATTCTTAGAAAGTTGCTTTTACAGTAAATATTACAAAGCGACGCTTAGATCGAAGGATGATACTTGACATTAACATCTCGACTCTGCTCGCTCCTTCTGAAGGAATGGCTCCAGTGAAAGTAAATTGCTGTTGAAGACAAACCAACTGGAAAAGACACTTGCGCTCCCCCCCTCTTTTTTGTCTCGAAGTTTTCACAATGGCTTTAAAGGAAATGCGAATTAATCATTTGTTTTGACCCAAGAGCAGGAGAACTTATTTTGAAGACTTAAACAGGCAACACAAATGTAAACAGAAATCTGGGACTCCCAAATGCTAAGGCTGGAAGGAGTCAGTCTGAAAACAACAATTCTACTCAGCGTTTATTTTCATTTGAAGATCGTGGAAATCATATATAAATCACGGACAATAGGAGTTCTTCTTGCCTGGCAATTGTCCACAGGACTCTGTTAACCTCCAAGTACAGATACAGCATTTTTAAATCGAAAGACAGGGCAATATGGCAGTTAATCAGCAACGGATACTGTCAACTACAAGAGATACAAAGTTCTGTCATATAAATTAATTGCCATTACAAAAAGGCAACTGCTTTAGCTAAGAAGGTACAAAAACTGGTAACTTCCATAAATATAACAAGAAGCTAAGTGAAGAAGTACAGAACAGACTGTTTTTCCTATACAACATTTGAATATGCAAACTAAGACACCTGTGGCACTTTACAAGGAAGTAGGAACACGACACAGACACATGCCCACCCCCCACCCCCCCCCACGTCCCGTCATGGAGCCCCCCTCCCTTCCCCCCCATGTGGATCTCCAAAACACGGCACATTCTAGGGTTACAAGGACAGGATGCTGCACGGAAGCAGCAAGCCGGCGAGCTCTGAACTGCTAGACAAAGAAGGAGCCTTATTGACAGTTGTAAAGCATTAGGCGTCAGACAGAAACTTGTCAAAAACAGCTGTTGTTGGGTACTGATTGATAATGTTTTCATTCTGACGGCTGAGACACTGCAGACAGTCGTGGGTCTGAGGAGAAGCCCATCCCTGGCGCACACATGAACACACACACAGACAACGGGAAGTCATTTAACAGATGGCTTAGGAGCACTCAGCCACGGTATCTTAAAAAGACAACATTCTAGATTTAATGAACTTGCAGAGAGAGCAATGCCTAATAATCATTTATTTTTCATAAAAGAGGTGCACAACAGGACAAAATAAAAGCAGAAATTGTGTGAGTGGTCATCAGAATAAAACTTTTGTGCTGCTCATAGATTACACAATGCTAAAAATATTCAAGGACGTTGTAGACAAAAATCGAATGTGAATCTTTTTTGATCCATTGCATTAAAAAAAAAAAAGCTTAAAAGAAGGGTTCGATGTTTCAAAGGTAATGATTTCATTAAGATCCACTTACCAGATTAAACCACAAAAGCTATATTTGAATGACATACATTATCTGGAGAATGGCAAGGTATTACATCATATCACCCTGTAATATAGTGCGAGTCTGCAGCATTTGGGAATTAGTCTATGCTACCTAAAAATTACAAACATGTTTTTATTGCTCAGGTGAAGGGAGCAGTTTTCTATCATTTGGGCACTTGGTATTTAAGTGGCCAAAAATCTACAAAATGTGCCAAAGAGTATTTCATCCGTTAACCTCAACATCCATAGATTAGTTCTGATTTAGAAAAGGTCAAATGTGCCAAAACTTAGTAAAACTGTACATTGATCTCTGCATAATTTTATCATTTAAATTAAGTGGAAAAAAAATTAGTTCCAAAGACTGAATCTAGGCCCTAAAATTATTTATTTGCCGCAGCCCCAGCACATGTTTAAGGGTACGTTGAAACCCCTGAAAATAGGGGTTTATAATAGAAATACTGATAGACCTTTAATTACTAGATGGAGACATTAACAGACTCCATTAGACTGTATTAGCACTTACTGAATGAATGTACAGATGATTCTGCCTTTGTCATCTCTTGTCAACCCCACGCGAGCTTAAACACTAGCCAGCTTCAGTTGGCTGTTTTTTAAAAAAATTTTCACTTAAAAAATTATTTCCTCTATTTCAATCAGACATAAGAGTTTTAGAAAAAGGCTTTAAGAAACCTATTATGTTGCAGCTTGACTTTATGTTGGGTAATTTTTCTATTAAAAAATATTGGAGGACTTGATGAAATAGTAATCAGTGACAGGTGCATTGTGTCTGAATTTCTTCTGACTGTTCTCAAAAACTAAAACAATGTCTTTGCTCTGAAAAAGGGGATTGAAGGAGACTTCAGATATAATGATAATAAAAAAAAAAAAAACCCATTAGGCATCTTGCCTTTAAGATCTTCAAAGTCAATTTACTATGGCAGGATATTTCTTTCTGATAAGGTAATTAATTGAAGTTTTTGGTGCTCATTTTTCTTCCATAATCTGTAAGGCCCATATACAAAAAACAAAACAAAACAAACAAAAACAAAAACAAAAAAAACTTAAAAATAAAATAACATGAAAGAAAACCCCCAAGAGATCTTGTAGACGAGATACTTATTACGTGGAGCCCCAGTCACACAGCACTCCACCCCAAGGCCAGGGTAAATGAGCCCAGGTTCTCAGTCGCCCTGAGTCCTCCATCAGGGATTCGATTTCCTTGAGCCACGAATGCCATCCATTTGAGCACAGAGAAGAGAAGAGACGCTTAGAACAACAGAAGGAAGAGACATGCGGTGAAAATAATTAGTGGTAAACAGAGAATAAATTCTCTCTCAGTAGTGTGTACTTGACGTTAATGCCGATGATAATTCACCTGATTTACAGAATATTCACTTTTATAGAGAGATAAGAGTCTGAGATAACTGGAAGAAAACAGATACTGAAGCCATTACAGTCTGGATACCAAAATAAAATTAAAATGCAAAACTAACATGATAGGTTCAAGGCCTTGTGAGAACCCAATTTCCTCGCCAGATCTCACATTCTTCCACCTTCAAGGTCTTTTTCTTCTAACAAATTTATCAGCCGAGAGAAGCTGTCTTTCAGTGCATCCATGTCATCCAGGGAGCAGGGCTGCAGAATCCAGCGTTTGCCACGTGCAAGTGGTTCAAGTTCAAAATATTTTTTGACCTTAATTGAGGGGGGAAAGAGAAATATGTTAATAATTATATCAAAACCCTTCTCATATTGAAATTTTTTACGGAATGAAATAGATAATAAAGTTATATGAATAGGGATGTCTAGGACTTTGTAGAATCCCATCCACAGCTTTGGTTATAATGTGGGTTATATGTTGTAACCCAGAGTGTTTTCTTTAGGGGTGAATGACCTGCTTGCAAGCCACCATTCTACCCATTCACTTAACGGCATGGGAGGTCTGATGAAGTCTAGGAAAGAATTATATGTATTATGGCACTGGGCAAAATATGTTGCAGATGTCAAAAAGTTACAACTCAATTAAAATAACTCTAGTAGAGTAGCTTTAGCGATATCACCTTGCTAACTTAGATTGGTAATGGCTGACAGCATGTACAGTATCAATTACATAAGACAATTATTTGGACCATCAAACACACACGTGCACACGCAAATACAATTTAAATAATTTTTTCTCTCTCTCCCTTAAATTTCTGGTATCTCCTTTTTCTTTTTTTTTTTTTTTTATTTTTGTCTTTGTTGTTGTTGTTGTTGCTATTTCTTGGGCTGCTCCCGCAGCATATGGAGGTTCCCAGGCTAGGGGTCGAATCGGAGCTGTAGCCACCGGCCTACGCCAGAGCCACAGCAAAGCGGGATCCGAGCTGCGTCTGTGACCTACACCACAGCTCACGGCAACGCCGGATCCTTAACCCATTGAGCAAGGCCAGGGATCGAACCTGCAACCTCATGGTTCCTAGTCGGATTCGTTAACCACTGCGCCACGACGGGAACTCCCTGGCATCTCTTTTGGAGATGAAAAAGCCATAAGTGGCTTTTTAGGAAAGAGGAAAGAAAAGAAATATATAGCATATGCATATATATATATATATATATATATATATATACATATATACACTTTATATAAATATGTATACCTAAATAAAGTCTCCTAGCAGTTTTTTTCTTTCAGTTCTGACTCTATGGAGGAAAAAGTCAAGACCTCATAACTGGTATGTGGGGTGGAACACTTGCTACCTTAAAAACTCGTCTGATTAATAAACAGTCACAAGTCACTCTTAGCATGTACTGGGCTAGGATACTGACTAAAAGCATCCAGAATTATCAGCTCCTGGCTGAGAATAAATATCAAAGTATTATGAAGTATTGATGATTTTCAGAAGTACTGATGATCTTCTCCAAAAGGGTATGATAAAGTACAAAGTTCATGAAGCTACACACACACACACACACACACACACACACACACACACACACACACTGCATCACACAAGAATAAGACATTGTATTTAAAGCCCAACTTGGTTTGCGTAATATCAAATACAGTGAGTAGCAACATCAGAAAAGGTATTGTTCAAAGACATTCTTGGTCAACAAACTGTATTAAATCCCATGTGCCATGGAGAATTCCAAGGTCTTACCTTAGTCCATACCTGATCCAAAAAAAAAAAAAGGGGTCGCAATCTTCTGCCATGTCCAAATGTGGTTTCATTTTGCCTTTATCATCACAAGCACCAGACTAATGTTAACAGCAGAGACACACCATTCAAAATGGTATTAATATGTGTATACCTTTTTTTCTGTCTTTTTAGGGCCGCACCCTCGGCATATGGAGGTTCCCCGGCTAGGGGTCAAATTGGAGCTGCAGCTGACAGCCTATGCCACAGCCACGCTGCATCTAAGCCACGTCTGTGACCTACACCACAGCTCATGGCAATGCTGTATCCTTCACCCACTAAGGGAGGCCAGGGATCAAACTTGAGTCCTCATGGATGCTAGTCAGATTCGTTTCCGCTGAGTCATGATGGGAACTCCATGTGTACACATTTTTAATGTGAGCAAGAAGATATAAATAACACTAAGTTTTAACGGTAATTTAGGAACCACAAATATGCTCACATTTTACGGTCCATGTGTGTCCCCAAAGTCCTCCTAGAGATGCCTGCAAATTCATAATAAATACTATTACTATTTTCAAAAAGAAAAAGAAAGAAGCCTTTAAGAATGGAAGAACTCTCATTAATTCTGATTCTGGGAGTTCCCGTCATGGCGTAGTGGTTAACGATCCGACTAGGAACCATGAGGTTGCGGGTTTGATCCCTGCCCTTGCTCAGTGGGTTAACGATCCGGCATTGCTGTGAGCTATGGTGTAGGTCACAGACGCGGCTTGGATCCTGCTTTGCTGTGGCTCTGGAGTAGGCTGGCAGCTACAGCTCCGATTCGACCCCTAGCCTGGGAACCTCCATATGCTGCGGGAGAGGCCCAAGAAATGGCAAAAAGACAAAGACAAAAACAAAACAAAACAAAAAACAAACAAACAAAAAACTCCGATTCTGAAGAGTAGTGGAAAGCTCATTTATAGATCAGAAAACGGGTACACAGCTTCAGAACAATTTTTGGCCAAAGTATTTTACAAATCATGTTGTTAAGAGGACTTTTATGGAAAACGTAAACTCCATTCGTTTTAGTCTGTTTTCTTTAGGGCACTGAAATGACTGACTTCCAAGAGAATCTGGAATTGCTTGTGCAACAACCAGTACCAGGGACCAACCCTGTGCCACCCTTGGAGCCACGGGCCAACAGGGGCGAGAGCTAGCAGGGGCGACGGGTAGAGAACTGTCTTTTTAGGGCCACACCCATGGCATACGGAGGGTCCCAGGCTAGGGGTCTACAGCTTGAAAGAGGAGTTGGCTGCTCTCAAGAGTTTAAAATCAGAGATGTTAGTCTCTGATTCTGTCACAAAGAGAGGCTCAGACTGTACCACTGAATGCAAAACTGGGGAACCCTATTTTACTAGAATGTTGTGTGGTATTTGATCAGTAATGTCTCCCATCGTTCCTGTTGTGGCTCAGTGGGTTAAGAACCTGACTAGTATTCACGAGGAAAAGGGTTCAATCTCTGGTCTCCCTCAGTGTGTTAGGGATCCAGCGTTGCTGTAAGCTGTGGTATAGGCTCAGATCCTGTGTTGCTGTGGCTGTGGCTCTGATTCAGCTCCTAGCCTGGGAACTTTCAGAGGCTGCAGGCATGGCCCTAAAAAGAAAAACAGTAAAAAAAATTTTTTTTTAATTTTAAAAATTAAAAAATAAAAAGAACCCCACAACATGACCAAAAAAAAAAAAAAAAAAAAAAGCTCCCATCAAGAGAGGATAGAATGCCACATGCATTATCTGATCTGGTACCCGAAGGAAATTGTACCCTTGTCACATTTTATAAACTCAAACCTAAAAGGACAGCATTTTAAGTATTGCTAAAATGGTGGAAAGAAGTATAATAATATTAAAATAAAGAATAACACAGTAAGCGTATATTATTAACACTTCTTCCTCCAAATGGTTCATGTAAAAATTCACAATATTCATCCTAGTAGCACAGCAACAGCTAATTTAAAAACAATGTTAGACTTAAATGATCACAAAATACCTTAACCTGTGACATTTTGCAATATGGACCAGACACAACAGCACAAGAAGGATTTTAGCTATGCATCAGGTTGGTTTCTAAGCAACTGAAAATATAGTCTATGACATAGGCACACTTAGAAGATAATAAAGATGTCCAAAGGCAGTTTTGTTTCAGAAGTTGTTCCTGCTGAGTATTAAACATAAGAAGGAAACAGAGGCTTCAATTACAGGGTGGTCTCCAGATGAAGGAGCCTACTGGTGCTAAGCTGACAAATAAGCTGGGTAATCTGAGATTTTTCAGATCCGTAACTTAAGTGGGTATCTAATTCTGCCATATTCACCCTACTGGTCTCCAAAGAACTCCACACTATGTGACACTTATAATATCAATTTTAAAACAAGTTTGGCATTCCAAGGATATTCAAGTACAATCAGTGACTGACTGTGTCTGCTGGTGTAACAGCTTTCCACCACGAGAGTTTCATGTTTCTAAAACAAAGAGCACAATACAAGAGACAGGAAGATGGAGACGAGGTTCTGACTTGAACTTCTTTTCCCCCCTTTGGCCACACCCATGGCATGCGGAAGTTTGCAGGTTCATGCAGAGATGGAACCTGCGCCACAGCAGAGACATGAGCCACTGAAGCGACAACGCCAGATCTTTAACCCACTGAGCCATCAGGGAACTCTAAACATTTTTCTATAGGATAACATTTTTGTTTTCTTATATTAACCCAATGTTCACCTTTTACCAGCCCCCTGCCATGACTATAATAAAAATTACCCATAGTCACATTTGACCTGTCCATAATTGCTGTTTCTGTCCTTCTATACTCTGATGTATAATTTTAAAGAAAGGTGTTTAAGTTTGACCAACATAAATCATATACTTACACTGGATATTGTTTTTAAGGTTAAAGAAAAGCTGTCTATGATGCAAGGGTCTATTTTTTATGATGGAGAACATTTTTTTAAAGGTTATTTTCTAATCAGGATAAACATTTTAGAAAAAAACTCAAGAGAAAATGAACCTAAGTTGTTTGACTACTTTATCAGCGGCTTAAATGTCGTGGCTAACTGGAAACTGCTGGAATCAGGAGCTGGTGGTTGTTTCACATTGGCTTCTGGAGATGGCACTTGGGGGAGTGACATCAGGATACAGCTGCCTGGCAACCTGTGATCATCTAGCTATTTTCGGAATGGCCACAGACAGTGGGCATATGTCAGTGCCACCCTAGAGATAGGAAAACAAAGCCACCATAAGTTGCCAGCCTATTTTAGCTATGTCATCAGAGCCCTTTCTTTACTCACACAACTGTGGTGTGATTTGCATTACTGCATTCCATTATTCACACGTCCCATTGACTGTAAAGTCCTAATATAACAGAGACAAATCGGCACCATCTCCTTGTTGCTAATGTTTGTAGCAGCTGTTAAACCCGTGAGACATTACACAGCCCAGGAGACCCACTCATTGGGTAGGAGCTGTCCATTATGTTTCCTTGAGTAGAGAAATAACCAAATCATTCCTTCCTACTTATAGGACCTCTACTGAGATTATAATGATACAGGTTTCCCTATCTTGGCCTTACCTGACATTCAAAAATTTTATTTTTAATTCCTGCAAACCTGTTGTGCCTAAATTTCTAGTAGTCATTGTAGTTTCTAAACCTGTTGTGCCTAAATTTCTAGTAGTCATTGTAGTTTCTAAACTACAATGATAGGTCTTTAACTTTTTAAAAACCTGCAGATCTCATTTTATTTATAATGATAAGCTGCTTGTTTTTTTTTTTTCTATTTTTATAATTAAGCCATCTAGTAGTATGTGGCCAGAATTGGCCTCATTTTCTTTTAAACACCTTTGGGAAGCAGATCATAGAACAGTCCACAAGGGGTTATTTAGTGTTTTCATGTTACATAGAGTTGCTTTGTAAGCTTACATATTTATAAACAGTGCTTTGACCCACACGAATGTGTGGTAAGGTATTAAAAAGAGAGGGTGTGTCACATCTCTCTAGGATGCATGGGACTGTGCTCTGCACCCTAGACTATGTCACCCCTAGTTCTGGTGAATGCAACGCATTAGCACCAGCCAGGCACTGCTATTACTAAAAGCACCCTGCCCTCTTCCACGTCCAGAATACCACCTCAGCTGATCCTGTCCCTGTTGATGCAGGTGTCTCTTGCCTTGTCTGGGGCTATTAGCTTATTTTTCCAAACATTCATCACTAGAGACAGAAGCTGGATATTTTCTCCCAGATCCCCATCAACACACAACACATATATTCCCTTGGCAAAAATCCTGCAAATTATAATGAAGCTCTCTTAAGCTTGGGGGTGGCTGTGGTGGAATGAGAATCGGTATAAGGAGCTTTGGAAATCTCCATCCTGAAAGCTGGCTTCCCAGAGCTTCCTTCATTCAACCATCACTTCTTTTTTTTCTTTGGCCATGCCCTCGATATACAGAAGTTCCTGGGACTAGGGATCGAACCCATGTCACAGCAGCGAGCCGATGCAGGGATAACGCTAGATCCTTAACCCACTGAACCGCAAGAGAAATGCTCAACCATTACTTCGTGAACAAGCCTGGCAAGCGTGCTCTCATGAGCTACCTGTGCCAGCTCCCTTGCCAATATATGGGGTTCCATGGAGTAGAGAGAATACTGTAAAATCGAAATAAAACAGAAGCAATAAACTTGACAAAGCATTGATCCTCATCATTTGTATTATGAGATTACAAGGCCCCTTTTCCTGGCTCTTTAATGGCCACAAAAGACTGTTTAATACGGTACAGTTTACGAAAGGCTTTTTCACTCACTTATAGCACTCTGACTATACTTCACCTGGAAGTAAGAAAAGCAACTGATTCAAATAAAGAGGAATATGATTAGTTAGAATAATTCTGAAGGCATGTAAGTTAATTTGAGTAAGAAATATTTTGGGTAAAGATTGTGAAAAGAAAATTTAGGAATAAGGCACCTTCTTTCTTCATCTCTTGATAAGGAATTCAGGTCTCTTTGGGTCTAGGTTGACAACTTTGGCTCCTTGCAACCAAGAGTGACAGGTCAACAGATAAGACTGACAGTAGAGACTACAGGGTGAGGCTCATCAACAAAATTCAGAAATCCAGGAAAAACAGCAATTGTGGATTTGATGGATAGCAGGGGAAGCTGGAGAATGACATAAGGGAACAAGACAGTTAATTATCTCGAACCCAGTGGATTCATATTGGTTTGTCACAATGTGTCCCACTGAATAGTTTGTATTTTTTTAAAAGAACTATAATAATAATGCTTTTTTGAGATGGGTTTATATTAGTTCTTAACTCTTTGATAAAAGTATGGTCTTGGGGGGAGGGATAAATTAGGAGTTTGGGATTAACAGATACACAATACTATAATATAAAATAGATTAAAAAAACACAAGGACTTAGTATATAGCACAGGGAACTATATTCAATATCTTATAGTAGACTACAACGGAAAAGAATCTGAAAAAGAATAGGTATATATGTTTAACTGGATCACTTTGCTGTATAGTTAAAACTAACACAGATTGTAAATCAACTATAGTTCAAATTATTTAAAAGAGTACCATCTGGAGTTCCTGTCATGGCTCAGCGGTTAATGAACCTGACTAGTTTCCATGAGGATGCGGGTTTGATCCCTGGCCTTGCTCAGTGAGTTAAGGATCTGGTGTTGCCATGAGCTGTGGTATAGGTCACAGATTTGGCTCGGATCCCACTTGGTGTAGGCTGTCCGTTGCAGCTCCGATTTGACCCCTAGCCTGGGAACCTCCATATGCTGCAAGTGTGACCCTAAAAAGCAAAAAAAAAAAAAAAAAAAAGGACTATATGGATGATACATTTACCCCAGGGCTCCCAATAAAAAGATGCTAGGAGAGTCTGAATGGACTGCAATACTGTAGGGTATTGCCCATGACTATTAAAAAGTGAGCAGGACCTTCCTCAGCTATACCATAGCTCCTTACTGTAATGTACCTATTGTGTGAACCTATCATACCTATTGTATGAACACGTCACACTGGGGGAAAAACATTCGTATTGAAAGAGTGACTCTGTGCCCCCCTTTCCAATTCTAGACACAAAGATGTCAAATCATCCTGTCAAGAAATCAGCCCTGGTTTGGAGTATTTACACCATGGAAATCTGCAAGAGAAACACATCAGAATTTTTTCTTTCTAGAGGACTGGTTGTTAAATGCTTACCAGCACATCACTAAGTCTAGGCATCTTGCTTGTATGTTTTCGAGGGGGCCCTCTAGCTAGCTGTCTTGATTAACGTGGTAACCTTCAACAAAGTCAGAGAGAACTTTGCCCACACTCTGGCTCCAGGACAGGGTCTGGAGATAAAGTAGCTGGGCATCATTAAGATTCTTCCGAGTGCATTCTTGGCAGCTTGTTCAAAGAAAGGTTAGTCTAGAGAGAGCAGTACCAGCTGTTCC